>NC_045598.1:66188998-66816725 GCF_009762305.2 Zalophus californianus | reverse complement strand
TTTATATTCTGGTACAGCACTTAGTACAGGGAGTGCTACGCTCGTTCATCATCTGGTACCCTAACTTACTTCCTAATTATGCTTCTGGAGGGGGGTCATTCAAGAGTAACAGTGGCCATAGACATCAGAGCTTTAATTAAAGAGCAATAGATATGAGTGCTCTCGTGTACCTCACATTTTAAGGTAAATTTGGTACAGATATGATCTTAATTAACATTTGCTAGCCATAAGTTGTTCTGGTTTTTAGGTTGTTGGAATATTCTGAAAAGTTTTATCACTTAATTTTAGATACTATTTGAAGGGGTCTCTGTGGGGTCGGGTGTAGGGAGTCACTGGGAGTGGGGGTAGGGAGAAGTAAACCAATAGCAAAAAAGATCCCCTTCCCTTTGTGAACAATAAACCAATTGAAGAGAGAAGGCTAATCTGTCTGTCTGCAGGTTTCTTTTAACCATATCACATCCTTTTTATTTTACTCTTTTATAATTATCATAAGGATGACATTCTTACAGTGTACTTTATATCAGTTCATTGCTATGCAGCACAACCACCTCTGGAAGGTAATGTTCACTTCACAAATGAAGAAAGCAAAGAATAAAGAGACCTGCTCTCTTGCCTAGGGTTACATTATAAGTTAGTGGCAAAATGTGTATTAAAATTCAGGTCTCCAGAGCCCCAGTGTTTTAATTAGCTTAATAATCCATGCTAACTTTCATGATTGTTAGGGTTTAGGCTTTGGTATTCTTTAACATTGTTCTTGACACCTATGAAAAATGGCTGCCCTTCATAAGGTTAATGCAAACTATGAGTTACACCAATTATGCAAACCCTAATCTTTGTAACTTATCTACCCCTAGGGTGCTTGGTGCTGTGTGAGTATGTATTTTTTTTTTTTCGTATTCAAAAGAGCTTTCACCCACTTCTATGAGCACTTTCCTTTTACACTATTAACAACAAAAACAAAACCATTAATTGAATGTTACCACATTTAAACTTATAATGAAGGTATAATTATCCCAACTGTATTAATAAAGAAATTAATGTTCAGTGGCTTGTCCACGGCTGCATAGCTAATAAGAATTAGAATGGGAATTTAATCCTGAGACTTATTTGACGTATCAAAACACATGATCTTTGTGTATAAAGTTGATTCTTAAAAGAAATAATGTGACACTACTGGAAAGACCAAATCAATAAAAGGATTTGAAAATGTATAGATTGTATCAAAGTTCTTCAATATATAAAACTTTTCCCTAGGCCCATGCACCTTTAGTCATTATTTACATTCTACACTTTATTCATTCCTTCCTTCATTTATTCAGTAGTCACTTGACAAATACTAAGCTAATTGTTGGGGGCATAAAGCCAAGAAAAATAATTTTAGGTTGTGGTATTATAGTTTTTAAATATGCTAAAATAAGGTGCCTCCTTAGCACAGTAGGCAGTGTGTCAGTCTCATAAAAATGGCTAAAATAAAGTGAATTGACTGTAGATGGAGTGGTCAAAAATATTATATTATATATTTTTTCTTTTTTTAATTTAATTTTATCATGTTATGTTAATCACCATACATAACATCATTAGTTTTTGATGTAGTGTTCCATGGTTCACTGTTTGTGTATAACACCCAGTGCTCCATGGAGAACGTGCCCTCTTTAATACCCATCACCAGGCTAACCCATCCCCCCACCCCCCTGCCCTCTAGAACCCTCAGTTTGTTTCTCAGAGTCCATAGTCTGTCATGGTTTGTCTCCCCTTCCAATTTCCCCCCTTCATTTTCCCCTTCCTACTATTACATTATATTATATTAACTGAGTGTTAAAGGAAGAGCTGGAACTACTGTATCAAGAGTGAGAGAGAGGTGCCTGGGTGGCTCAGTCATTAAGTGTCTGCCTTCGGCTCAGGTCATGATCCCAGGGTCCTGGGATCCAGTCCGGCATCGGGCTCCTTGCTCAGCGGGGAAGCCTGCTTCTCCCTCTCCCTCTGTCATCCTCCACCCACCTCTCCCTGCCCCTGCTTGTGACCTCTGGCTCTCTATGTCAAATAAATAAATAAAATCTTTTTTTTAAACAAAAGAGAGGGAGAGAAAAATATTACCTCAGGGACAAGGGACAAACATAGACAAAAATCATCATCATTAAGTTTATATTGTGGAGGAGGAGATAAACAAGAAACAAAGTAAATAAGTGAAAGATATAGTATATGTATAGAGAGCAGTACTGAGGAACCCAGAGCAGAGAGATGTAGGAGAGTCATTGTTTTAGGTAGGATGTTATAGAAAGTCTCACTGAGAAAGGGACATGAATAGGATGGACAAACAATGAGGTACAAAGTCAAGCAGATCTCTAGGAGAAGACGTCCCAGACAGAGGGAACAGCAAATGCAAAGGCCCTGAGGTAGAAGTATACTTGGTGTGATAAAGAAGCCAGTAGAGGGTTTTAAGTAAGTCTGTGGCAGTATCTGATTAGTATTTATTTTAGGAAGATAACTTTTGTGGGATTTGGAGAATGGAATGGAGAACTCAAGAATGGAATGGGAGTATAATTAAGACAGTTTTGCATAATTTGAGGTGAAAAAATGATTATTATTTGAACAAGAATGGTGGCATTGGAGCTGGAGTAATATGTTATGTTTTGGAGGTAGAATAAACAGAACATACTTTATGATTAGTTACAATGAGAGAAAATATAACTACTGAGTTTTCACTCATAAGTAGGGGGCCTACTGAATTAGGGAAGATAGAGGAAGTAATGAAGTGTTCTCTGCATCCCTATTATATCTGAGATGTCTGTAAAATTTTAAGAGGAAATTTCGAGTAGACAGCAGGGGTCTGACATATAAATTTCTATTTCATCAGCCTCAAAATGATATGTAATTGAATTCATAGGCTCTGCACTCTGACAACTCCACTCAGCACAAGTTTAGAAATATGATACAAAACTATAGGTAAAACCTGCATGTGAAATTCTAAGGATTGTTAAATTAAATTACTTACAAGCAAATAATCAGTTCTAGTCTTAAATAGATTCACGAAATAGGTGATTTTATCAGTAGCTCCGAAATTTTTAATCCAAATAGCAATATAACCATCAACAGAATTTGAATAAAAATACCACAAAAAAACAGCAAAATTGAAAATGAGTAATAAATTTCATTAAGTCCTATCTAGCTTTTACTTGATTACTATGCTTCATATGTTTTCCAAGACATAATACCATCTTGAACTCACTAACAAGTATAATCTAAAGTTCAAGTAAGATGACATACAGAAGATTGTTTAAATGACAGGAAGATATATTAAAGGTTACAACTTAGAACTGTCTCTTTGAAATCGGAAGATGTGTTTTGTTTGTCAGGTGCAGCATTTAAACATGATGCTTTGGATGTCATTAGATGGGGTATGCTCTTTCAGGTTGGTTTTAGATGCCACCACTTCCTACTGTCTTGACCATTATGCTGTTTGCTTGGTTATTTTTTTTTTTTAAGATTTTATTTATTTATTTGTCAGAGAGAGAGAGCAGAAGCAGGGGGCGTAGCAGGCAGAGGGAGAAGCAGACTCCCTGCTGAGCAAGGAGCCCCATGTGGGGCTGGATCCCAGGGTCCTGGGATTATGACCTGAGCCAAAGGCAGATGCTTAACTGACTGAGACACCCAGGCATCCCAGTTTGCTTGGTTTTTGACATGATTTCACATTGTTAACCTGTTACAGATACTTTGAACATCTGTCTGTCTTTATGTTAAGACTCACTGGCAAAGCACCGTAGACGTTGATTCTTTCAGAGCCCTTATACAGTTGCTTTTGTTGAATTATGCTTTGGTGTGTTTCCCATCAGTCCATCGTGAAAACATGTTATAAGAAATACACCTATGGATCCTAACATGGTGTTCATTGTAAGAATATTGTTGAGGATGTTACATATCACAGCATACCAGCATTCCTTTTATGAAATGATAATCAAAAACTTAATTTCTAATATTATTGGATTAAGTTATTGCTCTAATTAGTTGGCTCATTTTTATCCCATGGTAGTGTTATTTTAAGAACTGATTTCAATGTGCAGTTTCCACTGGTTGTTTGAAAACTTAGGTCAATGTGAAGTAGTAGAAAATATATATATTGGTCTCGGTCCTCAGTTCCTGGCACAGAGCTCCTAAATCTCTGATAATGTACTCGGTGATAAGAACACTAAAAGAGTCTTTCATTCTAATATTTGGTCTCCAACCATGGCTTCTGACACATAACTCCTAAATCCCTTGAAATTTCCCAAATGATAAGAATGTTTTTTGTTCAGATAAGGTAACTCTTGGCGGGCTGGTAAGTAGATTCAGAATGGGGGATTGTTACCAGAAAGATCAAACCATAATTAGAAGTTTGGAGCTTTCAACCCCACCTCCCATCCCCTGGGAAGGGGAGGGGGGCTAGAAATTGAGTTAGTGATTGTTCGTGCCTATGTGATAAAGTCTCTATAAAAATCCTATGAGTACAATGTTCATAGAGCTTCCAAGTAGATGAACACATTCATGTGCCAAGAAGGTGGTGCACTCCAACTCCATGGTGACTGAAGTGCCTGGTCTCTATTGATTTATTACATTAATAAACCAGTAAATGTAAGTAAGTATTTCTCTGAGTTCTGTGAGCTGTTCTAGCAAATGATGAAACCCAAGGAAGGGGTCATGAAAACCTCCAGTTTATAGCTTGTGACTAACATCTGAGGTGGTGGAGGGAGTAGTCTTATCAGGCTGAGCCTGTTAATCTCTGGGGTCTGCACTGACTTTGGTTATTGTCACACTGAATTGAATTGTAGGACACCCAGCTGGCGTTTCAAAGCCTGGCTTAATGTGTGAAAACCCACGCATGTGGTTTCAGAAGTGATGCAGTGTGGTAATCATGTGAGAGTCAAGGAGACACGTGGAAGTTTTCCCAAGATGGTCAGGATAACAGATGTTGGAACTCTGTGGTAGGCAGCATTCTCACATGACCTCCCTGGACCCTCACCGTTGTATGTTCTCTCCCACTTGAATGTGAGGGGAAACTGGAGAGATGAGATTTTACAGATGTCACTAACGTCCCATATTAATTGATCTTAAGTTTGGGAGATGATATCTGGGTGGGCCTGGCCTACTCATATGAGCTTTTTAAATATGGATCTAGAGGTTGGAGGCAGAGAAAGTCAAAGATCCAAAATGGAGAGGGATTCAACTTGTAGTGTATTCTCTGTTCTGGCTTTGAAGATGGATGGGGCTGTGTGGCAAGGGATAGGGGTAGGCTGTAAGAGCTGAGAGTTGTCTCCAGGAGGGAAATGGGGACCTCAGTTTGACAATTGCAAGGATCTGAATTTGTCCAAAAAGTAAGTGTTTGGAAGATCATCCTTCCCCCTGGAGACTCCAGAATTCAACAAATCCTGGCCACCACTTTGATTTTACCTTGTAACACCTGAGCAGAAACCTAGCCACACTCTGCCTGGACTCTGACCTAAAGAAGTGTGAGCTAATGAACGAGTCTTGTTTTAAGTCACTAAGTTGTTGATAATTTCTTATGCAGCAATAGGAAGCAAATGCACACTGTTATCTCCAGAACTGTGAAGGGTCTGAAATTTTACTCTGCTTGCAACTAAAATGTAACTTGCCACACCGTTCCCTGCATGTGGGTAGGAGACAGGAGACTCCTGGACCATGGACAGATGGCCTTAGTACTGGCAATAATGGCAGGGCCAGAAGTGTCAGGATTTGTGCTGATTACTTGAACCCCAATTCCTGCAGGGTAATGCAGAGAGGGCCAGATGATTGGGGCTCTCTGCACATGCACTGGGTTCTGTTACAGGAACGGAACTCCCAGCACAGGAAACAAAAATCTTTTATAATGGGCAGTCAGCCTGCTTGATCTTTGCCCAGCGTGAGACATTATCTTTATTAAACTGGGTAGTATATAAACCTGGCCTTTGCTCCCAAGGAAGGCACTATCTCTATCTTCTAAGGCTTTTTCCTATACAAAATCTATCAGTGATGAGCAGAAACAGGAAAATTGTCTCCCAGTATCTTATACTTACATGTTCCTTATTGAATGGTAGCAGTTAGCACTCATAATAAAGCATGAATTCCTGAAGTGTTAAGATGCGTGAAGAATATTTATAACATAGTACTGTGGGGAGACATCTCCAAACTATCAGATTTCAAATTTTATATAAAACAAATTTACTATCCTGGCTGAAAACTATATAATCTACGCTTTACATGCATATATCAATGTATATCATTTTTAATTAGCCTTATTCTTATATTTATGTTCTTAACTTTGCTTTTTTTTCTTTCTTTCCTCACTATTTCTAATTCATATCACAGTTTTATATTTTCTGAATCCCTAAAAAAAAATTGAAGAATTGTTCTTAGACAAAGTCAACTAAACAGAATAATTTGATAAGAGTTTGCCACGCAGAAAATATTTTTTGTAGCTTTCCCATGACTCCATATACAGCAAAGACTGTGATTGGCTCTAGGGTTGGGCTCATTAGACTGGATTAATTGCAGTTCCTAATAACTTTGTAGGTTATAGAATACTCTGAAGGCAACTGTTTGGAGAATATTAGATACTTTTAATATTGCCATGGTTACTTTGTTATCTCTGAGTAACCTTTGGCTCTGAGCAAGGTTCATACCCACACAACATGTAACTTGAAGAAGAGATGCTCTTTCCATGCTGATTGGGAAAATTCAGTTTCCAAGCCCACCACTAGACCAACAGCTGTGGGAAGAAATCAGGCCTATTCACATAGTCCTAAATTATTGTCTATCCAGGAGCCAGTCTTGATCGCAAGTAAGATGAAATTAGCTGTTAAATTTAGACCAAGCAGAGACCCACTCTGGATCTGGGGAGGGATCAATCCCACTCAACTCACTGGCTGCTGAGGGAGGCAGGGGGCAGAGTTGAAGGAATGCTCTAACACAATCTACAGGACTGCTACTTGAACCAAAGCAGAGGTTATTAGCCCCAAAGAACAGGATAAGAAACTGAGGGCAAAAATGTGATGAATGTGGCCTCAAACTCCTAGTAAGTGGCGATGTCAGATTTTTCGGCCAGATTTTCTGACCTCAGGTCTGTTGCTCTTGTCCCTATATTATACTCTCTTGTGACATGGGGAGTGAATTAATCTGAACAGTTGATGAAAGCTGGGTTTGAAAGATGGAAAAAGGAGCAACAAGGAGATGAAAATACTTTCTCTTTTCAGGAAAAAAAAAAAAACAAAAACAAAAGCAAAACCAACACTTTCAAGGAGGAAAACACCTAGAAACAGGAACCCCAGGTTGGAGTTTGTAAGACAATATTTGACTTCTGCACAAATTTGCCTAGGTCGGGACCTTCAAGTGCTCAGAAGCCAGTAGCTTGGTGGTAGATTGTGAAATCCGTGCCATGAGAGCCCTTTTGCAGATTCACTCTCCCACTGTGACTCTTCCCAGAACAGCTCAGACTAAAACAAAGAAAACAAATTCCCATAAAAACCTAACTAAAAGGTCATGGAAAGGAGAGGCAGAACTCATTAATTTTTTTCAGGGCCTGAGGGTTCATTCTTTAAAATCTGTGCCACATTGGCACGTGCAGTTAGCATGATGATTTTCTTTTGTATCAAAGCACACTCACTCCAGGCTGTAATACCCTGATGCCTCGCTGCCCTTTGGCTCCATGTCCTGGGCTTAGCTGAGGCTGTCTTGTAAATGCAGGTTCACATTTCTTTGTGAATCATCCAAGATGGGCCTCCTTTGTGACAGGTTATATTCCTTGAATAGTCTTAGAGTAGTTATTTTCTATCTGAACTGTATATAAAATGATTTGAAACAATAACATCTACATGAATTGTTAAATGACATTATTTCTGAGGACCACCCTTTCTAAAACTTTTTTTTTTTTAAAGATTTCATTTACTTGAGAGAGAGAGCGTGAGAGAGCGAGGGGGAGCACCAGTGGGGAGAAGGCAGGGAAGGGAGAAGCAGGCTCCCCATTGAGCAGGGAGCCCGACACAGGGCTCAATTCCAGGACCCTGGGATCCTGATCTGATCCAAAGGCAGGCGTTTAAGTTTCACCAGCTGAGCCACCCAGGTGCCCCAATGACCACTCTTTTCAAAGTGGAGACAAAGGGCTGCCATTTTTCCCAGAAAAAAAGGATATAAGGTTAAAAGATAGTATATAATAATCCCTAATTTTTAACCTGTAAATTCAAGAGTTGATGCAAGACAGAAAAGTTTGAAGGTATATATAACCTGGCTAAAATTGTTCTTTCCCTGTTCTCTATCAAGAAACAAGACGAAGAGCTGAAGAGGAAGAGTTCAATGCATCCGTCACTGCCCATGTTCCACTCTGTATTGGCAATCTCCTTAAATTTTGGAAGCAGAGTAGAAAGATCTAGACATAGTCCAGAACAGGGAATGAGAAGAAGTTATTTCCAGCTTTTTTTTTTTTTTTAAGAAATAATCTCTGCAGTTAAAAAAAGTCAATTACTGGGATGTCTGGGTGGTTCAGTCAGTAAAGTGCCGGCCTTCGGCTCAAGTCATGATCCCGGGGTCCTGGGATCGAGTCCCGCATCAGGCTCCTTGCTCAGTGGACAGTGGGGAGCCTCCTTCTCCTTCTGCCTGATGCTCCCCCTACTTGTGCTCTCTTTCTCTCTCTCTGACAAATAAATAAAGTCTTTAAAAAAAAGGCAATCATTTTTTGATATATGAATAGTCATGTGCTTATAAAAATCTTTACAAGGTATACATATATTACTATAGTTATATATTTGTATTAAAAACTATACACAAAAATCCATGACATTAAGATGGATGAGATAAAGATAAAGATAAGATGAAAACATTTTTAGAAAATGTTCTGTTCTATTTATAGTGGTGCTAAAAACTTTTAAAATTTTATCAAAATTATTTAGTACTTTCAATGTGATTAAATATGCATCATCATCATAAATATCTTGATTTACAACTTAATGCAAGAAAATGAGTAGCAGATCTCTTTTATGAAATACTGCCTATTGGCTTAATGAGTGTCATTTTGGAAAAGTCAAGTGGTAAAACTTCATAGATCCAAATAGAGGAAATGCATGTTGCCTGCATTTACTAAATCTTTCAACTCATGTTTTAATCCTACCCACTAATAATGCAAATATTTTGTTGAAATCAGATATTAGGTTTTGAGCTTCCGTGATAATTCATCCTTTGTTCTTTTGAGTTAGAAAGTGCTATATTTTTATAAAATATGCTCAAAGACAATCACAGAAATTCATTTGGAAGATTTATAATCAGAATGGAGAACGAGAATTCTAAGTTTTTAAAGCATGATGATATGAGAATTTGTATAGGTGACACTTTGTTTTCAGCAAAAATTTATCTGAAGATGGATATATTTTAAAATGTCCTTTTCAAAATGTTGTCTTTATAGCAGGAGGTTCTTTGAAAAGCAACTACATTCTTACTCATTGTTAAAATGTGGCAATTTTGGAATACTTATTTTTGTAAAGGAAAAATATGTAAGTCATCTTTAACTTTGACAATTCCTTAAGTGCATTCTTATGATATGTGAAGTATCTCTGCAATATGCAAGATTTTCCTTCAAAAGATCTGCTATTTTTCAAAATATTTAGAGATGCTTCTGTTTAGATAATATAGTCTATATGTTCACATTCAAATATTGCAATGCCTCATAATATACTAATACATAACAAAGGAGTAAGAATGTCCCTGCCCACCCAGGTAGAACTCCCATTCTTTCCTTAATGTGTGACAATTCATGTGCTGTGACTAAGGATGGCTTATATTTTTTTTCCTTCCTGTACCTCAATTAAATAATCTTATGCACTTGGTGTGTACAATTTTTTTGCTGAGTTCTTTTGAACTTTTTTTTAAAGATTTTATTTATTTATTTGAGAGAGAGAGAGAGAGCACATGAGAGGGGGGAGGGTCAGAGGGAGAAGCAGACTCCCTGCTGAGCAGGGAGCCCGATGAGGGACTCCATCCCGGGACTCCGGGATCATGACCTGAGCCGAAGGCAGTCGCTTAACCAACTGAGCCACCCAGGTGCCTGTCTTTTGACCTTTTTTATTTTGGAATAATTTTTGATTTACAGTAAAGTTGCAGACAGTACACAGTTTCCATATACCCTTCACCCAATTCCCCCTAATGTAAAAAACTTACAAAATCATGATACATCTGTCAAAACTAAGTAAGTAACATTGGTACAATGCTATTGACTAACTACAGATTTTACATGGATTTCACGCATTGTTTTCACTAATAAATGTCCTTTTCCTGTTTCGGGATCCAGTCCATGAAACCACATTGTTCTTAGTTGTCATGTGGCATCAGACAAACTGGTCTGTGACAGTTTGTCAGGTTTGCCTTTTTTTATGACCTTGACAGTTTTGAAGACTAACAATCTGGTATTTTGTAGAATGTTGCTCAATTTGGGTTTGTCTGATGCTTTCTCATGGGTTTTGAGAAGAATACCGTGGAGAAGAGTTGCCCGTCTCATCACATCATTATGTGTAATATCAATATGACTTATCCTTGGTTGTTCGTCTCCATCAATCACCTGGGGGGGGATACTTAAGATGTTTCTTTACTATAAAATTGTTTTTTTTTCCCCTTTATTTTTGGAAGGTAGCCAGAAAGTCCAGTTTATACACAGGGAGTCAAACATACTTCATTTTTTTTAATTAAGTTTTTTTAATTTTAATTCTGGTATTATTAACATACAGTGTTACAGGTGTACAATGTAGTGATTCACAATTCTATACATTATTCAGTACTCATCATGATAAATGTGCTTTTAATCCCCTTTACCTATTTCACCCATACCCCCCACCCAACTCCCCTCTGGTAACCATCAGTTTGTTCTCTATAGTTAAGAGTCTGTTTCTGGGTTTCTTTCTCTCTCCCTCTCTTTTTCCTTTGCTTGTTTGTTTTGTTTCTTAAATTACACATATGAATAAAATCATATGGTATTCATCTTTCTCTGACTTATTTCATTTAGCATTATACTCTCTAGCTCCATCCATGTTGTTGTAAATGGTAAAACTGTATTCTTTTTTATGACTAATATTCTAATATATTCTAATATATAACATCTTCTTTATCCTTTCCTTTATCAATGGACACTTGGGCTGCTTCCATAATTTGGTTATTGTAAATAATGCTGCAATAAACATTGGGGTGTATATTCCCTTTCAACTTGTGTTTTTGTATTTTTTGGATAAATACTCAGTAACACAATTACTGGATCACAGAGTAGTTTTATTTTAAACTTTTTTTCTGTTTATTTTTTTACTGTTTTCCACAGTAGCTGTACCAGTTTTCATTCCCACCAACAGTGCATGAGAGTTCCTTTTTCTCCATATCCTCACCAACGCTTGTTTTTTGTGATTTTGATTTTAGCCATTCTGACAGGCATGAGGTGATATTTCATTGTGGTTTTGACTTGCATTTTCCTGATAATGAGTGATATTGAACATCTTTTTATGTGTCTATTGGTCATCTGTATGTCTTTGGAGAAATGTCTGTTCATGTTTTCTTCCTGTGTTTTAATTGGATTATTTGTTTTTTGGGTGTTGAGCTGTATCAGTTCTTTATATACTTTAGATGCTAACCCTTTATCATGTATGTTATTTGCTAATATCTTCTCCCATTCAGTAGGTTGCCTTTTAGTTTTGTTGATTATTTCCTTCACTGTACTTATGTTTTGTTTTTTTTTTTTTTGATATAGTACCAGTAGTTTATTTTTGCTTTTGTTTCCCTTTTCTCAGGAGACATATCTAGAAAAATGTTGCTACAGCTGATGTCAGAAAAATTACTGTGTATGCTCTCTTCTAGAATTTTTATAATTTCAGGTCTCACATTTAGGTCCTTAGCCCATTTTGAGTTTATCTTTGTGTATAGTGTAGGAAAGTGGTCAGTTTCATTCTTTTGCATGTAGCTGTCCAGTGTTCCCAACACCATTTGTTGAAGAGACAACATTGCATATTCTTGCCTGTTTGTTGAAGATTAATTGACCATATAACTGTGGGTTTATTTCTGGGTTTTCTCTTCTGTTCTATTTTTGTGCCCATTTCTGTGCTAGTACCATACTGTTTTGATTACTACAGCTTTGTAGTATAACTTGAAGTCTGGAATTATGATGCCTCCAGTTTTGTTCTTCTTTTTCAAGATTGGCTATTTGAGGTCTTTTGTGGTTTCATACAAATTTTAGAATTGATTGTTCTAGTTCTGTGAAAAACATGCTGTTGGTGTTTTGATAGGGATTGCATTAAATGTGTAGATTGCTTTGGGTAATATAGATATTTTAATAATATTTATTCTTCCAATTCATTCTTCCAAGACATGGAATGTCTTCCCATTTCTTTGTGCCATCTGCAATTTCTTTCATCAGTGTTTCATAGTCTTCAGAGTGCAGGTGTTTCACCTCTTTGGTTTAGTTTATTCCTAGGTATTTTATTATATTTGGTACAGTTGTAAATGGGATTGTTTTCTTAATATCTCTTTCTGCTGTTTCATTATTAGCATATAGAAATGCAATTTTTTTGTACACTGATTTTGTACCTGAAACTTTACTGAATTCATTTATCAGGTCTAGTAGATTTTTGGTTGTCTTTAGGATTTTCTCTCTCTATATAGTGTCACATCATCTGCAAGTAGTGGAAGTTTTAATTTCCTCCTTACTGATTTGGATGCCTTTTATTTCTTTTAGTTGTCTGATTGCTGTGGCTAGGACTTCTAGTACTATGTTGAATAAAAGCAATGAGAGTGGACATCCTTGTCTTAGGAACTTAGGGCCCAAGATCTCATTTTTCCCCTCATTAAATATGATGTTAGCTGTGGGTTTTTCATACATAATCTTTATTATGTTGAGGTATATTCCCTGTAAACTTACTTTGTTGAGGGTTTTTATCATAAATGGATGTTATACTTTGT
Source organism: Zalophus californianus (assembly GCF_009762305.2). Taxonomy (NCBI): domain Eukaryota; kingdom Metazoa; phylum Chordata; class Mammalia; order Carnivora; family Otariidae; genus Zalophus; species Zalophus californianus. The sequence continues at coordinate 66,803,783 of NC_045598.1, read as the reverse complement.
CAAATGCTTTTTCTGCATCTATTGAAATGGCCATATGGTTTTTATTTTTTCTCTTATTGATGTGATGTATCACATTGATTAATTTGCAAATATTGAACAACGCTTGCATTCTCGGAATAAATCCCACTTGATCATGCTGAGTGATTTTTTTTCAATGTATTGTTGGGTTTGGTTTGCTAGTATTTTATTGAGGATTTTTGCATCTATGTTCATCAGAGAGATTGGCCTGTAGTTCTCTTTTCTGAGCATATTTCACTTTGAAAACAAGAAGACCCAAGTTGGTATTTTGAGTGTTTTATGAGACATTCCAAAGTCCCTTTGGTCTCAAGTAGGATACTGTTGAGTTTGGTAGAGAAAGCATGCCAGCAAGACTTCATGGAAGCTTCTTAAAAGTTAGGAGGAAATATGTCCTAGGTTATATCTTATACATTCCCCTCTTGGTGATGGAGTAAGGACGTAGCTGAAATATCAGTGAATCCATTAACTATGATAGAGTTAGCCAAGTGAAAGCTGCAATGAAGCCCACAAAAATCCTGGGTACCACTTCATTATTCTACAAAAGGCCTGATTAAAATGGAAGTAAAGGTCAAAAGAGAAATGAGACAGGAAGACAAAGATGATACTCCTATATATTCAATCCAAGTTCCGAAATGGCATCATCTCAAAATCTCTTTAGGGAGAGAGAGACACTTTAGAGGTAGAATTTTAATACTAACTGCCACCATGGTGTAAGCTGATAATGACTGAGAAATCATTGGATTGGGCTCTGAGAAATCAGAGTCAAGTAGATCAAATTTTCTGTTCCAATAATGGGAATGTGTCCATGCTAGAAATTAAGTTGAATCATATAAAAACAAAGGTATATACATAATATATAATATATATATTAACATCTCCATTTTATGTGCTGCTGTCACTGTCAGAATTGCACCACTCATACAAATCATCAGTATCATCACAGGATACAAACATGAAGTCTGTCCACCCAGAGATGGCTGGATGATAAGAAAATTAATACAGGAGGGGTCCTGGGTGGCTTAGTCAGTTGAGCATCTGACTTTTGATTTTGGCTTACGTCATGATCTTGGGGTCAGGGGATTGAGCCCCAAGTTGGGCTTGTGCTCAGTGTGGAGTCTGCTTGAGATTCTCTTTCTCCCTCTCCTTCTGCTCCTCCCCCTGCTCATGTGCACGCGCTCTCTCTCTCTCTCTCAAAATAAATAAAAGCTTGAAAAAAAAAAGAAAATTAACACAAGATATTAAAACTGTGTGTCATGTTTAGGCTAAACATGATATATTTTCAATTTGTTTATAATCTGCACAGACATTTCATAATGACATTTCTTTCTTTCTTTTTTTTTCCATAACGACATTTCTTAAGACAAGGTGAATAAGGGCAAGAGTATCTTAGTGTTGATGGGTCTAGGTGTCAGAGTCAGAGAGACCAAGGTTTCATTTCCAGTTTTATTATTCACTAACTCTGTGATGATGCTGAATTTATTTAAATTCTTTGAGCCTTAATTTTCTCATTCTTAAATGGAGATAACAGTGATGGCTTTATGAGGTTATTATGAGAATTAAATGAGATCGCATGTGTGGTACATCAAGCACAGGGTGCCACAGATAATAAGAAATCAATAAATCCTAGCTTGCTCTTATTATTATTATTACTCTATTATCATCCTAAATATCTCCTTTGAATTCTGAAATTATAAGAAATTAAAACCAGATTAGTGAAATCTAGCCAGGAGCTAAGATTGCAAAGGAGAAATACATAAGTACAAATAAGAAGAAAGTTCATAAAGCAGAGAGAAAAAGAAGTAAATTAAGGCATGGAATTTCTATCAGGAAAATCACTTAAAAAAAAGACATAAATTGTAAGAAGAGAATGGAGTATAAGTTGACTGAGTTGATAGTTCCTTCAGATACCCAGGGCTGCTCTCTTGAGGAGTTATCAACATTCCCATAAAGGGCAGTCCTTTATTTCAAGCTAAGGCAACTAGAATTTATTTTACCTTACATATTTTAATTCATCAACCCTAATTAACATTTTCTTTTACAAATATAGTGGGATGCTCTATGCCAAAACAAATTCCTATAAGTGCATGTGAGATTTTCAGCATTTTATTTCTCATGGCTGACCAAGCATGAAGGATTAGTAGAAGTAAATTTTTAAAAGAATGTTAGCTATTAAATTGAAGCATAAACTTTTCTGATCTTTATTATTATTGCTAGAGTTGTCCTTTCTAAAGAAATGCTGGAAGGTAGTTAATTTCTCTTTATGCTTAGGGTTACAGACTTTTAAATTTGTAGGTCTATTTCAGGCCTCATTTAGCTGTTAAGAAATTTACACTATTTCCTTCACTTTCCTAATGGCCAGAGATACTGCAATATAAATTGAGAAGGATAAGAAAAAAAAAAAACAAACTTAAATTTTCATTACCAGTTATACTTTCCTCTCATCAAAGGACCTCAGAAATTCCCCTTCTGTATCAGTAGTGCCAGATAGTTAATTTCTCTGCCCAAACAGGATCCACAGATGTGCTGACATAACAATACCCAATGTTTCAAGATCCTCAAGGATATTAATAAAAAGCTATTTCTTATGGGAACCTCAGATTGTTTTTTCCCCAGGAAAAATTACAGATCAGTATTTGTTATCTCAAAATATTAAGGTAATTAGTGCTGGGTGAATTAAAGAAAAAATGCAACATTCACACCAGTCCAGATAAGTACCAAAATTTTGAGGATGCTTACTTTAACTTTATCAAAACTATGGAAATTCTGGTGTTTGCAAAATTGAACTGTGAGTCTGGGGGGGAGGAAAGGGCTATCTTGCAAGATTCTGAAAGCATCATGTTGCTGTTTGGACTGAAAATAATACATGCATGGCTGTTCCCTGCTTTTTCAGCATTCTCTGGGTCAGCTTAAAAAGAGATGAAAAAAAAAAAAAATCCAGAAGTGCAGACATTGAAAAGGCAAAAGTGAGCTTTCAAAACCTTTATAAATGAGGTTCTTTTTTTTTTTTTTTGAGTTTTACCTGACATTTCATTGATCTTTACTTTAAGCAAATGATAGTGAACCAAATAACTCTTGTAGTGGCTCACGTCTCCTTCCCCTTTTCTCCCCTTCTACCTTCCATTCTTTAGCCTGCCAGAGGCCGGGAGCCCCTTTGAAAGTCCACGGAACTCCATGCTTGCATCAGCTCAGGGGGGATCCAGAGGTAGATGAGAAACAAGCCTGGAGACTGCAATGGAAGCTTGAGCAGATTGTGCTGTATCATTTCACATGCTATTGTATCCCCTTATGTCACATTTTTCTGTTGCCCACAAGAAATCAGCTCAGGGCAGAATGAGGGAAAGCTGGTGTAGCAAATGGACTTGCTGGTTTTAACAAAGCAGTCACACTAGTGGAGAGCTGCCTTCTCTTGAATTCTGCTCCACCGTCTTGAGTCCATTTCTGAACCCCAGCCAGCGCCCAGCTGGTAGGCTACTACAATGCTGTCATGTCATCAACCCAGTCAAGATGTTCCCGCATTTGTGTGTGTGTGTGTGTGTGTGTGTGTGTGTGTGTTTAAATTTGCCAAGTTGGCTGTTTTCCCATCAATTGCATGGAATAATATGTATTTTTTAAAAGGTTAGCTTCTATTTACCCATGGGTGAGCAGGTTTTTAGAGATTGCTCAGTAAACAGAATTCAGGTTAAAATTAGCGACAATGAACAGCAATCATATTTATATACTCAATGACTCATATTAATATAGAATATTAAAAGTCCAAAATAAGGTAAAATACTCAGCAGCTTTTACTATAAGGTGTGTCTGATATCACAAGTAAACTTTACTATTTCCCAAATAAGTTATATTTCTTCACTATACAGGAGCACTTTCTTTTTGACAGTAGTTTACATTTTGAGTATATATGTATGTATACATACATGTTTCTTTTATAAAAGCTCTCCTGGCAAAAAATTAAAGCATTATCTATAAAACAAAGTGCTCAAGAGAAGAAAATAGTTTTCTGCCCAAGTAATACAAAAGTCAAGCTTGTTTATTTGAGAGAATCTTGAGTTTGTTTAAAAAAAATAAACATTTGTGGGTATTTTTAATAATTTGAACATATGGTCTGAGCAGAAGCAGAAAAGGCAGTTTTTTAGCTTGATGTCAGATCATATCACATTATGTTGATTTATACTGTATAATGTGATATGTTGCACATTTTTAATAAACGGGCTTCCTTTTTCATCTCAACCAGGAAAGATTGTTGGGGTGCAAATCTGGTGATGCCCTTTGGGATTCTTTAGTAGCTCTACACTAATACCATTTTCAAGTTTCTGACAGAGATTTTTCATATTCTATTTACTTCTTCCATTGGGTGAGAAAGCAAACAGATATGACAAAAATGAAGTTGTAGCAGAAAGAATGTTTCATTTTCAATTTTTTTGCATCACTCAAGGGAATTAAAGTTTATTTAGGTCAGGCGCAACAATTTGATGATGAGAAATGATCAATTTTTTGATGGTTGGGGGAACTGTAAGAAAGGGTATGAGAACCTGTGTAAGGGAAAAAGAAAACAGAAGCATTGCCATGTCAGAGAGGTCTGATCTGAACACCATATGTACTGAGTGTGTACCACTGAGCCCTTTACCCAATGGGCCATAGTCCATAGTCCCTTCTTATGCTAAATCACAGAAAGAAGCTGCTAAGGGATTTCTGAATACCTTTCATCTATAATATCTAAACTGTGTTTTTAAGAAAAAATATAAACTTTCAAAGTCTAGTTTTTTAATTTGAAGAAGAAACATAAATAGTCAATCTAGAATTTCACTGGAACTGGACTTTTTGAAAAATAAATATAAAAAATACTATTTTCTGGGGCAGTCATTTAAGCATCTGCCTTCAGCTCAGGTCATGATCCCAGGGTCCTGGGATTGAGTCCCACATCAGGCTCACTGCTCAGCGGGGAGCCTGCTTCTCCCTCTACTCTTCCCCCCTGCTTGTGATCTCTCTCATTCTCTCTCTCTCTCTCTCACTCAAATAAATAAATAAAATCTTTAAAAAAATGCTATTTTCAGACTATTATTCCAACTTTCTTTTCCTCTCTTTTATGTGTTATCGCCCAAATAATTAATGATCTTTAATTAGAGAAATATCTTTGAGGCACTATGTAGTCACATACCCATACCTAGAAAAATAAATTAAAACAAATTAAATTGTGATGCATCATTTACCTAGAAAATTGCCAAGAGACAATGTAAAAATATAAAAAGAGACATAAGAAAAGTATACAATTCCTGAAAGTGTATCAACCCAGTAAGGCACATCAATTGTTTGGCTACTAAATTTTATATGCAAATAAGCAAATAAGAAGTCATGTGATGGTAGGGGGTCAGGTTTTTCTGTTACACAGTATTTTCAACACCTGGCATTAAAACAAATCAGAAATAGTTGTTGAATAAATGAATTAATGTACACAGTACTATCTTAAAAAGGAAAATAACAGAAGATTTTTTTTAAGACTGCAAAGTGGAAATAAAATCCATTACTACTTTCAATTAGTATATAGAGTACACTTATTCTAACAGCGCCTCAGTTAATTGCTTTATGTGGATTATTTAATTTTACTTTCATTAATACTCCATGTTAGATTTAAGAAAAAAATAAAGGAAGGTTTAGAGTTGATAAGTAATTTGCCTAAGGTCAATAGCCAGTAAGTGGTGAAACTAAGGTAGTAAGACCTCAGAGCCTACCCCCCCCCCCCCCCGTATTGCCCATAAGTTTTAAGGACACAACTAAACTTCTATAGCAGTAATTGCTTCACATAATTTCATGTATGGAAGGTGGAAATCTTTGATGGCAAAAATTTCACAGCTTGAGGGAAATGTTAAAGGGTCAAGCACTGAAGTAGCTAAATAATGAATATGATTTGGTTTGACATGGGTAAGCAAAGGCATTAAAACATAGGAAGGTCTGAAGATCCAGGTTCTGATCTATATTATATCAGCAACAAAGAGAAAGGTATCGTGGTATGAGAACATGACTCTACAAAATGAACAAAAGAGGATTAAAATAATTTGCCAAAGAAGTTGACTTAATGTAAGAACTAAGAATCTGTCTCCAGAAAGAAATGGAAATGCAGTTGTCAGAGCTTTTGCTAATGCTTAACTCATTTTTACCTGCTTTTCAGGTTAGTTTTTCCATACAAAGCTCAACTTATCTTTAGTAAAGATAACTAATTCATATATCACTTAGAATTAGTCTTGGCGGGGGGCTTATGTGGCTCAGTTGGCTAAGTGAATGCCTTCGGCTCAGGTCATGATCCTGGAGTCCTGGGATTAGTCCTGCATCAGGCTCCCTGCTCAGCAGGGAGTCTGCTTCTCCTTCCAACCCTCCCCCCTCTAAAGAATTAGTTTTGGCTGTGAGAAACAGACCCAAAAAGCAGCAGCTTAATCAAGGAAAAAAATGTTATTTCTCTCTCACACGGAAGTCCAGAGTAGATTGTCTAGCCCTGATATGACAACTTCGTTCCATAGTGTCTTTAGAATACACATCAGGGTCCCTCTATCTTATTCTGTCATGTTCATCCTTCATTCCCAAAGTCAATTCCTAATTCCAAAAAACTGTCATGCTAATAAGAAGAAGGAAGAGATGTTGAAGAAGGAATAAAGTATAAATTGCAGCATTATTTTAAGGAAAGTAAGCAGGAGAAACACAAAATACCTTCCTTTACATCTCATTGGCTAGAAGTTAGTCGCCTAACCCAGGGTGTTGGGCTGTTAGGAAAGGTATTTGTTCTTCACGGTAGTCAGCTAGAAATAGGCAGTTTCCTAAATATGACAGTGGAAGAAGGGAAGAGTAGATATTGAAAGATTACTTGTAGTCTCTGCCACAGTTGGTAGTTATTTAGAAAATGAAAACGTTTTTTATGCTTATTTTTAAAAATTGACTTAAAACTCATTTCTTCCTAGTAGTATCTTCCATGCACAGAGACTAGGGAACTTGCTACTGTTTCTAATATCTACCAAGATTTCTGGGGATTCTTTGCTATGTGATCAGATTTTGCCTCAGAAGTAGCAAAAACTATACCACAAGTAACATGTACTATTGGAGCCCATGGAACCATATGGATTGATTTACATTTTTTTCTCATACATGACCTTTGCACTACTTGTTTTGGGGGTCAGTAATATACTAAATGACAACAATCTCAAGCCCAGACTGAGTTATTATTCTTAAACATTACACTTTGAGATCTGATCTAGCTCATCCTCTTTCCCCAAACCTGCTTTTGTTTCTGCTGTCCATTTTGATGAATGGCACCACCAAGCTACCTGGGGTCAGGTTTTATTTCTTATTCTTTCATCCAACACAGACAAATACTGTTGAACAGACTCATTCTTCCCTTCAATCTCTATGGGTCAGACTGATATTGTAAAAGGTTTTCCAAATAATTTCTACCATTCTTTTACCACCTTAGCCTCGGTTCTCTTCAGTCTTAACAGGAATCTTCTCCTGTCTCTGTTAGGAAGCAAAGAAATTCTATCTTTATTACCTTTAAGGTAGGGCTATTACTACAGAAATTTCAGGAATTAAGTAGTCAATGTCTAGCTTTAAGGTTTCACATCATAGGTGGAAGTGATAATACCAGGATGTAAAACACCTGTTCTCTGGAGCATCAAGTGCCTTGCAGGTCCCGACCTAAGCAATTGGTACAGATGAATGGTGATTATTTGTAACTGTAAAAGTTATTTAACATAGAGACAGGAGGAGAAAGAGCAGAAAGAAGAGCAATAACATTCACCACTGTCATGTCTTTGAAAGTGCATTCAAATACTCCTTCTGGAGTCAAATCCTCATAGGGTGCTATACCCCGGAGGGATTTGGGGAGCCAACAGCACAGGGACCTTCTGCATCTTTAGCTTGTTGAACTAGGGTGCCACCAACCTTTGAAGTTTGCCCCAGACCATCTTGGTGGTCAAAGAGTACAATAGAAGGGGCAGTCATGGTAAGCCTATATAGACAAGAGCCTAGGTGAACATGCAGAATTTCCTACTTTTCTGAGAACATCACGGAATTAGCTAAAAGAGAGCACTGCCTATGAGGCCTTTCAGTGGCATGAGAGTAGCCTGCTGCTGTCTGATTGGATTGTGCTGTGGCAGAATATAGAGAGTATATCAACAAATTTCAGTGAAGGTAAGTGCAGGAACACTGGAGACCATCACTCCTTACCCCCACCTCCATCTGAGTCCAGCATAGAGTAGCTTTGGCAGCTCAAAGAAGGCATAGGGGAGGATATCCACAGCTGAACCTGGAAGAAAATAAGGCATAGGAAGAAAATGTACTTCTTGGCCAGTGAGGCCCTTAAACCTATCCTTTGCCCTTAATGACTTGGTTTTATGTAAACCCCAACTCCAACTACCCCAGGTTGCCAAAACCAACCCCAAACCTGGGGGTGAAAAGAGAAGAGTCAGTCTATATTACCAACCTAAAGGGTTAGTTAAAATATAAATAATATTTAAGAATTTATATATATATATAAATATAAATAATATATATTAAACAAGTTTTATGAACATCTATTACATATCAATTTTCTTTTATTTATTACTTCAATCCAAATCAAGTTGTTGCCGGCATATCTCACTAGACCCATAGCCCCTGGAGCTTCCTCAGTGCTGACTTACACATGTTCTTCACGGTTTAGCAACAGCACAGTCAGTTCAGAGGTAAATCTTGGACTGTCCCACTGAGAGGTCCCATCTGTATCAAGTGATGACGCTGGTGTTTGCCCAATCTTTTGTACCAGAGTCCCTTCACTTTTTTGTACAGTACACTTGTTTTAACAATAATGTTTGCAGCTATCAAGTTGCATCATAATTAAATGTTCACTTGTTTGCTTTTTCCAGTGGAAGCCCTTTGGGGTAAAGGAGTGTGCCTTATTAAATTAATTCCAGTACCTGATACATAGCATATGAGCAATTTTTTAAATGAAATGAATAACGAATAAATAATTTCTGTATCCTTTTTGCTCTTTGAGTTCTAATACAATCTTAGAATAATTATCATAGTCAAACTAAAAAGGAAGAAGGCTAAGAAAAGAGATGCTTTGACTAAAGTTGAGAAAGAAATGTGTGGAGGTTATAGTAAGGTTACAGGGAAAAATCCCCTAAATCGAAACTTGCTACTCACTAGGAACAGGAGAGAGAAAGAAAAATGAAATCAGAAAGTGTTTCTGAATGTTTCAGAATTTTCAACTGTATATTTAAAAAGTAGATTCCAATAACATTTTAACAGTTCCATTTTAATTAAAAAAACAAAAACAAAAACAAAAACATTTACTTTTGTTCCACAGGCTTTAAGTAGGAGCTTAAAAATGGTAATGCAAGGAAAACTTCTCTACCAAATTTACAGTCTAAAAGCAGATCACAAAAACAGCAAAATAGCACACATTTAGCTAATTCATACAACACTCTCCCAAAGAGAAACATAGTTTACTCCAATTAAAAAGAAAATAGGAAAAGTTCTGTGTACCTGTTGGTAGATTGTTAAAAATGGTCCCCCCATACATTGTGCCCGCCTGTGACTGTGGCCCTTTGCTAAGGCTCTGCGGCTCCTGCCATCAGGAGGTAGAGTGTATTTTCCCCTATTTTTGATTTATGCCAGCCTCATGACTTTTTTCGACTGACACAATGCAAGGAGTGATGTTCTGGGACTTCGGGGACCGAAATTTAAGAGGCTTTTTGCTTCTGCTCTTAACTGAGAAGAATTACACTCACCATGTACAAAAGTCCAGGCTATCATGCTGTAGAGACAAGCCAGGTGGAAAGAGAGGTCTTGTGGAATAAGAAACCAAGTAGAAAGGGAGGTCCTGTGAAGGAAAACAAAAGTTCTAGACATGTGAGCCCAGGCAACACCAAGGAAAGGAGCACCCTAGCTATGATAGCCAGTCCCAGACATTTTGGGACAACACAGCTCAGCTGTCAGACACATGGGTGAAGTCTTCTTGCATCATCCAGTCTTAGCCGAGGTCAGCCCTGGTAATACAGCTATGGAGCAGAGATGAGCTGAGCCCAGTGAGTCCTGCCTAAATGCTGGACCCAAATAACAGAGCAAGAGTGCTATTTTAAGCTATTAAGTTGTGTTTTGGTTTGTTATGAAGCAGTAAGTAACCAGCACAGTACCTCAATGGTTGTAAGAGTTTTATGTACACCCCAGAAATCCGTGCAGTAGAGGCACACTGGCTGTAGTAGTTGATTATAGATGTTCTGAAACCTCTACTTTAAAATAAACTAAAATTTGAGGGGTGCCTGGGTGGCTCAGTCATTAAGCATCTGCCTTTGGCTCAGGTCATGATCCCAGGGTCCTGGGATTGAGCCTCAGATCAGGCTCTCTGCTCAGCGGGGAAGCCTGCTTCTCCCTCTCCTACTCCCCCTGCTTGTGTTCCCTCTCTCGCTGTATCTCTCTCTAGCAAATAAATAAATAAAATCTTTAAAATGAATAAATAAATAAATAAATAAACCTAAAATTTAATGAAAACATATCTTGTGTAATATGTGTGCAAAATAGTGTATCTCTTAATGTTAAGAGTCAAAGTATATCTAGTCTTACAAGATTGTAATACATATAGAAAAGAACTAAATAATTTTATTTTGTTTAAATAAAACATAATTCATATTTCTAAAATATGTCATATATAATAACATATCAAATAAAATATATAAGTAACATTAGAGTAAAAATAATGAAATAGACATTCATGTAGATAGCATTAAATTAAGAAACATAATTGCATAATTTAAAGTTAGATTTTCTTACATATTGATTTTCTGTTACCCAATTTTAAGTGGCATGATAAATGGCATTCAGAGGTCATGAATTTTTAGTATTAAAGCAAAAACTATTTTTTAAAAGGTGGAAATGTTATATTTAACCATAAAAACAAATACCCCAGCTACCTTAATTTAGCTCACTAATGTGATTTGTCTCATCAGTATAAGAAATAGGAAACAAATTTTTTTCAAATTAAGGCAAATAACAATGTGTAAGCGTGTCTTACTCTTTCCTCAGTCATGTGAAAGGCTACATAATAGATTTTAGTCTCTGAAGATTGAAAGATGAACTATACTTCCAAAAAAATAGTTCAGAATAAGTAGAGGAAAGACTTTCAAATGAGACTCTTTTTTTTTATTGCATTTGTTTCATGCTACTGTATCTGACCATTGATCATTTCATGTTTCACTTAGCTATTTTGGCTTTCTCTTTGTGAGTGAAGAGAGAAGAGTTAAATGGTTTAATCAAGGATTATCACTAGATTTAATCAACCTTGCTGAGCATCACACTAGAAATCAGAGGATCTTCTACTTTTACATCATACCAAAAAAAAAAAAAAAAAAATGTGCCAGAGATAATCCCTGATTTTTACCAAGGCAGTTTAATTTAAATCATATGAAGATTTAGAAGATCTCATGAAAATGTTTTATAAAAGCTGATTTTAAAATGGTTCATTTGCTGTACAAAAATGTTTATAGATTTTTAATAGTCTCAAGAGAGTCATAATTTGTCTTGAGTCTATTACTTATTATACTTTCAGGCATTATGGTGTCATTTTCATTCAAAGTAAATTTTTGAGGGAGAAGTAATCATAGCTGAAGTCTCTGAAAAATCATCCAGTTGTTACAATTAAGTGATTGCCAGTCTATATTTTTCATATAAGCAGAAGAAAATTTGCCACTTTGAGAATAACTTGGCTATGAAGAATGACACTCACATTTGCATACGAAGTTACAATGTTCACATAATGCTTCCCTCCCACCCCTGCTGTAATGTATCTGACCTTTGTTTTCCCAAGCATTTTATAGACAACAAACTCCCAACAACTCCTAGCCCTAATCAAAGACAGAGGGCTGGGGGTTTGAAGCAGGGACAAATAAAGTAAAAGTAATAAATTGTGTCTGGCTCACTTTTCCTGGGTTCATATTAATGTCATGTAAATAATGAGGCCAGGGCTCTCATTTTCTGGATTCTTTATTGCACTGGATTGCATAGATTTTAAAGTCAATTGCAGTTTAAACAATGAAAAACTAGCGTCTTATAAACATATTAGAAGGAGAAATGTACAGATGACTTTCTTTGGCATCATTATGCCTCTCAATTCCCGTGCATATACAAAGAATGTCGACAAGTGAGTTTTTGTCTGAAGTGTCTTGGTCTGGCTGATACTCAGAAGCATTTTCATCATCTGATCATCAGCATTCCATCAAGTTCAGAGTGTAATTTGATGATTTTCTTTGTATCTGTGAAATGGCAAAAAAGTGAAAAAAGCACATCAGTTTACATTTAACATGGAAGAAAAGACTCTTTTTTTTTTGCATTGGATGGCTTTAGCAGCTTAATTCCAAGACTACTAGGGTTTGTTTTATTCATTCATTGTGTAACAAATCACACCTTCTCCCTTCTTCCCAACTGAGTGGCTTAAAAAATCATTATTTTTTTATGATTCTGTGGAATACTGAACCCAAATGAGCGGTTCTTGTGCTCCATTTTATGTTTCATGAGGCTGCAGTCATCTGGGGTCTTGGTCTGGAATGTCCAAACGAGCTCACTCACATGGCTTGGCAGTCAGTGCCGCTCCTGGGTGGGGTCTGTTCTGGAGTTGTTGATCAAAGCACTTCTGTTTCTTCCACATTGTGTCTCTGTGTGGCTTAGGCATCCCAGAGTATGGGGGCTGGGTCTCAAGAGAGAGAGATGGAAGAGTGAGCCCTGAAAGAGGAAGGAGGCAAAAGCTGCCAATACTCTTAAGTCCTGGTATCCGTTAATTCCCAGGCTGTCACTTTAACTACATTCTCCTGGTCAAAGCCATATGCCAGCCCAGATCCAAGGGGAGGAGAAATAAGTTACATTTCTTGAAGTGAGGAGGGACATCTGTGCATAGAGAGGGAAGGAATTTGGGGGCCACCTTTGGAGACTACCACAGACTCATGTACTAAAGTTTCAACCTCTCTCATACCAACTCTGTCACCTTGCCTCTGTCCCATTCCTCATTTGTTGTACCCTTAAAATAGAGAGAATGCTTCGTTGGGGCTTATCTATTGCGCACCTACCATGGGCCAGACGCAACTGGATAATGTGAGAATGTATAAATGCGAGAATGAATTGTGAGCCTCACCAGGTAAAGATGACAAAAAATGATATGGTTTGAATATCCAAATTATTAGAGTACCTAATCATCCTGTATGTCGAAAATTTGGACTTCTTAACAATCCTGTGTGTATATTTGATGGTTCCCCTGGAAAGCTTCATAGATGCCCCAGAACAATCTGCCCCATGTTTCTGTCTTCTCATTTTGCCATCAGACCCCTGCATCTATACCAGGTTACCTGCTACAGGTATGGTTTTCTTCCCTGGCCATAGTCATGGATAATTCACGTTTTACCACGTTTTTCATAACACAACTCATACCAAGAAATAACATTGATCAGGAATTCATAAAGGCTCGATGTTAAGGTAAGTGTGACCCCAAAAGTAGCTTGAAACCACTACTAGCAGGGGCTATTCTTAGATCCCACAGAATAAAACTCAAACCATTGCTTACCTGTACACAGGTCTTTACATTCTGGCTTCCAGTTTACCTCACATCACAGGAAATATACATTATCTCCATGAATGGAAGACTGAGCCCAACTTTATTCCATCCCCAGAGATAAGACAAAGATGTAAACCACTGACTCTCTGAGAGTCCAAGTTACAGTTAATTTCTTGCTACTTAACTTATTTTCAGAATGATTGGCAGTGAGAACATCCATTACTTGGGAGTGTAATGCCCACTTACATGAATATGTTGTGGTCTGGGTCACACCAACGGCTTGTAGCAACTTCATTAACTGACATGCATTCCCCAAGTCAGACATGTTGTATTAAATAACACCTCTGTGAGACAACTCATTTCAGGCCCTTTGATTTCTTTCCAACTAGTGGGATTGAAGGGAAAATCAAATCTGATTACCTATTCTAAGTCTGGTCTAGGCTGCTAATTAAAAAAAAAAGCAATTGCTTAAACCAAAACTTGCTCCCTCTTTCCCCTTGGTCTTTGTCTCTCTCTCTCTCTCTCTCTCTCTCTCTCTCTCTCTCTCACTCTCTCTCACGCATCATAAAGAATATATAAATTTCAAGCATAAAATATTCTAAATCCAGATTCAGGGAAAACTGAACTAAACTAAGCTGCACTAAATTTGACTTTTATTAGTTTCCTGAGGCGGCTGTAGCCAAGTACTACATACTAGGTGGCTTAAAACAGCAGGAATTTATTCTCTCAAAATTCTGGAGGCCAAAATTCTGAAGTCTGAACTTGAGGTATCCATGAGGTTGGTTCTTTTGGTAAGCTCTGTGGGAGAATGTGTTTCATATCTCTCTTGCAGCCACTGGTGGTTGCCAGTAATCCTTGGAGTTCCCTGATTTGTAGTCACATAGCTCCAATCTCTGCATTCAGTGGCAATATTCTGTTCTTTCCTGTGTGCCTTTGTGTCCAGATTTCCCTGTTTTTGTGAGGACACCAGTCATACAGCAAGGATTAGGCCCACCCTAATTGAGTATGACCTCATCTTAATTTGACTACATCTGAAAAGACCCTATTTTCGAATAAGGTCCCATTCACAGGTACAGAGGCTGGGACTTCACCGAATCTTTTTTGGAGGGGGATGAAATTCAACCACACACTCAGCATTTGTATCCAGAAAAAGCTTCTGCCTTATAGACAGATACACCCAAGTCAGACTAGTAAACACCCCTCTTCACATTTATCACATAAACATCTTAATTTGGATTATGCCATTGAGTCAGGATTCCCCAAGAATAATTTTAAGTACTCACCTATTTGCCTAACATCTGTATCAGTTAAAGAATAGATTATCCAAGCTGTCCCTCCCAGAATAGAGAAAGGTCTGCCCCCAAAACAAATAACAATTTCCAGCCCATAAGGCAGGAACTGTTTATAACCTCCCACTTGACAGATTTCTAACTTCAAAAATCTTAAGCGCCAGTCTCCACTGGGCACCTGTTTACAAGGGTAAAATGAAGTAATAGAATGAGAAATCCCCCAGAGTTCTGAGGGAGAAACAGTGATATACAAATCCAGGGCAGTTTTATTATTCTCTTTTCCACACCACTGAATTCATTTTCTCAGTGGGAAGCCTTCCCTATCAGCCTCTTTTTTCTACATTCTTTCCCAAAGCAGAGCTTATCTTTTTTATACCCCTTTCACATATATTATGTCATTATCGCCAACAGCAAACTTTAAAAGAACCTGGATATTGGAGCTGTCGCTGTACTCTGGAGAGAATACTAGGCTACCTACCGAGAGAGAAGGAGTCCTGCTGTTACAGACTCTCCATGTGGCGAGATGACCAGGGTAATTGTCCCGGCTCTGCACTGGCAGGGGTTGGACGAGACCCAGGAAAAACACCAGGGGCTCTGGGAGTTGGGGCTGGGCTGAGAAAATACCTCCTATCACCAGTACAAGGGGATGATAATTCCGACTATTGTCTCTCCCTCAGGATTATGTAAAAAAAAAGATTTAAAGTCAGGCTACTAAAACACACAGATTGTAATTTCAGCCCGGACACTGTTTGATCTAGGACAGGGCTGATGACTAATTGATGAAGAGTTCTAAATGGCTTGAAATATTCCACTCCAGAGCTGAAGATTGCCCAAGATTAAATCTCAAACTTAATTTTTTTATTATGAAGTAATTCTGACATAAAATGACTATAGA
Organism: Zalophus californianus; assembly: GCF_009762305.2. Taxonomy (NCBI): domain Eukaryota; kingdom Metazoa; phylum Chordata; class Mammalia; order Carnivora; family Otariidae; genus Zalophus; species Zalophus californianus. The sequence continues at coordinate 66,788,023 of NC_045598.1, read as the reverse complement.
AAACCATGTAGTAAACTCTGTTGTGCATTTCCTGTTCTATTTTATTCACTGCTTTTCATTTTTTAAATTCTCTTTTGAACTACATGTTTTTAGTTTTGATATATTCAAATTTATTACTCTTTTCCTTTTCAGTGTGCATTTTTGTTTAGGGAAATATTTTCCTACCCCGAAGCAGTAAAGATACCCTTCTATATTTTTTCCTAAAGATTTTAAAGTTTAGTTTTTACATTATAAATGTATGCCTCTAGAAATTTATTTATGCCTATGTTGTGAAGAAGAGATACTTTTTTTTTAATTTACAAAGGGTAACCAATTTTCTAAGCTCCTATGTTGAATGGTACATATTTTCCCATTTGATTTTTGTGAAAGACAAAATGTACTGAAAAAATAAGGAAATAATTTTATTCTATAAAGCTATATATAGCAGTTGGAAGAAAGTTAATGAGGAGCATCTCACAGTAAGGGAAGTTGCACTTGGGGTATCATCGAGGTGGCTACACAAGTCATCTGCAAGTCTTGGGGAATCATGAGGAAGGACACAGAAGGGACTTATTTAAAGATATGGAAGGGCATATTTTAAAGTTTGCCATTTGCTAGAACTCAAAAGTGTGGGAGGAATTCCACAAAAAGTTCCGATGGGAGAATTGTTAACCATCCCTGCTTTCTGGTAGCACAAGGCTCAGATAAAATGCAACATTGGCACTCGTGATCAAAGCCCCTGTAGCAAATTTTCTATAGGCCTGTGTTACCAATTAGTCTAGCCATGTGTCAGTATCATCCTTTCTTCATTATGATAACTTCAAGGTAATTTCTAATGCCTCACAAGGTGGAAAGATGGTCTTGTTCTTCCTTTGTAAAATCATCTTGGTTCTTCTTGTTTCTTTGTCCAGTTGCAAGAAAACCACTTATAACTTTTACTGGTATTACATTGAATTTAAAGATTAAGTTTTGGAAAGGTGACAACCTTATCACATTAGGACTTTCTATACATTAATTTGTTTTTTCTATTTACTCAAGTTTGCTGTCATATATTTCAATTAAATCTACATCACCACTTGGTTCCCCCCCTCATTTTTAGTGAAATAGAGTAATCAGCTAAGTGAATATTTTAATTAGTTACATTTTGATTAAATTTAAATTGTACTAGATTTGCCTTTAATTAAGAATATGTTTCTGACCACAGAGGTAATATTGACTAATTATAGAAATTTTGGATAAAAGGGAAAATGGTAAAGCAGAAAATATTATCAATGTTTTATATATTTCCTTAACAATTCTCATATTGAATATTCCTATATAGGATAACATTGGGATCACAATTACATGTGTGATTTTATATTCTACTCAAATCACCTAATGTTACAAAGTTTAAGCAAACAGATATTATACTATTATGTGGATTTGCAATAATTACTTTATTAATTTCCATTATACTAGGCATTTTGGTTGTGTCTAATCCTTGGTTTTTATAAATAGCATGTTTTCAGAATATCTGTATAATAAATCTTGCTAACTCTGCTTAATTCCTTGGGACAGAGGTTGGCAAACTATCACTTGCTTCCTGTTTTTGTAAATAACATTTTATCAGAACCCAGGCACGCTCATCTGTTTATATTTGGTCTGTGGCAGCCTGCATGTTACAACAGCAGAGTCGAACAATTGCGACAGAAACCATATGGCCCCCAAAGCCTAAAATATTACTTGCTGGCCCTTTACAGAAAAGATTGCTGACTCTTACCTTAGGGTAAAATCCTACATGTGAAATTTTATCTAAGTGTATCCATAATTTTATAATATCTAAGACACTCTAAATTTTCTCCCTGAAGTTCTGAGGTTTGTGGCCATATGTGAGCTCCTGTCTCAAAAAGCACAACTACCAGGATTGAATATTTAACCTTTAAACTTATAAAATGTATTTCATGCTGCCGCCCCAGTGGATTTTTTAAAAATTATGATTCAAACAGTTTATTCATATGTTAAAAATAAACTGATATTTACTTTCCGTAGCAGATATTTTGATATCTTCTATCATAATTTTGAAATCACAAAACTGACTTGTAGTTGCCCCCCCCCCCCCAAGCGTGTGCTTCAGGGAACTCCCTGTAGCATCAGGTGATGCCTGACATATTTGTCAGTAGCCAAGACAGTAATTATTCATGAGAAAATTGAGGCTGTTTGGGTATCACCCTCCACTGTGTGCACGTGCAGATCTCCTGGTATATCCCAGAAAACACCACAAAGTTTGTCTCTTTTTCTGCCGGCAAGGGGATTTTTATCTTTCACCAATAGTTTTGTCACACAAATCACCAGAACGAAAATTCTGGACCCATTCTTTCTCAATAGTTTGTACCTCATCTTCTGTAGAAAAGAGTAAGTAAATATTTAAGATTCTTTTTCTGTGTATGGTTTATCAAATGCTATACCGACAAGATTTATACATGCATACTTCCACAGAGAACAATTTTATTTGGTGGCAAATAAAAAATGCAAATAATGGGAAACTATATTTTTCTTTAACTGGTATAATAACCATTATACTCTAATTATTTTACGCAGCAAATTTGTTGAGAAGATGGTGTACGTGTAATGTTTTGCAACAAATCACAACTAACATATTCTTTACAGGAGAAACTGCAGTAGGGAGACAGGAACTTTTCCTCTCTTTGTCCACCCACTTCATTTTATGATGATGTTTAAATTTATAATTTATTTGTTCTTCTTTACTGTCAAATCTTTTCAATTAAGAGATTAGAAATAAATTTTTAAGGATTAAATGTTTTTATTGCGATTTTAAAGTGTTGTGATTATTGATTAGTTTGTGTTAGGTGTGAGAGTGAAGACCTACTATTGGAATATTTTAGAGAAGATAAATGCCTATTGGTATTTGACCTCTTGCTTTTTGTCATGAGACCAAATAAATCCTTTCTACATCTTATTTGAACTTTGGCCATGATATTTATTCATGACAGTGATTCCCAGAATATGGGTTTTTAGTGAGAAGATGCCTTTTTACAGAGAAGTGATGTGCTTCTGTGAATCTGAGAAGTGATAAGAAAAAGGGGGATTCAGGTATATTGAAAATCCCATACTGGACTGATACCAAGATTCCTGTCTAGAACCAAGTTATATCCAGGCATGATTACCCCTTTCTGCCACTCCACTTCTACTCCAGACTAAGGGAAAAAAAGAGAGAGAGAGAGACAGACAGAGAGAGAGAGAGAGAGAGAGAATACTTCTATTGATTGTGTAACCATTTTTCTAAAGACCCAGTGCTAAGAGATGTTCACAAATGAAAGACAGCCACGGTCCTGAATGGAGGAGAGGCACTTTGCCCTCAGGGGTTAGCAAGGTGTTTGGGTTTTGATTTCATCTAACAGGAAGTCCTGATAATCTCTCTCATCAGTGTATTTCACAATGTGAATGGAAATATCTGTGTTAGAATTTTACCCTTACCCGCCTGTTTAATGTATGCAGGTTTCATAGGTGTAAGAAAGGTCTGTAGAGTAAAGCCCTAGCAATCTACATTTTTCAGAAATGCCCCAGATAATTTTTATGTAGACAAAGGACTATTGACAAAGAAATCTCTTTTCCACATCCTTCCTTATTTTGGAATTCAGGTCTTTGAACTTGTGATGGGAAATTGTGAGACGTTTGCACATTTACAATATATCTAATATACAAAACATATGTAAAACATATACAAATACCCTCAATATACAGTGTCATTGAGTGGAAAATGCTATGGCCATTAATTCAAATGGCAGTTTTGAATTCTCATTCAGTTTTCTACACCTATCCCTCAGTGGTAAAATGACATTAAAGTCAAGGACCATATCCAAATCATCATTTTATTCCAAATTTTCTAGATAGTATCTCCTTACCATTTATCACCCTACCCACATTCATTCACACTTCCCCCCCACACACGAAGAGCCCATTCATACCATTCATTCAGGTATGTACAGAAGCAGAAATGCCTCACATAGAAGTAAACGTTCCGCAGCGTCCTTCTTCTCTTAAGAAAATCAATCCAGAGAATGAAGGAATGGGAGTATTACCACAGGATGAAGTTCACTCGTTTGATTTCTGTAAGTTCATAAGAAATTTGAGACTTAGTCAAATAAATTCTTTGCTCTGGAATTCCTATGAAACCAGTTACTTCTTATCCTTCATTCTTGAAAAATATAACTTATAAATAGTATCTCTTCGAGCTTTAGTTTTGGGGATGAATGTAGGAAAGATAATACCAAAACAAATTAACAGGAATATCTCCTACATAAAGAAAATTTTGGATGATAATTTTGGTGCGGGTGAGGAGTTTTCCCTTTTACTAATTACTAGATGAGCACCGTTGACTCTCACTAGCAGTTGCAAACAGCTCCAGACGACCACTGAGTGGTTCTCATCTTTGCCCTCAAAAGTAGAGAAATACAGCACAGTACAGAATAGCTCCAGTAGTAAATACTACTTTACACCTTGACTTTTCAAGTTACTTTGGTGTTTTTATAATATCCTCATTAAGCCAAGTTCCTCTAAAAATTAGGGTATGATTATCAGGGAAACCATTTCCTCAGTGAGTGAAATCGTTAACCTGTAACATCATATATGGCTCAAAACGATCTCATGGAAATGTGCACAGAGATAATGGAACCTCAGCTACCTAATCCTTTTCTAAAATGCCGGAAAGCAACTGGACAACTTCTGCAGAGGCATCTGAAGCTCTGGCCCTTGCCTGGAGATTGCTACTTGCATGGAACACCACCTTATTCTGGGCAGATCTCTGAAGCTGTGCTTTTCTGTGATGGGCAGTAGGCCACTAGCTGAGGAAGAAAGAACAGCTGACTTAAATGTTCCTCTCTTCCACCTTCTCTTCCCTTCCCTGTCCACTCTCCTTCCTTCATTCCTGCCCTCCCTATCTCTCTCCTTCACTTTGTCCTTCCAGCATTTCTTTTCTTCTTGTATTTCATATAAATATATGAAACAGCAGAAATAATGCTTTGCGCAGAATTAGATCAAGAATACACTTTGTGGGGTTCCTGGGTGGCTCAGTCGGTTAACTGTCTGCCTCTTGATTTTGGCTGAGGTCGTGATCTTAGGGTCATGAGATTGAGCCCTGTGTCAGACTCCGTGCTGGGTATGGAGCCTGCTTAGGATTCTCTCTCTCTTTCTCTACCCCTCCCTACCCCCTACCCCCCACCCGCTCATGTTCTCTCTCTCAAAAAAAAAAGAATACTCTTTGAAATGAATGTGTGTATAAATAAATGGTGATTATAGGTCTGTCATGTTAGGACAAACGTTTGTCTCTGGTTGCCTGGCATAATTGCTCAAAAATACTCTGCTATAAGTTCAACCAAACTATGATTTTCATATGGAGTGACTTGCTAATGTAGACTAGCTAATTTCAGGACTTGATGGGGTCCTTCAATTTGACTACTACTGCAAAGTAGACTGAGTTGATGGTATTTCAGGAAAATGTGCTTAACCTATCTTTCAAAATCTTTAAAAAAATGCAGAGCATTGAGCCAGATATTTCTTTAAGCATTTCATTATTTAAACTATTTCCCTTTAAAATATCTTTCTGTAAGAATTTATATATTTTTACATATGCCATTTTTGTTGAAATCTAACTATTCAAACCTTAATATTCTTCTCATTTTTATGTCTTAAGTGCTTTTGTGCCAGTCTTCAAATGAGAAAGTTAAGATACCTAGGTAAACTGAGAAAATTCATGTAAGAGGTGGTTCTGGTTCTACCGAATAGATAGTTTTAAGTTTTTGCTTGGACATTGGTCAAATGCTAATTATTCGGAGTCTTGTAAGGCCAAAAGCAAATAATTTCTGTGATGGTGTTTTGATACATAGATGTGGTGAGGCTGAACTATCATCCCCAGAACTCCCTTTTGAGAATATTTCTGGGATGATTCTAGGGTGTTATGATGTGCTACAAGAGATAATCTCTTGCGAGAGTGGGTCAGGGAAGAAGGCAGTGGCCATTTTTAATCAGGCACACACCTTCTCACAGTTATTCAGTCAAACACTAATCTAGATGCGGCAGTGAAGAGATTTTGCAGAAGTAATTAGAGTCTCTAATCAGTTGACTTTAAGTTAATCAAAAGGGAGATTTTCCTGGGTGATCCTGATTAATCAGCAGGAAGGCTTTTAAAAGAGATTCCCAAGTGAGTCGGCCCTTCTCTGAGATCAGAGATTCCCAAGAGCAAGTGAGTCAGCAATTCTCCTTTCTCACCTGGATCTTCTTTCCTGGCTGCCTGTAGACAAAAGAGTTCAGATCATGTCGCTGGGGTTTCAGTCTAATCAGGATCTTCCCTCCCTGACGGCCTTTGGATTTGTTCAGCCAGCTCCCATAGCTGCATAAACCGTTCCTTGGAGTGCATTTTGGATTTGTTCAGCCAGCTCCCATAGCTGCATAAACCGTTCCTTGGAGTGCATTTTTTACATGTCATCCTGCTTGTTTGTTTCCTGGTTGAACCCGACTGATATATTGCCAAAGAACAGTGACCTGAGACAGAGGCTTCTGCCAGATGGCTGTGAAAAAAAAACAAACAAACCTGCGTTCTCTCTCTATATATGGTTGTTATTTCAAAGTTCAAGCACTAAGAAAATGAAATAAGGATTATTTATTTTGTACAGGATGTTCTGTCAGAATGCAGGTAAAGTATGAACATTTTGAACAAGTATTCATTTGGGGTTATAGTCAGTTCACAAGAAGTAAAATGAGATTGGAAAATTATATTTTATATTGAAAAATTGAGTAAATGTAGTGAATAAACAATATACTTAGACAAAAAAATTCCGTAACACTAGTGCTTGGAGAGTCTTTGTATCAGAACCATTGAAAGATCTAACAATACGTTGGTTGCGATATGTTTACATTAATGACATTTTTGCTATAGAGAACCACTTGCTACTCAGACAATGTATGCTTTTCATAATAAGGGAATTTAGGCCAATGGCATAGTTATCCTGATCATTCCATAGAAAATTCACAGCGTATAATAAAAAGATAGCTCTAAATTAGAGGAGTGGAGGAACAGTTTGTTTTTGGCTTCTCCTTATTGAGAAACTCCACTGTTAAAGGAGAGGTGAGGGACAGAGATACGATACCAAATCACTATTTATTTTTCTTACAGTTTGTGATCTCTGCACTAGGAAAATAAGATAAGTTCAATTAAATAGTACAATCTCGTTGGCAATTTTAAAAATGTTTGCATATGATCTGTGTATATAAATACCCACTGATGGCCTGGGAATATCTGGGATCCCTAACAACCAACATGAAAGTCAAATAAAATTATCTGGATTCTGTTGTTGTTAATGTTGTTATAACTTAACAGAGAACAATTCAAAACATATTGATTGAGCACCTGCTATAGCCAGAAATTATTCTAAGTACCTTGGGGAAAATGAAAATTAAAAATATGGTTTCTCATTTTAAGTAAGGTATAATCTACAAATCTTTAATTCTATAAAATCTTATATTTCTCTTAATTAATTTCTTCTCTTATTTTTATTCAGTTTATTAAGTCAAAACTTATGGGGATGGCACAATCTTTGCCCTAAAGGAACTTACATTTTAATAAATAATATAAACATGAATTAGACCACAGGATATTTTTAGTAATTGTAGGTAGATATACTATTTGCATTAATATATGACAGAACAATAACTAAATGTCTGTAGTATTTACTAGTATTTTCATATTATTTAACACTTGACTATACAAATGTAATTCTTGATGGATCAGGGACTTTATTTGTACTTTTTTCATTCTCTAATTGCTTAACTAAAATCTAACTTTTCATATTATCCTATGGAATCTCTTTAATTTTCAAAGGCTCTTGTTGGCCATTAGTTGTCTGAAACCTGTGGGTAGCACTTACAAATGTCCTCTGGGTATCACATTTTGTAAAAGTTACTATCTAGAAAGAGCTGAAACTTATTCTAGCATTTCATTGTTGAAGGGCATCTTGCTGATTACAGAAACAATCACATTTTCTAGTATTCCTTCTCAAGTGTATCATTTGTGATATTGTAGATATTTAACATAGTGGTCCATATTATGCCTGGAATTCTCATACATGGGGTTTGTTCAGCTGGATTCCATTCAGTAGGCATTTAAGGTGAGTCTTTTCCCAACAGCTCTGCTTTTCCTGTTTGACTAGACCAGAGATTGGCAAACTGTGGTCCATGGGCTAAATCAACCTCAACACCTGTTTTTATAAATAAAGTTTTATTGGAAAACAGCCATTTCCATTCATTTATGTATCTCTGCTGGCTGCTTTCACACTACAGCTTGCAGATTTGAACAGTTGTGACAGAAACCCTATGTCCTGTGTGGTAGGCAGAATCCTAAAATGGCCCCCATGATTTCCCACCCCAGTTTCCAGAACTGTGACTGTTGAGCCTGTCTGGCATGCATTGCAGCTTGATGTCTCTCTCTGCCTGATCCTGCTTCTTTCCCTCCCTTGCACAGGTTTAAATCCGAAGCGCATTCCCTAGTTGGGTTCCTGGAGGTTTTAACCTGCGTCACAGAGTTTGCTCATTAAAGCTCACTTATTTTCAAGGACCTAGGATGGGCCTCTCCCAACCCTATTATCCTTGCTACTTGCAGATGAGTGACAAATCCTTAGTCATTCATGGGAATTTGGTGATTCTCCTCTGGAAGGCTTTCTTTGTCCTCCAGTGCCCTTCTTCCCTAGGTTGATTCCTAACTTAAGAAAGGACTCCCGTATGGTGGTGTAATTAAGATTATAATGCCCTGAATCTTGCACAATTGAGGTGAGAATTGGAGCCTCCTTAAGAAAAAATCCCTGCAGGTAAGAAGTTTGAAGGGTAAACTCCATCTTAAATCTTCCTCCACTCACTAGAACCAGAGCCTGGGGTTTTGAAAGAAAGCAAATTAGCTCCTTCTTACTTGGCCTTTTAATAATCTGTCAATAACATTCTTGAAAGTTCTAATTTGGAGTAGGAAAGCATTGGTTAGGGTCTAGAATCAGCCAGACTTTGTTTGAATTCAGACCCTCCTGTACTATCCATGTGATCTTGAACAGATTATACATCTTCACTGAATCTAATTTCTTCAGCTGTAAAATGGAGATATTCATATCTACGTCATAGTTTTCCTGCGAGCATTAAATGGACAAAAATGTGTACAAAAGCACAGAGCATGATGCCTGGCACATTTGTAAGTCTTCGGTAACATATTATTATGATTATGATTTTGAATGTTATTAGAATTCTTATTACTATCATTACATGTCAAATCATACCGATCCTCGCTTCAAAATCCATCAGTGACTCTCCATTTTATTTAGGATAAAATTTACAGTTATTAGCAAGAGTCCTACATGGCCTGCCCCCTGCCTCTCTTTCAAGTTGCATCTTTGCCATCCTCACTCAATTCCAGACACATTAGCTTCCTTTTGTTTCTTGAATGCAGCAAACTCTGTCTACCTCAGGGCATTTTCACATGCTATTCCTGGATATGATATTCTCATTTTCCCTCTATTAACTTACCTACAAGAATTCTTGCTTATAAAAGGTATTAAATGAATACTTACGAAACAATTGAGTAAATGTTTGTGTGCCTCATTAGACTGAAATCTTTTGAAAGCAGGTGGTGTATCATTTTACTCCCTAGCACCACATACAATGCCTGGCATATGTTAGGATCTCAATAAATATTGGTGGAATGATTGGTTATATGAATGAATAAATGCTTCTATAGTTTTCTCTAATTTGACCCATAATATATAAATAATTAGGTATTACAGAATGTAAGTTAAAGAGTAAGACCTTTGTAATATTCGGATATTTGTCTAGAGATTTAGCTAGCTATCTGAATTGGGACTCAAGGCTAATATAATCAGGGGAAACTTTTTTTTTTAGCCACACTAGTGTGTCCTGATGTTCATTTACTAATGAAGTTAAGCATCTTTTAAGGCTTTCTAGTCACAAATATGTTTAACCTTTTGTAGTGCCAGGTTACATGCTTTGTCCATGTTTGTATCAAGCTTTTATTTTCTTCCTGATAACATAAATATCCCTCATATCAATATTCTACCCAAGTTGTAGATCAGCTTTTAAACTCAGAGATGGCTTGCCTCTACCTCTGCTCCAATCTCTGGAAATCTTCATTAATTTCTCTTTTTCCCCCTCTCTCTATATATGAAATTACAATGAATGATTCTGTTGAACAAACAAGACCAAAAGTTATTCCTTTATATACTAAAGATTTTAAACTTTTGATTGTCAAGTTGACTATAAAAATGTTTCTAGATTGTATTTTGTCTTCTTTGATACATGGGAATGAATATTTAAAACTTAAGATTTTACATTTAAAATTTTAGATTTTATCATTCTTTTATTCTTCATGTATTTGTGTTTAGCATTGATGCTATGCAAGTGAAATTTCTTAAATAGAGATATGTCTTTTAGTTCCCTTCATGTTATGCTCATTTTTGTAAACAGAAATGAATAAAAGGACTTATTTTGTAAGTAGTGTGATGCACACATATAACCTCCTGAGCTGCATTTAAAATTATTGAATAATAATTAATTTTTTTGGAATGGAATAAGGGCTTATCAAATTATGTATCAAAGAGTCAGGTCAAATATTCCTCCTGTTGGTGATATGACCTCAGGTAAAGGGCAGGATCTCTACAATCAAGCATACTTTCAACTTGTTGGTTGCAAGGAACTGTCTTAAGAATCTTTGTAACCTTGTACCTGGGATAGAGTCAGACACAAAACACTCATCATTTGTTGGATGAATGGATTTCTTGGGATTCTAGTAAAGCCCCATGATTTGCAAGCCATACAAAAGGACCAAATTATTTAATTTATCTGATCATGCATTTCCTCATATGGAAAATTTAGGTGATAATAATTTCTTTTTAAGGCTTTGGAAGCATTACATTAAATAATTTAGAGAAAGTGCCTGAAAGATGGTAGGCATGTTATAAAGAGTAGTTATTATTGTCATTTAATCCCATGCTTACTTATTAGCTTGGGTTCTAGAGAAGATTTTAGAGGATTCAATAAAACTTAAGCTGAGTTATGAAAGAATAAAAGAGGTTTTAGACATACTTCTGCATAAATAGGGGTTTTGATAGGAAGTTGTATATCTGTTTTTATGCTTGAGATTGAAGCTCGGTTTGGCGAGAGAGCTTTAGAGAAACTTATTCCAACAGAAATGGTGGTTTAATTCAATTCTACCTTGTTACTTCCATGTAAAATTTGGACTGTATTTCCAGACTTTCTTAATTTGGACTTTTAATTGATTTCAACTAAAATTTGATATGATGATTTTTAAACTTGGCTATTGATTCTACCATACTGAAAACAATATGGGAAATTTACTCTCTGGTGAGCACACATCAAAATAGTTAATATAGTGCCGTTAATTCCCAAATGCAGCTGCTATGGAAATTTGTTTTTATTATCTCAATTCTATGGTTCTTACTTGACATAACAATTAAATACACTATAGAGACAACACAACTCCTTAGCATAACCATGGGTCTGCTCCTTGCAGCTGTTATTCTTGAATGAACAGGAAAGGACAAAGGAGGGGCAGCATGAATGACTTTTAATGATTTCTTTTCAATCCACATCTATGTAATATATTGGAGTGCCAGTGTAGTTGATAAGAAATTACACAGTTTAATGAACATAGCATTTGTTTTATCTAAGGCTTAAAAGAGAATATTGTTTGAGAGTGATAAACTTTCCAATGATATTTTGAATATATAGATTTTAAAAAATTTTTCTTATGCAGCATATCATCAGTCTTCAGCAAACTAATCCAAGCATATACATATTATCACAAAAACTTGTTAATCTTATCACTTTTTAAGTACCCAAAAAAGTATTCTAGTTTATGAAGGTACTTAAAAATAAAGAATTTAATGAAATGTTTAAAAAGTTAAACATAGGAGGCATATAAGTAACCTGACTCATACTGTGTGAATTTTACATATTGTATTTGAAATAAACATTTTATTATGATGCATAAGGAATATGTACAATAAATATTTCATGACAACTCATAAAATCTGTTATTATTATTTGCATTTCTGTAGTACAATAGACTTGTATCATAAGAACATTTATATGAAGTTATGTTTTTCTTTTTGTTTAAAATTCAAAGTTTTTTTTTAATAAATCAATTTTATACCACAATCATGCATACCTGATGTGTGTCCTTAATGGCCCTTTATAAAACCAGCATTTAAACTCTTACCTAATGCAGGGAAATTTGATTTACTAGAATATGCAACTTGATTGTCATAGGAAAATGTTTACAGAGGTTTTGCAGTATTAAAATTGCTTCCAATATCTTTCTACTTAACTGTAAGGAAAATGCAGGGAATAAAGATGAATGATTGACTGATGTCAAAGTGTTCCATATTTATAAACATATGACACTGATAAACCTGGAATGTCATTAATCTATGTTTCTGATGATACATAAAAGAAATTATTATAATAGTAGGGAAGGTTTGTTGACATCAATCCTAATGCTTAAACAATACTGAGCTCCCTGGGCCAGGGAAATCTGTTATTGGAACATCATAGATCAATATTAAATATGAAAACAATAAAGAAACACTACACTGCTTTTTCTTTGTAATCATTTCTCATTTTGTCTTTTGTGCTTTATTGAACTAATCTGGGTTCAAAGCTCCAAATGAATTGAAAAAAAAGTTCTGGAAACAGATGACTGAGACATTAGCTTGAGATGTATGTGTAGATAGTCGAATACGAAGCCTACATTTTCATCTTTATTTTCAGAGTTAGACAACAGTGAACACTTTCTTTCTTGAAATCTGGTGTTTTGTTTTTTCTGTGTGTTTATTTGCCTGGTTGGTTTCTGCCACATTACTCTTTTTTGGGTTCTTATCAATTTTTAAACCATAAACCACTCCATATATATAGTTCTTAAGAGCCCTAGGATTTTTGGAATGGTAAATGAGCATTGGCTTCAACTTAAAGTCACCATCTATATTAGCCCTAACAAGAAAGTCAGCCTGTCCTATAAAGCCTTGAAGCCAAGCATTGACTTCTCTCTAGCTATGAAAGTCCTAGATGACATTTTTTCCAATAGAAGGCTGTTCCATCTACATTGAGAATCTGTTGTTTAGTGTAGCCACCTTCATTTATTATAGCTAGATCGTGTGGATAACTTCCTACATCTTCTACATGAGCATTTCACCTTGCACTTTTATGTTATGGAGATTGGCTCTTTCCTTAAATCTCATGAACCAGTATCTGCTAGCTTCAAACTTTTCTTCTGCAGTTTTTCTCACTTCTTCCAGCCTTCATATAATTGAAGAGAGTTAGGGCCTTGCTCTGGCCTTGCTCTGGAGTAGGCTTTGGCTTAAGGGAATGCTGTGGCTGGTTCGATCTTCTATCCAGAGCACTAAGACTTTCTCCACATCAGCAATACGGCTGTTTACTTTCTTTTTTTTTTTAATTTTCTTATTGTTATGTTAATCACCATACATTACATCATTAGTTTTTGATGCAGTGTTCCATGATTCATTGTTTGTGCATAACACCAGTGCTCCATGCAGAATGTGCCCTCTTTAATACACATCACCAGGCTAACCCATCCCCCCACCCCCTCCCCTATAGAACCCTCAGTTTGGTTTTCAGAGCCCATCGTCTCTCATGGTTCGTCTCCCCCTCCGATTTACTCCCCTTCATTCTTCCCCACCTGCTATCTTCTCCTTTGTTTTTCTCTTAACATACATTGCATTATTTGTTTCAGAAGTACAGATCTGTGATTCAACAGTCTTGCACAATTCACAGTGCTCAACATAGCACATACCCTCCCCAATGTCTATCACCCAGCCACCCCATCCCTCCCACCCCCCACCACGCCAGGAACCCTCAGTTTATTTCCTGAGATTAAGAATTCCACATATCAGTGAGGTCATATGATACATGTCTTTCTCTGATTGACTTATTTCACTCAGCATAACACCCTCCAGTTCCATCCACATCGTTGCAAATGGCAAGATCTCATTCCTTTTGATAGCTGCATAATATTCCATTGTGTATATATACCACTTCTTCTTTATCCATTCATCTGTCGATGCACATCTTGGCTCTTTCCACACTTTGGCTATTGTAGACATTGCTGCTATAAACATTGGGGTGCACGTACCCCTTCGGGTCCCTACATTTGTATCTTTGGGGTAAATACCCAGTAGTGCAATTGCTGGATCGTATGGTAGCTCTATTTTCAACTGTTTGAGGAACCTCCATACTGTTTTCCAGAGTGGTTGCACGAGCTTGCATTCCCACCAACAGTGTAGGAGGGTTCCCCTTTCTCTGCATCCCCAACAACATCTGTCGTTTCCTGACTTGTTAATTTTAGCCATTCTGACTGGTGTGAGGTGGTATCTCATTGAGGTTTTGATTTGGAGTTCCCTGATGCCGGGTGAGGTTGAGCACTTTTTCATGTGTCTGTTGGCCATTTGGATGTCTTCTTTGGAAAAAAATCTGTTCATGTCTTCTGCCCATTTCTTGATTGGATTATTTGTTCTTTGGGTGTTGAGTTTGATAAGTTCCTTATAGATTTTGGATACTAGCCCTTTGTCTGATATGTCATTTGCAAATATCTTTTGCCATTCTGTCGGTTGCCATTTGGTTTTGTGGACGGTTTCTTTTGCTGTGCAAAAGCTTTTTATCTTGATGAAATCCCAATAGTTCATTTTTGCCCTGGCTTCCCTTGCCTTTGGCGATGTTTCTAGAAAGACGTTGCTGCGGCTGAGGTCGAAGAAGTTGCTACCTGTGTTCTCCTTTAGGATTTTGATGGACTCCTGTCTCACATTGAGGTCTTTCAACCATTTGGAGTCTACTTTTGTGTGTGGTGTAAGGAAATGGTCCAGTTTGATTCTTCTGCATGTGGCTGTCCAATTTTCCCAACACCATTTGTTGAAGAGACTCTCTTTTGGCCATTGGACATTCTTTCCTGCTTTGTCAAAGATGAGTTGACCATAGAGTTGAGGGTCCATTTCTGGGCTCTCGATTCTGTTCCATTGATCTATGTGTCTGTTTTTGTGCCAGTACCATACTGTCTTGATGATGACAGCTTTGTAATAGAGCTGGAAGTCTGGAATTGTGATGCTGCCAGCTTTGCTTTTCTTTTTCAATATTCCTCTGGCTATTCGGGGTCTCTTCTGGTTCCATACAAATTTTAGGATTATTTGTTCCATTTCTTTGAAAAAAGTGGATGGTATTTTGATGGGGATTGCATTGAATGTGTACATTGCTCTAGGTGGCATTGACATCTTCACAATGTTTGTTCTTCCAATCCATGAGCATGGAACGTTTTTCCATTTCTTTGTGTCTTCTTCAATTTCTTTCATGAGTATTTTATAGTTTTCTGAGTACAGATCCTTTGCCTCTTTGGTTAAATTTATTCCTAGGTATCTTATGGTTTTGGGTGCAATTGTAAATGGGATCGACTCCTTGATTTGTCTCTCTTCTGTCTTGTTGTTGCTGTATAGGAATGCCGCTGTTTTCTGTGCTTTGATTTTATATCCTGCTACTTTACTGAATTCCAGTATGAGTTCTAGCAGTTTTGGGGTGGAGTCTTTTGGGTTTTCCACATACAGTATCATATCATCTGCAAAGAGTGAGAGTTTGACTTCTTCTTTGCCTATTTGGATGCCTTTATTTTCTTTTTGTTGTCTGATTGCTGTGGCTAGGACTTCTAATGCTATGTTGAATAGCAGTGAGGATAGTGGACATCCTGCCGCGTTCCTGACCTTAGGGGGAAAGCTCTCAGCTTTTCCCCATTGAGAATGATATTTGCTGTAAGTTTTTCATAGATGGCTTTTATGATATTGAGGTATGTACCCTCTATCCCTATACTCTGAAAAGCTTTGATCAAGAAAGGATGCTGTACTTTGTCAAATGCTTTTTCTGCATCTGTGGAGAGGATCATATGACTCTTGTTCTTTCTTTTGTTAATGTATTGTGTCACGTTGATTGATTTGCAGATGTTGAACCAACCTTGCAGCCCAGGGATAAATCCCACTTGGTCGTGGTGAATAATCCTTTGAATGTACTGTTGGATCCTATTGGCTAGTAGTTTGGTGAGAATTTTTGCATCCATGTTCATTAAGGATATTGGTATGTAATTCTCCTTTTTGATGGGGTCTTTGTCTGGTTTTGGGATCAAGGTAATGGTGGCCTCATAAAATGAGTTTAGAAGTTTTCCTTCCATTTCAATTTTTTGGAACAGTTTCAGGAGAATAGGTATTAATTCTTCTTGAAATGTTTGGTAGAATTCCCCTGGGAAGCCATCTGGCCCTGGGCTTTTGTTTGTTGGGAGATTTTTGAAGACTGCTTCAATTTCCTTAGTGGTTATAGGTCTGTTCAGGTTTTCTATTTCTTCCTAGTTCAATTTTGGTAGTTGATACATCTCTAGGAATGCACCCATTTCTTCCAGGTTATCCTATTTGCTGGCACAGAGTTGCTCATAATGTTCTTAGAATTGTTTGTATTTCTTTGGTGTTGGTTGTGATCTCTCCTCTTTCATTCATGATTTTGTTGGTTTGGGTCATTTCTCTTTTCTTTTTGATAAGTCTGGCCAGGGGTTTATCACTCTTGTTAATTCTTTCAAAGAACCAGCTCCTAGTTTCGTTGATCTGTTCTACTGTTCTTTTGGTTTCTATTTCATTGATTTCTGCTCTGATCTTTATGATTTCTCTTCTCCTGCTGGGTTTAGGCTTTATTTGCTGTTTTTTCTTTAGCTCCTTTAGGTGTAGGGTTAGGTAGTGTATTTGAGACCTTCCTTATTTCTTGAGAAAGGCTTGTATTGCTATAATTTTCCTCTTAGGACTGCCTTTGCTGTAGCCCAAAGATTTTGAACAGTTGTGTTTTCCTTTTCATTGGTTTCCATGAATTTTTTTAATTCTTCTTTAATTTCCTGGTTGACCCATTCATTCTTTAGTAGGATGATTTTACCCTCCATGTATTTGAGTTCTTTCCAACTTTCCTCTTGTGATTGAGTTCTAGTTTCAAAGCATTGTTGTCTGAAAATATGCAGGGAATAATCCCAATCTTTTGGTACCAGTTGAGACCTGATTTGCGACCTAGGATGTGATCAGTTCTGGAGAATGTTCCCTGGGCACTAGAGAAGAATGTGTGTTCCGTTGCTTTGGGATGGAGTGTTCTGAATATGTCCGTGAAGTCCATTTGGTCCAGGATTTCATTTAAAGTCTTTATTTCCTTGTTGATCTTTTGCTTAGATGATCTGTCCATTTCAGTCAGGGGGGGTGTTAAAGTCCCCCACTATTATTGTATTTTTGTCAATGTGTCTTTGCTTTTGTTATTAATTGCCTTATATAATTGGCTGCTCCCATGTTCGGGGCATAGATATTTACAATTGTTAGATCTTCTTGTTGGATAGACCCTTTAAGGAGGATATAGTGTCCTTCTTCATCTCTTATTACAGTCTTTGTTTTAAAATCTAATTTGTCTGATATAAGGATTGCCACCCCAGCTTTCTTTTGGTGTCCATTAGCATGGCAAATGGTTTTCCACCCCCTCACTTTCAATGTGGGGGTGTCTTTGGATCTAAAATGAGTCTCTTCCAGACAGCATATTGATGGGTCTTGTTTTTTAATCCAATCTGATAGCCTGTGTCTTTTGATTGGGGCATTTAGCCCATTTACATTCAGGGTAACTATTGAAAGGAATTTAGTGCCATTGTATTGCCTGTAAGGTGACTGTGACTGTATATTGTCTGTGTTCCTTTCTGATCTATGTTGCTCTTAGGCTCTCTCTTTTTTAGAGGACCCCTTTCAATATTTCTTGGAGGGCTGGTTTCCTGTTTGCAAATTCCTTTAGTTTTTGTTTGTCCTGGAAGCTTTTTATCTCTCCTTCTATTTTCAATGACAGCCTAGCTGGATATAGTATTCTTGGCTGCATATTTTTCTCGTTTAGTGCTCTGAATCTATCATGCCAGTCCTTTCTGGCCTTCCAGGTCTCTGTGGATAGGTCTGTTGCCAATCTAATGTTTCTACCATTATAGGTTACATATCTCTTCTCCCGAGCTGCTTTCAGGATTTTCTCTTTGTCTCTGAGACTCGTAAGTTTTACTAGTAGATGTCGGGGTGTTGACCTATTTTTATTGATTTTGAGAGGGGTTCTCTGTGCCTCCTGGATTTTGATGCCTTTTTCCTTCCTCACATTAGGGAAGTTCTCTGCTATAATTTGCTCCAATATACCTTCTGCCCCTCTCTCTCTTTCTTCTTCTTCTGGGATCCCAATTATTCTAATGTTGTTTCATCTTATCGAATCACTTATCTCTCGAATTCTGCCCTCATGATCCTGTAGTTGTTTATCTCTCTTTTTCTCAGCCTCTGTGTTTTCCATCATTTGGTCTTCTACATCACTGATTCTCTCTTCTGTCTCATTTATCCTAGCAGTTAGTACCCCCATTTTTGATTGCACCTCATTAATAGCCTTTTTGATTTCGACTTGGTTAGATTTTAGTTCTTTTATTTCTCCAGAAAGTGTTTCTCTAATAACTTCCACGCTTTTTTCAAGGCCAGCTAGTATCTTTAAAGTCGTGATACTGAACTCTAGGTCCGACATCGTACTAATGTCCATATTGAGTAGGTCCCTGGCAGACGGTACTACCTCTTGCTCTTTTTGCTGAGGTGATTTTTTTCATCTTGTCATTTTCTCCAGAGGAGAATAGTTGAATGAGAGAACAGCATGCTAACAGGTTAACAACGTCCCCAGCAAATATACTCTATACAAAACAGAAAAGACCTGAAACCAGGGGAAAAGAAAGGGAAAGAAAGAAAAAAGAAAGAGAAAAAAAGAAAAAGATAAAGATAAAAACAAACAAAAACAGAATAAAACAAAACAAAACAAAAACAGAATATGATTAAATATGATCAGGCTAGTGCATAGATCAATGCCACACACTAGATTTTGGGTGTATTTTGGCCTGTTAGAAGAAAGTGCCTCCTAAAATTTTAAGGGAAGAAAGACTTATATATGTACAAAATAAGGGTTGATACAATGAAGGGATGGAAGATGACTGTACAGATGAAAATTATAAAAGATTTTATAAAAGGAATTGATAAGAAGTTGTTTGAATAAAGAAAGAGGAAGATTAAAAAAAGAAAAAAGAAAAAAAAGGGAGAGAATGTGATCAGGCAGGAGACTAGAACAAAGCCATACACTAGTGATTTAGGGTATATTTTGATCTGTTAGAAGAAACTGTATCTCAATATTTTAAAGAGAGAACAACTTATATATATATGCCAAAAATAAGGGTAACTACTATGAAGGGATAAAATATGACTCCAAAAATGAAAAATAAAAAATGTTTTTTTAAAAAAGGGATTGATAAGATGTTGGTTGAAAAGGGAAAAAGAAAAATTCAAAAAAAAAAGTTAAAAAAAATTACCTTTGAAAAACTAATGAATCATGGTGAAAAAGCCATGAATTCTATGTGCAGTATTCCCCTAGCGCTGGAGTTCTCCCGTTCTCCTTGATGGGTAAACTTGGTCTTGGCTTGCTGGCTGTTCGTGCTGATCTTCTGGGGGAGGGGCCTGTTGCCATGGTTCCCAAATGTCTTTGCCGGAGGCGGAATTGCCCTGCCCTTGTTGGTCCGGGCTAAGCAATCTGCTCGGGTTTGCTCTCAGGAGCTTTTGTTCCCTGCAAGCTCTCGGTACAGCTTTGGAGGACCAGAGTGAAAATGGTGGCCTCCCAATCTCCGCCCGGAGGAGCTGAGAACTTGGGGCCCTGCTCCTCAGTGCGCCCCCAGAGAAAAGCAGTCACTCCCATCTCCCTGGTCTCTGGCCTCACTCCGTGCTCACCCGGCCTGTGACCGAGTGTTTCTATCTCTGGCACCGGACCCCGTGTGGAGTCTCCAAACCCAGCAGATCCCTGCGGTGCGCTCCCGCGCCACTCCTCCCCGGGGAGGGAGGGGAGTCTCCCCGGATCTGCCGCTTGTTGGGTCCCTGCTGGAGGAGCAGTGGCCTGACTGGGCTGTGGATCAGAGTTCATGGCAACCCCGAGCTGAGAGCCCGTGCCTCGGCTCCATCTCTGCAGCCGGCTTCCCCGCTCCGATACCTGGGAGCTCTGCTGCACTCAGGCACCCCCGGTCTTTCTGTGACCCTGAGGGTCCTGAGACCACACTGTCCTGCGAGGGTTCCACCCCCAGCTTAGCCACTGGAGCGACATCCCTCATCAGAGCCGACTTCTAAAAGTTCCAATTTTGTGCTCCGCAGCTCTATCACTTGCCAGAAGCGGCCGACGGAGGCCCCCTCCCCCACTGACTATCCTCCCGAATATCGCCTCGATTCACTTCTCTGCACGTCCTACCTTCCAGTAAGTGGTCGCTTTTCTGTTCAGAGAGTTGTTGCTTTTTACTCTTCGATCTCCTGTTGAGTTTGTAGGTGTTCAGAATGGTTTGATCCCTATCCAGCTCAATTCCTGAGACCAGACGAAATCCAGGTCTCCTACTCCTCTGCCATCTTTTTCCACCCCGGCTGTTTGCTTTCTTATCATTCATGTGTTCACAGGAATAGCACTTCTGATTTCCTTCAAGAACTTTTTGCTTTTATATCTTGGCTAACAATATATTATTAAGCACAGGAGCCCTACCTTTCAGCCTATCTTGACTTTTTGCTTGCCTTCCTCACTAAGCTTAATCATTTCTAGCTTTTGATTTAAAGTGAGATACATGCAACTCTTCTTTCACTTGAACCCTTGGAGGCCATTGTAGTGTTATTAAATGGCCTAATTTCAATATTGTTGTGACTCAGAGAGTAGGGACGCCTGAGGGGAGGGAGAGAGATGGGGGAACAGCGGGTTGGTAGAACAGTCAGAATACATACCACATTTATCAATTAAATTACCCATTTTATATTGGCATGGTTCATGGTGTCCCCAAAACAATTACAATAGTAACATCAAAGATCACTGAGCACAGATCACCCTAATCTAATAATATTGAAAAAATTTTGAAATAGAACAAGAATTATCAAAATATAACACAGAGACACAAAGTGATCAAATGCTGTTGAAAAAAATGTCACTGATAGACTTGCTCCATGCAGGGTTTCTGCAAAATTTCAGTTGGTAAAAAACAAAACCAAAAAC
Source organism: Zalophus californianus (assembly GCF_009762305.2). Lineage (NCBI taxonomy): Eukaryota > Metazoa > Chordata > Mammalia > Carnivora > Otariidae > Zalophus > Zalophus californianus. The sequence continues at coordinate 66,766,858 of NC_045598.1, read as the reverse complement.
AAAAAGCACCACAATATCTGGGAAGTGCAATAAAGTGAAGCATGATACAATGAGGTATGTATATATTCTCCCTCCATTGGTCTTCCATAGACTGTTCTTAGAGAATGGCACTACCATACATCCATTCAAGCGGACGAGAAACATAGCGGCCCTCTGGCTCCCTTCTGAATTGGGTCAGCTGCCCTGCTTCCCTCTCCCACTGTAGGGGGTCCTTGCCCTCATCACCACCACCTGGATAGCAGCTTGAGTTTCCGAACTTTGAGGTTACCTATTTGCACTTCATTCGTCCACATTTCTGTTAATATGCTTTCTAAAATATAAACTTGATTATTTAATACCCTCTAATGATTTCTAACATTTTAGTATAACTTTAATTCTTTAGTCTGGTATAAGAGACTTGATCCACACTGTGTCTTGTCTTCCATTTTAATTACCATTAGTACCTGCAATTCCAGAATACAACACACCTCCGTCAGGTTTCAGTGTCTTCCAGGCCCTGCATATCATCTCCTATTCATATTTTAATGATTTGCTAATCTACAGCCTCCTGAAAGAGGTCTTCATTTAACTCTTCTCTCTTCACTTGTACTTCCAGGCAGAACTAAAGGCTTTCTTTTCTATGCTTTCCTATCACCATAAAGCCAACTCGTCTTTTAAATTTATAATAATGATGGGTAGATATTTGATTATGCACCTCTCTGACCCATTAGGTTCTATCTTTGAGAAAGGAGTTTTGTCTTATTTAGTTTTATATACCTAGCAACAAACATACAAGGTGGGGGCTTAATATTTGTTTGCCAAGTCTTGCACGTACAAGGCATATTATAGAATTGAGGATATTCTTTATACTTGTACCATTCTCATTATAATTCCCAAGTGCTTTATAGGCATTTTGAAAGTCTGTAACAGCAAGGTGAGGTTTTTATCATTTTTCTTTTTTTTAACGTTCTTGCAATTTGTAGGTTTCTTTTACATTCATCAATGTGGATTTCAACAGTTCCATTCTATATTGAAACTAGTCTCAGTTCATATATCGTTTCAAACTAAATTATTGTGTACTTGCTTTTTGTTTTCTGGTTATCCTATATGAGCACATTGTGTTTCTCAAACTAAATTTATTTTCAAAGAGGGGCAAGCCCTAGATGACTTTCAACAAAGAAGGAATTGGCTGTACTAGAATTCAATATAAGTTTAATAAATATTTGTTGGATGAATGAAAGTATTTTTTTCTCCGAGTGTTTCAGAATCCAACATTAAAAAATGGCCAGAAGTGCATTATTCTGCCTTTCAATATGCTTACTCTTTGTTATTTCTTACTGACTACACTAGGAAAGTTTTGGCTAGATACTGCTAATCACACTTGCTCATTCTGAAAAGTAATAATATGTTTATTATTTTTTCATGTTTTGAAAACATTAACAAGAAGGACCTCAAAATCCAAGGACAAAAGACAAAAACCATTGAGTCTGAAAAGCAAACAACAAACTATAGAAATATTTGTAACATAAATACCACATAGTGATAACCTAAGTACATAAAGATCAATAAAACATATGGGCCAAGGCATGAATAAACATTTTATAAAACAAGAAATATAAACAGCCATGCACATAAGAAAACATGCACAAATAACAGTAATAAAACTGCATATTGAAATTTCCAAATATTTTTTGCTAATCAAAATGCTCTGATTAAAAATATATATGAATAGATTTGGGGAGCAAAGACACACATTGTTTGTTTATAAGGTAGATCTGTACAATTTTTCTGAAGGAAATATCGTAGTAAATTGTTAAGTAACCAGATTAAGCCCAAAGGGAGTTGCTCATGCTAAGCCCCAACTCAGCAAACCAAAACTTGACTAAATTTCTGTGTTTGACTCTCCCAGAAAGGAAAGGTTAGGTCAGCTAATCAGTGCTGTCTCATCAGCACAAATTGCCTAACTTTGCTCTAAGACTTCCATCCACATTTAAGGAAATATGTTCCATATAAGGAAATTATTATCTTCCTGTTCCTACTCACTATCTTGTATAACAATCTCTTACCTTGTATAGCTCTTTGGAGTTTCTTACTATCCACTAGATTGGATGTTGCCAGATTCATGAATCACTGAATAGAAGCTTGCTAGATCAGTAAATTGTGGGAAGATTTCTTTTAATAAATGTGGAAAATTTCTTTTAACAATAGATCAAAAGGTTGAAATATATTAATATCTTTAAATCTGGTCATTGCATTTCTAGAAATTTGTCCTACTAAAATACTGAGTAACAACACATTTTTATTCATTGACCTATTATATAATTGTGATATTGTGATTTATAATAAGAAATATATGTTGTTTTCATACTTATTTCTAGGACAAAACTCCTAAAACACTTGGAATTTCCTAAGTGATAAGAGCAATAGAGATGTCTTTCATTATTCATAACAAGCCCCTTTCAACCATATTAACCATATTAATAAGGTAAGTTTTGGAAAGCCGATAAGGATAGGGTTGGTTTGCTAGGGGAATTAACCATAGGATTAGAGGGTTGGAATTTTCAACCCTACCACTCAACCTCTAGGGAGGAAAGAGGGAATAATGATTGAATTAATCACGAAATGTCCAGTGTTTTAATCAACCATACCTATGTAATACAGCCTCCATAAAAATCCAAAAGGATGAGGGTTGGAGAGCTTTCGGGTTGGTTGAATCTGAATACATCCATGTGCCTGGACAATGGCACATGACAAACTCTGTGGGGACAGAAGCTCCTGTGCTCAGGACTCTTCTGGACCTTACCTTATATATCTCTTCATCTGGCTGTTCATTTGTATCTTTTCATATCCTTTGTAATAAATCCATAATCTAATAAGTAAACTGTTTTCCTGAGTTCTGTGAGCAGTTCTAGCAAATTAATTGGACCTAAGGTAAGAATTGTGGGAACCTCAAATTTTTAGCTGACTCAAGGAAAGAATAGTAGAAATCTCTGATTTATAGCTGGTCATTCAGAAGCACAGATAACAACCTGGACTTGTAGTTGACATTTGAAATGGGGAGAAGGGGCAGTCTTGGGATTTAGCCCTTAATCTGTGGATCTGAAGCCAACTCTAGGTAGGTAGTGTCAGAACTGAATTGAATTGTAAGACATCCAGCAAGTTGTTGTACAGAATTCTCTGGGGTGGTTGCAGGGTGGGTGGGGGAGGGCATATATTTGGTGACCAGAAGTAGCAAAAGTGAAGTATTGAGAATGGTTCTGTGCATAAATGGAAAACAGAAGAGTTTTTTTTCTTATTCCCTAATTATTAATTACAATTGAAATGACCTATTGGTCACAGACTAAGAAAATTATTAAAAATTTAAGAAATAAATATACTATATGTTATTATGTGTTACTGAAATCATATTAATGAATATTCAATCAGTGACATTGCAAATGCTTGTTAAATGATGATGGTTGTCATGAATTTACAAGACTATATATGGTATCTGAAACCAGTTTTATAAATGTGCATACACTAGTATAGGAAGGCTTAGTGCAGAAACATCTGGGTATATGTTTAACTTTGCTACTATTAATACTCATTTATACACTTCACCTAGATTATGAGGATAAATAATAACAGAGCAAGAGGTGAATATTGGGGAAATGGTCATGAAAGAAAAAGAAAAACATAGATTTCCTTGGTATAATAAAAGGGTATGGCATGTTTGGAGATTCTTGTATTATTTTTTTCCTGTTATTTGTAAAGCATAAAGATGTTCATAGTAGTGGGTGATATGAGATAGACAAGAAGGGTTGGTGATGCCTAATATTTAAAGGCTAGTGTATGACTTGTTGAAGGTTAGACATTTTTCCCATATGTAGGTAGGTAGGTAAATAAATATATATATTCACCCCCTCACCCGCCCCGTGTGGAACAAATCAGATTTGTATTATGGAAAGATCACTCAAGAAGCAATGTGAGCAATAATTTGGTGAGGAACAATGGGAGAATGGGACTTCTATTAGGAAGTCATGTAATTCTTTTGTGGAGTGATGGAAAGAGAGTGAATGTTGTGACAATGGCTATGGAGAGGATTTAGACTTGACACAGTTTCCGAGTGACTCCAGAGATGAAAAGAGAGAGAAACCATGTAAACCTCAGAAGTTCCTAGCTTGGGCAAATGATCTGTTGGTAATGTTATTATCTGTTTTACAGAAAAAATAAGGGGCAGTAAGCCTGTATAAGGAGGAGAGAAGAAGATAGATAATTACTGGGTTTATTTTTGTTCCTTGGGAGTCATCAGTGTGATTATATTTACTAGAGAGTTGGCAATCCTGGTTTGTAGTCCTTCAGGAGTTGGAGCTAGAGGTTCAGATTTGGAAGTCTTTAGCATTTGGTTATAGTTCTAGATTATATTGTATGTTTTTATCCATAATATTATTTAATTGAGTGAAGAATAATGGAAACCCACGGGCAAAGATTAATGTGGGATTTGAGTTTGGAAGATTGTGAAGTGGATAAAGTTTACATGTATGAAAAAGGCAGAAATTCTGGGTCCTCCAAAGTAAAATATTGTTATTTTATATTTTCTAGAGTCAGACTTCTTTCTTCCAAGTTATGTAATTGTATTATCTTGAAGTTCTACAACAATGAAGATTCCCAAAACCCTAGATAGAAGTTCCAGGATCTAACAACTTTCTTTTTTTCTTTTTTAGTGTTTTTTTTTTTTTAATTTTATTTTATTATGTTATGTTAGTCACCATACAGTACATCATTAGTTTTTGATGTAGTGATCCATGATTCATTGTTTTTGTATAACATCCAGTCTCCATGCAGTACGTGCCCTCCTTGATACCCATCACCGGGCTAACCCATCCCCTCACCCCCCTCCCCTCTAGAACCCTCAGTTTGTTTCTCGGAGTCCATCATCTTTCATGGTTTGTCTCTCCCTCCGATTCCCCCCCCTTCATTTTCTCCTTCCTTCTCCTAGTGTCCTCCATGTTATTCCTTATGTTCCACAAATAAGTGAAACCAGATGATAAATGACTTTCTCTGCTTGACTTATTTCACTTAGCATAATCTCCTCCAGTCCCATCCATGTTGGTGCAGAAGTTGGGTATTCCTCCTTTCTGATGGCTGAATAATATTCCATTGTATATATGGACCACATCTTCTTTATCCATTCATCTGTTGAAGGGCGTCTCGGCTCTTTCCACAGTTTGGCTATTGTGGACATTGCTGCTATGAACATTGGGGTGCCTATGGCCCTTCTTTTCACTACATCTGTGTCTTTGGGGTGGATACCCAGGAGTGTAATTGCTGGGTCATAGGGTGGCTCTATTTTTAATTTTTTGAGGAACCTCCACACTGTTTCCCAAAGTGACAGTACCAACTTGCATTCCCACCCAACAGTATGAGGGTTCCCCTTTCATTTCTCCAAAACCCTTATATAATTTTATCCATATTTTTTTAGTTTGTTTCTATATTTTTGCAAGCTATCCTTCATATATTTATTTCTTTATCCAGTGAAAAATTTTTGAGCATCTACTATTCAAGGACTGTTCGAGAGTCTAGGTGCACAACATTTAAATACATTCCCTTAAAAATCTTACATTCTATCAGGGAGGAGGTAGTCAAATGCTTGAATGAAATGTAAAAAAATTTAAAGCTATCCCTCAGCATTTACTCCAAAATAGTAATACCCAGTTATTTCATCTCTATCTGCCCCAGAGTAGGAGACAAAGGATCACAGTTTGGGTAAAGAACTCCCTAAGTCTAATGAGCAAATAATTATTTCTCTATTTACCTGGTAAGAAGTTCTGCTCTGATGGTTGAGACTGAGCACAAGTTTTTAATGACTGATTTCTCCATAGAACACAAATTGAGTTTCTTTCTCTTAAATGAAAGAAATCAGAGTTTCAGTTAAAAACACATATTGTGTTTTTTAAAATTTCAGTTAGTGCCATATTGCCCTGCATATATTTCTCTTGTTAATTTTTGAATGCAGATGAAAATGCCTTCTTTTTAGCCTTAAAGAGAATCTTTTACTAATGATTTCCAACTTAAAAATCAATTCCAATTTAATAATCTTCTAAATATATCCATTAGAAAGTTCAATTGCATTCATGATTAAATCAATTTGATGTTCTTATTCTAAAGATCTTTGCTATTTTTTAACATAGAGGATTTTGTCTTAAACTTATTAATTTTTAGCATACCACTTTTACTTTACTTAAATATGGTAATTTTCAAAACATCAGATAGTAATGCAAAGACTTTTGGGATCAAGCAAAATATGTACTATCATTTTTATTATCCTTTGGATAAATTGAGATACACGTTCTTTACATAATTGTCTTGGTAAAATATTTAAAGAATATTTTTATTCAAGTTTAGTAGCAATAATCTGTGAGTTAAGTGAACTACATTTTAAATTCATTTAGTAGTATAGCTAGGTTCAATCATACAGCAGAAAAGACTGCTGGTGAATTCAAATGACCATGATGTAGCCTTACTAAGTGATTTTGTGAAAAAGTTTACAAAGTTTATCATTTTACAAATGTATACCTGTTAGTTCTCCCCATCATCAAAGGCGGGCATCACTAAGAATGGATGGCTTCCTACCGCACCCGGCACATGGTCCCATATCCTTGGTAGCTACTCCAGACTGAACTCCTTACACTTTGCTACTTGGAGCAGACTAACTTACGTCATCCCTGAAAGCTCCCTTCCTAAAAAGCATTCTGTCGTGCCATTTGATCACTTGGGCAGAGTTTTACTTCTCTGGCGGTTGATGCACCACGGAAAAACAAACAAGTAGTCGAGGGAAAGGGGGGTGAGGAGATACAGGACAGGGCACAAAGATGGGGGTGGGGGGAGGGGGAGAGAAAGCGAGACTTAGGTGTGGTGTGGGCGTCAGTGACTTCCAGGATACTCTTTCGGCAGAAAGTAAAGTGGCTCCTGTGGTCAGAGGTGAGGGCTAGAAATGTGAGGAGGAAATAAATTTCCCTGTAATATTGGCTATCAGAGAGATTGAAACTTGAATTTTGTGTCTTCGTTTTATATTTTAATTTTATGGCTCTTGCTCAATGTTAAATAAAGTTTATTTGTAAATCATCAAGGGTCACTTGTTTCCAGAGGATTCAGAGAATGGAAATTTATACTCATTTCAGTGAGAACATCAGGAGTACTGCATTACCCACCTACCTATAAAGGTAATGGCAGAAAAAGCAAGGATACTTGGAAGAAGGTGCATTTGGAGCCAGGGATGTTGGGGACACTATACCTGAAAGGATTCTTCTTGGTCTTTTCTTTAAAACCTCAGTTTTACGAAGATCATATGATTATATACCTACCAAAAATATATGGAGAATGTCAATATATTGACATTGTTTTCCAGATTTCATGTTGTTAAATTTGGCTCATTTTTCATGCCTGTCCGAATGAATCCTTCAAAATTTGGATTTTGTCATTCAACTTACTCAGTCATTCCTTCCAGCCTATATACCAATATGGTCAGTGTTTCAACCAGTGTCTTCATCTTAATGCTTGTTGTATAGACTGAGCATTGCTCAGTGGTATGATTCTGGAAATCTCCATCCAAGTTTATCCAATGACATAAATTACATTATGTGGTATGTTTTTTGAATATGGTCATTCAACAGTGAATGATACTATATAAATTTGTGTCACAAATCCACCCCTTGTACTATTGTTTATTTCCTACTGTTTTATCTGAATCACATAAATATCATCCACTAAGTCATTAATTGTACAAGTAAGACAGACTGTCCTTAATTAAGCAAAATCTAGATGTTTATACTTCATACGTATACTTGTCTATCAGGATAGAAACCCAGCAAAAAATATTTATATAAGATCATTTCATGATTACAGTTTTTTTTAAAGATTTTATTTATTTATTTGTGAGAGAGAATGAGAAAGAGAGAGAGAGCAGGAGAGGGGGGAAGGTCAGAGGGAGAAGCAGACTCCCTGCTGAGCAGGGAGCCCGATGCGGGACTCCGGGATCATGACCTGAGCCGAAGGCAGTCGCCTAACCAACTGAGCCACCCAGGCACCCTTCATGATTACAGTTTTAAGACATAAGATACCTGTTGGCATCTTATTGCTAGTTTTATACTTATTAAAATATGGCATTGTTATTATAATACTTAGTGGGAACATTAGATACATTGTTTTTAATTTAAGACATATTGTACTTTGATTTTCTGATTTGACGTGTATGTGTGTTTTTTTTTTTATCCCATTTTAAATTTTAGTTTATTTCATTCTTAGGAGCTCTTATTCATTAACCATAAAATGAATTAGATATAAAACAAAAGAGGTTGAAATTAACTTACATCTGTCTTTTTTGGGGGTAGTTCTTTTATTTCAGTTCCTTGGGAATTTTATAGAATAATTTTTCCTAAGGTCACCCTATGATGTTATTTGTCATATTTCTATAAAAAGGCTAAAACTGACATATCAATTTTTGGTTACCAAAATAAGTACCATTCATAATAAGTGGATTTTTCTTTATTCTTAATGAGGTTAGAAGAAAAAAGGCTGGGTAAAAGTGAGCATTGCACAATGCCTACTTATTTCACTAACAGATCTATACTGATATGCCTCTATTAGTGTCAAATTTGTGATTTAAAATTACAATTAATTTCTTAGTAGGGGAATTATTTATCAATGGAGATAAAAATGGAAGTAATGACCCCCTGAAACAAATCCTAATATTGCTGCCCAGTTCTGGACATGTATTTGTAATCCTTCTGCCATTGAGTCAGGAAAAGAACAAGAGGAAAAAGAAAATAAAAGGCATTGAGGAGGTAAAAAATAAGAAATGAATAGGGAAGAATAAAATAAATTAAGACTGGCATTTGGATTTTTTTAATTTTAGAAATGGGTGAGTAGTAAAGAAGTGATCTATTTGCCTATCTATCTTTCTATCTATCCATCCATCCAACCATCCATCCATCCACTAGAGAAATGTTTTCTCCATTCTCACTTCTCTAAAAATTTCCTCCTAAATGCAATCTCACTGGAATTTGTTCCTATTAGAGAATAAAAATGATCTCTGAGAATATCTATTTGACATTTCTTTTTTTGCATATGCTTGTCTAAAAATGAAAACAAAGGAAGGTGCTACAAGTATGGTCTTATTTTAAAATCTTAAAGATAGTCATGTAAGATAGAAATGGACTGACCTGAATTTGTAATGACAAATCTAATAGATTAACAATTGAAATAGCAACAACATGTAGTAAGAGCTTACTCAGTAACTGTCAATTTGCTGTAATTTATATTATTTTTATGTCTGAGAAACCTGCAGCCTCAGGAAGTTAAATATCTTTCCCAAATCCTCATCATTGTAATTAAGGCTAGAGTCATTTCTTATTATCTATATGCAAGGCTGCACTTTTTCCTCATTACTAATGATTTTCCTGAATGAAAGGAATGTAGTATTTAAACTACAAAACAGTAATTTAATTGTTGAAATAAATTATTACAAATGTATACTACTCTGTTTTGTGTTTGTGTATTCACCCTCTTTTGGCCTCCCTTTAAGGAAGGACCTGAATATCCACTCTTTCAAAAAATATTATTTGAGCACTCATTCTAAGGCAAGCATTTTGATATGTGCTCAGAAAACATATAGAGGAAAGATCCTCCATTAAAGGACTTAAGATTCTAGTAAAAAGTGCAGAAATGTAAACACATAAATGTATTATGAGCTTTATAATGGGGATTCTTTATTACAGACTTTGGGGACTTCATAGGAATAAATTATTAACCACGCCTGGATTGATCAAAAAAGACTTCACAGGTGAGGAAATTCTTGCACTAGACCTTGAAAGTAGGTGGAATTTCAACAAGCAATTGAGGAGCAATATCAGCTTTCTAAGCAAAAAGAAACATGAACCACAATGCTAAGGCAGGCAGGACTCATTGGTAAGTTTTGGAAATTGTAAAAGTTTAATATGACTAGACTAGACTGGACTGGACTAGAAATGCAGTGATACTAGGGTTTTGGGAAAGCTCAGATTGTAAAGCACACAGAAAGCATGCCAGGATTATATGTTTTATTCTAGATTTAATGGAAGGACCCTGAAGGGCTTGAATATGGAGGAGTCAAGGTCATACTTACCTTAGAGAAGGACTGTGCCTCCCTGTCTTCCCCCAAGGAATGGTACAGAGGATGCAAAAAAAAAAAAAAAAAAAAAAGTAGTGAGGATGTTCAACACTTTCCAACACTGCACAAAATAATCTACTCTACTCTGTGATGAGTCTTGAGGATAAAGATGTGCAGATTAAATTTGGGTAAGAAAATGTCAGTTTAAAAAGTTAAATAGTACTGTGTTTAGTTACTTATAATTCCCAAATGGGTTACAAGAGAAGTTTTATATAACCTAATAAGTTACCAGGGTACTAGCTTACTATTCTTTCATTCTGAGGATTGTTCTTTAATACCAGGGGCGGTGTGAGTTTTTCTTTTCACAGGATTTTTCTTTTTCCTTCTTTTTTTTTTTTTAAACATTTCCTGTCATTCTGTCCTAAAGCAGTTTCCCCCTCTTGCAGCTGCCACAGTGTTCCCCTCAGCACCATGCCTTGTTTTGCTTCTCCCCATCTCAGTAGTTTCATACCTGAGGCTAATTTGTACTTCTCTCCCTAGTTAAACCAGCTGTTTTCCAATAACATTGTTGATTTCTCTGAATGGATGGTACAGAGAGCAGTCTTTTACATTTTACCATAACATTTGTAAGACGTGAGCCCTAAAGGATCTGAGAAAATCTATAGGAAGAGAGAACATAAAAGGTTTCTTTAATTTCAAAATGTTTTGTTAACATGGAAATGCAATAATAAGAAATAATGGCAGTCACTTGCTTATTACTGATTCTGAAGAGTAGTGGTTGGTTGAGTCAGATCAAAAAAAAAAAAAAAAAAAGAATGTTGGTCCATCAAGGCTGTGCATCTCTTTATATCCCGGAACAACTTGGCAGGTGAAGAAAAAATCGGGAAGTGGTCAAGTCAAGCTTTAGCTGCTTAAACACGAAGTTATCTGTTTTTATAATCAGCCTAATAGGTTAGGAGTGAAGATACATCAAACTGGCATTTTTCTTTTCGGATTATATTCCATTTCCATTATTTCATTAATAAAATCCGTGTTTTTCAATTATATGTAATACTTTTGAGCTAGATATAAAACCCTAAGCTTTTTACAATATCATGTTTTATTAGAAGGAATGACTATCATTCAGGGTAAATTGACAATTAGTACATTGATTTTCTCATGTGTCTTTCAAAAAATTAAGAATGAGAAGACTTTGGTTCTGGGCCTTAAATGGCATACTTTTGTCTTATATACTGTCTCTAATATAAAAGTTGATGTAATATGGTAATTGTTATATTATTTAACAAGGTTAATACATTTAATTGGAAGCATTTTTACACATAAGCCACTATTTTTGTTTGTTTTATCTCTATCACTTTTTTTGACTAAGTATCAAAATGAAATATACCCCACTTGAGTTCATGAAATGGTACACTAAGTTCTTTTATATCATGATTGATGAATTACTGTAAGCTGCTGCTCGTCTCCTAGCATATGTTCCAGATGTTAAATATTATGAGCAATCTCTAGTACTTATAACATTAGTCAGTGTCTTAGAAAGAGACCATTATGAAATTTTAGAGAGGAAATCCAAAACTGAGGACAGATTTAACATTTCATATTTAATAGTTACTATCTTCTGTTAGTAAATTTGATTGTGAAAAAAATACGGTGGATATTTTCTTTTTTACTAAGTTGTATTGAAAAATTGGATCAAAGTTCTCCAACGAGTCGTTTGTGATAGAACAGTCAGATGTTACATGTGTAGGTGGATGGTCAGTAGCCACCATAAGCTTTCTTTCTCTAGAGCTTATAGGATTTTCAGCTGGTAAAAGAAAAGCTCAAAAGCAAAAAGAGAAAACCCTCCTCTTTTAGATTCAATAAGAATGTGTAGATTGGCACATGCCAGTATTAACACAACTCTTTGCCTTCCTTTAGAATTTTCATGTTTTCGGGGCTCCTGGGTGGCTCAGTCAGTTAAACGTCTGCCTACGGCTCAAGTCATGATCCCAGGGTCCTGGGATCGAGTTCCATGTCAGGCTCTCTGCTTAGAGAGCAGCCTGCTTCTCCCTCTGCCTGCCGCTCTGCCTACTTGTGTTCTCTCTCTCTCTCTCTGTCTAATAAATAAATAAATCTTAAAAAAATAAATAAAATTTTTATATTTTCAAGGGAATAAATATAGACTAGCCTACTAATTCCTCTGCAATATTTCTCAAACTTTTGCATGTATCAGAATCATGCGCAGAACTCCTTCAGTTTATTGGGCCCCAACCCTAGAGTTTCTGATTCAGTAAGTCTAGGATGGGGCCTGAAAATTTGCATTTCTATCAAGTTACAAGATAATGTTTATGTTGCTCATACAGAAACCATATTTGGAAAACAACTTTATTAAAGAACAGAAAATAAAGAAAAATTAATTTGACCATGAAAGTATGGCTTTCTCTGGACAGTAAGACATATTTTCCTTTTGTGTTTTGTGTTTCATACTTTTTAAAAAAATTTTATTAATGGCAGACATCACAGGTATAGACTGAAACCAAGGCAGGTACAGCTGATACTAGGCTTGGAAATAGGCTTGTTGCTTCTGTCATGCTGTTCCCACTGGGGTTTATCTAGTTGGGAGATGATCCAGGTTTGTTGTTGCTATGGTTGCTCTCAGTGCCCCATATGCTTCACTCATCTCTGGCCATTCCTTGGGCTTAGGCCTAGAGTTCTAGGTGGTTTTTCCTCAATCTTCATGTTTTTTCTTCAGCTTTTCACTTTTCCCTATGCCAGTGCCAGCCACAGAAGGCCTTTCTGCCCATATTTTTTTATCAATCATAGTGTATTATACTCAATTTAATAAACTTCTTATTTAAAATGCTATTTTAACAGTGTATATATTTTTTAAGATTTTATTTATTTATTTACTTGAGAGAGAGAGCAGCGGGAAGAGACAGAGGGAGAAGCAGACTCCCCGCAGAGTAAGGAGTCAGACGCGGGACTTGATCCCAGAATCCTGGGATCATGACCTGAGCCAAAGGCAGACACTTAACTAACTGAATGAGCCACTCAGGTGTCCCTATTTAACAGTATATTTTAAAACTTTCCAGCCATATGAGTAGTTTTGAGTCATGTTTTGTTTTCTGTTTCTAATTTTATTATATCATAGTGAGAATATACGGTTTTTTATAATACTGATTATGGCAATATATTAGGCTTTCTTGTTAGCTTGGTACACATACTCTGAGGATTCCCGGGGAAGTTAGAAGCTGGTTGGGTACCAGGGAACAGAAGCAAGGGAACTATCCTGGAGCACATGTTCAGAGGTCATAGATGCAGGGTAGGTTGGAGAGAGATTATTCTTTTAAATTCAGTCCACCCCTCTCTCCCATGTCTCCCTTCAATGACCCCTCCCCTGCATCCCCCCGACCCTCATCCCCCCTCTCAGTGTCCTGGGAAGATCATTGTGCAACCAGCTAGAAAGGAGTGTCTCAAGTAAGGAGATAATAGCAATGAATCCAGGTGGGCTGACAAGTAGGCCTCTAATTGTTTCCTCCTCTCAATTTACCCAATCTAGGGCTAAACAGTTACCATGAAGAATGTCTTCTGGCACCTGTTCTTGATGTCATCTTAGCTTAGTGCTTTGTGTAAATTAAATGACTTCTCTTCTCTTGAAGACTTTTCACTCTATCTCTGAAGTTCCACTATGACATGTTTTTGTTTGTATTTATTCTACCCCAAATTTGATGTTTGATTTTCATGTGAGTACTCGTGTGTCCTTTGATTCAGATATTTCTTGCCATGATCTCTTTAAATATTCCCTTCATTTTAGTCTTCTCCCATTCTCTAGTTCTGGAATTTTATTCAGATATATGCTTAATCTGAATATATGCTTAATATGTGCTTAATTCACTCAATTATCTTATGGAGCTATAAAACTCTTCTTATGTGATCACAGACACTAGGTAATCTGAGGGATCTGTATTTTTCATGGATATATCCTCCCTGGGCTGGATTCCTGTGCTCTCTTTAGGCATGTTGCCCAACTATCTCCTTGTTTCTGCTTTTCTTTGCCTCCTTAGGTATTCTCTTTTCTTCTGTATTCTGTCTCTTACTTCTTGCACCCTGGGCTTTTATCTTCCTTTCTTGATTTTGTGGACACATCATCAAACAGCATCCTTATAAAAGGTGCATTAAGTGATTAAAAATATCTTTATGCACAAGCTTGACTGATAGTTTCACTAAGCTTCTAGGTTGAAAATTATTTTTCTTTAGTGTTTAAAACATCGTGCCATTGTCTTAAATTTGTAGCGTTGCTGTTTAGAAGTGGATGACATCTCAGTTATTGCTTTGTTATATATGCACACTATTTTTCCTCTTTCAAAATTTTGAGAATATTTTACTTATCCATGATGTTCTACAAACTCTGTGATGATGTAGAACTTGTTTTCATTCATTGTGCTGGGAAAATAATGGTGCTGTCATTATGAAAATTCTTACTGACCCTGGTGTTTATTTTTCATTTCTTTTTCTTTTTCTTCCTTCGTTTTCTTTTCTTTCTTATTTTTTTTAACAGCATTATGACTTTACTTACATATATTGCAAAGTGATTATCACAATAAATTTAGTTAATGTCTATCATTTCATATAGACACAAAAACAAAAAAAAATGTTTTTTTCCTTGTGATGAGAAATTTTAGTGCTCTCTTAGCAACTTTCAAATATACCATACAGCACTGTTAAGTATAGTCATCATATTGTACATTATGTCTTCAGTACTTATTTTATAACCGGAAGTTTGTATCTTCTTACTGCCTTTATTCAATTCCTCCACTGTTCACCTCTGGTAACCACAAATCTGATCTCTTTTTCTATGAGCTTTCTATGTTTTTTTTTTAGATTCTATGTGTGAGAGACATCATACGGTATTTGCCTTTCTCCGTCTGACTAATTTCAGTTAGCATAATGCCCTTGAGGTCCATCCGTGTTGTCATAAATGATAGGATATTCTTCTTTATGGCTGAATAGTATGTATATATATGAACATATATATATATCATATTATATTATTGCAGATATATTTTCTTTACCTATTCATTTGTTGATGGACACTTAGGTTGTTTCTATGACTTGGCTATTATAAATAATGCTGCAGTAAACATACAGGTGCAGATATCTTTTTGTTATAGTGATTTCATTAATTTGAAAAAATACTCAAAGTGGAATCACCAGTTTTCATTTCTGAATCATTAGGATATTTATTTTATTTTGATTATTTTTTTATTTTAACATTTTAAAAATTATTTATTATTACTGTGTTTTAGGATTAAAGGCAATGGCTTAATCCGTAATGTTATATGACTATCATAACCATAAGTCATTCTATTTGGCCTCCATTTGTTATTAAGTTTCCTCCTTCAATTGTTAATAGTTATATTTCTGATACCTGAATCTGATTATGTAATTCCTATGCTTGAAACATTTTAAAGATTTAGGAAGTTGGCAAATTCCAAATTTCTCTGCATAGATGACAAAAAACAATTCCTTAACATAGAAGATCCCTTATGAGATAACCCTGCTTAGCTCTTTTCTTCTTATGTAACTCAGTAACCCATAGACATATTCAACTATTAGTGATACCTGAATTTTTTATGCTACTTTACAAATCACTGCCTCTCCACATCCTGCTCCCCTACACTGTAATTCATTTCTAGATTTTGCCCAGTGAATTCCTGCTCATCAGAGAGGATTTAACTGAAGCACTGCTTCCTCTACAGTGTGATTTGACTCTTTAAACAAGCTTCCTAATAACCTGTATCACTATACTTTTTGAGAACTTTAACTTTGGCTTAAGTAGTACCTACATCATAGTAAACTGTCTTTAATGAGTACTTTTTGAGAATAAAAAAAAGTCATGTTTGTAAAATGAAATAAGTGAATATCAATTTACAAATATATTTAATTGATACTGGATCCAAGTGGAAAAAGTCTTTACTGAGGTTATAAAATTATGAAAAATAATGAAGAAGAGTTCAAAATGCTTCATCATATCATCTTGCTTTATAGGTTGTCTTATGGAATAAGGGAAAATAGAGACTAAAACCACCAAAAGCTTTTATGCATACTAATTCGTAGGATTATTTTTTCAAATCCCAGTGAAATTATAATTTAACTCCTGAAAGGTGTGCTTCATTTGAACAATATTGGCTATCTATAATAGAAATATGAGGGAAAATATAAGAACTTTAAAAAAAATTAGAAATAAAGAAGAATCTGTATTGCATTTTTTTAAATATAAAGAATCCTGAACTCATATATGCACAATAACATATCCTTATTTACTTATTAAATACTTATTTACTTACTATTAGTTATTTCACTTATTTTTCTACTTGCTATAATTTTAGGATTTTGCTAGTGAGTATTCTGTAAGACAGCATTTTCTTTTAACTTGTGTGTAATGACATTCTTTCCTACAGATTCTTACTTCTTGAGAAGAAAAATCTAGATGGCCCCTTTTGTTTTCTTTTTTGTTTAAATTCCATCCTTCCCCTCCCCCCCCTTTTTTTTTTCCTGATAAGTATACTCAGTTTGACTGGTGACTTAATCCTCCTTCACTGGACACTATTGTACATAGGGTTCATGGACACTAACACTTCACAGTAAAAAATAAAAATAAAAATAAATTGCCCACAAATTTAAAAAGAGAATGATTATAGGGGTGCCTGGGTCTCTCTCAGTTGGTTAAGTGTCTGACTCTTGGTTTCAGCTCAGGTCATGATCAAGCCCCACGTTGGGTTCCATGCTCAGTGCAGAGTCTGCTCAAGATTCTCTCTCCCTCTTACCCCACCTCTCCCACAACTACCCCTGCTCAGATGTGCCGGAGTCCCTCCTTTTGTCTCTTTCTCTCTCAAAATAAATAAAATCTTAAAAATAAGAAGACAAAGAGAGAATGATTATAGTAAAAAACATAGTCCCTCACATTCTCATTAGCCCAGTTTGTCTAGATTGGGACTAGCTGGGTGACATATGGACAGCATTATGGTAGAGAAAGACCTACAACTGAAATTATTTAGGTATTTGAGGAAAAGGAGGGCAGGAAATATTGAAGCAGCTATGCCACAGTGGAGGCTCCCTGTGTGGACATAGTGACCTTGTTAGAGACAGGAAAGCCTCCAGAATTCAGCCTCTGGTATTGGCCTGTTCTTCCAATTAACTCAATCTGAATTGCTTAGTTGGCTGTGAGCCAACTTCTTGCTAAATTGCTGAAAATGGATGAAGGAAACAAGACTTAATTGTATTTATCTCTCATAAGGTACAGTGTTCATAGATTTATCAAACAAGTTAAATATTTTTAAATCTTGGGCATAAACCATGCAAGAACCTCTAAACTTATAACAAATATATATTTTTGAAGTTCTTAATATGTGCCAGTCTATATTAAAGCTAGGAACTAAAGGTATAACATAGCATGAAACAAGACAGACAAAATCCCTGTCATTATTAAGCCTACGTTCTCCTAAAGGGAAGCAACATGAATATTGATTAATTAATGCTTGATTAAAAGAATAATTAGTAAACCAAGGAAGATAATGTAGTAAAAATTGCTTTACACATAATTAAAATTAGGCAATGTGAAAAAAAATATTACTGGATAACTACTTGGTTAAGTGGTATACCAAAGACTACTGGTAATTACCAATATTCATATTTTCCTCTTCATTCTGGAGAAACCACTAAACCACATTTCCCAGCCTTTCTTGTCTATAATGTGACCATGGGACTGAATTTTAGCCAAAGGAATATGGTGACAAACTAATGAAATCTACCTTGGACCTGGCCTATAGGAGGATCCTGTGTAATTCTCCATAAACTCGCTTCCCTAGAGGTGACATAGGCCAGATGCAGAGGCTTTAAGGGGGGAATCTCCGGGCCTATAGGACATTGGAGCCACTAAATAAAAGAAACCCCTGGAAACTCCATGGTGCAGAGCAAGTCCCCCTACCACACATGTGCGTGCACACACACACACACACACACACACACACACACTCATACATACACCCAGTACACTGAGTAAAAGTGAACTGTAAATGAGTGAGAAATCATCCTTTGTGTGTGTGTGTGTGTGTGTGTGGTAAGTCTGAGATTATGGAATTATTTGTTATGGCAGGTAGTTATATAAAGATATAAATTAAAATGAATAAGGAGTCATCCATGTACAAATCAGGAGTTTTTCAAGGGGTATTAGTGTAATCTATGTAAAGAAGACCAATGGAATAACTTAATAGGCAATAAAGTCATAGAACTAGTGGGATTATATCACAGAATATGATTTTATTCCAAATATGACATGAGATCATTGGATTTTAAATAAAAGAGTGATACTATAAATAATATTTCTAAATTTCTAAATTATCTTTTTTTTTCTCTTGTGAAGAGAAGTAAATTGTTAAGATACAAAATGGAGAACTATTCAGGAGGCTATGATAACAGTCCAAGTGAGAAATGAGGATGGTTTGATCTGGGTGTCCTTAGTACAGACTTAAAAAAGTGACTGGGATTTGTTTAAGTTTTAAAAGCATAATCAACAGTATTTGCTGTTGTACTGAATGTATGTCCTAGATTTTTGGCTTGGCCAACTGGTTGGAGAAGACTAAAGAAAGATCTAGTTGAGAATGGAAAGAGTTTAAACATTCTGTTTTTCACATAAGTTTGAGATGCTTATTGGTCATGCATGTGAAGATGCCAAGTAGACAACTGAATAAAAGTATCTTAAGCTGAGGAGAAGACAGGGCTACAGAAAAATATTTGGGATTTACTGACGTGTGTAGTAACTGATGAGAAAGAGAATGAGTTAGTGGGTGTGGAGTGGGTAGATGGTGAAAAGATGACAGAGATAAGCCCAGGAGGCACTTCAACACTTAGAAAAACCAGCAAAAAATCTTGAAAAGGACTATCCAGTGAGTCAGGAAGAACATTTCTTGTGGAGAAATAGAGAAAATGTGTTTTGAGAAAGAGGGCTTGGTCACCAAACCTAAGTGCTTCTCGGAAGCTAAGTAAGGTAAAATCAGAGAAGTTACCATCAGAGTTGACAAGGATAGAGATTAATGGTATTTTTGGCAATAGTGATTTCTTCAGTTTTTGGTTCCCAGACAATAGAGTGGGTTAAGAATGGGAGAGTGGGAGAGAATGCCATGTGAGGACATATGAACTGCTACAGTAAACTGCTCCCTTGAAGAAGTGTTGACATGAAAGATAATAAGAAAGTGGTAGCTGGTGGCAGAATGATGACACAAAAGTATATAGAAATTTTTTTTTTTTTTTTTGGTGGGTATTCTAAAGCATGTCTGTATGCTGAAGAGAATGTGGGCAAATGTAGAAATTAGGGGAGAAATACCCTGTAGTGTGTAAAATTGTCAGAGTTTAGTCCTGAAGAAAGTGAGAGGGAAGGTTGATAGAGTGCAAATGGGTGGTTTGACTTCTAATAGAGACGGGACACTCTGTCCTACTGTAATAGGAGTAAAGAACAAAATTACAAATGATTTGACCAAAGAGGTGTCACCTGAAGAGATATTTCTGTAGTTGCTACTACCCAGATTCAGGAAGTTTCTCTGGGTCCTCCTTTATGTTAAGTGTCTGCCTTCGGCTCAGGTCATGATCCCAGGGTCCTGGGATCAAGCCCCACATCAGGCTCCCTGCTCTGGGGGAACATAAGCAGGGGGAGTGGGAGAGGGTGAAGCAGGCTTCCCTCCAGTGCATACCAGTGACAAGATTCAGGAAGCTTCTCTGGGTCCGCCTTTATGAAGCCTAGTTCCTTACTTTAAATCTGTGAATTACTCTACATGCTGCCAATAAATTCCCTTTTACTCTAGTTAACTGGAGTCATTTTCTTTGACTTAGTACAGAAAACCTTAAATGATAAAATAAGTCAGTGCTATGTGAAAAAAGCAGTCTTCATGAAAATTTGGGAAACATTAAGTAGAAAGATCTCTCCATCCTAAAATATCTTCTTGAGCTTCCCTATGTCATGGCAGAGATCCCAGCAACAGAAAATATTCATCATGGTCTTATGGACTATGTGGTTGCAGAGAGCTTGTCACTGGTATGCACTGTAGGAGACAGTGTCAGGCGAGCAGATGTGAAGCAATGAACTAGTTATCTCTTCCCTCTCTCTGTTTCAATAAGTAAGAAATAGTTGTCAGCCATTACTTGGTCTCTTCTGACAAGGATAAATGTTGTTTTGCATAGAAAAACATTTTCTGCAATCATGGTTGATGTTTCAAAGTAGAAAAGTATCAGGGAGGTGGATTTATCTAGGGCCCTGGCTTTCCCATTCCTTTAGCTATGGAACTGATTTCAATGAATGCAAACATGCAAAAATATATTCCGTAAAATTAAAAAAGAGCAGTTTTGCTTGTATTAAGAATGACTGTCCATAAGCCCAATTTTAGTCAGCCTTTTCTCTCAATCCTACCCATAGTTCTCAAACCTAGGGCTTTACTGTGGAACACAGTTTGGAAAACTACAGATCTCTGCAGTAAAAGAAATTTATCTCTCTGTCATTTATCTGTCTATAAGTCTGTCTACAATCTATATTTATGTATTTTACAAATGCTAACATATATCTTATATATGTTATAAAGTAGATTCTTTAATCATTTCTATACAAATGACAACTGAAAGTATTTAATAATTTTGTTTTTGATCGTATAGCTGTGGACTATAATTTGAATGGTTTAAATACATGTTCAAACCTTAAATTAACTAGGACCCAGCAATTCAACAAATTATATGGATCATTGTGTGCTAATTGTATTGTTTTTAATTTTATTATTTATATTATTTTTCTTTTGTGATGATGCAAAGTAGTAGTATGCAAACAAATGTGCAGGTGCTATTACTGGGCTACTTCTCATCTCAATGATGAATAAAATTGATTCAAGTCTGTCCTTTCTTCCTCTTTGACTGTTCAATGTATGCATTTCAAATTATGTGCTCATTCAGATTATGAGTTTCTGAGATAGGGAAGGGAGTTATTCGGCAAGAGTACATGAACTCCAACTTACGAATTTATTTCCTTCTATAGTTGAAGATGAATATATCTGCATCCTAAGGGAAACCTTTATGTTAGCATGAACACTTATTAGTTATTATTTTCAAAAGAGACTATGGAAGTTAGAGGGGTTAAGTATTGCATTCTTAAAAAAATAATTAGCTATGGCATTTATTTAAAAAAAGAGCTAAATCAACATGCCCACTCTTATACATAGAACCATTCATCAGAGAACAGATGGTCCCCTAAAAGTGAAACTAAACAGTTCTCGAAACATGACAATCCATTTATCTTAATGTGAACATCCTCTAGCAGATATCAAAAAACAACCGACACAGATTTATAACTTTTGGAGTGTATTTATACATGCATTGAAATCCAAGAGAGAATGTTTGCATTTAATAATCTGATTCATATTGGTAAATGGCACATGAAAATGTATAGTAAAACAGTGCTTAAATATTTTGATTATATTCAAAACTACATTAGTAGAAAAGATAACATTTATCCTCAGTGTTTCTTTAAGCTTTGTATTTTGTTGTGTGGCAAAAATTATCTGAAATTCTTTTCTGAGTATCTGTAACTGCCTAGATATTTGAAATCTGGGTATCTTTTGTTGGACTGAATACTTTATATTAAATTGAATAATAAATTTGTAAACATTCTGTTTTATCATTTTAATTCATGCGTTCATCTCTCATTTATTCAGCAAGCAGTTATTGGATAACTGCTATGAGTTGTACCAGGATATGGAAATAAAACAATAAATTAGTGATGTCTGGGGCGCCTGGGTGGCTCAGTCGTTGAACATCTGCCTTCAGCTCAGGTCATAATCCCAGGGTCCTGGGATTGAGCCCCGCATTGGGCTCCCTGCTCCACAGGAAGCCTGCTTCTCCCTCTCCAGCTCCCCCCGCTTATGTTCCCTCTCTCGCTGTGTCTCTCTCTGTCAAATAAATAAATAAAATCTTTAAAAAAATTAAAAAAATAAATTAGTGATGTCTATTTCTGCCCTTAATGATACAATAGTATAAGAGGGAGAGAGAGATCTGTAAACATACCATAATAATGAAGTGAAATAAGAGTTTAAAATGCAGTGGGGAATAATATGTTGGAAATATTAACTAATATTGTTTCTTGTCTTATTTCTAATTCCTCCTCTCTACTTTCCATTCCCATCCTCTCTTGCCCTTTTCTCATTCTATAAACTGATCTCATCCTTTTGACTTTTGACATTTAAAGATAGAGGTTCTGAAGAGAAAGAGAAAGACTAAGGGCTTTGCAAAAGACTAGGAAAACCCAACAACGAAGAGTAGGGTCTAGCAAGGAAAAGATTCTCCTTATTGAAGGGAAGAGGAATTGAGCTGGAAGGGAAATGACAAGATTAGAAGGTGATGGGTCCTTGTGAACGGGTTCTCTTCTTAGTCTCTATGAGGGCTGCTGATCTACTGGAATAAGAGCAAAGAGATTCTCTAGATATATTCATGAGATTTGAGAGTCAAGGGAAAATGTACCACCATGTGCCTTGCCGGGGTAGAGCCCTAGGAATATGTGCTAGCCCCTGCTAAACAATGATTGTGTGTTGTGCTAGGCAGACAGGGCAGGCGGACTCAAACAGAATTCCCAGTATAGTCAGGTGATAATGTAGCAGTAGTCATTCATTCATTTATTCATTCATTCACTTTTGCATTCATTCAATAAATGTTCCAGAAAATCTTGGAAGTTGGGGTATATGTATTGTGCTAGGCATAATTCTAAAATTACCCCAATGACCTTTAATCTTATTTAATCCCCACCACTGTGAATGTGATTTTATTCCTATAACTATGTTACATTACATGGGAAAAGGCAGATTATCTGGGTGGGTCTAAACCTAATCCCAGGAGAGCTTAAAAACAGGGTTTCACCCAGCTGGTAGCAGAAGCAGGAGACAGAGGGGCTCTAAGCATGAGAAGGATTTGACATACCTTTGTTGGCCTGAAGAAGGAGGGGGTCACGTGTCAGGGAATGTGGGCAGCCTCTAGAATCTGAGAGTGGCTTCTGCTGACTGCCAGCAAGGATATGGGGACTTCAATCCTATGACTGCAAGGAACTAAATTTTGCCAACAATCTGACTGAGCTTGGAAGCACATTTCCCCCAGAGCTTCCAGATAAGAGCCCAGTTTGGTTGACTGATAACTTTGATTTTGACTTTGTAAGACCCTAAGCAAAGAACACAGCCAAGTCCACTCAGACTTTCTGACCTACGAAACTGTGAGATAATAAATGGTGTTGTTTTAAGACACTAAAGTTGCAGTAATCGTGGTAAGTTGTTACATAGCAATAGAAAACAAATACAAACCAAACATGTATAATGTAAAGAAAAATCCCTACCACGTGGAGCATAAAATCTAGTGGGAAGATATAGGTAATAAAAATAATAGAAATTCTTATATAAAGGTAAATTGTGGTAAGGGGAAGAGTATGTAGAGAGATGTCATCCTAGAGAGGTGACTAAAGCATACCACGTTGAGATGGCAATATTTAAGTTAGTTTATTTCAGGAGGTGAGAAAATTAGCCATGTAG
Organism: Zalophus californianus; assembly: GCF_009762305.2. Lineage (NCBI taxonomy): Eukaryota > Metazoa > Chordata > Mammalia > Carnivora > Otariidae > Zalophus > Zalophus californianus. The sequence continues at coordinate 66,743,173 of NC_045598.1, read as the reverse complement.
ATATACAGGGCAAGTGAGGTCTGGGAATGGGAAAGCATAAATTCAAAGGTTCTAAACTAGATTATGTTTGAAGAGTAACAAGAAAGGCAATGTGGCTCCTTGGCAGGGAACCAAGTGGATAAGGAGGAAATCAGGAGTTGAAATCAGAGAAGCATTAGGGAGTTAGATCACACAGGGCTTTAGAGACCATTGTCTCAATACTGGCTTTTCCTCCGAGTGAAGTTGGAATCCAACTAGGGTTTTGAACAGAAGATGACATAATGTGACTTTCTATTCAAAAAGATCACTCCAGCTACTGAAGGAGCAACAGAATGAGTGTGATAGAAATATGGAAGGAGCAGCTGTTAGTCTTGATAATGTCTTACATATGAAAACAAGATAAAACTCACAAGAAACCCATATACACTTGTGGCAAAGGACTGCATACAATTGTAAAGTTCTCAGAAAATATCTTTGAGGATAGATATCCATTAGAATGCAAACTCTGTGAAGGAAGGTTTTGTATTGTTTTGTTTTGGGCCCCAATTAGGGTATTCTTGGAGCATGCAATATAGTCCCACTCTATAATTGGTTGTTGAATGAATGAAGACATATATGAATAAATCAGTGATCCCTGAAAACCCCTCATTTACCTACTTTGCCTTCCAAACTGGAAGAAGTTGGAGTGTATGGCAATAGATTGAACATGTATTTCTGCCCCATTGACATAAATACATATTTGACTCTATTCACTTTTAAAGATATTATTTTCCCATTATTGTTGGGAACCAATAAATTCTTTTGAGGATAAGGAGAATATATTGTTTATGATTATAGCCTCAGAGGTCAGCAGACTTTGATGAAACCATTTATTTAGCCTTTTGTATAATATCCTCAATTACTATGTGGAACAAATATGTTCATGAGGCCTGTCTTAACACACAAATACTGGTCCTGTGGTACACTGGAAGCAAAGCGGAAGAAAAAGTAAGCTTTGTAACTGAAGGGATTTTGTCCTCAGTCACAGCTACAACCCTGAGAGCCTGGACTGATGCAAAGCCTGTGCTCAAAGAATGGGGGGGATGGGGGATGGGGAGAGATGATCCAGCGGGTAAAAGATCAATGAAAAAGAATCAGAAAAATTGAGTTTTAGTTTCCACTCACTATCAGTTAAGAAGTTATATTTTATTTATTTTTATTTTTTTTAAGATTTTATTTATTTATTTGACAGAGAGAGAGAGAGACAGCAAGAGAGGGAACACAAGCTAGGGGGAGTGGGAGACGGAGAAGCAGGCTTCCCGCGGAGCAGGGAGCCCGATGCGGGGCTCGAACCCAGGACCCTGGGATCATGATCTGAGCCGAAGGCAGATGCTTAACCGACTGAGCCACCCAGGCGCCCCAAGAAGTTATATTTTAGTTAAGTTAGAAACTCCAGTGTTTGGTTGGTTGATTTTTAACATTTGTTCCAGGCCTAGGAAAAGAAACAAATTGTGCCCGTCTAGTAAATAAATGAGTTTATTCCATTCAACCAGTAGGATTTGCTAATGTGTTACAGATTACTTCATTAATTTCTCTGGGTTCTTCTCGGTAATAATCTGAGTAAATATAGGCTTTTTTTTTGATGAGAAAAATCAAGAATGCTGGATAAAGAAAACAATCTGAGGAATAAGCAATACAGGGAAAAACCTCTACACAAGAAAGTGATTCTTTTGAGAAATGTGTTGATAAAAGGGAAGTTGGGAACTTTAAGATACATTTTATGTTTACCGAGTGCCTGCAGAAATATCAATCACACATTTTCTTTCTATAACCTGACACCCATGTTCCACCAGCATTATACCTACTCCTATCTAATTCTTCACAGGTTACCAGTCAGTCATCTTCCTAAAAACAAATCTAATTAGATCACCACTCTGTTAATAAAAATGTGATACTTCTTGCTGCCATAGCATTAAATCTAAATTCCTTACAAGGAAATATAAGATATTTGCAGTTTAGCCTTCATTTTCATATTCATTTGATGTCATTGCCAGTCCCTCATCATACACAGTCTATGCTTCAGCCACAGAAATTCTCATAATAAATCTGTCTTTGTACATTATGTTTCCTCTTCCTGAAATGGCCCCTGTCATTCTTCCTCTTAGCAATGTCCAATTTATCATTCAAGATCCAGCTGAGACTCACTTTCTCCAGGATACCTTTTCTTATGATCTTGAGTGAATGACCATAGTAGCTCCACCATTATGTTCCAATGGCACTATTTTAGCAGAAATTGCTAAGGGCTCCCGATAGCCATTGTGCCTTTTTTTTCCCTTAGGCAATGCAACTCTTAAATAGTTAACATGTTAACTAGTCACATGGCCATATGACTAGCTTCTGCCCAATGGGATGTGAAGAGAATTTCTGTGAGCAACTCAGGATCACATCCTTAAAGGGGTGTTACTTGATCTCTACTTTCTTTTTTCCCTTCCTGTAGGCTGGAACATGAAAGGAACACCCTAAGGAATGACAGGGCTATGAGATAGATGGAGTCTCAGTTGCTGGTTCCCTTGGTGAAGTGCAGCATCCCTACAGTTAATTGTCTATCAGCTAGCACTTTTTATGTGAAAGAAAAAATAAACCCATCTTGTACAGTTGAGTCTTATTTGGTCTTTATAAAGGTGGGGTCAGAGGGAGAGGGAGAGAAGCAGACTCCCTGCTGAGCACAGAACCCTATGTGAATATAGGTCAATCCCAGGACCCTGAGATCATGACCTGAGTCAAAACCAAGAGTCAAGCACTCAACCAACTGAGCCACCAGGTGCCCCTTTAAGATTTTCTTAATAACATTTTCTTTAGCTTACTTTAAAAATACACTGTATAATAATATAATGTACAAAATATGTGTTAATTGACTGTTTATATTATCTGTAAGGCTTCCAGTCAACAGTAGGTTAAGGTTTTGGGGAATCAACATTTATACTTGGATTTTCAACTGTGCAGAAAAGTAGGTGCCCCTCACTTCTGTGCTGCTCAAGGGTCAACCGTGCATCTGGGCCTAAGTAAAATCTTGAAATAGGAACTGGAAAGCTGCCAGAAAGCCAAATAGTTATTCTCTGAAATGTAATCATTTTTCCTGTGTGTCTTACTGTGATCTACTTCATTCTTCTGCCTGGTAGCTAAATGCTTTTTCCTTCTTCACAGACATGGGAGAAGGCAGACTCCCCACACCGCTCTAGAACATACCGTTTAAATTTAAGCAAAATGTCAGAACTAGATCCTTTAAGTCCTAATTCCATATTCATTAAAAGAGAATCTCAGTGGTCAGCTTGGGTAAAGTCTTCAATCCTAATCTAATCATGAAGCCAGAGATGTTTTTTTTTCTTTCTTTCTTTCTTTCTTTTTTCTTCTTTCTTTTTTTTTTCAGTGAAAGGAAGTAATTGTGTATGTGCATACATACTGAGAGGTGTCTGCTGCAGAAGTCATTTAGATTGCTATTAGAGAGCCTTGCCAAGATTTTTCTCATTTTGTTATCCTCAGAGTCTAGTGCACTGCCTGATAAAATAAATGTTTGCTGAATAGAGAGTGAATAAATGGAATCCAGAGAGAGCACACTGCTGTAGAGCAGCCAGAAATAAGTTTCATCATTTGGAGTGTAGACATAAAAACTTCTTGTCTTTTGGAAAAGAAATAAAATCCAGACAGCGCAGAACTCAAGGTATTTTCCAGGAGCAAATTTATCACTGGCAGTTCTTAACAGGTAACCTATAAAACACAGGCAAAATTACCCTGGGGTAATGTCATCATTGCATGCAAATCACAGCTCTTTGTGTGTATCCATATTATTATTACTATTATTTTAATTTAAAAAATAACTTTAAAACTATGAACTGTCTGCATTTTTTGCTTTTGCCAGTTAAAATGTCTCTGCTCCATTGCAGCAAAAAAATACATGATAAAATATTTAACTACATACATACCTGTGATAGTTCATAAATAATGAATTTATTATTCTACATTTTTAAAATTTTTTTCACTTTCTTTGGTCAATCGAATAAAGATTTGAATTAACTGAGGTAGAAAACCTAATCACCTCATCTATAAAGTCCTCTTTTATTGCTAAAGGTAGGAAGAGATAGAGGATTCATTCTGAGATAAAGACATTCAATCTCACTCATCACACTAGGCATGTCAGAAAAATCACCTCATGGATGAGCAAAACAGATCGAGCATATCAGAGAATGATGGACTTGGGAGATGGAAAGTTGTAGGTTATGTCAGAGCAATCCTGGACAGTGCAAGATAACAAAACAGTACATCCATACGTTCTTTTTCCAGTGGGGATAATTATCAGAGGGTTAATCCTTTAGACATTTTGAGATTATTCTATACTTGCAGGGATATCATAGTAACCCTGTATTTCAATTCCAGCACAAAATTGTGCTGGTAAACTTTATGGAGAAAAAAATAAAGATATATCACTTATTAACACTCTGGACCATTTAATTTTTAATTTATGCAATTTCAAAATTAGAATTAAGTTTCCATAACTGTACAAACAATTCCTATTTATCTGTAACTAATGTTCCCCAGATATTAAGATTATACCATCTTTATACTGTCTTTCCTCTTCTTTTTCTATTTTTTTTAGAACTGTTTGAGTCAGTTGACAAACTGATGCCCCATCACTCCAAAATATGTTAATATTTGTCCAAGAAAACCAAGAAGATTCTGTCACATAACAGCAATTCTACTATCAAAACTAAAAAAAAAATTAACATTGGTATATCATTATCATTAACTATTCATACTCTATTTAGAGTTCACCAATTATTGATACTTAATGGTAATATCAGTGTCATATTCTTTTTTGGGTTTTGATAGTGGGTGATTCAATATTCACACTCTATTTAGAGTTCACCAATTGTTAGTTATGTCCTCTACAACAAAAGAATCTAGCTCATAATTGTACATATCATTTAGTTGACTCTAAAAATGATGTCTATTTATCATCTTTCAAAATGGAAGAAATCCTCAGTCTTTCTTTGCCTTTTAGGACCTTCACAGTAGTGAAGAATATGCCTTGGTTTGGGTTTACCTGATGTTTTCTCACAGTTAGATTTAGATATGCACATTTGGGAGAAATAATCCTGGAAGGGATGCTGTTGTGATTCTCTGTATTTTATCAGGCACTCGTATCTATTTGTCCTGTTACTGATGATGGTAACTTTGGTCTCTTGGTTAAGGGGGTGTCTGTCAGGATTCTTCCGCATAAAGTCATCTTTTCTAATTTGAAATGAATTGGTACTCTGTGTGGCACACACTGAGGCTATGTAAATATTCTGTTAACATCTCGCATTTCCCCCTCCTGTTTTAGGATCCACTGATAATTCTTATTTGAAATTATTATTACCCTGACTTTTTTGAATAAATTAAATGTCTTGACATTTATTTATCTATCCATTCAAAAATATGTATCAAGAACCCATTATGTGCCAAGCACTAGGTAAAGTTCTAAGGATACTCTGTCAGGAAACAGCTGCTGTTAAGTATTATAGGAATGCAGGATTTATTATAAAAATATGGGATTTATTATAGGAAATAGGACTTAAACAATTGTCTTTAAAAAAGGTTCTGTGGAAATAAAAATCTGGAAGGAGATAGTAGGAGGTTCAGAGAAAAAGTCACTAACCCCTTCACCTGGAGATTTAGGGCAGAGGGATAGGTCAGAGCTTGCAAGTAAATCCAAGACACTGAGATGCTGAAGTGGGACCATGAAGGAAGAACTTATGGAAAGCCCATAGAGACTGTTCAGGATAATCTCCTTCGTTTATGTAGGTGGGTCTATGGTTCTCAGCCATAGTCATTGATGGAACATAATCCAACACAGATATCTGGGTTTGGGGGTGGATGGAATACCTAGTTCTTGCTTTCTGTGAACTTAAGTTTACTGGGAAAGATAGATATTGAAGAAAATGACAAATTAAGGTTGAAACTCTGAGAAGTGCTAGCCAGAGTTATATAGCACTATGAGTTAAAGAGATTAATAATTTGGCCTCCCCGAGGTAATGGTACTTGAGTGATGATTCGGTGAAAATGAAATCTCCCTCCTGAAATTTCTTCTCTAATATGAACTTGTCTATCCCTAAATCAGAAGATAGAGTCTATTTCCCCTCCCTTTCCTTGAGTTTGGACTGGCCTTCATGAATCCCTTATAATAAGTAGAAAGAAGCATCACTGACCGTGTATGGCTTCCAAGGCTAGGTGGAAATAAGCCATACAGCCTCTTCCTTGCTCTCTTGAAATGTTTGCTGTCTAGCGGTTTCCTCTCAGAAACCAAGCCGTCGTATGTAGTGGTTGACAACCACTACCGAACTCAGGCTTCATGATAGCTCAGATGAGTAGAGAAACTATTTTGGATATGTATCATCCTGCTCTACTTGTTTTAGCCCCCAGCCACTCAGGTCACCCCCAGTCACCTTGAATCACCTCTCCATTTGAGTCTTCCAAGCGATGGCTCCAGACATCTTTGAGCAGAGGAAAGCCATCCCGATTGTGTCCCCAACTAAATTTATGACTCATGCATTTTATAAACATCGGAGAATCGCAAAATTGTTCTTGTTTTATGGCATTAAGTTTTGGAGTGTTCAGTTATGCAGCCATAGTAACTGGACTGATCAGTTACAAGATGGTTTCACCAGCTCTAGAGGGGAGGGGGGTAGGGGGATGGGTTAGCCTGGTGATGGGTATTGAGGGGGGCACGTTCTGCATGGAGCACTGGGTGTTATGAACAAACAATGAATCATGGAACACTGCACCAAAAACTAATGATGTAATGTATGGTGATTAACATAACAATAAAAAAATTAAAAAAAAATGTATTTTATCTTCTACTTGGTTAACATTAGTAGAGATAAAGAGAAGCTAAGGTTCCTGAGATATTTGTAGGTTAAAAGTTAGTGATAGTTTGCTGCATGATGGGTGGTAAAGGAGACAAAAATATCGTTTCCTAATGTGTTCAGCTCAGTGAACAGATTAGGAAAGAGATTTCCTGCTGAGCAGGGAGCCTGACCCAGGGCTCGATCCCAGGACCCTGAAATCATGACCTGAGCTGAAGGTGGCAGATGTTTAACAGCCTGAGCCATCCAGGTGCCCCTAAAGTTGTAGCAGTTGTGAGACCATTTACAAATTTCTTAGCAGCTGTTTAATTCGGGGGTTTATTCACATATTTCTTTTACAATATTTACTTTAAAATAACCTTACAGAGTCAAAATATATTCCAGGCACTATGTAGGTGACGTGGGAGATGGGATAGACATAGACACACAGAACAAATATAAAATTTAGAAAATGATAAGTGCTACAAACACTGTTCAAATATAATGTTATGATTATTCAAAGAATCCTAGATGTTCTAGGAGTGTAATTATCTAAAAAAATATACACAGAATAGTACATCAAGCCTGGAACAATAGGAAAAAAATTGGCTATGAGGAGGATCTTTGATGCAGAGTTACGACACGAGCATGGTGCAGGATGCGTTCATCATCTGCAGGTGACAAAAAGTAATGCAGTTGGGCTAAAACTCAGTCCATACATAATGGAGTAGAAAATAATAAAGCCAGAAAATTTGGTTGGGTATCAGATTGCAAAGGACATAAAGGTAGAGACATAGACTGAGATTTTATTTTGTTGGGCAAGGGGAAACTATGGATATATTTGAGCAAGGGAATTATTGTATAAAGATAGTATTTGAGGGGAAAGGCTGAAAAAATTATATTAGAGGAGTATTCAAAGTAAGAAGCATTGAAACCCTGAAGAGGAATAGAAGCTATGTGAATGAAGAAAAACAAGACACTGGCAAACATTTTTAAATGGAATCTAGTTAGATAACAATAAAATTATTTTATATTTACATTTATAAATCCTTGCTATGTATTACCAGCTAGTGTTCTAGGTTTCCCGATATTGATCTCTCTCTCTCTCCATTGCTCCTCTATCCTCCTGTCCTTCTATTATTCTATCTACTTATGGTCCATCATCTAGCTTTTTGTCTGTCTGTGTAAACTTATTTAATTCTCATAATTCCCTTAGAGATGAATTCTACGTAGTGTACAAGAAAGAAGAAAAGATCAAGAGATAAAACTTGAATGAATGAAACAACTCTGAATTGTAAACAGAGAACACAAAATGAGAACATTTGTACGGAAAATATGCTCCATCTAGTTTTTGACAAATTTTCCTTGAAGATCAATTTCAAATATATACATCGTTAATGCACACAGATCTTTAACTTTTAAAAATTCCAGTTTTTCATTTTTATTAGATACAAGATTGATGACAAGTTGCACAATTAAATGGGTGAATCATCAAACTTTTGCTCATCACAATACACTCGAAAACAGTGGCTTAAAGAAACAAACATTTGTTATTCCTCATTGTTCTCTTAGTTGGTTGGATTGAGCACTTTGGAATGGCCTTATTTATATGTCTGCATACAGTATGAGTAGGATGTCTGGGACAGCTTGGATGGTTGGTTCCTCTCGCACCATCCTCACCATCATTTCCCACACTGCCTCCCACACTGCAGGAGGCTACCTTGGCTTGTTCACAGGGTGGCAGAAGGGTTCCCAGCAGCAAAAGTTGTTGAACTCTACCATACAAGCACTCTTCAAGCCTCTGCATGAGTTACACGGATACTGTCCCATTGATCATAGCGAGGAATTAGCCAAACTTAGAATCAAGAAGTATAGAAACAGATTCTCCATCCTAATGGGGGAGGCACCGTACAAACATTGCAATAGGAATACATATAGGGAGGCAGAGAAAACAATTTTTACAGTAGTGGTAACTACTCTACCACAGATGGTGCTCACACTTCCAACATTAAGGATACAAATTTATAATCATAAATGTTATGTTTTGATATGTAAGTGTGGCATATTAGGATAATGATGGCCTATGATTCATACCACATTTTACATAAGCATGCATTTTTCTCTAATCCATTGTTTTCTCCTGTTGTCTGACTAGGCTAACATTGTTCACCTGTAGCAGAAAAGTAAAAGAGATCAGAATGTTTCCAACACTCCCTCCACCCCCAGCTTGTTCTGTGTTCTGGTGATAAAGTTAACAGGTCTAAAGGGTTGGATTACATGATGTACATGTTCTATTCTCTTCCCACGTCATAGACTATATTACTCTGAGAGAAACAGCATAGTTATTTGTCTTCATTTCCATCTCATAAAAAGACAATTTAGTATACAATAAAACTGAAACTGTACTGTTACAGAAACTTGACTTAGTCATTCTATGCAGAAAATTCACTTTTGTTAGTTGCCCTGGGTGTCTAGATACTATATCTGAACTGTTTATTTTTTTTTTAAATGTTGCCACTTTGTTGACAGAGATACTTGTCATGGAAGATGGTTCCAATTGGAGATTTGTATGCTTTTATCTTCAGAGTGCTACAAAGTGTGTTTTGTTATAGAAACCAGCATGGTGTATGGGAAAGGTCTAGGGTTTGGATGAGTTAAACTATAATTCCAGTGTAATCATTTACTACCTCTGTGACTTGGAAGAAATCAATTAAAGTCTATAGGTCTTAGTTTATATTTCAAAAAAATAAATTAAGATATTTACAAATAGATTAAATAAAATTAATAACTGCCTTTTCTGTACCATAAAGGCATAGATATTAATAGAATTTTGAAAACTTCAAACCACTACATTAATGTAAAGAATTGATTTCTGGTAGGGCTATCTGATGTTTTATATGATAGTAATAAAAATGTTGACCTATCTCTTCCCATACCCATCATTATTAAAATGATAGAAAATGATAAGCAATTTTGAATTAGACTAAAATAAAATTTAATATACTTATTGACAAGGCCAATCTTTTTGCACTGAATCAACAAATCTCTTAAAGTTTTAATAAAGAATAAAGCTTTTTGAGTGACACAATACCATAGCATTTTTAAGTATGAGAATGAAAAGAAGGTACTACAGACCATCAAAACATTGTGATGATAATTCTGAATTCAAGATGAAGTGGCTTTTTATGCATTAATAACTTTTATGAAATTTTAAAATGCCAAACTTCAATGAATAGAAAATGTCAACTAAGCATGTTGCAATGTCTTTTGTAGTATTCTTTTTGTGCCACAGTACAATTAAAATATCTAGGCTTCAAAATTACACTCTTCTTTTTTTCTGTTAAGATGCTTTAACAAACCACTTTTAAAGCTTGATAATATTCTTCAGTTAGTGTTGAACAAATTTGTAAATTATATTACCAAGTTCATAATTAAAAGCACCTATGTGATGTCTTTTTGAGAAATGAAATGCAAGTTTTATATGACCCTACAACTACGCATAAGGAACAGAAAATTCTCCTATTTTGTGTGTGAAGTTCTATGGGAAAATATTTAAAGGAACAGGTATTTTCCTGGAGGTTGAAAAGTTAATAGTGTTTCACCAGGGAAGAAGCAGGAATGGCATTCTAAACATCGAGGGATAAGACCACATGAATTGTTCCAAAAAGTGTGAAACATTCTGCCTTAGTCCAAGCATTCCATAAGGTTGGCATTTTTGACAAGTCAGCCCCGTCTCTGCATTCTCCAATGCCCTCCTCACAGTTCATGCTCCATTTTGTAACCTATCCACTGCCTAAAACCATGATCTGGTTATTTCACTTCTCTGCATATGTCTTTGATGCCTCCTCACTCAAATTCCTTTTTTTTTTTTTTTTTTTGTATTAGCTTCTTAATCCTTCACAAAGCAATCTTAGTGTACCCTTCTGATCTGCCCTCATTCTAGAAAGAGTTGTGAACATTTTAGATGAAACATGACCTAGAATTCTAGATTATCCTCCAACCTGTTGCTATATTCAGAGTCCTTAATTTTTCCTAGACCACAATTCCATTATCAGATCTTTGAGACTTCCTGCAGATGTATTATCCTGTTCAGAATTCTGATCTTGATTCTAAATACTTGACTCTGTCCACAGATTTCAGTCTTCATTCCTGACCCCCCAACCTTTATATCAGATCTTTTATCCCTTGTTTAAAGAGGTCCATATTGTATGCACACTGTATTAGACTTCCATTGCATGACAGCATGACAAAATGAGTGGCTTAAAGCAACGTACATTTAACTCACAGTTTCTGAGGGACACTGAGTCTGGGCATGGCTTAGTTGGGTCTTCTGTAAGGTTACAGTCAAGGTAGATTGTCATCTGGAGACTCGATTGGAAAAGGGTCTGTTTTGAGGTTCACTCAAATTACTGACAGAATTCATTTCTTTGCAGTTGTAGGACTCATGGTAGCCTGCTTCCTCACAGCCAGTGAGGTAAAGAGAGATACTCCAGAGCCATATGCTGGCAAGATGAAGTCTTTTATAACATAACACAGTCAGAGGAATAACATCATATCACCTTTGCCATATTCTATTAGTTAGCAGTCATAGGTCCCACAGTCACTCAGAGGAGAGGTTTAAAAAGGATATGAATATCAAAAGGCAGAAATCATGGAGGCACCTTGAAGTCTGCTACACATATGCATCTGGTTTTCCATCATGTAAATATAATTCACACACACAAACACATGCATACAATCTTAAGGCAATTAAAAAAAATTTTTCTGTTATTTATTTGAGAGAGAGCACGAACAGAGGGGAGCAGGGGCAGAGGGAGAGGGAGAAGCGGATTCCCTGCTGAGCAGGGAGCCCTACATGGGGCTAGATCCCAGGCCTCTGGGATCATGACCTAAGCCAAAGGCAGATGTTTAACCAACTGAGCCACCCAGGCACCCGAGGCAATTTTTAAGTTTAATAATTCCAGATATATAAAGTACTACAAATGTATAAATACTACAAACATAATATTTAATTATTTCTTGTACAATTATTCAATCTTGTGAAGATTCGGGGTTTTATTTAATTTTTTTTTCAGTCAGTGTTCTCTGTCTTCAATCGGATAATCTCTCTCTAATTCTCTCTCCACACACACGTTATTTCACAAGAACTGTCTCTAAAATACAATGCATGTATGTATTTCAAACAATTTTAAATTGGCCATTAGTACATAATATCCTCAAGTGACCACAGAAGCGAAAGCAATTCTATTCTTGAAGAAATGTACTTTCATCAAGATTTGCAGGGATTTTTAAGATACCACACAATGAAAGATAATTTTGAATTTCAGAGTTATAGAAACATTTTAAAAATATGGTGCTTCGGTTCTGTGAAATACAGTAATATCTGTAAATGTTGTATGACTTAACATTAGGTTTTATTATCCACACAAAAAAAAGAAAGCAAATTTTTAAGTTAAACAACTTATTCAATACCATACAATGCTTAAATGACAGAGGAAGAATTTAAACCCCAATCTAACCACAAACTGTATGTCTTCAGAACATGCAAATAGGACTCATGGCATGTTATATAATTTGTGTTATACAAAGTCATCTTTCCATACCACAGAAAAAATGCTGAACAAAACCAGACACAGATCCAAATAATCTTGCTTAAGTGCAACAATGATTTGACTAAAATGAGCTTGCTTTACCAAGAGTACCGTGACAGTTTTCTAATATATGCCCGAGTGATCAAAGATTGTCTTGTAAAACCCCTCTCTGTCCCCCATGTACATATCCCAGGTAAGTAGGCCATTACCTTCGAGGACGTTCAAAACCACAGCTTCCCTGTGTGTTCAGAATTAATGAAATCCTAAACTGCATTTCTGTTCTAACAGGACAAAGTCAGATTACTCTGAAAACTAGACTTTACTTCACCCTGGAAAAAATGCTTTCTCAGTTTGTGTTTGCAATAAGTCTTTCCCAGGTATAAAAGTGGAAGGATGTATCTCCTACTCAGAGCCCTTGAATCCCACACCCAAGGAGTTATGATTAAACGATGCCTATGTTTTTTCCACTCTTGTCTGGACCTATCCTAGCTACCTCCATCTGATGATTCTCCTGCCTGTCTGCGTCCCCTTCATTATGGCTTTTTCCCTATGGTGAGGCTGCTATCGATGCTGTCACAAGAGGCAAAGTGACATTTATCCTTCTGGATCCACTGAAAGGATTTGAAAAGCATCCCAGTTCTTTCACCCATGATCACAAGTCATAAAGTTGTAGCCTCATAAGAGAGAGGCTTTAGGGTTGCCTGGGTGGCACAGTCGGTTAAGCATCTGCCTTCAGCTCAGGTCGTGATCCCAGAGTCCTGGGATCGAGCCCTGCTTCAGGCTCCTTGGTCAACGGGGAGCCTGCTTCTCCCTCTGCCTCTGCCTGTCACTCCCCCTGCTTGTGCTCCCTCTCTCTCTCTTTGACAAATAAATAAAATCTTTAAAAAAAAAAAGAGAGAGAGGCTTTATCCACTACTTTATAGTCAAAATCTCCTGAAGGAACTATCTGGAAAGAGCAAGTGTAGTAAAGTTGTAATTATTCTCCTAAGCTTAGAGGTTAAGTGGAGGCCATTCTGTTCCATTCCAACTATAATAATGGTGCCTCACAGCTTAAGAGGAACCACCTGTATTCTTCAAAGAAGTCAGTACTTTTGCGTAGGGAATGGTGCTCCACCAATATCCATCTTACTGATGAACTTCATACCATTATAATTCCATCTCACTTTCTCTGCTCCAGGAAGGTAGGCACACAATTTCCCCAATGGAAATGTGATGGCAAAGGAGATTTCATTTGATACCTATATTTGTTAAATTCTGCACTATCAACAATCATAATCTACTCTATAACAGTGTGCTTTTATCTGGGAAACTGAAATTGTCTTCAAGAGAAAATAATATAATAATAATTATCACACTCAAGTATTGCTAGTTATAGTAGTCTTAATTGGGTATGTGGTATCAATAGCTTCATTTGTGTTGAGAAGAACGTATGTATTTGATGAGTGTGTATAAATTCTATACTTTCCCAAGCCCAGAAATTGCATTTTAATAATGAATTACTATGTGAAAATTTATATGTACCATGTGGTTTAATTTGGAACTAATGTGTACTTGAGTGTATTCAGAATATTCAATTTTAAGTGTCATCGAGTTTAACAATCAAAATGTTTCAAAGGTGCATGGTTACTGCTAGTTTTGAATAGCCGTGCTCCAGAATCACTAAAGTGTTTATACATAATAGCTACGATTTAATCTAAAAATGGTGTTGGATGTAGTAAAAACAGTCCTATTTACAAAATAGGATCTCAGCCTACAGTATATTTAGGTCAAAGTTGAATGAACAGTATGAAGCATATTATTTATTTTGTAAACTAGCTGCAGGCTTTATATTAGTTTCTAAATAATTTACTTCTACATTTCATATTTAGGCAACATTGCTGGGATATTTTCTTCTTGTGACTAAGAGCCAGTTAGCAGGATGTTCATTAATGTTTGTTTATTTTTTTTAATAAACAAAGGTGTGCTGAAATAGTTCAAACAATATTTTGCTAATGCTATTAGGAATTTTAAACAACTAATTACTTCCAGTATGCAAATTCAGTGAAACCTAATTAAATAAATATCGGATCTATGGATCAACCTATTAAACAAATGTTCCTGCTTTATATAAGTCTTACACATCCTGTGCTTATGGGGAAACTTGTTTAAACAAACGAGTGACAAAAGAATAACTGTAAAATGAGTAATTCCCTTAAGTACTAAGTAATGAAACAAAACAATTATGCCCACCTTGAAAGTGCACTTAACACTTTTTTTCAAATCTTGGAAGGAGAAGTTCATTCTTAAGTAGATGAATTGCAAGTGTGTGGAATGTATTTGGAGTTGGAGTATCTTTTGATTTATTGCCTTATGAAGTTGGTTATATATATTGTAACAAAGGAAATGATCATTCAAATGCCATAAGAAAAAAATTTTGCATACTTGTGAAGATTTTCTCCAAATACAGAAATTCAAAATGAGGAAGACATAAAATGTAAAAGTATTTACAGTAATTATATAATCTTATCTCAGCTACTAAAGATATCTTAACTTTAAAGCTAGATTCCATTGATCTACTATAAAGCTTTGTCAACTCAAGTTTTTTTTTTCCTTAAATTGATTCTCCATTTTGTCTTCTCATTTTCTCAACAGTGCACAGCAGGAATCACTGTCTACAGACAGAAAACAGGATCTAGCTGTAGGCATACATATAAAACAAAGAGGACCCGATTAAAGAAAAAAAAAACACAAACTGCTGTTACTATTTGATCTTAAAATTATTGATCTTGTCAATCAGTTGCAGACAGAGTCCCATTTAAATATGTAATAACTATTAACGTTACAGTTGCATTGTTGACCATTTTTAAAGTCAAAGAAATATACAAGATAATGTGATGTAATGTTAATTTCGCCTTGCCTGCCTATAGTATATCAGTACCCATTTTATTTCATAAACATAAAATCAGTCGAGAATCCTTAGGATTTAGAAAATCAGGGCATCTGTCTAGAGCTTAGGCCCATGTAGTTCAAGAAAGTGGAGGAAGGCCCAATGTGGGTATCGATCTTGTCTACCTTGTTTTCTTTAGATAAAAGGAAGAACATTCCAAATGAAGAAAACAGAAGAAAGGGGATAAAGGCGCTGGGCTGAGCTGTAAATAGAATTTGGTTTGTGACAATGCCTAATGTTAGTTAAATTGAAGAAGGAGAAACACAATGGGCGTCTGCCTGGTAACACACGGCTTTCATTTTAAAGTGTGTGTAACTGGCAGATTCTAAGCAAGAATGTTGATTCGCACCACTTTTTTGCTTCCTCCCACCCCCAGGCCAACTGTGAACCGTTTCTACTGCGTCTCTAACGATGCAACATTTTCACTTTGACATATATCCATCCATACCGTCCAGTTTATCAAAAAAATGACGCTGTACTTGTGTTTCGCTTTTCCAGTCTTCCCTTCATTCAGCACAAGATCTTCGCCGTTTCTTTCCTAATAGGGTCAGCAGCACCTTTGAACTTACTGTCACTTAAAATACAAAGTGATTCGCACTGAGTAAGTAGAGGAATATATGCTCATCACATAAAGGCAGAACAACTGTGAGGTCCTGAATCTATGCCCTTCCATACTTTCCGTCCCAGCTTGGATCGGCAATCCTGAGCCTGATTAACCTCAGGACAGGTGCGGTAATTGCAACTAACATTATATCAGGTCTCCTTGAATGTTCATCAGAAAGAACCAAATTACTTATTCCAGGAGTTCCTATCATTCTCTTTGAATTCCTTAATCCCCAAATAGATTTCTTATACAAATCTCTTCTTTAATTCCAGTGAAGGTAGTGCCAATCGGATGAGTGTTAAAGTGGATAGATTTGGAAATTACCAATACTCCATAAGGACATGTTTAATTCTATATTTTTAGCTATTGAAATCATGAACAATTGCTAGCAGCATCATTATGAATATATGCTTTGTGTTAAGAATAGTCAAATCTGTAGCCTTTGAAAACGGTATTTGTAATATCTCCATTTTCACAAAGAAACACTTCATAAATAGTTTGTATTTGTGTTTCTTTTTCAATACGAAGATATTGTTTATGAAAATATAATGGAAATATAACACATTCCATGAGCTGAGTATGTTTTTCCATCAGTAGGTGAAAAAACAAAATTTAAAGCTAAGCTAAACTAAATAATGTAGCTCAAAAGAAAAAAAAATTGAATAGTCCGGCAAGCTTGGTTTTCAGAGCATCAGGTAGAAAAAGAAGTCCCTGAACAATTTTCTCTCATTGGTTTCCCTAAATTTTATGCAGTGAATCATGTACATAAACAAACAACAACAACAAAACCCCAAATTTTTGTTTGAGCTTAATTTAATTTAGTTAAAAAAACAATGATGTATAATGTTGTATAGTTTCTAAATAGATCTCATGTGTGTTATTTCATTTGATTCTTATAAGTTTGTGATTTACCATAGAAAATATCACCCTTCCTATTTTATGTATGAGAAAGAAACTGAGCCTTAAGAAAACTGTGATTTAAACAAGGAAGTTATACAGCAGCAAAGCAGAAAGGCCCCTATCTTTTTACTTCTACTCAGGGATTATTTCCACTGAACCAGAATGCCTTCCCATCTATAGCATAACTATGAGTAACAACAATTAAATGCTTTAATTTTAATAACTGTATGTTGTTATCCAGAGAAAACAAAAAAGCAGTTTTGAAGATTTCTAAAATGCCATTGAAAAAATGGTACACACACACACACACACACAAAAGTGGTACATGTGAGGAGTCCCGTATCCATGGCCTAGGGATACCAGGAATATTAGCATTAGTATATTTAAGACATGTTACCTGGGAAAGATATGAAAAGCCAGGAAGGAGGCTGGAATATTCAGAAGAAAGTAAATCAATCAAGATAGAAATTGATGGCAAGAAAATCCTTGAAGAAAGAGCTATGTAAAGTGGAGCAAACTGGAGCAAAGTAATAACAAGAAAAGAAAGAGTATGTAAAAATAAAGGGCACTGTATATAAGTGAAGGACTTTCAGGGTTGAAATGGAAAGAAGAACTCAATATACCAAATACCATTTAACATGTATTGTTATTAACATGGCCGCTCTATAATGTTCATTAACATAAAATGAAAGGGATACATATTTAATATTTTCTTACACTGAAAGAATTTAAAAATCAGATCCTAAAATATTACCACAGATCATAAATAGATATTTCTCTTTCTGGAATCTTGAGAAAAATGGAAGCCAGGAGACGAGACATACCACCAAGGACAAAATTGAAAGAGTGGCAAGAACCTAAAAAATTAGTATGGAAAAGGCTGAACCACACGGTGAACTGAGCCTTTTGGAAAGCACTAAAGACAAATTAAATATAATTTCTAAGAAATACTGAGCAAGGAATAGGCCTGCTTCCTGGGACAGATGGTGTAATATTAGCAGATGACATTGGAAGGACTAAACTCCTATTTTGCTTCTGTTTTCTCAATCAGGAAAAAAATGATCTTCAAACTCGAAATGGTAGGACAAACAAGGGAATTGAATCCTGAGATAAGTGAGGAGAATCCTGAGATAAGTGAGGAGATGGTAAGAGAGCACTTAGCTACTTAAATGAGTTCACATTACCAGGTCCAGACTGATTACATCCCCAAGGACTGAAATAACGTGTACTTGGACTCTGACTCATCTCACGAATGTGCCTAGTCCCGTCTGTCTTTGCTGCCACTCTCCAGCCCACGCACTCATCATCTCTGTGTGGATCCTCTTACCAGCCTTCCATCCAGTCTACCTGGCCTCAGGTTCTCTTCACTGAGATCAGTCCTCCACACCAAGTCTGGAGTGAACTTTCCAAAAAATACATACATGGTCATGTCCTTCTCTTACCTAAAAATCCTCCTGTGTCTCTCCAGTTTCTAAAGGATACACTTAATACACTATTTGTGGGCTTCCCTATTGTAGCCCCAGCTCACCATCACATGTCACCTTTGACCATACCATGTAGCCCGTGTCCTGGCCAAGTGAGACTGTTCTTCAATTGGACATGCTTACATTTGCTTCCTTTTCTTGGAACATGCTGTCCCCTCTGCCTAAAATACCTGATTTTGCTCCACTGATCCACTTGGATTCTTCAAGACCCAGGTTAATGGTAACTCTTCTTTGTAGTTTACTTTAGGTTTCAAGACAGAATGCATTCTGTACCTTTTCTGTCTTCCTGGTGAGGTAGCTTGTTTCTCAAAGTGGTTGGATAAGATTTATCTCTATTGAAATCCTGCGGCCAAATATTCCATAAATGTTTGGAAAATCGTGAGACACAAGGCATCATTAAGATCTTTGATTCCTAAAATTATACTTAATATTTTTTTAAAGTAACACATTGTCATTATAAAGATTCAGATACTACATTGGCTTAAGGGGTCTATGTTCATAGTCTTGTTCTCCCCTCTCTTTAACATGTTTCCATCCCTATTAGTGGAGGTAATTGTGTGTGTGTGTATGTGTGTGTGTGTGTGTGTGTGTGTGTGTGTAAGTCAACACATCAACAAGCATAGGTCTACTTCAACCTTGTACGTAATATTCCTTACCTATGAATGCACCAGGTTTTATTATTATCTGGTAAAGGAGAGAGCACGGGGAAGAGACTCATTGCTTACATACTGTAGGCCTTTTCAGTTGGATCAGATTCACATACTTAGGAGTAAGAATGCTACAGGAGAAGGCTACAAGAACCTAACTTCTCTTGAAACTGCCGTTAATGACAGCATGTCTCCTTGCTGAGGGTGATTCCAGTATTTAAAGGATCTTCAGAAATGCTTTTCACTAACCTAAACACCACAAAGTATGTAAACCACTATATAAAAACTGCTAAAAACTATTAATTTTTGCAAGATGGATTCCAAGAAATGGGATTTCTGAGTCAAAACATAAATATATAAATGAGCATAATATCTAAAATACATATACATATATATTAAACATTCATACTTGGGAAGAACCGGAACTGATTTATATGGTAGTGATAGACATTTTTGATTAATATGTGGATATACACCTAGAAAAACATCTCTAAATTTGTGCTTCAGTCTTATATTTTTTCCTATTTGCTCAATTCTTGTATTAAAAATGTATAAAACATACTTTATAAATAGACAATAAAAAGGAGTGGAGATGAAGCTAATTCTCTAGTAGAATAGCAATATGAAAATATCTTGACAAGTCTGAGTGATAAAACCAACAAAAAAATAGGAATCAATGGAAGTATGCACAGGGATTCAAAAATCCTTTCACAAACAGATCAGTGGAAAATGCTGAGGAGTTTCAGCTGACTAAATTTCTGCCCAGTCATCAGTGTGTAAACTTTTCAGATTATATTGGTATCAATGTCTAGAACATGAATGGTACAGATTTTATTATTATTTGAGAAACAAACTCCGTCTAGATATCTAGATATCTCATTCTCCTACCACATTGGAGGATGGGCATTTTCAAACTGAAATATGCCCAAAGAATGATGATTAATAAAGAGGAAGGTTCTCAAAAATATAGGAGAAATAGTTCAAATAAATGGGTAAATTCCCGTTGGGTAGAGGAAATAATAATAATTAAGCGGTATTGAAATATTTGAAAATCTATCTTTAAGGAGAAAATTGATGTAGTCTGTGAAGCTCCAGATTAATGGACAGAAATTAGAGACTGATGTTAATTCAATATATGGGAGATATTGAGCATTTAGAAGTTTCCTGAAGTGGGGGGAAAAATAAGATATTTTGTGAAGTAGTGAGTTGCTCTAGCAAGACTAGAAGACCCCTCCCAGGATTTTGTAGTTACAGCTCCTATATTGAGTGTTACTTTATTAAAAGTGGATGACTTTTTTTTTTTCCCAGTATTTTGGAAGTATTTATTGAGCAGCCGAGTTAGGCACTGGGTTCCAGGATGGAAAATAGATAAGATGGCAGCCTCTGAAGATGCACAGGGTGTGGGGTGGGAAAGTGTTCAGAATAACTGGTCTAAGTCACAGCTGTATATGTCTGGTTTAAAGAAAACAGTATATCAAGTCGTGCCTGGGTGGCTCAGTCGGTTAAGCACCTGCCTTTGGCTCAGGTCATGATCCCACAGTCCTGCGATCGAGTCCCATGTTGGGCTTCCTGTTCAGCAGGGAATCTGCTTCTCCTGCTGCTCCCCGCCCCCACTTGCTGCTCACTCTCTCTCAAATAAATAAATTAATTTAAAAAAAACAGTATATGAAAACAAATCATATTTAAGAATTCCTTTGATACATTTAACAGCAAAACATTTTAGAAAATTTGAAAATTATCTTTCAATATATCTGTATACTTTCATCTAAATGAGATGGCATTATCCTGCATTCACAGTTACTTTTTCACTTAATAGGAGTCCATGATATGATATATAGAAACCCTAATGACTCCACCAAAGGGAATGAGTTTTAATAGCCCTTTTCATCAGAGATTTCTAGAAAATGGAAAACAGCCGTCCCGATAGCTGATGTTTATGGAGAGCTTATGATATGTCTGTCAGGTATCCTTTAAACCTATCAAATGAATTATTGTATTGAGTTCTAAGAACAATCCCCGGTGGTAGGTAAGATTATTATCATCCCAAGAGCTTAGAAATATCACATACTCTGGCCCTAGTTTTGCAACGAGTAAGTGGCTTCCCGACTCTGTCACTGCTTTTAAGCTTCATGATATACCATCCCCAACGAGTGAAAAACACATTTTATCTGTGATGAGTCACTTTTAACGGGTTCAAATGAGTGAATGCTAGTGATTACATTTTATCCTTTAATAAGCCCCAGTGCTATTTTTGTTCTACTGTGTTTATTAAATGTCTGCACTGTATCAGGTGTTCTAAGAATAACAGCTGCAGGTGCCATAGTGTTAGAGACCCTAGTAGTTTCTTTGACCCTCAGAGCCTGGCCCTGGAAAGTTCACCTCCCACGTTAATTAAGTTCTTTCTGTGTGTGACTTGCACATTGTAGAATTTCAGCAAATTTCAAGAAGGAGTAGCATGCTCAGTTATTCTTTGAAGTACAGGCTATGAAGGCAACAATGTTTGAAATTGTTCTTTGCCGATCATAAGCTGTGTGTCTTGGGTTTGGGTCTTAACCCACCTAGGCATGGTTTCCCTTACCTGTATTATGGGACTAATAATAGTAACAACATTTGGGATTATAATGTGGCTTAAATAATACAGGATTATTTTGGGGATAATATAAGGAAACACATAGAAGCTTCTTCGCAACTGACACATGGTAAATGCTTGATAAATGTTAGCTATTATTGTGATGATGGAAATGATGACATCTGTCAGTATAATGCTCTGTACTTCAGATTCACAGGAGACAGAATGCATGTGAGTAAACATGCACATTGCAGATCTTGATAATAATAAACATTATTGTGCATATGTTTCTACCAAGCAGTTAAAAGAAGTTCCATACTGCAATAATTTCTACAATGTACTATAACTAAAAAGTATAGTTCTCAGTCCTGAGCAAAGTTCCATAAATCATTAGAAATTCTCATCCCCACTGAGTCTCTCTGTGACACCTTTAGCAGCTCAGCAGTCATTCACAGCCTCAGCAGCTTGAAGGTCAGGGATGCAGTATCTCCAGGTGCCAAGGTCACTTCAGCATTTAACCTCTAGTCCAGTCGATTTAAGACTACGCAGATTTGTTCTCTCCTTTGAGACAGGACCCAGCAGGGTCTTATCAGGTGGTTATCCCCAGGGAACAGAAAGTTACTCCAGGACAAACTAACCAACCACATCAAATAAGGGCAGACAAGGGACAGGCCCCTCTGTCCCATGTGTGAATGCTCTGGGAGTTATGAAAAGGCCTTGAGAATGCCATGATAAATAAGGGGAAAATAATACAAAGGCGGGTAGGGGGGATAGTTTAGGAGACAGATGGGCCACTGTGGTGGGTTGTCAGAATCTTGAGCGGTTTCTTCAACCTTATGGCCAGAGCAGGAAAGAGTTTTAGGAGAAAGAAAGTGGCTTTGGGAAGGTCATCTTCTCAGACAGATATTTATGATTTCAAGAATTGCATTTTTGGTGCTTTGTTACCAATTTACACACAACGAAGTGATAAAACTAAAAGCCTAAACCTCATTCCCTTACATAAACACCTCAGGCGTTTAAGAAAAACAGGAACAGATTAAGATTTAAGATTCTTTCATACTTTTTCTACATGCCTGTTTCAATTTG
Organism: Zalophus californianus; assembly: GCF_009762305.2. Taxonomy (NCBI): domain Eukaryota; kingdom Metazoa; phylum Chordata; class Mammalia; order Carnivora; family Otariidae; genus Zalophus; species Zalophus californianus. The sequence goes on along the minus strand of NC_045598.1, from coordinate 66,720,530 downwards.
TTTATTGTAGTTTGAGTGACTTTCGTAATAAACTATTTTTATTTGGACTCATATAGGGATTAGGGTGATTTAAACCCTTGGCTTTATTTTAACTATTCTTTTAATCTATAAAGTAATTAAAAGGAAACCCACAAAGTTGCAATGTAACAATAAATAAAATATCCCTTCCTTTACATCTGAAATAACTTCTCTAAATTATGCTTTGAGGAGAAATGTTAGGAAGTACCTGAATATATGGATGTGTTTGTTTTCCTCTGATTTTTTTTTTCCTCACAGACTTACACAAATGGAAAATGTCTAAAATATCCTAGGTACTCTTACTTTTCATAAAATCAAAAGTTAAATGATTGACTCACCTATGCTGATATTGCTGGATAGAGATACATTTATTATGAAGATTAAAATGTTCAGAAGTTATCAGATATAAGTGAGATGTTTGGAAAATGGAGAGCTAGAGAATATACTGTAGCTTTTGTGGGCTGCAGCTGATTATTTAATTCCTAAAAGAAAGGATCTTTGGACCTTTAGTAACCCCAAAACACAACAAAAAAGATGTAACTTTTCAGTCATGCTCTGCATATGTGTTTGTTGTTGTTGTTTGAGGGGGGAGGGGTCAGGGAGAGGGAGACAGAGAATCTTAAGCAGGCTACACGCACAACACAACTCACGACCCTGAGATCCTGACCTGAGCTGAAATCAAGAGTCTGACGCTTAACTGACTGAGCCACCCAGGCGCCCCTGCACGTACGTTGTTTCAGCTCTGATACCTTGCACGTTTCTCTACTGACCGCCTTTCATTCCAACACTGAGGAGACGGAAGTAGCAGTCACCACAATGCATCAGTTGAGAGAAATGCATGTCTGTCTCTAGAATAAGACAATACTTCTATGCCCCATTTTGGTTTCCACAAACATTTACTGAGCTCCCATCTGCTATGTGTTGGTTCCTTTGCTATCTAACTTGCAGGAGAGAAAAATGACTGATGCATTTCTTACTTTCAAGGACAGAACTTATGTCCTACATGGGGGGATTTGACAAGTATACAAATGACTATACATAATGTGGTACCAAAGAGAAGTACAACTAGGAATGAACCTACGAAATCAGCCAGTCAAATCCACCTCACTTTATAGAAGAGGGAATGAAGTCAAGATTAAGTGCTTTGCTCAAGGTCACACTGCCTCTTCGAACACACCCAGGGCTGGAAGTCAGGTCACTTAACATCAAGTCAAGGGCTCCTTTCAATTTAAACTGCACTGACAATTCTGGGGAACTTAACTAACTTTAATTGTTCTTAGACTTTGGCATGTTTAACTTTAATGAAAGAGTGTGAAAGTATATAAAAAATCTTTGGACACTGTAAAATACATGGGATGAATTAAAATTTTGGCTAAGCCAAGTAAATATCATTTTACAGCTTTCTAAACCCATTATTCATGTATCTGATACATTTTACAAAGTGGTTATAAAATTCAGAGTTGTCAGTGGAACAAAACAACAAATCTCCGTAGATAGGTCATGATAAAAGCACTATTTTTGTTATCTACAGATACCTGAAATTTAATTTGAATTCATGAGAACAGTGTTGCCAATCTTTTTAAAATTGTGTGGACCTTCACACGATTATAGTTTTACTCTCAGTGAATGTTGATTGGGACAAACATGAAACATCAAAAGGCCAAATTGTATACCTTGCAATTTTAAATTGTGAGGCACAGAGGCATCTATAGACACCTAAAAAAAAATTAAAGGTAATGGGTATGTGTATATTCTGCTACATACATTACTTCAAAATGTTATCTTACACGAAGATGATATTAAGCCCAATCATCTATTCATTAATCATTCACTAACTTAAGGAAGACTGATCTTACTGCAGACATGAAACACAATTATTACTAAGGCATGTGTTTAGAGTTCTTTTCCTACTATGCAAAGAGCAGTATTTGTCTTTCCACGTTCTTTCAACTGATCTTATGACAAGTAGAATAGAAAGTGGCTATGGGATTTGCTGTGGAAAAAAGCAAGGAGTGAAAACATAGCTTCTTTAGCAGGATACTATCACCAACAATAGTAAGTACTTTTCTTGTACACTTCACAGAAGGTGATGTAGATCACCTATAGGAAGTATCCTAACAGTGTGAGAGACAATGAGTAACCATGCACTACAATGTCTGCTCATTACTGACCTCTACTGGGTTTAATAGATCCTGCAGATGGTTTTTAAATAGGTAGGTGGGTAGATCCACAGGAAAGGACAGAAGCTGAAATGTCCATATAATGTTGATTGGCACTTATCTTTAATTCCGATTGTCCTGACAAGGAGGTCTCTTTAAAGGCAGGAGATTTAAACTCTACCATGTGTGAGGCTTGCTTGGCAGTGCTCGTTTTTTAGGTTGGCATGGAGCACATTTACCCGTTACAAAATTCTAGTAACATCTGTTGACATGAAGTGTTCATTTGCTTTTGATTTCCAAGTCCTTCCAGTAGATCTACTCGCATTCTGAAGCTAGCTAAATTTTGAAGAAATGAGCAGGCTCATAGGCATTCCATAGTTACTTGTTCAGTGATTTCCTTTTCTTGCTTGGAACTTTGGTTTCCTGGCAACCATAGCAAACAATAGAAACGTCCATCCACGTGAAAGCTCACGGGCTTTTTTATTACATTCAGTTTTTCCTATGATAACTGGGGTATATATTTACATGAAATTTACACAAGCAGTGCTGCAATACTCTGTTTGCTTTGCCTTTTAATCAGATCATTTCTGATAGTTTGTCTAAACAAGGATGTGAGTGTCCTCTTTCTAAAATAAGTACAGCTGAAAAACAGCTCACGGATTCTAAATCATGCCCTCCATGTCCGCAATTGGACTTGGATATCCAGGAAGATCTTTATGGACTGTAACAGATTATGGCTGCCCTCTAGTGACTAGACGTTCCTGCTGTTTCAGTTTAGGTTAGAGTGGGGTGTGTTTAAAGCATGTGTCCTCATTCCTATTCAATCAGTCAGGCACTAGAAATCTTTATAGAAAGAATACAATACATACGTTGTTAATTATGCTGAATATTGACGATATTCTGTGAAATGCAGGTATATATGAAACGCAGATATATTTTTCTCAATCTGACCACTTTTGCCAACATAGACTTCTTGTAAAAAGTCAACTGTTTTCAAACTGAACAGTTATCAGTTAAATAACTCTATATTATTTCAATAATTGTAGAACAAAGGTTAGGCTTTTTAATGTGGGAAGGCTAATTATCTCCCAGCACTGCTAACTGTTAAGTCTTCCTCCTATCTCCCTAACCTTTCTCCATTTTGCTCTCCCTGGCAAAGAGAACATATTTTGTTCATTTGACAAGCAATTTGTATTTCCAAGCATCTTCAGAGAAATTACTTTTTTCTAATTGCTAAAATGTCTGGAGTTGTATTTAGATGATCACACATGCCTGGGTGCATCGAGTCACATTTAAAATTCAACCAGCAAGACTATAACTGCCCCAATCAATAGTAGTGAAGCGTAGTAATCCAGACCACAACTGGCAAGTTGGCTTTCTTATTTCATATCAGCTACAAGGTACAGTGTGACAGTGTTTGATTTGATTACTTTCAAATTAAAGAAAAACAAAACAAAAAGGGAAAAGAAAAGAAACACCGCACTTTGGCCTGTTGCTTATAGAGCTGAATCAAAATAAATCTCATCGCTAAGCAGACCAGAGAAAAATCACCTCTTCGAAGGCTGACAGAAGAAAAAATCATTTATCATTCACCACCTCATTTTTTCCCCTATCTCCAAACCAGAAGACATTTTCTGCAATGGATAAGTGTTTTCTTTTTTTCTGTAAGAAGTAAGTTTTCACTGCAAGTGTGAAAACCTAAAAATCAGCTAAACATAGAGGGAAAAATTATTCCTGGCCTCTATGAAATGATGAATCTCCCTTGTTTAAAATACAGTGCAGCATTTGACCTTGGATCGCATTCTGACATATATAAACATTCAGGATAGAAATGCACTAGGAAAAATTGATGGATCTCTATTGCTATAGTATCTAATGAAAAATATTGATATTAAAAAGAGGTTGACTAGGTAATCTACTCTGACTTTCCACATGGTCAATCATCTAAATGGCCTATAGGATAATCTAAAACTAATAGAGTAAATTCAATCAAGGAACCACATCTGATTTGGCTGTATGTTTCCAAACCCTTCTGAGAAGACGATTTAGTTCTTATTTGTCCTCCTTCCCTTTCTCCTTCTGTACAATAAATCCAACAACAAAATCCTTTTGGAGAATCAAAACCAAATTTCCCGAGCTTTGTGGTTATGTTATAATAGCTAGAACCAGCTGGCAACAATACCAGGATCTGCCTCTCTGCTCATCCCTGTAATTTCTGGAAGAAAACACTCAGTTCATTTCAGTTTAGTAAGTGTTTGTGGAGTTCTAATTCTGTGTCAAGTATGTTAGCTTCGAGGGACAAAACTGCAGATATGATCAGGTTTCTGCTGGTAATGAACAAATACTTGCAAATCGATATATTCAATAAGTATGTGTGTAACATACAAATACAGCAAAGAATAGGGATTAATTCTCTACAAACCAGAGAAGTCCTATCAGAACCCACGGGGTCAATATTTTGAAGGCTATGTAAGAAGTCTGCTGACAGAGAAGAGGAAGGAAGGATACTCCACTTGGATAAAATGATCGTTTTTTATTTTTTTTATTTTTTATTTTTTTAAGATTTTATTTATTTATTTGACAGAGACACAGCGAGAGAGGGAACACAAGTGGGGGGGGGGTGGGAAAGGAAGAAGCAGGCTTCCCGTGGAGCAGGGAGCCCGATGCGGGACTCGATCCCAGGACCCTGGGATCATGACCTGAGGTGAAGGCAGACGCTTAAGGACTGAGCCACCCAGGCGCCCCAAAATGATCATTTTTAAAAAATTGAATTATGTCAACACTGAAATGTGTATATCTTATCCTAAATTTTACCTATAATATTTATATTCCAAATTCAGTAGTAGTTTAATAAACACTGGTTTTAATAATCAGTCCCTTAAAAACCAACCAATCTTCTTAAATTCCTACCTTTTGTCACACACTACCCTAGGTGCTGGTGAAAAAAAGACTAAACAAAATATGGTGCATGCCTTCAAGCTGCTTACATATTTATGAAACATGCAACCCCAACAAAGTTGTAGTTAGCACATAAGGACAAAGAAAAGATGAGAAAAGGCCACAATAAAGGAACTCTGGCAATGTGTTTTTGGAGGAGAAGAAGCAAATGAAAAAGTGATAATATCTAAGTTCAGGGAACGTTACAACCTAAAAGCTAAAGAAGAGGGCATCCGGGGAAAGTAAGGCAATTCACCTGTGTGAACTTCTGAGTACCCCGAAGCTTGTAAGCACAGGTCACAGGGAAGGTGGGAGTGAAGCTTGTGCTAATAGCTGGGAATTTGGTTGGAAGTTTGTATAGAGAGGGGATGGTCCACACCAAAATCCTGCCACCAATTCATACAACTGGTATCCCATGCACAGTCAAGGGCAGGGTTGAGGATAGGGTGAAATAAAAAATAAAATGAATCAAGTAAAATCTACGCACTGAGTGGTGCTAAATCTAAATGCTAAGTTACCTTATATCTTTCTCTGCTTTCAAACTGTCGGAAAGCAAACTTTCTCTTAAGTGGAAGATTCAGTGGATTTTCTCCTGAATAACTCAATAGCCCCAGAGAAAAGACTCTACATTGACACTTAGAGAACTGCATACCTAAAAAAAGTCCGCTCAACTGATTGTTCTGCAGTGGACCAATAAACTTCATGCCCACTCACAGACAGCAGCCAGTCAGCTTTTTAGTGCCTTAATTTAAAAAAATATGAGTAGAGAGTAAGCACAACTCAACATTTTCTAGAAACCCTCTGATAAGAAAAAAAAATAATTAATATGACCAATCTCAAAGGGAATTCACAGAAAAGAATACAATGCCAAGAACAGTTGCCAATAACCAGACCTGTTACGTATGAGAGACGACAGAAAATATTTTGCCCATAAAGCAAGAACAGGACATGAAAGAGGAACAGTTAGAGAACATGAAGAAGCTCTTGAAAATCAAAATTTTCATTAGCAAAGTAACAATTCAATTTAAAGGTCAACAGTGTAGGATATCTCCCCAAAAGTGGAACATAAACCTTAAAAAAGAAGCTAAAAGTAGAAAAATACAAACATTAAGTTCAAGAGGATCAACTGCTCATTAATCATAGCTTTAGAAGGAGAAGCAGGGGCTATTTCAGTGAGAAAATTGCAAATAGAGTATACAAAAACATTTTCAGACTAAGGATAAGACTTTTAAAACTAAAAACATTACTAATGCTCTAGAACAGTACATTAAACACACACACACACACACACACACACACACACACACACCAATCAAATGTTAACATACCACAGAAATGAAGATGCTAAGAGTTTTCATACAGAAAACAATGTGTGTGTGTGTGTGTGTGTATGTATATATATATATACACATATATATGCAATAATAAAAGGATCAGATTAATCCTGACTAGTTGCTAACTGGCAATGGCACAATCCTCCAGGTAATTATTTCCTTTAAATTATTTTATTTCTGTCAATAATGGTCTTAGTTGCAGAATAAATTTTGTATCAGTTGAGAAAAAAAATCTGAGGCCCAGAAAGTTGGGTACAGTCTCTCCTAAATTTATACAGTGGTATAACCTGAACTAATATTGTCAACCCCTGGACCACATATTGTTCTGGAGGCTACAATGCCAGCTATTCATTATGTTCCACACTGTTCCTCTAACAACAAAGGCCTCTAAAATACATTTCTCCAAACTCCTCTGAACAAGGTCATACTGTATGCATTTGAATTTGACCCTACCGACATCTTGATCCCACGGAGATTTCACCTATGTATACTACCTTCTAATTCTAGAACCCTGGCTTTAGGATTCCCATAGGATTACTTTAGGGAAAACTAGCCATTTGCCTGGTACCAACTGTTAACCTTTATTGAAAGCTCTTACCGTTTAGAAATGGTAAGCAGTGTTTGTCACATGGAATATGACTTGATAGATAAAATATTTAAAAGGAATGAGGAAATGTACAATTTTCCATGCTTTGCTGGCAAAGAAAATTAGCTGAACTGAAGTATTTCTACGTGAAGTTGAAGACAAATATTTCTGTGTACTGAAAGCATGTGGATTATTTCACATGTATCACAGGAGAAAGCTACGTAAGGGAAATCATGCATGTTTGTTCTACCAGCTGATTTCCTCACTGTAGTGAATTTTGCTAAGTTTTGACTCTCCTAGGATGCTCAAATTTATAGTGTAGACTTAAGAAATCCTCATTACTGCCCTGTTCTTTTTTCACCACAAATCCTGTCCCGGTGATTTTTCAGCGAGCCTTCCTGCTGGGGCAGCCTGGTAAAACGTCACGACTTCCTTGCTCAAGGGGCTTTGGTGCTGTGTGCCATTAAATATGGAAATGTTCGTATTTTGTGAGTTCTGCTAAAATGAGATGCCCCGAGCTCAAAACACCTAAGAGAATATGCAGGTTCTCACACGAAAGAGCCAAAGAGAGTGCCAGGTACGAGCTGCTCTTTGGAGGTGGTTGAACCTGAGAGAGTACCACCACCGGCCTCCCTTCTTACTCTTCAGCTGTCCATTCTCCAGACAGCAACTCTGTATGGTATGAATCAAGCTTTGTTCCTGTTCTGATAAAAACATGTCTTGGGCCTCTCAGATGTTCACTGAATAAAATGTAAATGCCTTAGCATGATCTGCCTATTCAGTACACTAACAGTATACACAACGGGATATACATCCTCCTGTGTTACTGGAGCTAAGTTTTAACATTTCCTCCCACTCTCCTCTCTGCAGTCACACCACTATATTGCCTCTCCCAGGCACCCAAGCAGGTATTGCAATTACTATGCATCAATACAGATCTGTTGGTTGCTTTAGATAAGTTGTTTCCTACCAGCCTCTAAAAATTGGGGTAAGGGCCCTGCTATGTTTGCCCAGGCCTAAAGGCTTTTGCACTTGCTAGCTATTTTCACTGCCTGGAATGTGTTCCTCATCCTCCTACTCTTGCTGTGACTGACTCTTTCTTGTCTTCATGTCCTCTTAAATGTCTCCTCTTGAGAATCTCCTTCCCTTTCTGTGTCACATGGAGACACCCCTTCTCCCTGTATGGCAGTCAGTCTGATACAAAACATCAATTGTGTGCTCCTCCCACTTCTCACACCCTGTAAGTATCTTGTTTATTCAGGATAATTACAAACATCTGTCACTGGAGTGCACGTTTCTTAAGGGCAAGGTTCTCATGTTTCTGTTCACTCCGCTATCCTGAGTTTTGAACAGATGGCTTGACTTTGTTAATCCGTGTGCATGAATGAACGTATAGCAGGGATTTAAATACCATTACATTGTTTGAACTGTTGTGCAGTATTATTACATAGAAGAACAAAGGCAGACAATCGCAGGCCTAGGGCTTTTGTAGATTAAAAACCTAAGTCATAGAATGGAAGTCAATGAATAGTTCTGCAATTAAGGTGTAAGATCACAGGTCAAATAACAGTATTTTAATGATCAAAATAGGAAGAATCAGTGGTCATGAATCTTTTCTCCTATATCTAGACATCCAGATACCATCATAACTAATAATAATATCTTTGATGTGAAAATATAGAAAGGTTGGGACAATACCACTGAGCTAGCATATATCTGATTGAGAATTACATTAATATGGGTGGAACTTTCTTTTCTGTACCTAAAATCCTCTGATAAAATTGCTTGAGCAAACACAGCTGGATTCCTGAGAGTCCAGGAAATGGTGGGACCTGGTAGGCAGGGATTTGAACAATTAAGACACCACATGAAAGCAGGTTCCCCGTTCTTGTATTCCAAACTCCTCCAGACCTGTTCTCTTAAACCATTCTGTCTAACCATGGGGCCTCTGATCAACTCTGCCAGAGTGTGACTGTCTGTAAGGCAAAGAGATCAGTAGTGATTTTCCTCAGGGTGATTCTCCGACATTCCTTGAGTCCTCTACTCCGATACCAGCCACTCTAAATTCCCATTGGTAAAGATTCGAAATTTAACTTCCAGAAGGCTCTGAAATAAAGGAGCAGATAAATCAAAGAAATTTCAAGTCTCTCTGTATCTAAGACTGAAACCCCACTTTCTGTTCTATTTTCCAACTCAAATTTGTCCAGCCATACTGTCCCATATATCTCATCAAAAGTTCTGCAATGACATCAACTGATTACATTTAAATTAAAAAAAATAACAAAAGTAGAGATGCCTTAAATTTATAACAGCATCCTATTATCAAATTCTAAAATTCTGATCAATACTCCAAAATATTAATGTCAAATCTTATAAATACATCAAATGGGGGGTGGGAGGGGTGGGGTTGATTGGTGATAGACATTGAGGAGGGTATGTGCTATGGTGAGTGCTGTGAATTGTTTAAGACTGTTGAATCACAAACCTGTACCTCTGAAATGAATAATACATTATATGTTAAGAAAAGAAAAAGAAGAAGAAGAAGAAGATAGCAGGAAGGGAAGGGGAAATCAGAGATGAACCATGAGAGACTATGGACTCTGAGAAACAAACTGAGGGTGTTAGAGGGGAGGAGAGTGGAGGGATGGGTTAGCCCGGTGATGGGTATTAAGGAGGGCACGTACTACATGGAGCACTGGGTGTTATAAGCAAACAATGAATCATGGAACACTACATCAAAAACTAATGGTGTAATGTATGGTGATTAACATAACTAACTAACTAACTAACTAAATAAATAAATAAATAAATAAAAGATGTCAATGCTTAAAAAAAAATTCAAAAGAGTTAAAGTCAAATTCCCTTGACCTTGTAAGTTGCAAGTCTAAGATCTGGAAATCCAGTAAAGGAACACCCAAAATTTCTTCCTTCTTCCAATTTGTACTCTGGAGTCTCTGTCCCAGTGTATCCAGTTAAGGTGCCTGATAAGAGTCAGGCTAGGCTCTATTCCACATATTCCTTTAGCACTGCTGACATTATTTATCTAAACTATCTGATGTTGCCAATCCAAACTTTCATATTGAAAATAAAAGGATACATGGTATCATCATAGCGTTGGCCCATACCCCCCAAAATTTTAAAACAAGCCTATCCATTGTGCCTAGAAATGTAGACACAAGCAAAATTATGGTTATATAATTTAGAATTTGGTTACTAAAACCCACGTCAGAAACTTAAGAAACTATTACAGAAACTTAAGGATATTGAATTAAAAGTAATTAGGTTTTTTTTTTTTTTTAAATCCTTCCAAGTGTCAGCCTCATTGGGTTTTTAGTTAATCTATGCCAATGTTCTAGAATCTATCACCTGTGAATTTAAACATTTTGGTAAAAAGACCATCTCCCATCAAAATTTTAGGGTACTAAAACGTAACCAAAGCATAATGTTTCCTCTCTTAGAAAGTGACATTTGGGGAAATTGTTGCCCTTTGCCAAAATTTTAGATGAGATGCCTGTCTTTCCTATCCTTAACCCATATTTGCTTCAATTGGAGACTACTCCTCAGCCAATTTTTTTAAAAGATTTTATTTATTTATTTGACAGAGAGAGAGAGAGAGAGAGAGAGAGAGAGAGGGAACACAAGCAGGGGGAGCGGGAGAGGGAGAAGCAGACTCCAGGCTGAGCAGGGAGCCCGATGTGGGGCTCGATCGAGCCGAAGGCAGATGCTTAACGACTGAGCCACCCAGGTGCCCCAACCCCTCAGCTGATTTTGAATGGAAGTTGCTGTTCATGTTTCTGAACTTCATGTTCCTCCTAGTCTGGAAAGAAGCACTATCTCTGCCATTCCTTCTCACAGTATATATATATATTTTTTTTTTCATCTTGCTATATTCTTTTTCATATAAGTTTTCCATAGTCAGTGAAGTAAAACCAATACACACCAAGTTTTCCAAAAGCATCCAAAATCTTACTTTTTTTCACCTCCCTGAATTGGATGAACCCATCAAGAAATTATTTTCTCTGTTGACCAACATCAGAACGAGGCTTAGAATTTCATTATAGTTCTGCTTAGCATCCTTTTAATGCTTCAGATTTTTTGCTTCTCCTAGAGAAGCAATTTGTCAGATACGTTGCCTACAATAACCATGACACCGTTACATGTCACCTAAGAATACTTTGACTATTTTATACTGACCTTACCTGTCCCTCCACTTTTGTCTGTTTAGACATTCAAAATATGTTTCCTGTATTGCTATTCCAGGGGATTCTCTATCAGTAGCTTTGCAAGTCTTCTCTTAGTAGTGTCGTCAGTTCTGGCTTCCTCTGGTGTGCAATCTGCACACCAAATCTGCAATCTGCAATCTTAGATGTTACTCTCTTCTGTCAGACACCATTGGGCTTCAGTCACTTTCTGATCTGGAAAAACTTCTAACAATTTCTTTAAAAAAGTTTTACTTAAGTGTGCTTCATCTTTGTAATACATCAAATTTGAAGGAAAAGAGAGGAAAGAAACAGAGCCATGACACCTTCAATTCCTTCTACAAAATTTGCCTGTTTTTAAAAAGGCACTGTCTTCCTCTCTAGAGAAGTAATTGAGAGGACAGTGATAGGTCAGATTATTCTAATGATGACATTTTATGTGGGCATAGGATGTCAAGAGAAAGGAAATTCTTTCTCAACCAAAAAAAAAAAAGGAAAATAATAATTAGAAATTTGTGGGAAAAAAAACAAAACTTTTGGAGAAAATCAAGGTTTAAACATTAAGAAACCTTTAAAAATTAGGAATATAATAAATAATAAAATACCAGCAACAAGTGTATCGAGGAATAAGCTGAAAAGCATTATGGATATAATAAAGACACAAATCATATATTCTAATAATTGAGAAAAGGAAAGGCCATTTGAAATATGAAAAAATCAAACAAAAAAATCAGTATAAGAGGTCAGACTTCTGGATAGCTGAGGACAATGGCAGGAACAAACTAAGTATCTCCAAAAATATCCTCCCAACTCTTATGAAGAAAAAACAAAAATAAAAGAGAAACATAAATTTTATGAAAAAAAATCATCAGAATTTAAAGACAGAGAACACAAAACCCACAAAATGAGTAAAAATAATATAATTACCAAATCCTAATATGTGATCTCTCATATGTCTGCCTCATCTCTACTTAGCCTCAGTGCTTTGTGGTGACCAAAGGCAGACTGAAAAACAAAACAAAACCAAACCAAAACCAAACCAAACCAAACCAAAACAAAACAAAAAAACTACAGGGAAGGCAGATAAACAGATGAGGATGGCTGACAAAGAGGCCTTAGTGTGAGTTAAAACAACCACCCAAATCTGAAAATACTGGGAAAGTGTTTGGACAGATCTGAGCACAGACTACAAGGAAGACATTTCAAGAGCAAGTGATTCGAGAGTCATGAATAAAGGGCCAAATGTAAAGGGACACTGAAACAAAGCAAAACAAAAAAGAAAGGCATGTCCTTTGGCAACTAGTTAGTGAAGGAAAAACGTAGGAAAAGGGGAGGGAATTTGGTGTTATGCAAGACTAAAGAGAATCATAAAATTACAGGACTATAACTCTGTCATCAAAACAAACGACAAAACCTTTTAAATATCTGGATTGTGCTGTACTGAAATAAGAGTAAGCTTAGCAGCAATGTCCGCAATAGCCAAACTGTGGAAAGAGCTGAGATGCCCTTCAGCAGATGAATGGATAAAGAAGATGTGGTCCATACATACAATGGAATATTACTCAGCCATCAGAAAGATGAATACTCAACTTTTACATCAACATGGGTGGGACTGGAGGAGATTATGCTAAGTGAAACAGTCAAGCAGAGAAAGTCAATTAGCATAGGGTTTCACTTATTTGTGGAACATAAGGAATAGCATGGAGGACATTAGGAGAAGGAAGGGAAAAATGAAGGAGGAGGAAATCGGAGGGAGAGATGAACCATGAGAGACTATGGACTCTGAGAAACAAACAGGGTTTTAGAGAGGAGAGGGGAGGAGGGATTGGTTAGCCCGGTGATGGGTATTAAGGAGGGCACGTACTGCATGGAGCACTGGGTGTTATATGAAAACAATGGATTGTGGATCACCACATCAAAAACTAATGATGTATTGTATGGTGACTAACATAACATAATAAAATTTAAAAAATTAAAAAAAAAGAGTAAGCTTACACTAGGAATACTGCATATTGCTTTATAATTTCTTAATATGCACACTAATACCATAAAATGAACAAAAGAAAAGTGAAATGCTTACAAAACTATTGAAGAAAATTAAAAATACAACAGAGAAATGTACCCCTTCTTTCTCCCCAAAAAACAACGAAGTAGAATAAGTGTGTAAACTAGCATTCCAAACAGAATTATATGTACTCAAACAAGTATTTGAGTCAGAAATTTAAAATGTGAAATTGGCAAAAAACAGAGAGAAAAGAAGAAAAGAGTGGATTGAATTCTAAAAAGAAATGGAAGAAATAAGAAAAAAATGTCACAAATTAATAAAAATTTCAAGAGCTAAAATGAGAATTCACACAAACGAAAATTGAATAACATATGTTGAAGAAAGGCAGGAAGATAATCCAGGAAACAAAAATGACATAAAGGAGGATACAAATATAAGAAAGATAAAAAGGATCCAAGAACAAGTAGTGGAAATGGAAGACAGGCAAAGAAGGAATTATATTTCTGTGACTGAAATCCCCAAAGAAAGTTTACAAATCAGTGGAACAGAGCTAATATCTATATATACAAATGCAATAACATAGATATAATTAGAAAATATAATGAAAGAGTTCATATTAAATTTATCTGCCCTATGATCATATATTTAAATTAATATATCCAAATATGAACTCACTTACCTAGGTAAGAAAAAAAATTGGCTCACAAAGTAAGACCCAACTATATGTTGTGCATAAGAGATATACTTAAAGTGATTCAGAAAAGGAAGGAAAGCTATACCAGGCAAATTCGAATTGAAACAGAGAAGTAATCGTGATCCTGATATCAGATACTGTAGAACTGAAGCTAAAAACCATGTGACAACAGATGACACTGTACTATTCAACTTTGTACGAGTGGCATTAATCAATGCAATTAGACAAGAGCAATCAACTAGTAGGATAAAATGGGTATGAAAAAGTCAATCTGTTTGCATCTATGATAGTATACCTGGAAAACCCCAGGATAAACAATAATAAAATAAAATAAAACAATAAGAATTCAAAAAATACAAGGTCTAAAATTAACATACAGAAATCAATAGTCTCCATATATACAAACAGTAATCAGATAAATAGCAAAAGCCTCATTTACCATAGTAACAAAGAATATTAAATACTAAAGAATAAAATTGACATAAAATCTCTATGAGAGAAAAATTTATCAATACTGCTGAAACTCAAAAAAGTAGGTTTGAAATAATGGAATATATGTTCTGTATTTTTAGAGAGGACAATTCTACATTACAAAGATATTAGTTCTTCCTGTTAATACAGAAATTCATTGTGACCACAGTAAAAATATCATCCATTATTTTATGAAGTTAAACAATTTGATACTAAAGTACATATGGAAAATCAACCATGCTAGGCTGGCCTAGTAAAAACCCTGAAAAAGAAAAGCTATAAATAGGCAATAACCATATCAGACATTAAAATTTGCCTCTACAATTAAAACAATGTGGTACCGTCTAGTCATAAATAGACAAATTCATCATTAAAAGATAAAGTCCAGAAATAGACCCAAGTAGATAATAAAATGAACCAAGTTTCTTTGGAGACAAATAAATTCCAGGACTAGGGCAAATATAAGAGAAAATAAAAGATATGCTTGGGACATCTTCCTAGACTAAAAAATAACAAGTGCTAGAAAAAGGGTATTGTCAAATCAGAAAGACTTAAGATCCCAAGTAGAAGAAACCAGTAATGGCCAAAGATGGAAAACATTGAACAGATAATTAAATAGTGGTAGTGTTGCATTTTAAGCCATAGACTAAAATAAATATCCTTGGGTCCATACTAATATAAATAGTTTAATAAGTAATTAAGCAGAGGAGAAGAGACAGCTCTCCCATACCAAAAGATTTTAGTTAATAAATGTAGAAAGGGGGCGCCGGAGTGGCTCAGTCGGTTAAACGTCTGCCTTCAGCAGTGAGTGGAGTGGAGTGAGTAAATCCTCATGATCTCAGATTCCTGGGGTCAAGCCCCACATTGGGCTCCCTGCTCAGCAGAGAGACTGCTTCTCACCCATCTTGTGCTCTCTCTGTCTCTCAAATAAATAAACAAAATCTTTAAAAAAAATAAATGTAGAAAGAATGATAAAACCGTAAAACCACCATTAGACAAAATCTCAATAATAACTATTACAGCAAGATTCACTGATGGGTGCTATAATTGGTAGTTGAAAATTAGAGTAGAAACGGAATATTTGTATAGCCACAAAAGATCTACTACAAAATATTTATCAATTACAAAGCAAAAAATAGTCTCCCACTCCAATTCGACAGAGGGACCATGAGAGACTATGGACTCTCAGAAACAAACTGAGGTTCTAGAGGGGAGGGGGTGGGGGGATGGGTTAGCCTGGTGATGAGTATTAAAGAGGGCACGTTCTGCATGGAGCACTGGGTGTTATACACAAACAATGAGTCATGGAACACTACATCAAAAACTAATGATGTAATGTATGGTGATTAACATAACATAATAAAAGAAAAGAAAAAAATAGTAATTCTCCAGTGCTGAAACTTACCAAACCCTACCTTAAACAAGTGATTAATGTTAAAATCACTCATAATAAAACACATGGACATCATGTCCCCAGGATGAGGGTCAATGAGAAGAACACACATGAATCCTATTCTATTTTTGCCAAAAAGGCAAAATCACAACCTTATCACAAAACAAATCCAAATGGAGACATTCTATAAAATACTAACCAGTACTCTTTACAAGTTTCAGTCACAAAAGACAAGGAAAGACTGAAGAACTATCAGAGATTAGGAGAGACCGAGGAGATATGAGAAATAAATCCAATGTGAGATCCTGGAAGAGAAAAATGACAGGAGGAGAAAAATTGGTAAAATTCAAATAAAGTCCATACTTTTGCTAAGAGTATTATAGCAAGTTAATTTCCTCATTTGGACAACAGTACTGTGGTTATGTAAGTTACTAACATTAGGAAAGTTCTTGGAACAGTATATGTGAACACTCAGTGCATGCTTTTCAACATTTCTAAGTCTGACATCATTTCAAAATAAAAATATTGAAAGCAGTGCAAGAAAATCATGGTCCAAATATGAAGCAAATTAAATCAGCATGATTTCGAGCAATTAGTGAAATGTAGAAAATCGATTTGAAAATTCCCATTTGGGTAGCACAGGGATTATGGCATTAGAAATTTAGAGAGGCTCATGCATTTATATCAAAATACTTGCTTCTGCAGTAAACCATAATTACATAGTTGTGTTAATGTAAATGATAGCCATGCATTTTTAGCATTTATAACCAACCCATAGATCATTCCTGGAAGGTTTGATTATAATTATAAAAAAGAATGTAAATATTTTTATTCTTGACAATATAAAAGTAAAAATACAACTACCAGAAATTGGGGGGGGGAGGTGAAGGGAAGTGAGGAGTACTAATAATATCATTCTAAAAAGTGAGAAGTTATTAAAAAAAACTATGGTTGTGAGTCAGTTATAATAAGTAAAGGTGATAATAGAATGGTATTTATATATTAGCAGTAGGGGACGTAGGGTGGAGTGAGTAAATCCTCATTTATCTTGGTAAAATATTAAGAGAAAATATATAATGTTGATAATCAAAGGACACATTTAGATACTGTTACCACTAATCACATTATGAATAGTAATGATAATAAGTAAATCCCTCTTGGGAACAGGACTAGAAATGGGCAGCCATGGGGTGAATCTGATTTTCTGTGTGTGTGTGTGTGTGTGTGTGTGTATGTGTGTGTGTGTGTGTGTGTGTGTGAGAGAGAGAGAGCTTTTTAATGATGTGACATATTACGTTAATATTGTAAGTACTAAAAAGGATATAATAATCACAACTTCTAATATTATAAATGTTCTTCAACTGCATATTATTATCCTCTTTTGTAACACGTGAAATTTTATTTGTTTTTCAAAGCTGTGTTCAAAGGTCATTTTATTTCCATCTCAATATTTATGAATGATACTGATGTGACCATAAAACTTTTTCTTGTGATCCCAGATGGATTTAATATTTTGTTCCTCCATACTCTGATAATACTGTTTATAATTCCATTAAGCAACCAATCATAATTATTATAATTTATCTAGTAACTATCTATTTCCTTTGTCAGAATGAGAGTGTCTGAAGATCGGGTGTTATGTATCTTCCTTATGTTTGTACTTCTAGCACTTACAGTGATTGAAATATATTTTTCTCAATATGTAAATATTTATAGAAACTAAGTGACATCCTGCTTCCTTGAGGCTTTAAGGAGAATAGCCATATAGAACAGAAGGGAGTCAGATTCTGGGAGAATTGTCTTGGTTCCATTGTTTCTGTGCCTATATCCTTCAATCATTTATTCTTCCAGGTCAGAATAGAAAATAATTTTGGAATAGAATGACCAGAAGTTGATGCCTACTCTCCTTATTAGCCTGGTTGTCTTCCATGATTAAAACTTGTCAATCAATGGTGGCTGACTATTATGTTGTCCAGTATAGGTAGAATTATGGGTGGAATTGTATTCCCTAAAAGATATTGAAGTCCTAACCCCCAGTATCTATGGATGTGACCTTATTTGTAAATAAAATCTTTGCCTATGATCAAGGTCACTAGATGGATTCTAATTCAGTATGACTTGTATCTTTATAAAGAGGGAAAATTTGGACGCAGAGGGAGACACGGACACAGGGAGAAGGCCATGCAAAGACTGGAGTTAAGGCTGCCAGAAGCCTAGTGGAAGCTGGGAGACAGTCCTGGAAAAGATTCTTAGTGAGTGTCTTCACAAAGAGCCTTGTGAACACCTTGATCTCAGAATTCTAGCCTCCAGATTTGTCAGACAATAAATTTCTGTTGTTTAAACCACGCTACTTGAGGCACTTTGTTATAGCAGCCCTGGGATCCTAAAATGAGCATTATTGGAAACACTTTCAAAGAGATGGTCAGCACAATTAGGCACCCTATTTCCTTGTTCTCTCATCCTTCCTTGGAGAGGATTACAAAGATGAGAGAGAGCCCAGCTTCATTCATGGTGTAGTCCAGAACAGAGGACTCACCCCTGGTCTTCTATCTGCTACAGGCTGTGGGGATAGTCTGGTGTGTGCACTCTGAGCTCAGTGCCAGCTCTCTAGAGGAATCATTTGGGAAGCCCAATTGATAACATCTAACAATTTAGAGAAAAATTGGGACTGGGTTGATTGACCTCCCCTTGAAGCACTTGTTCTGGCTTGTTCATGGTGAGGCAACTCATGGAGAGCATCCAAGGTCACTAGAAAACTACTATTTGTCTGTCTATTCTTTTTGCCAAGCTAATAGCTACAGAATACATACTATGTGTTAGGCACTGTTCCTCTTCTAGGTGTGTGTGTGTATGTGTGTGTGTGTGTGTGTGTGTGTGTGTGTGTGTGTGTGTACTTACCTCACAGATGGTGATGAAGTTAAATGAGGGATATAATCAATTAATCTATCTATATATCTATCATCTATCTATCCATGTTTATATAACCCTCATTTATAAGTTTATATATATTATATTAAATATATATTACCTATATTAAGTATATATGCATTTATTTATGTTTATATGTTTATATCTATGTATATATTTATATATAACATGTACTTACATAATGTATATATACATAGGCATTTGTATATTATATATTTAAATTATATATAGATACATATTTGTCTATATATATTCTGTGTGTATATATATGTGTATGTGTGTATTCTGTGTTTTTTACCACTAATATATAAATTGTGCTACTTTATTATTTCCCTTTCAGAGCTCAGATACTAAAGAATAAACAGGTTCAAAATTTTTTACAAAATAGAAGTAGAGCAGAATTCAGACTCCAAGAATTGTGGCTCAGAAGTTTATGCTATTAATGCTACTTCTCAAGAAACTCTAAAGCTAGCTTAAGCAAAAGGAAATATATAATTGAGGGTGTTTTCCTTTTTTTTTTTTTTTTAATGGAACCAGAGGCACTCTTAGGAAGGAAGTAGAACCAGAAAGTAGACATATCTAGTTCTTATCCTTCTGTCTCCTTTGGCAATTACTTTCTTTTCTTTTTAAACTACATGCTAGTTCTTTTTATATGCTATTCTATATGCTGCTTTACATGGCTGAAATACATGAGATATACATATTCTCCTTTCAAGTACAGTATGCATCACCTAAAGTTGAAATCACATAGTCTCAATCTGAAATTTTCAAATGAAGGAACTCATCAGCTTGGTTTGGACCAATTGGCCAATACAAACTTGGTCCAAACAACTATTGTAGGGCTGGAGGCACAAGATAATGCTTAGTGATAGCAACTTCCAGGACCCTACTTTTGTAACTCTGGTTTGGAAGGGGAGGAGAGGCAGCTTGTAGAAAAGTAGGATGGGGGCCGGTAGCCACCTCAACAGACATTCACTACAAGATGCGTGCACTCAGCTTATAACAGAGGTTAATAGAAGTGTCACAAATTTAAGAGCAAACTCATGGAGTCAGTGATCTTCAGTCCCCTTCCATTTATAATACTTGTGGGTTTTGAGTGTGTTTTTCCCTTCTTTGAATTAGAGTTCATTGGAATTATGGTTTTCAGTTATTTTTTTAGAAAACATTCATTTTGCTTATCTATTTCCTCAGCATACATTTATTGACTATCTAGAATATGGTTAGAGGTTGAGTTGTGTCCACCATTCCTCAAGAAATTTTGAAGTCCTAATAAACAAATACATGTTATTCAACTACTTATACAAATATCACCTGTATAAAACACAGCCGTTTTTCTTTTTAACAGCATCCAGATATGTCTACCACTGTCAAATAAATCTAGTTTCAACTCAACAGAGAGTAAAAAATAGATGGAAGTTAAATTTCTTTATACAATCCCATATACCTTACTGTGTACATAGTGCAAGACCCTGAATAGCATTCCATGTGTTTGAATGATGGATTAATTGATCGATTTTTGTGAGAAACAGCATATGCTGGTTGCCAAATTATATCTTCAAACAATTTCTGTCATTCAAAATTCAACTGAACTATAGTTGTAGGGCAATATCAACCTAGAGAAATGTAAGAGCAGAATTACCTGAGGTGCCCTGATATTCTGG
Organism: Zalophus californianus; assembly: GCF_009762305.2. Lineage (NCBI taxonomy): Eukaryota > Metazoa > Chordata > Mammalia > Carnivora > Otariidae > Zalophus > Zalophus californianus. The sequence goes on along the minus strand of NC_045598.1, from coordinate 66,700,145 downwards.
CATTTCTATTTAGGAGTAATAAACAAAAGCTTCAGTCTAGTTAGGGAAGACTAAGCTCTCTCACAAAGAAGTTTCTGTTACCACTGAGATAGCAATAACATTCACAATGCTCTGGAACGTGAATATTCCTGCCCCTCTCCCCTTTCTAAAGAACAAATGAATGAGCGCCATGTTGCCCTCATTGCTTTGTCTAGGCGTGAGTTTTTGGAAATCAGAGTCCACCTGGAACTTTTTCCCTAACTGCTGTCACTGCTGCATGAACATGATGAAAACCAGAAGGATATCGGTGTTAAGGAGAAATTTGGCCTCCCTACAGTCATAATTTTACCTTTATCTCACTTCTCACTGGGGAACCCTATTCTGTATTCAGACAGTAAAAGGTAGTATGCAAAGTTGGACCTATGGTATTTTTTTTTTTTTTTTTTTTTTAGTTTTGTGGTCTGTGACAGCCCAAATGACTTTGAATGAAAAAACTGGACTACTAGGCAGGAAACCTGAGTTTCTCTCCTGGTTCTGCCTCTTGGTATGTGATTTGATGGAAGGAATCTATATGATATATAGCTACTATGGATATTTAAAAATTTCTCTGATTAGAATTTCTTTCATTTCACCTAGGTTCATCACTCTTTGTTTATATTAAGTGTACATAATTCCTACCTAAACTTTTAGAAGCTTTTCTAAATATGTATGTATTGTGTGTGTAAGAGCAAATATATCAAGCATATATATATATATTTTTTCTCTTTCTCCAATTTGATTCCAAATTAATCTTGAGGTAGGATTTTTTTCATGTAAATAGCTAGTTTAAAAATTTTCAATGGCTCCCTTTAGTCTGCCAAAAAAAGGTGGGGGACTACAGTCATTGTTTGGTTAATTAACACATTTATCCATCCTTCTATTAAATAAGTGTCTCCTATTAACTCCTACAGTATTAAGCATGATAGTCAGTCCCAAAGACACTAAGATGAGCAAAACATGGTACCACACTTCAGGAGTCAGCAGTAGAGTAGTTAAGACATATATAGTCCGTTCTCTTTATTTGCAGTGGTTATGTTCTGTAAGTCACCAGATCAATCAGAGCATACAGGGTTAGGTTCCTGTGAGCCTCTTTTCACACTTTTGCCAACTGAACAATACATAAACGGGATTTGTTGTGGGCATTTTTGTCTAAAGATACTGTATACAACATATATTATTGATTCATCAAGACAGAACTCATAACCAACAGTACCATAACTCATGCCTGAAAGGAGTTTATCTAACACACGTATTTTCTTCATAAGGCACATCAGAGCCTTCATGTGCTGAGAAACACTAGACAGCACTTCGGCACTACCTTTGGGGGCCATTTTAAACAGCCAAAATCACCAACCAAAAGCACAAAAATGTAAAAATGTGTCACCAAATAAGGTTAAGAAAAGGACCCGCTCCAGTATGAGAGCTGATACAAAAAGGAATTGTGTGCCTTGCTTTACCTCAACTGGGAACACTTGCATTGAGCAACTCAAATTTTTCATCATTTCGGCACATGTCCTCTAATGACTGCAAATGTGCCATGTGTATGGGGGTTGCAAATAAATTTTGGTAGTAGGTAAACTTGCAAATACAGAACCCATATATAATGAAGATCAACTGTATGTGAATGAACGGGAAAGAAGTCTTATATTAGTAGTACGATACCCAAAGGAAAGTAAACACGGAGGGGGAAAAAGGTTAACTGTTCTTGGGGATATTGGAGAACATTCTATAGAGTGAATGATGAATGAGATCATATTTATTGGCTTCTGTCAACTAAGCAAAAGGCCCCCATTCAGAGAAAATAACATATGAAGGTCATGATAACATGAAGCTTTGTGACATATTCAGCAAGTACAAACAACTTGGCAATCCTTGGGTCTAAAGCTCAAAGTGAAGAGGTTAGAAGTGCCTGAAGAGGGTAATAGCAGCCAGGTGATGAAGGATGTTAATGTCCATCTTAATTGCTTGGAATACCTTTTGTGATGATGAAAAGTCATGGCCTTGCTTTGAATGAGCGCATGGCATGAATTAAGATCTGATTGTACTACCTTAGTATCTTGTAAGAAGGAAGGAAAGTATTCCCTTGATATCAGACTGAAATGAAATTATTGGAAGAATTATAAAATTTGGGGTTAGTTAGTCCAGCAACTATGCAGTGTTACACAGTAAATTAGATGATGACAGTGAAGTAGGCATGTTCTTTTCCCAAGGAAAGCTTTCTCTGGCTCCATCTCCTACTCTAGCCTTAGTGAGGTGCTCCTCAAACAGATTTATACTCAGTGGTACTTAATACTGGAACTTTCTTCATACATGCCCCATAGCAACTTTTTCCTATCTGTATTATAGCATTCCTCAAACTGCATTTAATCTACCTCAGTATATAGTTAACTAACTCTTTGATGGTGAAAAATACTTTAGTCACCATTGTGGCCCCAAGCTCTCAGCATGTCTTCCACTTGATAGTGTTGAATAGATCAATAAATGAGAGAGTGAAATAATAAACAAACTTAGCGTTTACTTCCAACAGCCTTGCTGTCCTTATGGAAAGAAACAACCCTCAATGCTTTTCTCAGATGCAACTTCTGCACTGAAATTTTCAATAGTCAACATTATCTGGGCAAGGCATTTGTTAGTTATGAGCCATTTTATTTTAAAATGTTCTCACACATTCATAATAAGACGGTAATATGCAAGAAATTACAAAACTGGACAAATGTCTTTAAAATTAGGTGTATATTGTCTTCAAGAAAGATGATATGCTTTTTAAAAATGTCTCTTTTCAGAATTTTCTGTAAGTGACCTAGCGGCAATTATTTTACCTGATACATGCTGTTTAGTGTGTTTCTGTGACATGACCTGCTACAATTGAAGAAGCCACCCTACAGAGGCACTTATCATCACAACTGTCATGTTTTCCTTTTTGCCAGGGATTTTAAAACTCACCACAAAGTCAACCCAGGAATCCCACTGTGGCTCATGTCTTGCGCTCTGTGCATTGCTCCTCTGACATTCTGAGCAAGACCAATCAATCAATTTCTTCCACCAGGAACTGAGTGGTCATGACATCACCATCAAGCTTAGCCCTGTTCTAGAAAACCAATTGAGCTTGACCAAAATGAGCAGCAATTTATTTTCAACTGGGGAGGCTCAGTCTCTATAGGGTTTTAAATATCAGATACTGCTGCTAAAGTTGGGTCCAGGAGTACCTCTACAGAGCCAAGAAGGGAAGGGTAAAGGAAGATCAATGTGCTCATTTTCAATAAATCACAAGATTAATCCAGGTGGGATTCTGCAGCTGTGGGTAGAAAGCAAAAGGAGATCATTATTTGTATTTAAAAGTGCAAAAGCAAAATCAATTTTTTAAATCAAGTTTCAGGAGGACTGACTGACGGAAGGGTAGATATATAGAGAACACTATAATTTTCTGGATTAGAAAAGCTTTCCCCACCCTTGCCACTCATTAATGTCAATGAACTGCACATTTCTGAATTCTGTTTGGATGCACTATTCAACACATCTTATGCTATTAGTGATTCATTTAAAAGGGGCTTGTGCTGCAGGCTGTTTATGAAGAAATCAGTCTCACCAAGCTTTTTTTAAACACTCTCTTTTTTTTACCTATAACATCAATATGAACTAATGAAACCCTCAGTTACTATGGTCTTTGGTTGTATATATGCAATTGAAAACACTCTCAGCATATGCAGATGTATTACTCAGGCTTAATAAGCTCCTCAGGCAAAAGAATATTATGCATGAATATTAAATTTTCCAAGAAAAATTTTAAACAGGCACAACACTAATTATAATGCTTTAAAATCCCTGTACACACACACACACACACACACACACACACGCACATGCATGCATACACATACACATACATATATATATATATATATATTTCTTGTTAGGACAATTTCTACAAACCAGTATCCCTAAGAAATATTTAAAAAGTCCTAGATAGCTGATTATCAAGAAATATTTAGTGTAGCAAACTTACTTGTTTGTGGTCTCTCAAAATTAGTTTGAATGCATTTTTATTTAAAGTAAAATATTTAATATCAACTACATGCATCAAAAGGTGCTTGGCCATCCGAATGGAGGTAAAGATACAGCAAAAATAGTAAAATAGAATGAAATACCACCTGCATAATAAGTCCCGTGTAGTCAGAGCAGAAGTGATTGGTGTGATATGAAATGGTCAGGAAATTCTGTGAGATTTGAACATGAATTTGAAGAACATCTTTCAGTATTGGTAGAGAAAAACTGATAGCATATTCCATGGTATGGTAGTATGAACAAAGATACATAGATTGGAACAAACATCACACTTTCCTTTAGAAGTGTCTTTAGAATTCCCGGAAGCAGTGTTTCTCAAAGGCATAGCTGAAATCAAAGTTTCTGAGATGACTATTGAAAAGATGCATCTTTGGATTTCGACTCAGACCTCTTCTATGTGGGTCCAAAAAATCTCTGGTGATTATCATGCACACCACAGTTTGTGAAATATCTGACCTTAGTTTGAATCTTAGGGCAGTTTCCTCTTCTCTCTAGGCTCACCCTTTCTTTCCTTTTCCCTACGTCCCTCCCTTTCTTTCTTTCTTTCCCTCCTTCTTCCCTTCTTTCTTTCCTTCTTTCCTTCCTCCCCCCACTCCCTCCCACATTTCCTTCCTTCCTTCCTTCCTTCTTTCCTTCCTTCTTTCTTTCCTTCCTTCCTTCCTTCCTCCCTTCCTTCCTTCCTTCCTTCCTTCTTTCTTCTGCATTCCATTAGATTATTTCAAAGGCAGGGATCATGTCTGGTTTACTATATTCTCAGCACCTAGCTCAATAAATTGTTGTATATAGATGGTGATGATTATTAAATGATGATATTTATTACAAATTAAATGAAATAATGCTCATCTCATTGGATATATGTAGAAAACCATCAAATAATGTAGTTAATGATTCAATTATAATAAAAAATCAGCCATTCATTCTGTTTACTTACTTTTCTGTCCCCAACCTAAGTTCTGGGTATGTAAAGATAAATAAAACCTTAAATATCTTCCTGTTTTATGAAGAAAGAGTCAAATAAATGAGGAATTCGCTTTAAAATGGGATAGATAAAAGAGTCCCAATGTAACATGGGAACTTCTAGTTTAGCTGGGGTAGTGAGACAAAGCACAGGGCAGTCAGAGAAGACTTTTCTGAAGATTTGACATGACATCTGTATTAATTTCCTAGGGCTGCTGTAACAAATTACTACAAAATAGGTGACTTAAAACAACAGAAATTTGTCTTCTCACTTCTGAAGGCCAGAAATCCAAAATCAAGGTGTCAGTAGGGTCATGCTCCCTTTGCAGGCTCTAGGGAAGAATCCTTCCATGCATCTTCCTACTTTTGATTACCCTCCAGCAATCCTTGGCATTTCTTGGCTTGTACCTGCATCATTACAATCTCTGCTTCTACCTTTGCATGTCTTTCTTCCCTAGGTGTATCTCCATCTGTTCTTTCCTCTTCTTGTAAGGACATCAGTCATTGGCTTTAGCCTCCCGACCCCCCACCTGCCAAATATATTATGACCTCATCTTAACTGATTACATCTGCAAAGACCCTATTACCAAATAAGGCCAAATTCTGACCTGGTGGACATGAATTGGGGGAGGACACTGTTCAACTCACTGCAACACCTAAACAAGAATTTTGAACTACAAGTGAAGGTTGATCTGACTAAGAAGGTGGAAGATAACTTACCTGGGATGCACAGTGCATTGTTGATAGTGGCCTGGCCATATAGACACTCTGTTACTTTATAGTCACTACTGTCTCTACAGAAATTCTAGGCAGAAAACCACTTTTTGCACTTGGGTTTGCGATCTTTCTTTTGCAGCTCGTGGATGCTCCATCTGTGTCAGTCCACTCTGGAAATAGGAGGTCAGGTCTAGTATGGATACCAATAATCTCCCCAAACTTCATACCTCACTAGTTTGAAAGAATGGTTTTGCTTTCCAGACTCATGAATCCTTCCTTAAAGAAGCCAAGATCTTGGTTGTAATTCCTCTCCAGGATAGAAGTTAGCTGGCTTTGGTTTAACAAACAGAGGTCTTTTCATAACTTCATCTAACTTGTTTGTATCTGTGCCTCTCCAAAACCAGGAATAACAAGATTGATGCCGGTGTGCACTTTACACCTCTTAAAACGACATTTATCATAAAGGGAGCAGAGGGAGGACTTGATAGAGGTGAAGAAAGAACTGTGGTGTCTATTAAAAAAATGATAGAAAGAAGCTTGTGTGCTTTGGTTCCTTTTCCTACCTACTCAATCTTTTCAGCAGAAACAGCCAATACTATTTTTTCACTCCTATTTCTAGAAGATAAGCCAGAAAAGAGGTTCATTTGTTTTGTTTTGTTTTGTTTTTTTAGCTTCAACAACATTGAAGACCAAGCTTTGCATATGTGATTTATAGGATCTACTGAAAGAAACCCCTTATGACCATGAGAGTGTCCTCCCAAAATTTGGTTGGGATTACTGAGTGTTTTTGCCACTTTAACCTGAACTGTTGAGCATAATAAGCTATGCCCTACACCTTTCTGGAAAAACAATACTGCCTGTCTTACTGCCTTTATTCTGTAAGTTAATGACATCCTCATAGGTAAAATGACATCTCTTAGCCACTTATTCCACGGGAGGAAAATGGTATGAGCAGAGTTAGACTTTGTCCAACAGGAATAGCACCTCTGAGCAGAAAAGAAGTATCATCTCAGCAGATTTTTTTGTGCATTGCATTATGAAATAATTTTAAAATTTTAGTTCAGTCTATGTTGTCTTTATCTAGATTGGCCTATTTCCATCCCTGACTCTTCAATAACTGTGGACTAACCAAGCAAGGGGAAAGTCAAAAGAGTGAATTATATTTGCTTATGGAAGAGCTAGTATGCAGGCGATAAATAACAGCTAGTTTATCTGAATATAAAACAGGATTAAATCAACTAACTTGGTAAAACAGAATTTTAAGTGGAACATTCTTCAAGTGATATACTAAAATTGCTTCCAATGAGAGTGCCTATACTTATTTATTTTTAAATGAATATCACCATATTCTCATATTTGTATGCATTTTGGATCAGCTACTTGTTGAACATTTGAAACAACTGCTTTAATGTAAGAATATTGAAGAACTTGATAAGAATATCCTCTTTTGTTAAAGATTATTTATACTTTTGGGAAAATAATTAAATATTAAATACAGCTATATTACACAGAAGCACCTGCTGCTAAACCAGTAGCTAGAAGCAAGAAAAATGGCATGACTTTCCAGTAAAAAACAAAACAAAACAAAATAAAACAAAAGTTAATGCAGAAAACAGTCAAGGGGCATGAACTAAACATGAAACATAACATTTTTCTGGAAGATAATGATTTTTAGATATTTTACATTATATTTTAATATTGCATTAGAGAGAAGATATACTCTCATATCATATTTAAAAAAGTGAGGATATATACTTTCAGCAAATGTAATGCTATATTTCATTTTTATTATAATTATATCTCCGTAGCCATTTCACCACTCCATTAATTCTCATTTTAATGACATTACACACACACATGTACTTTACTTTCAAGAAAAGCAAAATAGTCCAAAGTAAAGATTACAGACCTTTGATACTGACTACCTAAGGAACCCATATGAGATGTTGCAGCTTGAGTCTTAGCTTCATCTGTCGAGAAGCATCTTGTACTTAAGAGTATGAGCCGCGGCTTTAGTATCTGTCATTTATCAAATGGATGATTTTAATCAAGTTAGTTAGTATCTCTTTACTTTGGTTCCTCATCTGTAAATAGGAGGAATTATACTACGTACTCCATTGGATTCTTCTCTAATGAAAATAGTTAAGACCTGCCTAGGCACCATGTTTAGAATGCCTTGCTGTAAGTACTTAAGACATGTTAACAATTATTATTACCTACAAATGGAGATATTTTTAAAAGTTCTCTCAGAGCTGTTGATATAATTAAATGACATAACATGTATACAAAACCTATTATAGACTCTAAAGTGATACAATCGATAATTTATTATTACGTGACTGGCAAATAAGTGTCCTCTCTCTCTATTGTTGTCATGTGCCATATGGGCTACAGCAAGTCTTTTTTTTTTTTTTTAAAGATTTTATTTATTTATTTGACAGAGAGAGACACAGCGAGAGAGGGAACACAAGCAGGAGGTGTGGGAGGGGGAGAAGGAGGCTCCTGCAGAGCAGGGAGCCCGATGCGGGGCTCGATCCCAGGACCCTGGGAACATGACCTGAGCCGAAGGCAGCCGCTTAACCGACTGAGCCACCCAGGCGCCCCTGGGCTACAGCAAGTCTTAACTTATCAGTCTCAACTTTAGAGCTCCTGTAGTTGCTTTGAGGGTGCACATGAAATCAATTTACAGAAAGTAAATGGTTATATAAATGTAAATTATTCTCATAACCTACACCAATAGTTTGTATAGTTACTTTTTTTTATTTTTTATTTTTGGTATTCACACTATTGTACTTGTTCCAGATGGAACAGATATTGTCACCATTTTTAGGAGAGAAAACTAAGGAGTTGAGACATCAGAAAACCGTTCAAGATTATTCAGGCACTTTTAGCATAGCTGGAAGTTAATGCAAGTTTGCCAAATTCAAGGTCAAGAGATTGCACTTGAAGAAAGAAAAGTCTTGCCACTATTATATGTAAAGCAACATGACCAATTGAAGTTTCTTTGCAGCAGCACACTATTTCAGTTATAGAGCTGAAAGGTAAGTGCTGACAGGATCTCTTTCTACCAAACCTGATGAAAAAATGATTTCTTGGATTGCCAAGGTGTCACTGAAACCTTTCCCTGACACCTGATTTGTCTAATGGATGCTTGATGCTTATTTAACTCCTGGAATAGATAATATGTGCATAAAATTCCAGTGAAAATTAAATTTGAGTTCAGTAGCCAACCTGCCCTAAACATTATATCTTTACTATATCTCTGTTTTCTTTCCAAATTTAAAATGTGCACTTCATCAACCCTCCTTGCCCACACACAAGCTCTTTCCAAGTAGGCACAAATCCTTTTTAGGGAATGAAACAGATATAAATAAATAAATACATGAATAAGCCTGTTCACTGTATAATTTCTTTTCTGTCATCCTATTATATTGGTTAAGAAGTATTGCCTCATATATGTTGTCGGACATAACATTGCAGGATAATTGAGGCTATTTCCAGATTGGAATCAGTTTTTCTATTGAACATGGTGTTTTTTAGTGAACTGAAGCAAAATGACTACTTGAAGAAGCTATACGTTTGTTATTACAGAGAACCAATTAAATTCCACTCTGTAATTAGAATTTTTTTTTAATTACACATTGCATGTATGACTTTACTTTTTGATGTTAATGCAAGTATTTGATTTAATTATGTAAGTAATTTTGCTTACTAGTTGCAGAACACCAAAAAAGAAAAAAATGAATTTTCTTTTATGCAGAGGCTACTATCTTTTTGAAAGTTTTTAGGTTCTAAAAAGGAAACTCCACGCTTGCATATGGTGTTTATTCATCAGCTCATTTGCATTTATTATTGGGAAAGATTGTGAGTCCTGGGGGTGGGGGAGAAGAGAGAAAAACTTTTCTAGGGAGGTTAAACTTGTAGTTTTTCTTCTACTATTGTCCATGACGTGGTTTTTAGGCACTTGGCTTCCGATTAGAGATGTGTTAGGCAGCCTTGGGTTTCCACTAGTACCCATCTCTTCATGTCCTAAAGCCTTAGCTGTCAAATCTAAGCCTAGGTTTAGGAGGAGTCCAAATTAGTGATATTTGCCTGAAGGAGAGTGATCTTTAAGACACTGATAGGATGTTAGATTTGCCAGAGTTTTATATTTCATTACTTATGATATATTGTAGGCTTGCTTAAAATCTTCAGTGAAGAAGCACAGCCATGTGGTAAGCTATAGACGGCTAACCTGGTCATTTAAGGCTCTGGTATATGAAAATACTGGATAAAGACACCTTGGGAATGTATTGACAAAACAAGAAACAGTGCAGCTTTTGATGTCCCTCTACCCTTCTATATGTTGAGGGCAGATTATGATAACGTGTGATCCTGGTTTAGCCCACTACTGGTCATTTCCTTATTGCCCTTAGAAAATAATAGAGAGGGCGCCTGGGTGGCTCAGTTGGTTAAGCGACTGCCTTCGGCTCAGGTCATGATCCCAGGGTCCCGGGATCGAGCCCCGCATCGGGCTCCCTGCTCAGCAGGAAGCCTGCTTCTCCCTCTCCCACTCCCCCTGCTTGTGTTCCCTCTCTCGCTGTCTCTCTCTGTCAAATAAATAAATAAAATCTTTAAAAAAAAAAAAAAAAAAAAAGAAAATAATAGAGAACCCAGCAAACCACTCTCTTTGACAATTCCCTGGATTGCACAGGGATCTCCATTAATGCAAATGCATAGGATAGTTTACTAAAGGATCCAGTTAGAAGTGGTGGGGATTTTATGTGAAATTGTTTAGATATTTAGAAATGTACTTGTGTCTTAATGTTTTAAACCTTAGTTCTATACATAAGGGGACTACTATAAACAATGTTTAAGTCACAAGCCGCTAAGAACAAGGTATTTTTTGTATATTAATACCTAATGTTTTATTTTGGGTTTAACTAAATTTGAGGGTAGCGATTGCTATTATTTACTCACAATTACTTAAAACCAAAACCAGAAACCAAACCAAAACATTATTGAGATATAATGTATATACAATACGATTCATCTGATTAAAGTGTATGATTTGGTGATTTTTGTTTGTTTGCTGTTTCTAATTTTAATAGTATATTCACAAAGTAGAGCAACCAGCAACACAATCTAATTCTGGAGCATTTTTGTTAGCACAAAATGCAATCACTTCCCATTCTCCCTACTGCCCCAGTGCTAGGCAAACAGTGATCAAACTTCTGTGTCTGTAGATTTCTTTTTTTCTTTTTAAGATTTTATTTATTCATTTGCGAGAGAGACAGAGAGAGAACAAGCAGGGGGAGAGGCAGAGGAAGAGGGAGAAGCAGACTCCTTGCTGAGCAGGGAGCCCGATGCGGGACTCAATCCCAGGACCCTGGGATCATGACCTGAGCCGAAGGCAGACGCTTAACCATCTGAGCCACCCAGGCGCCCTGTGTCTGTAGATTTCTAATCTTTCATAAAAATGGAAGGATACATATGTGATCATTTTCTGACTGGTTTCTTTGACTCTGTGTGTTTCTAGATCCACCTGTTTTGTAGCATGTGTCAGAACTTCATTTTTTGTTATTTCTAAATCATATTTAATTATATAGATATACCTAACACATTTCACTTATCCATTCAGCAGTTGATTGACACTTGAGTTGTTTCCACTTTTTGACTATTGTGAATAATGCTTTTGTAGACATTTGTGTACAAGTTTTTGTGTGGCTTCATGTTTTCATTGCTCTTCAGGACATGCCTCGGAGTGGAATTGCTGCGTCATGCAGTAAGTTTCTGTTTAACAGGTTGAGGATGACGCAACTATTTTCTAAAGTGTTTGCACTATTTTGCATTTCCTTCAGCAGCACACGAGAGTATCAAATTCTCCACATTCTTGCCAACATATGTTATGGTCTGTCTCTATGATTGTAGCAATCCTAGTGCTTGTAAAATGGTTTTGATTTGCATTTCCCTAATGACTAATAATGTTGAGATCTTGTCATGAGCTTATTGATAATAGGTGTATATCTTTGGGGCAATGTCTATTCAAATACTTTTATCCATTTTTACTTTTATTTTTTTTTTTTAAAGATTTTTTTATCTATTTGACAGAGAGAGAGACAGCAAGAGCAGGAACACAAGCCGGGGGAGCGGGAGAGGGAGAAGCAGGCTTCCCAGTGAGCAGGGATTCTGATGTGGGGCTCGATCCCAGGACCCTGGGATCATGACCTGAGCTGAAGGCAGACGCTTAACCATCTGAGCCACCCAGGTGCCCAAACTTTTATCCATTTTTAAATTGGTGTACTATTCTTTTTATTGTCAAGTTGTGTCTTTTGTATCATTTGGGTAAAAGTCCCTTATGAAATATATGGTTTGTAAATATTTTCTGTCATGCCATGGGTTTCTTTTTATTTCCTTTATGGTATCTTCTGCAGAGTAAAAGTTTTTCTCACTTCCCTAATCCCTTGCATGCTTCCAAATAAATTACGTGTACTGAAATCCTTTGCTCTGGTAATGCTTTTGAGGGAATTGATCTGTCATATTTACCATTTAAAAATGTTGATAGGTAATCTTATGAGGCTTATTAAAAAGATGATGAAAAGACTATGCCATCAGATAGAATTTCAGTATCTTCCTTTATTCTAATTCAGTTGCCAGTGTTTGGTTTCATTCAATTATTAAACTATACATTACAACAAATCCTATTTGTTGATGCCAAATAATTATAAAAGTCTATGTTGTAGCTATTATCCATATTTATTTATAACCTAGCAAGAAAGTTCCACATTTTTTTTTTTAAGATTTTATTTATTTATTTGACAGAGAGAGAGAGAGCACAAGTAGGCAGAACAGCAGGGAGAGGGAGAGGAAGAAGCATGCTCTCTGCTGAGCAGGGAGCCTGACGTGGGGCTCAATCCCAGGACCCTGGGATCATGACCTGAGCCGAAGGCAGCTGCTTAACCGACTGAGCCACCCAGGCGCCCCAAGAAAGTTCCACATTTAACCTGCAATCTCTAATACTTTTCTTCCTGTAAGAAACACTTTTTTGTTGTTGCAAAGAGTATTATTTGTAACCTCGACCATTCAGATTAAGGAGCTGAGTGGTCTCTCACTTCCAGGAAAACCGAAACCACAACCAAACAAAACTTGAAAAGCAACACATGAAAATTCTTGGTTTCTCTCACATTTCTACTAGTTCACATGGGGGAAAAATCATAGTAATTAAAAGTGCATCTGTTGCAGCACCAAAGCATAATACTCTGCACATACTAAACCTTTGCTGCATAAAGTTTTAAAAAATTGCGAAGAATCCTGGTAGTTGAATGAGGCAAGGGGATTTAATTAATGCAATATCTAAAAGGAAATTAACTGCAGTATAAATAGTAAGTTAGCAATTGTTATATTGAAAACTTGCCCTGCTAAAGGAAGGTGATATGACCTAACTCTCAGAGCAGAAACAAAAGTTACCAGATAAAACTTGATATACCAAGAGGTTATTTTAATTTTTCAACCTAAGTTTTTTCTTTCAAAACTGGACGAGACCCCAATATACATAGCAAATATGAAAAATGTGAGCTCTGGTGGTTCTTATCCCTAACACACTGATAAAAGGGGCAACAGAAAATCCCAAAAGCAGGTCAAAGGGAAGTGAAGAGTGAAATGGTTCTGAATGACCAAGAGATCTGTTTAATAAACTTCCAGGCCTCATGAAATTACCAATAGATGCTCACAGAAAACTAAAGTCAGTAACTTTGCCTTTGGATCATGTTAATATCTGTGACCTCCTGTGAAGATATTTAGAAGGAGATCCTGGTGGAATGCATGTATGAAGAGGCTCAGCAGCTCTGAGGAAATCACACCTGTGGGGCGTGGGGAAATTAACTGTGCTCAGATATCAGGACGTGAAAATCCAAAAGCCCGAAACACGTAAGAAGTGAAAACCTAGTCCATTTGAGATTATGATTGTTTTCCTTTACATGTTCTAAGCAATTTTATGGAGGGAGTACTTGTTCCTATAAAGCAGGTGTAAAGCAGACTGTTTTTATCATAAGCACATCAGAACCTACAAATGCTTCTTAATCCACCTTTCACTTTGACTGATAATCCCCAGCCTCTGAAAACTTACATGAAAATAAAGTTAAGAAACACATTTTTAAAAATGTCCCCTTTAGATTTTAGGAATATTTACTACCCTGAGCTCAGAGTTCTGCAGTAGCATATAATTAAATGGCGCTTCCAAGTTCTGAATGACAAATATCATATTGAATACAGAAAGGAAAACTGTCAGCAAAATGTAGATTATTCATTTTGTGAATTCAAGGATCTTGATTTGAATGAAATGCTTTATAAAATGTGGAAAAGAGGAGGCGGATGAAACAATTGCAAAATCCTGATGAATTATACTGTTTGGAGAATTAAATTTTTAATGTTAACTAAAAAAAACTGGTGAAGCTAATATAGTCTAAGGAAGAACACTATCAAAGATTCTCTTCCAGGCAGAATGCCAGACAGCTTGAGCCAGCTTTCTGCAGCAATACCTTCAGGTTTTATTTAAATTGAAATAAAGCCTGCCGTCTTAGCTTTAGCTGGCACAACAAAATGCACCAGCTTCTTGCTTAATTCTAACATTAGACCTGCAATTGCATCTAGTGATATATATTTGCAAATATATGTGTCATAATGTTTTTTTACATAGCTTGCCAAAAATTATTGTCAAAACTCATTATTCAACTAAAAGTAAAATAAATGAATAGATATATAAATGACTAAATTAATAAATAAGTAAATAACACCAATAGCTTCACAGTTCATTTGCCAGAAGTAATTCAGTTGAAAATCGAAACATCTGGAAATAAAATGGATGTATCATAGAAATTACATTGACCTAATTAGGGTCATCTGGATTTCTTCCTTTAAATGACACTTTTTTTTTTTTTACTAATAAGATAATAACCTTATCTTCAATTCAGTTCTTAATGTCTTAAGGGATGAGACCATGGAGACCCTTAAACTATCCAAATAGATTTGCATTTTGAGAATATTCCTAAAATTTCTTATATTCATCTATTTTTTATTTTGCTTAATGATGGACCTTACTTCTTAATAGAAGAGTCCTTATACTGTTTCAAACAAATATTTTCTGTGTTCACACGAATCATATATTCATAAAGCCTCATAACTACATATATCAACCACATTTATGGTTATCATATCCCCTTTATTAGACATATTATTAAGATGTCACCTCTTTACTTTTTAAGAATGAACTTACTTTGCCTTTTATTAAAAAGGAAACCACAGGCTTGAAATGGAATCACTTATGCTAGGCCAAGTAACCAAACCAGGGTTTAATACCTAACTGCAATTTCAGCCTCCTCCAGAAATGAATTCTTACCAGTCAGGAATTTTCTGGTCAGCACCAAGGAGTTAATCTGTCACATTGACCTCTTCATCCCACAAAGGAAGATGAAATAATTTGCACAAGACTCCCTGCCCTTACCCCTAAGGGAAGGTGACCTTGCCTGAAACAATCCTTTCTTTTGTTTTGCTGATAACCTCGTCATCTCACCCTCTTTTCTATAAAATCTTTCCATTTTGTACAACTCCTTGGAACTCCAGTCTACTTGCTAGATGGGATGCTGCCCATTCTTGAATGGCTTAATAAAGCCAGTTAGATCTTCAAATCTATTTAGTTGAATTTTGTTTTTATAAATACTTTTATACCATCAAATGTACTATATGCATGCTACCATCAAAGTGTATTTCCAGCGTGAGAGGATTTTAACTATTATTTTCCATTGACAGCAGAAATAATCCAGATTCTATTTTTTTTTAATTTTTTTTTTAAATTTCTTTTATTTGACAGAGAGAGAGACAGCGAGAGAGGGAACACAAGCAGAGGAAGAGGGAGGCTTCCCGCGGAGAAGGAGCCGGATGAGGGGCTCGATCCCAGGACCCTGGGATCATGACCTGAGCGGAAGAAGGCACACGCTTAACGACTGAGCCACCCAGGCGCCCCAGAAATAATCCAGATTCTAAACAAAATCTCAATCCCCTTGAAAACTTAACTTCGATCTCCATATATTTTACTAATGCACTTGGAAAATAACTTAATTTTAATTATATTTTTTCAAAATATAATATAGCATTTTAATCAGATCCTTTTATATGATAATCATATAGATCATTTCAATAACATGACCAATATTTATTGAATATCTACCACGTACAAAGCATTATGCAGTTGATATGGAGAGAGTTGATACAAATATCAAACACAGTTGATCCTCTAAGGCCCTCAAAATCTAGTAGGGAATAAAGGACTTGGAAAGCAAACTAAAAGCAGACTAGAAATGAAGAGGAGGGGGAATTGCTCTTCTTCTTCTTCCTCCTCCTCCTCCTCCTTCTTCCTTTTTTTTTTTTTTTTTCTGAATAGTATCCTGATACTAATTAATTCAGGAGCCAGCTCCTGAAGAACAGAAAGACTGAGAAATGGGTATAGAATGGCAGAAACTGACTTCTGTAGGACAATATTTTGATATTCAAAGAGACCTGGATATCAAGACGATGAATAAAAGTAGAATAACTCATTTGGGAGAGAGGAAAGATTGCAAATAGGGGAACAATAGCAGAAAAACTGAACAGGTCGCCAGGTGATGGCCAGTTTACAGAGTGACCCACTTAACTTTGTGTTGAAGGATTTTGAGGTATGTCACTGAAAGTCTGACTAGAAGAATGTTGGAGGTATCATAATACTGAACATAGAATTCAATGATCCACCTTTTTAATTGTGCCTTCTCTTACGGCGGCACATGTTGAAAAATTGAAACTACAATATCCCAGAATCCTTTACACCTTAGGTTTCAATATCCAAATTAATTTTCTTCATATAGATGCACTTACAATTGATTCTGAAGATGAAAATTAATGAGGCTTTTCTCTCTCCATTGGGTGTTGCTGCAATGCATGTTCATTGACGCACTGGGCATTTCTGTAACAGCGTTACAGGGTCACGTTACTAATTGTGGGTGTCAAGAGGCAGTTGCCACAATAATAGTGATAGCTCTCTAAGTACTTAATTATAGCTCTAAAAGAGCTCTCTCAATTCTTTCTGATACTGGCAGAGGTGGTATTCCCTAATGGGCCATTTCAGTGGTATGGTGCCGAGACTTAGGTGACTTGGCGGCTCAGGGTGGGGCGCACATCTGCAACTTACCAGAAATGTTTGTGAGCATCTAATTTCTTGTATGAAGTCACTTTTTTTTTATTTATTTACTTATTTTTAGAAGATTTTATTTATTTATTTGAGATGGAGAGCAAGAGAAGAGAGCACAAGCAGGGAGGAGGGGCTTGATTCCTGGACCCTGGGATCATGACCTGGGCTAAAGGCAGATGCTTAACTGGCTGAGCCACCCAGCCACCTCTGAAGTCACTTTTTATACAGATAAATAAAGTGGTTTATGCTTTTTGCCCCTAAGATCTATATGATCAATAATATAAAAAGATTTTCGTTGATGTTCCACATTTTTTTCCAGAGGGAATTTTGGAAAACCGTGCTTGAACTCTGTCCACTCAAGACTAAGATGACTACTGATAATATTGGTATACCCCTTTGTAGAGTTTGTCTCTATCAAAAATTTTGGCTAAATAAATTATTGATTATTCTTTCAGTTTTAATCCTATGGGTTAAATAGCATGCAGTTTCAGTGTGCTGTATTCTATTTCAATAATCAATAATGTTCCACACAGTAAAACCTTAATGTTCTAGAAATCTCAGGGAATAAGACTTCTAGCCAAAAGATTTTTCTGATAGCCAAGGACATTAGTTATGAGAATATTATGTATTTACATATGTAAGTATAATAGCTATTATCCAATCACATAATTAAACTTAGCATTGTTGAAAATAGGAAAAATATTTTCAAAAAACCCACAAAGTGAGAATCTCATAATTCAGTTTCACAAATATACATGCTACCAATTTTTAGTACATGTATCATCCTTTGCAAATGGGTATTTATTTTTACATTGCTTTATTACTTACATTTTATTTTTTTAATTACTTTAATTCTAAATGTAAGTCATAAGACTTGGACCATGTCTCATGTTACATAATAAATATGTAAAATTAATAACTATCTTTTATTTGCTAACTATTGCATTGTTTTAAACTTATAATAAATGATATTGTGATATTTCTGGGATATTTAAATATAAAATACCTAATGGATATTGTTCGAACTATAATCCATGTGCATCTATGGCTGTGAAATAGATATATATGTGTGATATAGTATTCCTCGATAAATCAGGGACAGCCTGTGAATAGTTATTATCATGACATACTATAGATAGAGATAAAGTTAATACATGGCATAGAAATCAGTGTCTAATGATGTCACTTCTTTGAAAAAAAAATCTTTAATCTCTTATACTCCAAAGGGGGTTCTTCTTCATTTTTGACCTTAGGGTTTGTTGGTTTCTTTTTATTTTTTTTTAAAGATTTTATTTATTTATTTGAGAGAGAGAGAATGAGAGATAGAGAGCACGAGAGGGAAGAGGGTCAGAGGGAGAAGCAGACTCCCTGCTGAGCAGCGAGCCCAATGTGGAACTCGATCCCGGGTCTCCAGGATCATGACCTGAGCTGAAGGCAGTCGCTTAACCAACTGAGCCACCCAGGCGCCCAGTTTGTTGGTTTCTTAGAATCATTCAAAGCATCTTTAAACTCTGAACACTAGTTCAATATACCAGAGGCATTTCCCATTTTGTATATCTGCCCTCTATCTTTTTAACACTGTATATTATTAATGAGGAATCAGGAGATAGCATTGTCTTTTTTTTTTTTTAATGCATACCAATGAGTCAGGCTTATTCAATGTCATAAAGATACCTCAAAGTAAAATAAAAACTTTTACTTTTCATTTCTGTTAAAGTCAAAAAAATATTTTGCTTGGCTTCAAGGGTAGGCTTTCATAAACTTTCCTAAGCCCACCTTGTAAATTAATACTGAAACACAGTTTTGGAAGAGATTTAGCTGTATGTAGATTGCAGCCTACTAACAAACCAATCACAAGTAAACTCAGTAAAAGACGTTTTATATGAGCACCAGACCTATATTGTATTGTTTATTTTCTTTGTTAAACTTTTATTTTGAGATGATTTCAAACTTACAGAAAAAGTAGTAAGAATAAGACAAAGCCTTTTTAGGGGCACCTGGGTGGCTCAGTCGTTAAGTGTCTGCCTTCGGCTCAGGTCATGATCCCAGGGTACTGGGATCGATTCCCGCGTCGGGTTCCCTGCTTGGCAGGAAGCCTGCTTCTCCCTCTCCCACTCCCCCTGCTTGTGTTCCTGCTTTTGCTCTCTCTCTCTGTCAAATAAATAAATAAAATCTTAAAAAAAAAAAGACAAAGCCCCTTTATATCTTTTACAAGGTTCTCAAATTGTTAACATCATACCACATTGGCCTTATCATTTTCTGTATATAATTATATGTATCATTTTTTCTTGACCATTCTAGAGTAGTGTGCATTTTCTTAAAACAAGTACATTCTCCTCATAACCACAAAAGGATTATTAAAATTAGGGAATTAACGTTGATATCATACTATCATTTAGTCTATAGATCCCATTTAAATTTACTCAGTTTTCTCATTTGCATCCTTCAGAAATTCAGGATCCAATGGGTTAAGATGTGTTATTTTCACTGTTTTTTTAGATGTACCAATTGTCTCAGATTTGGCAGCAGAAACAACCTTAAATTGAATCTTGTGTCCTTTGACATTATAGCATGATATCTCTTATTCTTTGATCATGGCCTTTCTTCTAGCACAAAAAAGGATATTCTAGGTATAGCTTATACTTCTCTTAACCTAGATCTGGAATCAGTCATTTCTCCAAAAACTTTGGTTTCTTTTATTAGAGAACTAAATTTAGAAACTGATATACATATGATAGTTTTGCTCATCGATACTGGGGTATTATTGCCCCTGGGGTGTCTGCAGGCAAAGATGGAAAATATGTTTGTATAATCATACACACATATCCACATATTTGCCTATATCGACTCTATATGTATATTTATAGATAAATATGTTAAAAAATGAGTTCACACCAATATTCTCAATATTGATTAAACTTTAAAGATTTTTTATTCTACCTTTCTCCTTTCCATGTTTGTTACTCTCTTCTCCAGCAATGAGAAACATAACTCCCATTATCCCCAAGGTAATGATGAGGCCTCATGACTATTTTAACACTTTAATCAAAAGATTGAATTGGTTAATTAAAAAGACAATAAAATCTGTCCACTTGCTCTTCCCCCTCCCTTTTTCTGTGCTTGGCATTAAGGCTTGAATGTCCCATGTTCAATAGAAATTGGGTGGAGAGTGTGGTCAGCCTAATGGGCTATGTACAATCAATACTGAGGCCCACATGGTCAATCCATATTTACTGAGTATAAGGCCTAAGATGTTCTTCTTGGTGTTTTGGGGAGTGGCTTAGATCTAATTATATTCATGTGCTTTTTCATTTTTATTAGTATGATTTAACCTCATCTTGTTAAATGTTAAGAAACGTTTTTTCTTATCTGTCTTCTCATCAGTCGTTCTTTTCTGACTTTTGTCCATCATGATGTCTGTTCTTACGCTGCTTTGTGACCTTTCTGTTCTGTGATGTCAGCTTGAGTGCTGGATAGCACAATATTACAGTCATGGTGTGGCACTGCCCAGAGCACCTGCAAATGACCTGATCCTGGTCCATGGTTCCTACCTATGTACATTCTTGAAATTAGATCAAGGAGAAAAGTTTGATTAATAATATGTGTATATATGCATATATGCACACATCACAAGCACTAAAGAAGGGAACAAAATAATAGAAAGACAGAAAACCCTCCTATTTGTCCAACTTTGCCATGCCAGGCTGTTGTCTGTCCCTAACAGATGTGTTCCTTATTAGTTTCTTAACAATTTCTGGGTAATTTTGTACATGCTTTATGCTCTTTCTCCACCATACGCAGGAGAAGTATAGCTCTGAACTTTGGTAAGAAAGTTGTTATTTTCTCTCTCCTAGGCCCTATTCTTATTTCTTCCTCTTTCCACCTGCTTTCTTCAGTTCAATCACTATCATCTATGACCCACACCTCGAAGCAGCATAATCCTTTTGTTAGAGCAAAAAGCAGACATAGTAGCAATTTGGGATACATGAATGGAATCATTAAAGCATCACTCCTACTGCGAAATCACAAACATATGGGTATCACTAGAATCCATCTCATATTTATTTGTTTTCTATATGATGCTCTCATTCCACTTCTCACATAATAACATTTATTTACATACCTATCACATGTCTATTTATAGTACTAGTAATGAAGCCAGTAGGGGAGGGATCAGGAAAATGCTTTTCATGTGTTGGGAATGGAATTTTATTTTTTATTTTCTTTCTTTACTTTTTTGTTAATTCTTTCTAATAGTACATATGGACTGTATCTTTTATATCTTTAAGCCCAGATGCTGACACAGTACCTAGAAGAGAACCTAGTAAGATCTCAGTAAGTATCAAATATTTCACTAATTACTGGATAGGTCTGGATTAATATATTATTAACTGCCTTGATAAAAATTATTTCAGCACAGCCCAACATGGTGGAGTAAATCAGAGCAAGAGTATGTTCTGGAAGGATCTCGCTGATATTAGAAAGGGAAGGAACAAGATTTGAACTTGATTTCTATTCACATATAAAATTTCTTTTAAAAAGTCTTTATAGGGGTATCTAGGTGGCTCAGTCTTAAACTTTGGACTCTTGATTTCGGCTCAGTTCATGATCTCAGGGTCATGGGATCAGGCTCTGAGCTCAGTGGAGAGTCTGCTTGAGAATTCTCTCCCTCTGTCCCTGTGTGCATGTGTGCACGTTCTCTCATCTCTCTTTCTAAAATAAATAAATAAATATAAAAAAAAAGTCTTTCTGGCTCTAATTACTGAGTTTTTAGAAAAATATCTTCTGGCTCTTCAGATTGGTGGCCTATAGTTAAGTTTTTATATTTTTACCAGGTTCTTGTTTTTGGTGGTTTAATTTTTCCCTCTATATTGTAAGAGCTTTAGGATTGATCCTGAAGAGCCTCCATTTCATTGGTGAGACTCTGGGAGTAGAATACAAAAAGGGACCTAGAATTTGTTCTAAAACCAGATTCATAGAAGATACTGTCTGGTTATTTGAAGCCCCAAAGCAATGCCTTTAAAATTTCATTAAAGGTATTAGGGTAATTTTTTTTTCTCTAGTAATAATTACCTAGCAGGGAACTATAATCATTATAAATTATTGCATTAAATGTAATAAATTTTCATTTTCTTTTGATAGAACTGATCTCATCTTTACACGTATATTGCTAAAATGCTGGCTTAAAGGTGATATTGATCCATAATAATATTTGAAATCAGTATACACAGCCTCAAGAAATGGGTAAAAGAATAAAATAAGCCATCTCCCTATCCCATTTCTAATCCATGCAATTGAAAATAGGTGAATTTTCATTTTATAACACAGACCTAACCCACCTTATTTTAAATTCATTGTAGGAGCTTGACTTGCAAGACAAAATTCATAGAATATTTTAAAGTCCTATTGCTGTGGAGATTTATGCAAATTCCTTATGGAAATATAGACATAACTTTTCCTTCATCAATAATGATGCATATTTTCCTGTGAAATATAGGCTGGACCTCACCATCACCATATGAGACTTTTCCAGTGTAGTCATTGTATAAAAAGCATTGGTGGCATTTCACTGAAAAAAAAATAGCCTCATATTAATTTAATGTTTCAAATGACGTTAGGACTTTTAAACAGTGGGTTTGGTCATAGACCTAAAATTCTTTCTTTTCTCTATGAGGATGAGGGAAGGAGAAGAGATGGGTAGCAGGGGTCAGAAATTAAAGTAAGTTTTAATAAACATACAGGTTATTAAGAAACTTTACTCAAATTAAGGATCCATCAATGACAGGAATAACAGGGTGTTTTTTTGTTGTTGTTGTTGTTGTTTTTACAAGACTTCTATCTAAAATGCACAGTGATGGGCGCCTGGGTGGCTCAGTTGGTTAAGCGACTGCCTTCGGCTCAGGTCATGATCCTGGAGTCGCGGGATCGAGTCCCGCGTTGGGCTCCCTGCTCGGCAGGGAATCTGCTTCTCCCTCTGACCCTCTTCCCTCTCGTGCTCTCTGTCTCTCATTCCCTCTCTCTCAAATAAATAAATAAAAAATCTTTTAAAAAATAAATAAATAAATAAAATGCACAGTGATAGTGTATTTTGACTATTCATCTTCCACTCTAAATTAAAGTTATGGTTTTGAACACTAGGGAATGTCAGTGAATGAAGTAATCAACAATAAAATAGGAAGGAACCTGTTCTGCAAACCTTTTCTCAAGTGACTTTTGGAATAGAATCTATGCAATAGAATTTTTTTCCTTTTCTTTGACGAGGGAAGGAAAAGAAAATACAAACCTTAAAAATTATCATATTAAAACACATATGGCAGACAGCCTCTTTTTCCTTACCAAATATATTTTTGACAGGAGAAGGAAAGGGCTGGAATCTGTGAGGGCAAGTAGACATGTACATTTTAAGTTCTATTACACTGATTGATTTCATAAAAGTTAACAAGCTATTTAAAAATTATACACTATTCACTTATCTCCTTGTACTCTTCACCAGATGGCCCCCAACAAAGGAGACATGCCATCAATCATCCTGTGTCTTGCCCAGCGCTTTTCCTGTCCCACTTTTCTCGTGCCTTTCGGCGCCATTTGCCACTGTGGCATCTCTACATGTCTGTGTGCTGAAACAGTCAGCTGCCGTCACTTGGCTTCCTAAGACACTTGGCTTAAACTTCAGTCTCTCTCCTTCAGAAAAGCTAGGCACCACGCATCATGTCCACATGCTCATGTCAATATGCGTAGAATTTGGAAAAGGGGGCATTGGTGCTGAACTGTCTCTCCATTTTTTACAAGCATCCTTTGGTCCATAGCGATTCTCAAAAGTTAGGTTTTCTGGTGCATCTTTTCTTGATGCAACTTAATTTGATGGTTTGGATCGATAAACTCTTGCATTCAGAAGCATCTCCAAGATTTTGACAATCCGTACCAATTAAGTTCAGATGTGTCAACAAAGTGACCCATCTGACAGGAGCTTGTCAGTGGTTTGACAACAAGTTGCTCCTGTTGCATGAATTATAGACATGATCAATCCCCAAAGGGGTCCTTCAAAAGGGCAATAGCAGCAACATATTGGAAGGATAGAAAATTTTAAATTTAAAGGAGAGGGAAATTAACTTTCACTAAGTTAACAAATGCCTACACTCTTTTGATTACTAGTAGATATTAGTTTGCACTTAGGAAACTATTCTGTCTAAGTGAACAGATGCTACTTGCAAATGTTAGTGCATCAAAGTTGAAAAACATCATAAACATAGAATTCTAATCATCTTTTGGCTGGAAGAGAGGGTTTGGTCTATTTGAAAATGAGTTAAAACACATTAGAGACTGGACTATTTACAATAATAAGATGCTTTGCATAACCTGTTCCTTTTACAGATGATACATTTTATCCGACTTTGGCCTGTTTGTTAGTCGCAGTGGTTTGGCTTTCTTTTCTCTCTGTCAGGAACTGTGAGTACTATTCACTTTGTTCTTACCACAGTCTACCTTGTGATCCCACATTTATGTGTATAAAGATGCATCTATATAAGACACAGGCCAATGCAAAATGGGAATGTTGGACCCCCTGTCCAAAAATTACTAAGATTTTTAAGATGGCAGCAGAGTATTAAGCCAAACATAGGTCATCATGTCCTTGTGCATCATATTCTTTCTCACTCCAGTTTAAAAATCTTTTTGAAGACAGATGTTCTCTTTCTTCTTTTAGTTATTTTGAATATTATACATGAATATGCTTTAAAAATCACAATGTATCAAAGAACATATAATGAAAATTGAGCTACTTTCTTTCCCAAAACCCTTATCATATTGTCCAGGGAGTATCATCCTCAATAGAGTCTTGCATGGGCTGTGCCTTGTGCATAATGTCTTTCCACTTCATAGAAATGAAATAAATATTTGTTGCTTGTTATATCAGACTGTGTATTCTGGATATAGCAGCAATGGCAGCAAGTCATTGACTGAGAAAATGCTTGACAGTTAAGCTGGAAAGGAGACCTAAATATGCACTTTCATTTAATGAGTGAACACAGAATATCAATAGTTTTCTCTTAATACTAATTGTGTTCATTTATAATGCTCAGTGAAAATTAATTTTAAGAGATACTAATTATATTGTACCCACATAGAATTCACTGTTGGCTTCATAATGGGACTTGTTTGACAAAAATCAACTGAAATAAAGGCATATTTGGGTTCCCGTAACAGTGAACCTTATTAATTTGCATTAAACTGTTTGCATTAGATTAGGTTAAAATAAAACACAGTTGAAAAGTCCTACTATGTAACAGAAAATTTAATTACATCCTCAGGACATACCCTTGCATTAGGGTTTGTCATCACAATTTTATAGACAAGAACATGAAGTCTTAGAAAATGGAGGGAACTAGCCTGGGGTCACTGAAGCAAGTAAATGGTTTCTAAGTCTGTACACATTATAGTTCTTACACAGTCCCTTGAATTTCCATGTTACAGAAAACTTAAAATAGTTCATCCAATATTTACCTCAGTTACTCAGTTATTATAAGCCTCCTAAGTAAACTGGTAATTGTACTACTCAGCAAATTGTATCTCTTGTATTTGGAAAAAAAATATAATCTCATTAGAATTCATCAATGCTAATAAAGTGTGTGAAAGGGGGAAATCAACACAGCTAATGTGTAAACCAGAAAAACAAAGACAGAAGGAGATAAAAAGAAATGACCTGGAGCCCTGTCTGCAAACAATATTTATTTACCTATATGCCGGATTCATATTGTGCCTTCCTTCTGAAGAGCTGGTGTAAGATCTTGCATGTGGTATGCTTTGAAAGAGAAATTTGTGAAATCAGCCTGGGCTTGGGGGTGGATAACCTTGAACAACGAATTCCAAGCACTTGGTGGATGTGAAAGAGCCTACTGCTACCGTGAATGGATAATTAACATTTACTGAGAAGTTAACACATTTACAGGTGTGTTGCCTGCTCCCTTTCTCTCTTTTTCCCCTTCCTGTTAAAAAATGAAGCTTTTAGTGGTGATGACGTGGTGTCCGGATGGTTATGGTTAAAAGGAACGGTGGGTAATCTGTAGTCTTTTCTAACAGGAGCACTTGCAAAGACTACCCATTATTTCAAGCCCTAGGGGGATAAAATGATCTTTTGCATCATTTCTGAAGTGTGAAATGAGAAATGTATCTTTGGCAGTGTTTAGATTTCTAACCACATGAAGGATTGGAAGTGTTTTTGTTCCAATGTAAAATGAGAAGATGGTGTGATTTCAAAATACTTATGTCTGGGGAAAGGGTTGAAAAACAGCATTTTCTTCCCTCAGGTTGTTTTTATTCCCAAATGGGCCATTTATTTATTTACTTACATATTTTCTAATTTTTTTCAAGGTCTACCGCATGTAAAACCATGAGAATAAACAGAAATATTTTTAAGGTATGGCCCAGACCTCAAAACAAAATAAGGCAAAGATAAGTAGAAATGATCCAAGGAAATGTATATCGTGGTGAGATGCTATTTGAAGCAGCAAAGATGGACAATATATACTATAATGGGCTGAGTATGGAAATAAGTAGTCTCAATGCCCACACTGAAATGCCTCTTTGGGTTTTTCTGGAGAAAAGATAATCTTATAGAGAAGTCACAAAAAACATTTTGACAAGCCATCTTTCAGATTTCTGGTGTTTCCATGAAGGAATTTAGACATAAGGGGGCATGGGCAGGAAGGTGTAAATATATTGCACTAAATGTAATCACAACTGTAAGCGTAAAGGGGGCATCCAGCTGACACGACTCTGGAGAAATTGGTCTTGTTTATAATTATATATATTTCTCTCTGAGAATAACTTAACAGTGCTCACTCCAGGATGGATTCTATGCTGTTGTTAACCAAATTAACAATAATATTGTTTATTCTTGTTTGATACAGTGCTTCAAATCCTAAAACTAATTTTTCTTTGACACTAACATCTAATTTACTTGGAAAAAAGCTATTGTCACACTTGTTCTCTATTCCTTTCCTTTTCAGTGAATAAATTTATTATAAGAAGCATTGTTTCAGTATTAAGGTAAATACACTCTGATAGAGCTCATTATGTTTTAATCTTTTATTACTGTTAATGCAAACAGTAGCACATAAGTTGCTGATGAAAAAAGTAGGATTTTGTAAGAATGTTCTGGGAATTCTTTTACATGTCCAATTAGGGAAGACAAAAATACTATATATATATATACACACACACACACACACACACATATCAGATTTAATCTTCTTAAAATAGTGATGCATTTCTATCTCTTCCTGCCTCAAAAACCTTCCATGTCCAACTAAAGTTCACAGAATAAATCTTGGATTCCTAACCCTGGTCATCAGCACTTCTTGCAGTTTGATCCGAATTTGATTATTGCTGTGCTCTTTGTTTGTTTGTTTCTTTGCACATTAAGCTCTAGGATAACTGAGCTCATTGGTGCACACTTGCCCCTGCCTGGAATATGCTTCTTCCAGATTTCCTTATGTTCAAATTCAATCTGCATTTTTATGCCCAGATAAAATTTCAACTCATCCCAAATCCTTTCATTTATCTCTACTTTAAATAATCTTGCCTTCCTCTGAACTTACATTGTACTTTATCTGAACTTCTTTATGGCATTTGTCACTTTCAACGTCGTATAATAGTTTTTGTTTTGTTTTGCTTTGTTTTTACGTAACACCCAGAACACATTATTTATATACATGTTATTTTCCTCTCTCTCTCAAGATAATAAGTTCAATGAGGCTCATGTCTAAACTGTCACTGTATCTGACATAGAAGCAAGCCATTTGCTTTTTACTTAGAAGGTATGCAGTAGATATTTTTTTAAGTAAATGAATGAATAGAGATTAATGTTATAAATGAATGAACGGGCAGGTTGCAGTTCAGTGATCTTCCCAAAATCACAGATGAAATCTGAAGAGGAAGTGAAAGTAAAAATTTTGATTCAGTATATACAACAATTCAAAAAACATCCATGGAAGTAAATATTAATTCACTAAATATTCTACATGAACTTTTGACCTAGTATGGACCAATCATCATTTTAGGGGGAGACTCAATACATCCCCACTTCCCCAGCCTTAACCATGATTTTCACAAGAAAGTTGTTTCTTTATTACCCTGAGGATTACACAATATATGGAATTACTTGAATACAGAAATTTGTAATTTAAATAATTTAGAAACTAACAGCTCATATTTGGAGGTTCAAAAGTCTTTATTAAGAATTTTGTGGTTTGATTTTTTTTTTCATTTTTGTATAAGTCAGTCTCTTCTAGAAATGTTCCAATCTCAAGAGAAATACAAAGCTATTGGTATTTCATTTCATCTAACCCACAGAATCCTTGACATTTGGTGGAAGAGCTTATTTTTTTAAAGATGTCATGCCCTATTTCAGTTACATGTTTCACTACAATTTGCTCTTCTGTTTTCTTTTTAATAAGGGGAGAGGAAAATGGTGGTTATTCATAATTAGGGCATCACAGAGACTATTTTATTGTCCAATTTAATAGGTCAAAGTAGAATACCTAGATTTGCCCTTTTGCTCTTACTGCTCCTATTCCAGTCCAGTTCTTTCACTATTTCAACTTGGAAGTAACAAAATGATCTGAAGCTTAAGGCAAAATCCCTGTCTTTTTAGCAAACATTTGAATAGCACCAGGGAAAGTATTATTATTTTGTTTATTGTTAATACTTGGCATTGACTTTCCAGATTTTTTTTTTCTTCCAGAATCTTCCATCTCTCTCCTCCATTCCCATTCTTGGTTTTCTAGCTTTAAGGTAGAGATGAGATATTAGAAAACATGTAGGTTTGATTTTACATTTTATAAATTAAGAAACTGAAGCTCAGGTGACATGAGCTCCTTAAGTCACACAGCTATAAATCCCTCTGATTCATTTTTGAGTGGGTGTATTGATTAGATGGAAAGTTGGTTGGTAGCAGTGAATTGAGAAGAAAGAGTCAAAGCCATTTGGGTCTATGTCAGAAAAGAAACAAAAGCCAGGAAAATATGGAAGATTTTACATATTTTAGGGTCAGAAAGGTAAAATGAATCAAGGACATGGTGAGAGTTTGATCAGACATAAATAAATTTTGATTAAAAGCATAATGACTACCATTTGCCCTAGCTAATCAATTCACACTGGAAAAAAAAAAAAACTTGAAGAAAAATAAGATAGTAATTGTAGATGGAGACATATAGATGATGTTATTTTAATTCAGCAAAAAGAATGGGAAGGCTTGGAGATGATATTTACCCCAGATTAAAGATGAGATCATAAGAGAATAAGAATTTGAGTCATGTATTCAAAAAAATGTACTTTGAGTCTGTACCCTCCAGAGATTTGGACCACTGCAGATCTGCTTTTTCCACTCATAGATTCTGTTCAGTGCATAGTTCATGTAGTTGTATATATGGAGTAGCTCATCTTTTCTATCCACTGGGTTTTCTTCCCAGAAGGAACATTTACCTAGGAATTATCAGAAACCTATTCTCCTGGTGGCATGTGCTTTCTGGCTTCATATCAAAACAACTGTGGGGGCACCTGGGTGGCTCAGTTGGTTAAGTGTCTGCTTTTGGCTCAGGTCATGATCCCAGGGTCCTGGAACTGGGCATCAGGCTCCCTGCTTGGTGGGGAGCCTGCTTCTCCCTCTCCCTCTGCCCCTCTTCCCATGCTCTCTCTCTCTCTCTCTCTATCTCAAATAAATAAATAAAATCTTAAAACAAAACAAAACAAAAAAACTGCAGTATTCTGTCCCTTAAGAATCTTCCAGGCATATTGAAAGTAAAAATGGGGGTGCCTAGGTGGCAGTTGCTTGAACTTTTGATTCTTGGTTTCAGCGCAGGTCATGATTTTAGGATTATGAGATCAGGCTCCGCAGTCAGCGCAGAGTCTGCTTAGTTTCTCTCCCCGGCTCTTTTTCCCTCTGCCCCTCCCCCCTCTTTAAAATAAATAAATAAATATTTTTAAAAAATTAATTGATTTAAAAAAAAGAAAGTAAAAATGAAAGCTAACATTCCTGATATCCTGATATCCTTGACCCCCAACTCAATCTCCCATGTATTCCTCCTGGTAGTATTAGTGATCTGACAGCAACCTAAGTGTAGCATCATGGCCAGTGTGCATGGAGTGGATTGGACTGGTCAAGCTATTCCCTCTTTTACAGATATTTTCTGGATTTGAATAAAGCTTGTATAGTTGATCAATTCCAGAAAGTCAAGAAGTATGAGATGCTGGCTCTCATACTTCCAAAAGGGATAGGACCCTTTTGAAATAATTTTTAATTTAAATTTACTGATCATATATTTAGATTTACCCAATTTCTCAATCCTTTCCTTCATTCTGTCAGTCACATGGTCCCAAATTTTTACACATTTGTCCTCAATTATAGCCTTTTAAGGATAATGATTCTATATATTTCACCATAATAATATATAAAAAGTATATGAAATAATTTTAAATCCATTCCCAACTATGTGTACAGTTTTATAAAGATTTACTTAATTATTTAACCTATTTCCATTTATTTACCAGTTAAATTTAAACAAATTAAATAAATTATATAGCACTGAGTGAACATATTTTATGTTAAATGAACTTCTCTTTTACAATTAAAATGAAAAATGGTACTAAGTATGGTTACAAAACAACAAAAGATAGATCTCAACTTCATTTGGAATCATTTAAAGACTTTATATACAGCAACATTTTAGGTGCAAGAGATTTTATTTTACTTTAATATGTCATATATTAATTTATTTGTATTTTAATTGATAAGATTCAGTAAAGCAAAATGCCATACAGAAAAAGCATTCAATTCTCTAAATATTCTGAGTGATCAATTCTTTTTTGGTTCACTAAATGCACCAGGGTTGTTTCTTGTGTTGTATTTGATCAACACAATAGAAAAAAATGATTTTCTGATGGAATACTGTGTATGTCTAGCTTCCAATTAAAATCTATGCAGATATATTTCAGTACTTGACGTAAGCTTAATGCTATACTTTCAGAAAGTTAGTTGATTAAAATAAGTGAGGGGCGCCTGGGTGGCTCAGATGGTTAAGCGTCTGCCTTCGGCTCAGGTCATGATCCCAGGGTCCTGGGATCGAGCCCCACATCAGGCTCCTGGCTCAGCAGGGAGTTTGCTTCTCCCTCTCCCTCTGCCTCTCCCACTGCTCATGCTCTCTCTCTCTCTCTGAATCTCTGTGTCTCAAATGAATAAATAAAATCTTTAAAAAAAATTTAAAAAAATAAAATAAGTAAGTGTAAAGAAACCAAATCAATCCTGAGCACATTCCTTAGCATGTTAACAGATTTTGAAATAGAGAGAATGCTAAAATGAAATTATAAATTATATCAAATTATATTATAATTAAATTATATCGAATCCAAGTTGATAAAATAATCATTTGTATTTCTATAAATGCAGTTAAAGTTTGCATTAGCGACAGAACAATCGTATCTTATAAAATCACTCTACCTTGTGGTATATTTCATCGTTAACACTTACACATGAGAGAATATTCATTTGATTAGTAATGACACATCCAAGTGGAAGGTGCATAATTGTAGACCCTCTCCTCTTTCATCCTCTTTTGTCACCTTTTTTAAGGAAAATTAGAAGGGCTTTTCTGATTGGTAAATTTGGGAAGAATAAATTAAACATGCTTACCTCCACTACTCCTTTCTGCTGACACAGGTTGTTTTGTGCATAGTATTTAAAGAAAATACAGAGAGCTTTAGTTGATATGAATAGTTTATTGAATGAAAAACAAACCCTTCACAAACCCAATATTGATATGAAACTCAGAAGCATGATGTTACAGGATGGCTTCCAAAGTGAAGATGAGCAAGTTGTTTAACCTTTACAATGATAGGTTATTACAATGGCATTCCATTTTCCAGACAGCAGGGGATTGGTTAAAAGTGATTATCTTTTACCATTATAGCGAGATGACCTAAGTTTTTTCTTTTTTTATGATTATCAGAGGCATTTACAAGAAATAGCCTAAGTTAAATTTCACTTATGTTCATGAAATAAACTAGAATTAGTTTTGCTTATGTGGCTTTAAAGGGTTTTTTGTGCTTGGGGGATTTTCAGGCCAGGTCTCCATTTTATTTTATTTTAACAAAGGGAAGTCCTTCAAAGTGGGTAATTCTTCCCGATTCTGGGATTCATTGTTAGGAGAATACTAGGCTTTCATATCTAAGGTCATGTCCTTTAACCTAGCTTCTGTCAGTTAAAAAAAAAAGAAGAAGAAAAGAAGAAGAAAGAAATAAAGAAACCAAATTTGATTTTTATCAGTCTTTCCTTTTCAATATATTTCAGTTTGGCCTCATTTTTTTTTTTCTTTTACTACTCAATAGAAAATAAATCACTGCCTATCTTTTGTAGACTATGCTTTTTGTTGACCAATGTATTTTTTCTCCCAAAGTGTGTTCTGTGTTTCACAAAGCTACACAAGTATTTGTTTTTTTGTTGTTGTTGTTCTTTTTTATTTTTAAAGATTTTATTTATTTGCTTGACAGAGAGAGAGATAGCAAGAGCAGGAACACAAGCAGGGGGAGTGAGAGAGGGAGAAGCAGACTTCCCGCCGAGCAGGGAGCCCGACGTGGGACTCGATCCTAGGATCCTGGGATCATGACCTGAGCCAAAAGCAGACGCTTAACGACTGAGCCACCCAAGCGCCCAACTACACAAGTATTTGTTGTGAATACTGCAGAATTCACTAAAAGATTACATAGTTTTCCATGATAAGATTTCAGGTGTTAATAAAAATATCTGAATTTCTTTCTTTTTTTTAATAATTTTTATTGTTATGTTAATCACTATACATTACATCATTGGTTTTTGATGTAGTGTTCCATGAGTCATTGTTTGTGCATAACACCCAGTGCTCCACGCAGACTGTGCCCTCTTTAATACCCATCGCCAGGCTAACCCATCCCCCCACCTCCCTCCCCTCTAGAACCCTCAGTTTGTTTTTCAGAGTCCATCGTCTCTAATGGTTCGTCTCCCCCTCTGAATTACTCCCCTTCATTCTTCCCCTCCTGCTATCTTCTTCTTTTTTTTTCTTAACATATATTGCATTATTTGTTTCAGAAGTACAGATCCGTGATTCATCAGTCTTGTACAATTCACAGTGCTCACCATAGCACATACCCACCCCAATGTCTATCACCCAGTCACCCAATCCCTCCCACCCCCCACCATTCCAGCAACCCTCAGTTTGTTTCCTGAGATTAAGAATTCCTCATATCAGTGAGGTCCTACGATACATGTCTTTCTCTGATTGACTTATTTCACTCAGCATAACACCCTCCAGTTCCATCCACGTCGTTGCAAATGGCAAGATCTCATTCCTTTTGATGGCTGCATAATATTCCATTGTGTATATATACCACTTCTTTATCCATTCATCTGTTGATGGACATCTTGGCTCTTTCCACAGTTTGGCTATTGTGGACATTGCTGCTATAAACATTGGGGTGCACGTACCCCTTCGGATCCCTACATTTGTATCTTTGGGGTAAATACCCCGTAGTGCAATTGCTGGATCGTATGGTAGCTCTATTTTCAACTGTTTGAGGAACCTCCATACTGTTCTCCAGAGTGGTTGCACCAGCTTGCATTCCCACCAACAGTGTAGGAGGGTTCCCCTTTCTCCGCATCCCCGCCAACATCTGTCGTTTACTGACATGTTAATTTTAGCCATTCTGACGGGTGTGAGGTGGTATCTCATTGAGGTTTTGATTTGGATTTCCCTGATGCCGAGCAATGTTGAGCACTTTTTCATGTGTCTGTTGGCCATTTGGATGTCTTCTTTGGAAAAATGTCTGTTCGTGTCTTCTGCCCATTTCTTGATTGGATCATTTGTTCTTTGGGTGTTGAGTTTGATAAGTTCTTTATAGATTGTGGATACTAGCCCTTTATCTGATATGTCATTTGCAAATATCTTCTCCCATTCTGTCGGTTGTCTTTTGGTTTTGTTGACTGTTTCTTTTGCTGTGCAAAAGCGTTTTATCTTGATGAAATCCCAATAGTTCATTTTTGCCCTGGCTTCCCTTGCCTTTGGCGATGTTTCTAGAAAGAAGTTGCTGTGGCTGAGGTCGAAGAGGTTGCTGCCTGTGTTCTCCTTTAGGATTTTAGTGGACTCCTGTCTCACATTTAGGTCTTTCAACCATTTGGAGTCTATTTTTGTGTGTGGTGTAAGAAAATGGTCCAGTTTCATTCTTCTGCATGTGGCTGTCCAATTTTCCCAACACCATTTGTTGAAGAGAGTGTCTTTTTTCCATTGGGCAATCTTTCCTGCTTTGTCGAAGATTAGTTGACCATAGAGTTGAGGGTCCATTTCTAGGCTCTCGATTCTGTTCCATTGAACTATGCATCTGTTTTTGTGCCAGTACCATACTGTCTTGATGATGACGGCTTTGTAATAGAGCTGGAAGTCTGGAATTGTGATGCTGACAGCTTTGCTTTTCTTTTTCAAGATTCCTCTGGTTATTCGGGGTCTCTTCTGGTTCCATACAAATTTTAGGATTATTTGTTCCATTTCTTTGAAAAGGTGGATGGTATTTTGATGGGGATTGCATGGAATGTGTAGATTGCTCTAGGTAGCACTGACATCTTCACAATGTTTGTTCTTCCAATCCATGAGCATGGAACGTTTTTCCATTTCTTTGTGTCTTCTTCAATTTCTTTCATGAGTATTTTATAGTTTTCTGAGTACAGATCCTTTGCCTCTTTGGTTAAATTTATTCCTAGGAATCTTATGGTTTTGGGTGCAATTGTAAATGGGATCGACTCCTTGATTTGTCTCTCTTCTGTCTTGTTGTTGCTGTATAGGAATGCCACTGATTTCTGTGCATTGATTTTATAGCCTGCTACTTTACTGAATTCCTGTATGAGTTCTAGCAGTTTTGGGGTGGAGTCTTTTGGGTTTTCCACAT
The DNA here is from genome assembly GCF_009762305.2 of Zalophus californianus. Classification (NCBI taxonomy): domain Eukaryota; kingdom Metazoa; phylum Chordata; class Mammalia; order Carnivora; family Otariidae; genus Zalophus; species Zalophus californianus. The sequence goes on along the minus strand of NC_045598.1, from coordinate 66,665,236 downwards.
ACAGTATCATATCATCTGCAAAGAGTGAGAGTTTGACTTCCTCTTTGCCGATTTGGATGCCTTTGATTTCTTTTTGTTGTCTGTTTGCTGTGGCTAGGACTTCTAATACTATGTTGAATAGCAGTGGTGAGAGTGGACATCCATGCCACGTTCCTGACCTAAGGGGAAAAGCTCTCAGCTTTTCCCCATTGAGAATGATATTCACTGTAGGTTTTTCATAGATGGCTTTTTGATATTGAGGTATGTACCCTCCATCCCTATACTCTGAAGAGTTTTGATCAAGAAAGAATGCTGTACTTTGTCAAATGCTTTTTCTGCGTCTATTGAGAGGATCATATGATTCTTGTTTTTTCTTTTGTTAATGTATTGTATCACGTTGATTGATTTGCGGATGTTGAACCAGCCTTGCAGCCCAGGGATAAATCCCACTTGGTCATGGTGAATAATCCTTTTAATGTACTGTTGGATCCTATTGGCTAGTACTTTGGTGAGAATTTTTGCATCCATGTTCATCAAGGATATTGGTCTGTAATTCTCCTTTTTGATGGGGTCTTTGTCTGGTTTTGGGATCAAGGTAATGGTGGCCTCATAAAATGAGTTTGGAAGTTTTCCTTCCATTTCTATTTTTTGGAACAGTTTCAGGAGAATAGGTATTAATTCTTCTTGAAATGTCTGATAGAATTCCCCTGGGAAGCCATCTGGCCCTGGGCTTTTGTTTGTTGGGAGATTTTTGATGACTGCTTCAATTTCCTTAGTGGTTATAGGTCTGTTCAGGTTTTCTAGTTCTTCCTAGTTCAATTTTGGTAGCTGATCCATCTCTAGGAATGCACCCATTTCTTCCAGGTTATCTAATTTGCTGGCATAGAGTTGCTCATAATATGTTCTTAGAATTGTTTGTATTTCTTTGGTGTTGGTTGTGATCTCTCCTCTTTCATTCATGATTTTGTTGATTTGGGTCATTTCTCTTCTTTTTGATAAGTCTGGCCAGGGGTTTATCAATCTTGTTAATTCTTTCAAAGAACCAGCTCCTAGTTTCGTTGATCTGTTCTACTGTTCTTTTGGTTTCTAGTTCATTGATTTCTGCTCTGATCTTTATTATTTCTCTTCTCCTGCTGGGTTTAGGCTTTATTTGCTGTTTTTTTCTCTAGCTCCTTTAGGTGTAGGGTTAGGTTGTGTATTTGAGACCTTTCTTGTTTCTTGAGAAAGGCTTGTATTGCTATATGCTTTCCTCTCAGGACTGCCTTTGCTGTTTCCCAAAGATTTTGAACAGTTGTGTTTTCATTTTCATTGGTTTCCATGAATTTTTTTAATTCTTCTTTAATTTCTTGGCTGACCCATTCATTCTTTAGTAGGATGCTCTTTAGCCTCCATGTATTTAAGTTCTTTCCAATTTTCCTCTTGTGATTGAGCTCTAGTTTCAAAGCATTGTGGTCTGAAAATATGCAGGGAATGATCCCAATCTTTTGGTACTGGTTGAGACCTGATTTGTGACCTAGGATGTGATCAGTTCTGGAGAATGTTCCATGGGCATTAGAGAAGAATGTGTATTCTGTTGCTTTGGGATGGAATGTTCTGAATATGGCTGTAAAGTCCATTTGGTCCAGTGTGTCATTTAAAGTCTTTATTTCCTTGTTGATCTTTTGCTTAGATGATCTGTCCATTTCAGTGAGGGGGGTGTTAAAGTCCCCCACTATTATTGTATTTTTGTCAATGTGTCTTTGCTTTTGTTATTAATTGCCTTATATAATTGGCTCTTCCCACATTAGGGGCATAGATATTTACAATTGTTAGATCTTCTTGTTGTATAGATCCTTTAAGGAGGATATAGTGTCCTTCTTCATCTCTTATTACAGTCTTTGTTTTAAAATCTAATTTGTCTGATATAAGGATTGCCACCCAGCTTTCTTTTGGTGTCCATTAGCATGGTAAATGGTTTTCCACCCCCTTACTTTCAATGTGGGGGTGTCTTTGGGTCTAAAATGAGTCTCTTGCAGACAGCATATTGATGGGTCTTGTTTTTTAATCCAATCTGATAGCCTGTGTCTTTTGATTGGGGCATTGAGCCCATTTACATTCAGGGTAACTATTGAAAGATAGGAATTTAGTGCCATTGTATTGCCTGTAAGGGCCGGTTTTATGTTTGCAAATTCCTTTAGTTTTTGTTTGTTCTGGAAGCTTTTTATCTCTCCTTCTATTTTCAATGATAGCCTAGCTGGATATAGTATTCTTGGCTGCATATTTTTCTCGTTTAGTGCTCGGAAGATATCATGCCAGTCCTACAAGAACTATTGAAAGAGGTCCTCTAAGCAAAAAGAGAGCCTAAAAGCAGCATAGATCAGAAAGGAACACAGACAATATACAGTAACAGTCACCTTACAGGCAATGCAATGCTCCACCCCCAAAATATCTGAATTTCTTTGCACCAAGTTTGAAGTGTGGTTAAATTATCCATGTGAATCAGATGCTTTCACTGGAAAATGTTTATGACTTTAATAAAAACAAGAAATATTTCCCTCATTTAATAGTTGAGAAGACTGATGGCTTTCCCAAAGTTATCAAGAAAGTGGGGCGCCTGGGTGGCTCAGTTGTTAAGCATCTGCCTTTGGCTCAGGTCATGATCCCAGGGTCCTGAGATTGAGCCCCCCAATGAGCCCCCCATCAAGCCCCCCATGGGCTCCCTGCTCAGCTGGAAGCCTGCTTCTCCCTCTCCCCCTGCTTGTGTTCCCTCTCTCGCTGTATCTCTCTGTCAAATAAATAAATAAAAATCTTAAAAAAAAAAACCAAAGTTATCAAGAAGGTAGATTTCCAAAATAGTATTTGAACCGGATTCATGTCCAGAAATGGTTTTCTCTCCACTCTGCTGTGCTGCTTCTTTGGAAAAACTATCTACTGCAGCTCAGTGAAAAAATAGAATAGTGGAAAATACCTTATTACTGATTATTTTTCATTATTCAGTGCCTGGTCTTTTATTATATAGCTAATTTTAACATATATTCATGTGTGAACAATGTTTTCTAGAGGATAGTCTCCATGAAAAAACATTTTGCAATTTTTAAAGCATTTTGAAAAGGCTCTAAAATAGATCATAAGATAAAAAATAATTTTTATTGTGTACAATAATGATAAAACTAATCTAGTGAATATAGACCACAGGGGCTAGATGTATTTCATAGGAATCACTTCTTTTTCTTTTGAACCACTATAAATTGGTCAAATCATCTGATTTTTAATCTTAAGACTCTTCTTTTTTTTCTGTGCAAATAGATAATATACATCAGGCCTATAAAGCAATATTTGGTATAGTATGAGAGACCACTGTATAATGGTTCTCATGGCTCTTGGCTCAGAAAAATCACATGATTCCTATAGTAAAAAGCATGGACAATTAACTAGTAGATAGTATAAGGTCAAATATTAATTAGTGGTTTAGGAAGATGTACACAAGATAACCATGAAAGGAAGCCAAATTTGTGCAGCTAGAATATATGACGAAGGCTTTTCAGATGCAAAATATTGCTTAGTCCATATGCTGTTTTTTTTAATAAACTTGTTCTGTACCATTTTCTCTGCATGGTATGAATTTTGAGCTTCTCAGTCTTGCCTTTCTTCTCCTGGAGCTAATTAATGGGATTGTAGCTCTTGGTCTTAAAAACAACTCAGTGAAAGAAATCTCAGCAAGATAAGAAGGACAAAATATTCCCTCCTCTCTTACAGCTTTAGGAAAACAAATTGAATTCTGCATAATACACTGTTTTTACACATAATAACTGTTTTTACAAAGTTATTTTACAAAGTTATTTACAAAGAAGTCTTAGAATCTTGGACTATGGAGACTTTTGCTATCAAGCCTTAACTTCAGTAGCATTTCTGATTCTGATTAGTTGTCACCCAACAATTTCTTGTCCTGGTAATATCCAAACTGACATCAGTTTTCTGAAACAATAAAATCTTGTTTTTTTTCTTAAACCAGAAGAGGATTACTGGCATTTCCTTCTTGTCCCACATGCTTTGTGGGGTAGTGGGGAGAGTCCAAACCGGGGCTCTGCTGTATTTCTCATTTAAATAAAGAAGTTAAGACATTTTGCCTCATTTAAAGTGATGATTTCTTGGAACTGAATGTTTTAAAAAAAAAGGACAGATTTTAAATAGGGTAGTAGAATGGGGCAAAACAGTGATAATTAATAGAAAGAACACATAATTCAAAATTATAAGGAGGAGATGCTGGTTCTAGCAGCCACTAATCATTTATTCAGTCATTCGGCATACTTTCATTGAGTTCCTATTTGATACTAGAAACTCCTTCAGGCATTTAAAGTAAAGAAATGAACTTGGGGTCAGAACACCTTGGGTTTGAAAATAGAATCTATCTCAGAAAAATTAAGTGGCCTTGAACAAGATAATTAACCTCTATAACTCAGTTAACTTTATCTCATCTTTAAAATAATGACAATGATAATCACTGAACTAGATTAAAGTCCAGAACACACAAGAGGTATATTAGTAAAATCAATACGAGATAGTCTGATTTATAAAATAACTGAGACATATTTGGGGAAGGAGCTCCATAAATGAATAATTACTATTCAGAATTTTAGAAATCTATAATATATCACGGGGTTCAGGGAAAGGGTCAGCAAAAGGTTTATACTAGAAGCTGAGATTACATCCTTGTCTTCTGACAGGCATATGGTAGGGTAGAGAGAGAGCATGAACACCTCTACATATTACCTTGGTGAAGAAACTTCACCATTTTGGTCTCAACATCCTTATTTGTTAAGTGAGGGAATTGGGATACTAAGTCCCTTCTAGCTCTAACATAAAGTAGTTTTAAGTGATCCAAAAGCAATTCTCCACGGCGTTATTATGCCACTTTGTTAGACACAGATCTTTTCCCATGTATGAGTCAGAACTAGTGTTTTCTAGTTTTTTCCTGACTTAGTTTCTTTCTCTTTCTCTTTCCTTTCTCTTCCAAAGGATAAAAGAATCATGGCTTGTCCCTAGTTACATAGTGACTGTGAGGACATGTTCAGCATCAAGATACTTCGATCATCGTTCTCTCATATGCTCATTTTTTTTTAATTTAACTGTTAACTTGCTAGGCTTTTATGATTAAATTACCTTAAGTTTCTAAAATTCTTAGAGAAATTACAAAGTCTTTAGTTTCTTTGCTTTATTTTTATAATTTTTTCAATATTTTCTTTTAACTATGAGAAGTTAAAAGGTCTTATGAAAATATTTAAAGCACTAATACAGTAATCCATAGGCATCTACTATATTTTAATGGAGTGGTGTGAAAAAGATCTGCTCAAAAATTATTACTTACTTTTTTCCTAGTACAATAAAATAGGTGAATAGTTTTATTTGATTTTGAACTTAATAATATAAGGAAAAAAATGTGATTTAGTCAAGACTTTCCTCAACTGAAAACTTTAGCTTACAATAGTAAACAGAAATAAATTCTAGACACAAAGAACCGGACTCATAAGTCACTACATTGTCCAATGAACAGAAGAAAATGTCCTTTAAAAACACGATTTCTCATTTCAAACAAGCTGTAGCATTTCATCTTCACCATATCACTAAGGCAAAAGCTTGTATAGGTTATGGTCATCAATCAAAGTCCCTGTTAAAAAGTTCTTTCTATTTTAACTACTCCAGAAATTCTCATTTAGGGGATTCAGTTCACTGAGCCAGATCAATCCATACTAATGCAGCTATCATGACCTTTATCTTTATTTTCCTTTTTCAAAAATGCAATATAAACATAAATAAAAGAGAAAGCAATTCCCATAAAGCTAACTGTCTTTCTGGTTTGGTTTCTTGTCATTGTTGATTTTGTCCTATGGGGGGGGGTGTGTGTGCGCGTGCACCCACGTGTGCGTTTGACAGTAGTTTGAGAATTCCTAAATCACTTTCTTTGATTGTGTAGTGGATGCTATGATATTCTGTCCAGATGCTTCTTTCAGGACTGAAGCACTTGTATCCTAGGTGGGTGCCAGAAAGAGGTGGCTGACTTCTGTCAGCTGAGTCCCTCCCTGGGAATTGGCTTCAAAATGCCTTGCCAAAGATACATCCATCCTCAAAAGAGGGATACATCCATCCTCAAAAGAGGGATACATCCAATGATTAGTCACATGGGGTTTAAAAGGTGTGGCCCCAGGGCGCCTGGGCGGCTCAGTCTGTTAAGCATTTGCCTTTGGCTCAGGTCATGATCCCAGGGTCCTGGAATCGAATCCCACATCAGGCTCCTTGCTCAGTGGGAGCCTGCTTTTCCCTCTGCAGCTCCCCCTTCTCGTGCTCGCTCTCTGAAATAAATAAATAAAACCTTTAAAAGTAAAAAAAAGAATAAAATAAGTAAGTTAAAAAAAAAAAAAAGTTGTGTCCTTTTGGCCTCAATGGTGGATTACTCTGAAGGGCTCTGCCAGCCTCAGAGCAGAGGACTTTGGTGCTTGTAAATTCTAGTTCTACTCCTTCTGTCCAATTCTGCTTCCTTCATTACACAACATATGGTGATCCTGAGAGAATCAATCTCTCAGTATACCTAGGAGACTGACCCAAGAGATAAGGTATGAAAAGTTCTTTTAATGGTGGTGTAGAAAATTATGAAATTCTCCGTTCCAAATGACACCATTATTTCTTCATCTTGGGCACAACTTATATCTGGTGTAGCTTAGTGCTTTACGTAGGAACTTATCCAGGTTCAGGAAATTGAAGGAAGGAGAGTAAAATGATATCAGAGAAAATGTAAGTTTTTTTGAAAAGCCTTTGTAGGGCTCATTTACTACCTGGTAAAATTGAACTATACTTTTCTTTACCTCGTCCTTTTCTTCTAGTAACACAACCTTATATAAATGGCATCTGTGGTCCCGTATAATATAAATGAAACATCCTATGTTGCCTACTCTGTCTTTTGTGGGTTTCTAACACCTTTCTTTTATGTCTCCATAGCTTTTTACCTATTTGAATAGTATCTTATATTTCCTCCTCCCTCCACCCATGCTCACCAGTATCACAGGTTAATAGTCTAAATTACAAATGTAAAATATATCACTCTCTCACCTTAAATAGCTCCTTACTATGCATAGGGAAAAGTCATCATTTTTTAGAATGTATGGTATGCAGGGCCAATGTAGTTTACACTTACAGCTTTAGCCCTGTAAAGACTAGAAGAGGCAACGTTTATTTTAATACAGAGGATATCTGTACAACATTTGCTTTCAATTTCAACTTGTCACTACTTTTTACTGAAAAAAGTTCTGGCTCCACCAGAGAACTTTGGTTCAACTAAAATCATTCTAAATAAAGCATGGGTAATGATGAAAAAGTAGTTTTGAGAAGACAGTCAAATAAGAAGTCATCCATGTGTTTTCAACTATTTTATCTTAATAAGTAGTTCATGTTCTAAAGAAAAGTCAAGGCTGTTAACATATTGAAACAATAATCACTAAAGTATATTGTTTTATAGAGGCAACCTTGGAAATTGACTTTTCTTTAAATGTCAGAGTGATTAACAATTAAATCAGTTGAGAATGAGTGTTCATAGAATTAATTTAACTACCAGTCTTCTTATTAAATAATGGTGGAATGATAGTCAAAAATATGAGTGTTCTGAAATGTTTTCTATAATCTCTCCATATGTATGTATATCTTAATATATATATACTTAATTATAACATACACATCTGTTTATACAAACACATATACATGCATACATACTTTTAACACAAATATCTGTATGACATCTTCTTGCATCACAAAATATGTCTACAGAAAATTGTATCTTCTAAAATCTAACTCATACCAGTTCAGAAAGTGTTGAATATCTGGAATTCTGCTGGCTAGAAGTTTGTAGCAAAGCTTTATCATCAAGAAACTTACTGTCCTGTGGAGTAAATCAGTTTTAGATAAAATTTACAAATATAAAAATACTGAAAACTCTTTTATTTATTTTTTTTTAGTTTTTTATTTGAGAGCGAGAGCGAGAAAGAGAGTGAGAGATCATGAGCAGGGCGAAGGGTAGAGGGAGAAGCAAACTCCCTGCCAAGCAGAGAGCCTGATATAGGACTTGATCCCGGGACCCTGGGATCATGACCTGAATTGCAGGCAGCCATCTAACTGACTGAGCCACCCAGGTACCCAAAAACTCTTATATTTTAAAGGGTTAAATCAATATTCTAAAATTTATGCTGTAGAAACCTATAGATACAGATTTATACAAAGGCAGATTTCAGGATTTATTAACATTTTTAGTCAAAACTGCCAAAAATTGTTTAAAAATGAAGAATTGTGTGTATTAAGTAATACAAATTTATTCATGGAATTTATTCATGACATTTGCAATATGCTTTTGTTTCTGAGGGCCATTCTTTGAGAAACAGTGGTATAAAATATCTTTAATAATTATTTTGTCCACATGGCTATCACATGCTTTTATTTTATTTTATTTAAAGATTCATTTATTTATTTTAGAGAGAGACAGAGAGACAGAGAGAGTGCTCGTGAATGGAGGGGAGGGCAGAAGGAGAGAAACAGACTCTATGCTGAGCTAGAGCCCTACACCGGGCTAGATCCCATGACCCTGAGATCATCACCTGAGCCGAAACCAAGAGTCAGAGGCTCAACAGACTGAGTCACCCAGGCGCTCTATACGCTTTTATTCATACAAAGCTAACACTCCTTTTTAACATTTAAATTCACAAACACTATCCCAAGTACTCTTATCCCCATGATTATAAGTCCTTTCATTTAGAGAGAGTAATTTAGAGAGAGTGTATTATGCTAGTGGTAGTAAATTTAGTAGATTTACTTCCAAAAGTCAGTGCACCCTAGCCAGCCCACATTTCCATACTTAGGACACCAAAAGCAATGCTAGATTCCACCAGAGGTGATGCAAATGTGAAACAGAAAAAATGAAATGGTTTCTTCTGCATGGCTGCAGAAAAATGACAAAGTGGAATAGCTATATTCTATTAATTAGCTAAGTTGTATAACATATATTCTATTGAAAATTGAGCTGTAAATTATACATTTTTTCTTTTAGTCATTTGCTTTCTGAAAAAAAATTCTAGATATGAGTCATAATCCAAACAACTCAAGAAAATTTGCTTAATATAATAGTATAAAATTTATCATTGCTTTATTTTTTCACAGGGCATAAAATAGTTTCCCAATAACAGTTATTTGTCTAGAAAGACATGGTAGAGATTTTAGTTTTTAAAAATCTAAACATAAATCTAATGGTAAGGTTCCTCATTATGAAATAAATAGACATTTTCAAGATTCATTTTTGAATCAAGTGAAAGTGTTGTGCAAGAATTATGGTGGGAATAGCAGCTTATGGAAGTGGTATGCATAGCTCACAACATTACTTTTTGAATCTGGTTGCTGAAGTCACTATCTTAAAGTATATCCTTTAACACACCTTTACAACGTTTTTAAGTCTTGAGCTTCCTGAGCACCTCAAACTGCAGTTGGAAGATGAATTCGTATTTGAGCTCTAAGGTCTTGATTGCCAGGCCTGCTAAATGCAGACAAAATGATAATCAGTCAGCCATTTATATTACTTTATTACCATGTTAATTCAATTCATTCAACATTTGTTAAGTGTCCATTATAGATTGGTCATTATGCTAGGCACTTACAACAAAATATATGCTGGCTTATCATTGTTTTAAATTTGTTCAACAAACAACCATAATCATATTTCAATTTAATACAACCTATTATTTTTATAGTTATAACCTATCATTTTTAGAAAGCACATGTTCAAAGGCACTTGTTGTCAACTATGTGCAATTTATTGTGCTAAAATAAAGACAATTATTATGAGGTTTCTATTAGGTTTTCATCCTGAAATTGCCAGGAATTGTTTATTTATGCTTCCTCTCCTTGCGTTTGGTGTCTAAAGAAGCTTGAATTAGTGGAAATAGAAGATATTCAACATCTAAGGATATTGTAAGGACTTTAAATTCAGTCTCATGAAGTACTGACAAATGAAAGGTGGTTTTAATTTATATGTCGCCAAAGAACCAAATTACAACTGGAGGGTAATAAGCATGAAGGAGACAATTTTCTTTCTGGGGGAGTAACAAGAGAGTTGGAGGAAACTCTGTCAATGCATGGTGACTTCCCTATTATAGGAATACTCACTCAAAGCATTTGCTGGGAAGTATCACAGCAGTGTTATCAAATAATACTTTTCTGCCATGATGAAACACTCTATATCTGTGCTTCTAATACTGAAGCACTAGCAACACATAATTATAAAGCATTTGGAGTGTGAGTATTGTGACTAAGGAAGTGATTTTTCAAAAATTTTAATTAATATAAACTAAATTTTAAATGGCCATATGTGGTTAGTGACAATTATATTGGACGGCAATTACCAAATGTGTTCGGGCAGAAGTCACAAGTAACATTTAAGTAAGATTCCTTCTCACACAGTCAATGCTTCTGTGATTTTTAGACAACAAACTCTGCCCACTACAAGGCTTGCTGACCCCCCTGAACACACCCCTTTCTGCTCCCATCACACAGAGCTCATCACTTTCTTTAGTGCAGTAGTGTCCTGGATACGACACATGTTGCATTTTCTGTGTGACCAGAAAATAAAAAGATATCAGTAACACCATACGAATTGAGTGTTTTCTGTAAGGTTAACCTTGAACAGCTTTCAAACCGCCTAACGTTCCTAGTAGCCGCCATGATCGTGCGGTGGCTATTTCATGCCGTGCCTTCTGAACTGAGTGAGACAAGAGCTTTCTGGGTGTAGAGCAGATTAAGTTGGCAGAGAAGTCAGGCGAGCACTGTTGTGAAAGCTCAAAGTCAGGTTCTCACTTTCCAGATTTGTTGTTTGTGGCATTGCAAAATTGTTTCCAAGGCAAATGCCTTTTTTTTTTTAAGATTTTATTTATTCATTTGACAGAGAGAGAGACACAGCGAGAGAGGGAACACAAGCAGGGGGAGTGGGAGAAGGAGAAGCAGGCTTCCAGCCGAGCAGGGAGCCCGATGCGGGGCTTGATCCCAGGACCCTGAGATCATGAGCTGAGCTGAAAGCAGAGGCTTACCGACTGAGCCACCCAGGCACCTGACTTTTAAGCAGTAGTTTCGTGTGTATGTGTCACGTGAAGTCTTTTTCACTTATTCACAGCTGCCAGAGGGGGGGACAAATTAAACTTTTGCCTTTTTCTCGATATACTACAATGCAGACCCTAAACTGACAAAATTCCAGCCAAAGTGGAATTTTTGTGGGCAGCCAAAATGAAATATTTGTTTTTCCTCAGACTCCATTCTTCCTGCCACATGACTTTTTTTTCCCCACTGCTTTTTCTGCCTGAAATGCCTTTCCTCACACTTTATACATTGAAAACATAATGGATCCTTAATGTCTATATTAATGGCATCTTATCCTTTGTCTTTATTCCATCAACCTTGAGGGATTTTTCTATCTGAACCTACTTATATCTGTTGAGCGAGAAAATATACATGTTTACCTCACCCCCCTCCCCAGATCATATGCTGCCTATAATTGATGGCTCAGACATCTCTGAAACCTCTACAATGCTTAGCTCAGTGTCATGATAATATTAGGTAGAAAACAGGTATGAATTAGCAAACAAATGAATGGATGAGTGAATGAATGAATGAGTGAATGAATGAACAAATGACCAAAGAGTAAGTAGGAAATGGTTCACTGGTAAAGCTGTCTGAAAAGCAAGTTAAAACTTAATTGAAAGCAACTTTTCTTAAGACTCTTTGCAACGCAAGTTATAGGAAGCCTCCTTTAAAGTGGCATAAAAGCAAAGGAGAAGAATTTGTTGACTGGAGTAGCTTAATAGTCTTTTGGGGATGAGGCTTCCGTGCAGTCAGAGACAAGGTTTGAAATCCATATGCTGAATTTTCTTTTGGTGCTGCTTCCTTTGCTTCCCCTGGGCTCCATAATGGCAGCCAGCAACTTGAGAGACTAGACACTTCACGGATTCACATCTGATGGAAGAGGGATGGAGTTCTTCCCAGTATTCCTGACAGGACTCAATATTGGTTTTCGGCCTTGCAATGTGATATGCTGACTTACTTAGCCCAGGTCACATTTTCCTATCCTGGGACTTTTCCAGAGGTGTAACCCCACCACACCATGAACTGAATTGCCTAAAGGGTTATGTCTTCCTCAACCTCTACTCCCTATCAGTTGCCAGAAGAAGAGGGAATGTATGTTGAGGAAACAAGTGAAACTAAAAAACTAAAAAAAATCTAAAAACTAAATTTTAATGAGTCATACTCTGAACTTTATTCAGTCCTACCATAAATTCTTTGAGGCCCCATGAAAATGCCTTATTCTTGGTATTTTAGTTTTTTGAGGTATTGTTTTTTTTTTTTTTTCCAGTTAGAGAATCCATCAGAAGAGGGATTTGAACATAAATGGTAAAAATCACTGTACATGGTAGAAAGGATTTTCAACTAGCATTTTGTTTCCATGTGCATCTTTCATAGGTAGCATCTGATGATAGTGATACCTATCTTTAGCTTCTGGTTAATATTACTGTTGATTTCTCTCAGGAAACATCTCTTGGCTGATATAATTCAGATTGATAAGAAATAAATACCCATTCTTAGTAAGGTATACATCAGGGCTAAACATAATCTGAAATGACATCTGTATGTTACTATTATTCATCATCTCCTGGTTTCTTAGGTTTTGACCTTAAAATTAACCTTAAATTTATAATTTCTGTGTATTCTGTACAACCAGGCCTCCTTTTGACTTACTTCAAGGAATTATTCTCAGGCTGGCTCACTTTCTTTCTTTCTTTTTCTTTCTTTCTTTCTTTCTTTCTTTCTTTCTTTCTTTCTTTCTTTCTTTCTTTCTTTCTTTCTTTCTTTCTTTCTTTCTTTCTTTTCCTTTCTTTCTTTTTCTTTCTTTCTTTCCCTTTCTTCCTTCCTTCCTTCCTTCCTTCCTTCCTTCCTTTTCTTTTCTTTCCTCCTATTACTTGTGGAAAACAATGTTAAGCTTGTGGTTAAAAGTATGGGCTTTGGGCGTGGCTGTCAGCCTCAGTTGGTAGAGCATGCAACTCTTGATCTCAGGGTTGTGAGTTCAAGCCCCACACTGGGTACAGAGATTACTTAAAAATAAAATCTTAAAAAAAAAGTGTGGGCCTTGGAGTCAGAAAGGACTGATTTCCTTTTTCAGATTCAACCCTTAATTAAACATGCTAAACACAATATGATTTAGTTTCCTGATCTATAAAACAAAAATAATTTCAAAGAGTTATTGCAAAGACCAAATAAAGTGCAGAAAGTACATATAAAGCACAATACTGAGTGTAGAGTAGATTTTAACTATTATGAGTATCATCATTATTTGCTATCAGTTGAACAGAGTATTATGAAGAAAGGCATCTAAGAACTGATTTGTTTTTTGAACCATTTATGTTCATTTCCCTGTAAAGCATCTAATTGCCAAACTATGGGCCATACTGAAGATGATAGAGCATTCAAAATACTAGATGAGTCTTTAGCTACTCATATTTTCACCCTTGCCATTTCATACATCACTAGCACTCTTTCCTATTTCTGTTTCTGTTACCAAACACACTTATTTATATTTGTTTTCGTTCTCAGTTTTGACTCTCCTGCACCTATAGGACTTCATCACATGATGAAGTCTAAACCCCAAATATATGCATCACAAAGACTCATGCTCCTCTGGTCACATCCTTACATACTGTCCTCATGGCACCATTACTCGCTTGCCTTGGTTTGCCTGGAGCTCACCCCAAAACAGTGCTTTTAAAGAAAACTATGTTATCTAGTGGAATTATGATTCACTCAATTTGAATAAGCTGAAAATATTGAAATGATCAATTACCAAGGCTTCAACAACGTTTGTGAATATTCTTTCTATTCATATTTCCAGTATTCTTAAATTAGTTCAGGTCTTCATTTTTTTTTTCTTTCCTGGACCCCTCATAAATTCAAGAAATATTTACTGATATTTACCACCATGTTCCACGTATTTTGGTAGGTGGTGGGATACAATTCTATGGAAGCATCTCTTCATTCAGAAAGTTAGTTGTTTTGTTTGATGGTTTAATAGGTAAGTAAAAACAAAATATTGAATACAATGTTATCATTTTTGTGGTGTTTATCAGGACACACAGAAGATCACCTAAGGGAGTGAAGCAAAATAAAGATCTAAGGCAGATAATTTATGTAAGCACAAGATTATTAAGGCCCATGTATGAAATGGCAAGGATTTTGGACTTTGTAGTGTAACAGGGAAATATTAAAGGATTTTCTCCAGACAAAATTTGTGATTTAGCAACATTTCTATGTTGTATGGGAAAATGGATTCCAGGGAAAGACAAAGGCAAGAATAAAGATATGAAACTCAATTTGTATTCATTAATGATCACAAGAGGAAATAATTGCTCTCTCTGCTGTGCAGTTCCAGACATTTGGACAGGAGGGCATAGATAAGACAGTATTTGGTGATGGATTGAAAGAAAGAGAAGAGCCAAAACATCAACCAGATTTCTTGTTCTAGCAAATACATGGAAAATTATATTATTCACTGAGATAGAAGTAGTAGAGGAGGCAAGGTTCTGTATCTGTTCTCATTCCAATCCATCATTCTCAGTGCTGTCAATGTGATTTTTCTAAAACAATTTTGATCATGAAACTCCCTGCATAAAAAATTCATTAAATAAATATTACAGAACAACACTATGTTCAAGTATCTGCATAATTTTTTGCAACTCATCATTTATTCCTGTGCATATCATACTCTTTCCTTAACCACATTCTCTGGACCTGTGTATGTGTGTGTGTGTGTGTTGTCCTATAATTAAATCTTCCTAGCAGCTTGTTCAACTTGCAAATTCCAATCTATCCTTTATGACCTAGTTAAAGTTGTACCCCTTCTATCCAGGTTTTTCAGACTTCTCAATGCCAAATTAACCACAGCCCATCTTTAGCTCCTATGGCAGCCATAATCTTATAAAAAAAATAATATGATGTTGCACCACCAAACTGGGCTCACAAGTCTTCTTGCCATTAGACTGACTTCCCACATGGCTGACGTTGGCTTACTCTTGTAGCATACCTTCCGCCATAAGGCAGGTGCTCAATAAATATTTAATGAATAAAATAAACATGGGGATAGGTGGGTCAGCATATGAATGGATGTATAGTTGCCAATGGGGGCTCTTGGCTCTGCACACAATTTTCTAGTTCTAGTTTGCTCAGGAACCTGTGGTGACAGTGACCAGAAATGGCAGGGAATCATATTGATAGAAATACAAAAGATTTTTTCCTCCCCCTAATTTAGACAGTCAGTGTTAACCTTACCCACTGCTGTTATACTGTAGTCTTGCCCATTCACTGAATGACAACTTATTTGAAATATCAAATTTTTCCAATGTATTATTTTAAATCTGGCTTGTACTGTCTAGATTCTGCCAAAGTGCAGACTTAAACATCAGAAATCCTTTATTCTATTTTCCGTGAAATTTTTTGCACATCACATTGATCTGTAATTTCTTCTATCACTGATAAAATTTGGCATCATCAGCTCAATATTTGAATTACTCTTGTTTAAGTTATGCATTATGCAAATCAATGTATATAACCAATATATAAAATATATTCAATATATTTGTTTTTTTAAGCATTGTTGGAGTAAGTTTTATGTTGTGATTTTCACAAGGGCTGCTTGTTTACTGAAAAGTGTCTAGGTGATAAATGACTACTTACAAATTTGATGATAAGTTGTTGAACCTAAAAATAGTCATTATATTCCAGTTTATATGCCCTGTTCTTCTGCCTTAAGAGAGAATAATAACGTGAATTTCATGATTCTTATAAAATTATAATTGCTAAAGATATTTTCAATAATTAATTTTCCAGAATATAAAGCAATATATTTAAAAGTCAAAAGCTTCCTCAAGAAACAGGAAAAATATATGAAATTAGGTTAATATGGAGGAAGAGATATTCCTACACTATCTCTACAAATTTCTCAAACTTTGTATAAGAATAAATACTTTAAAAGAAGTAGTGATTGTTAGATTTTTTAAAAAGATTTCATTTATTTATTTGTTTGTTTGTTTGTTTGTTTATTTATTTATTTAAGAAAGAAAGAGAGAGAGAGCAGGGGGAGGAGCAGAGGGAGAGGGACAGGCAGAATCCCCTCAGGGTGTGGAGCCTGATGCAGGGCTCAGTCTCAGGACCCTGAGATCATGACCTCAGCTGAAATCAAGAGTAGGTCATTTTTTAGACTGAGCCACCAGATGTCCCATGGTTAGATTTTTTAAAAACTTGTTTTTATATTTATTTACAAATTTTACTAGAAAATGCAAATAACTGAAATGTCATTTTTGACTAATGATAGTTTATTAATATTGTTCTAATTGAAATTTATGGGAAAATAACAGGATTGGATATAGATATCAGCAAGACAATTCAAAATGTTTGCAATCAATTCAATTATTTTCTGTAAATCTGCCCTCCTCATACACTATAAAATGAGCTGAAAATGCCTAAAGACTATTGGTACTTCCTTTTTGCCAAACGTTTAGTGGAACATCATTTTTATATCCCCCATGAGCCAAAATTATCAAATATTTTGTTTAATAAATGCATATTTGAGTATACCCAAGTTTTTACCAGTATCTTTGTATACTTCTCCTTTCTGCCTTTTGGTACATATTTCTGAGTTGAATTTGCTTTTTCCTGAAACACATATTTTAATTTTTTTTTTTAGTGAAGTTCTGGAAGAGGATTTTTTTATTATTTTAGTAAATTTCTAAAAAGATATTTGGGATTAAGTGAACACCCCCCCACACACACACATACTGGCTATGTTATTAAAATAACAATTGTTTGCTACTATCAATTGCATTCTTCCTGCCCATACTTACTTTTTGACCCTATACTGCCCAACTAATTAAATTTATTTACTTTTAAAATGTATGACTCTCTTCTTCCCTTCCTTCTCTATTGAAGAAGCAGAATAATACAATAGTAATGGTGTTTCAGTCGAAGATAATTTGGAGGGATCTAGCTTGTTAAGCTGCACGAGGAAAGTAGTAGGGACTGAGCCTATTTATAAAGTGAATCTCTGCTAATGTCAGTTGCTGAATAATTTATAAAATAAAAAAATACTGCCCATCAATAGGCTATTGTGCTTTTTCAGAGTCAATTTCCTAAATATTTCCTGAAGCCCGTTATTTGGAGCAACAATGGTATCGGCACTAATCAGTATGCAATTATGCATGCTAAGAAGGTCTTGAGTTGACTTCCAAGTTTTACTAGTGTCAGCTAAAATAGTCTTCTTCATTCTAAGAAAACTAAAGGGTCTTCCTCTTCACCAGAAGCTATCTAATTATGTAAAGAAAAGTGATTAACTGATTATGATGAATAAATTAATCTCCAAGGAGATGCACAAATTCAGACATTTCTAATTAGTATAATTTTCATGGGACAACTAGAAAAATTCTCTGTTCTTATTAGCAATGATTAACAGAACAATAACTAATTTTTGGCAGCTCCCTACAAAATTATTAGAATCACCCTGAGGACATAGATTAAGGAATTGTAAATTCATAAAAAAGTTGGTAAAAAGCTAAAGCAATAGCCTTAACAGAAAACTCTGTTTCTACTTGAAAGAATTTTCATCTTCCTTTGTTATCCTCATCATTATCATCATTATCATCACAACTGATAGCATTGAGAAACTACTATTTAGCTTGCAAAATGATAGCATTTTGTATGATGAATTACAGCAGCCCAATGAGGTCAGTGTTATTATTGCTTCCAATTCAATGATCATACAAAATGGAAATTTTATTTTGTTTTTGTTCTGATTAACTTCCAATTTCACTAGATTTGCTGCTTTTAAAAATTATCATTAATATTTTAAATTGCTTCAAAAATTTTATTTGAATATTTAAGATAACTATGTTCAATTTATTATACCCGCAACTAAGCTAAGCAGTATGAAAATGTATGAAACAAACACAAGGTAGTTCTAACAGTATTCAAAATGTCAGGTGTCTAGATAGGACACATTTTAACCACAGGTTTAAAATAATAGTTATTTGTTTTTATTTTGATCAACAAACCAGGCCAAAAATGAGGACTAAAGCAATATTGCAATATGTTGGTTTGTGAGACTTAAAGCAGAAATATATAAGCATAATTCATTCATAATAGAATATTATTATTATAGTTATACCCTTTTATGGAATATATGATTATAGATATACCCTATAAGACAGGGTATATCTTAGGACATAAGATTCTAAATTTTTGAACCAAATGTGATTGAAAAAAAAGTTATTAGGAAAATAACAGAAAAATAGCATAAAGGAAAACAAAAAACATTTTAACAGTCTACCTTATCATCATAGCAAATTTCTGTGTGAAATAACTGCATTTAAAAGTATGGTAACATAGGGAAAATGGAACACTGAATTGTCTTGTTTCATTCATCAGAAGTTAAAATGTCATCTTAATGAAAATTTCTAAATGAAAATATGTCTATGGTATTCATATAGATTTCCAAATCCTAAATGTCTACTAGAATTAATTTTCAGGGGCACCTGAGTGGCTCAGTCAGTTAAGCGTCCAACTCTTGATTTTGGCTCAGGTCATGATCTCAGGGTTATGAGATTGAGCCCCTTGTTGGGATTCTGTCTCTCACTCTCCCTCTGCTCCTCGCCTCCCTGTTTATATGCACTCTTTCTCACTCTCACAAAAAAAAAAAAGAAAGAAAAAAGAAATTAAATTTCAAATATTGTTTCCTATAGAGTTTCACAAAACAATGCTTATCAATCAACCAGTTAGATATGAACAAATAATATTTGTCAGAATATGACAAACTTGCCAGGATTACATGTGAACATCATATGTAAAAATTAAAATGTGGAGTATAAATATTGATAATATAAAAGCAACAGTAACTTTGTGAGGACAAATAGGCAAGGTATCTCCTATGCTTGTGAACTTTTGGTAACAGATTATTTGATACTTGGCAGAGTAATGGGTAGCAGATAACCAACAGCAAATGTGTTGTGGCACACTTACTGGAAATCAATTAGAAAGAATCATGAAGTGTATCCGAAAATGTAATATGGTAAGGCAAAAGAAGTGAATTAATGACATACATACCAAAGCAACCATAATTAAGTTCAAACCCCTCCAGGGGTTTTCTTTCTCACTTAGAGTAATGCCCCAATTTCTTCAAATGGCCAAAATGGCCCCTCATAACTGTGTCTCATTTTCCCCCCTCGCTCTCTTAGCTTCAGCCTTGCTGGTCTGGTCTCTCTGCTTATAATACTCTGGTCATACTTCCCCATCAGGGCCTCCCTAATTACCCTTGCTTCTGCCTGATTCACTGGCTTCAGAAAAAGCCTGGACTCACTGGCTTCCCTCCACTAGATTTTGGTCCAATGTCTCCTTTTCATTGGGACCCTCTGTGCCCAATTTGTTTAAAATGGGAAGTGCTCCCCAGCATGCCACATAACCCTGTATTTTTGCCACTGATGACCATCTAAAATTGCCAGTGCTGTATTTCCAGTGTCTAGAATGATCCTGACACATAATAAGGGATATGTACTTGTTATATACTTGTAGTTATATAGTGATAAATGTGCATAAGTAATATGTAGCATATATATGCTATATATTTGCAATATATGGTGTACATTTATATTGCAAATATATTTTTATATCTCCAGAATATATATGTAGAATTGTAAAATGTACACATCACACACATACAAACACGTGAGTATATGTGTATGTGTATGTGTGTGTGTGTGTGTGTGTGTGTGTGTGTGTGTGTGTGAGCTAAATAAAACCCATTGCTCAGTATAGAAGTTGGGCAACATGGTATAGTGGGAAAAAAATTAGGACTAAAGACTCACATGGGTGAGTTTTAATTCTGATTCTTCTGCATTCTGGCTATGTGACAGAAGGGGAAAATAGAAGGGCATTCAGAGCAGAACGGACCTCATGAGGAGATTCAGATAGCTAAAGGGAAAAATATACATTATTCGAGAAATGCAAAATTTCCCAGAGGTGTTACACTCTTGATTGGATGTCAGAAAATGCTTAGATAAAACTAGAACTATAATTGGGTATTGGAGACTAGAAGGTTTATAAATTTGATTCTTTACAGTAATACATTCTTCAGAAAACTCCAATCTTAAGTGGTTTATTTGCCTTTATTTAGGTTTCTACTGTCCTAGAAACTACTTCTGATTATTTGAACTGATGGTAATTAATATCTCTGAAGTGATCTAGCTGAAGCTTCATTAAGGTATACCCAATATCAACATTCAAAGAAGTCAAGGGTCTGGCAAAATTTCTCTGTAAGGGCCAGATGGTAATTATTTTAGGTTTTATGGGCCATAAGTTTTCTGCAGGAACTACTCAGTTCAGCCTTTGATGATGTCAACATCTAGAATGTGTGTGGCGGGGCACCTGGGTGGCTCAGTCAGTTAAGTATCTGTGGCTTTCAGCTCAGGTCATGATCTCAGAGTCCTGGGATCAGGCTCCCTGCTCAGTAGAGAGTCTTCTTCTCCCTTCCCTCTGACCCTCCCCTGGGCCTGTGCTCTCTCTCTCTCATAAATAAGTAAAATCTTAAAAAAAAAAAAATCCTTAAAAAATAAATAAAATGAGTGTGGATGCATTTCAATAAAATTTTGATTTTAAAAAAGTTGTAAGCCAGATTTAGCTAAAAGGCTATAATTTGAATACAGACCCTTTGTTTAGATAACCATTCAGTAATAAGGTTAACATTGTTTTCTGAGTGGTATGTACCAGGAATTGTTCCAACAACTTTATATTTTAGCATGAGATAGGGATAATTACATAATATTTCCTGAGATAAGAATAATTATTATATCCTCTGCCTATTTTGATGGGTGAGAAACTGAGTCAGAGAAATTAAGTGTCTTCCCAAAGATCCTGCAGAAAGAGGTAGAATCCATTTTCAGACATGGGCAGCCTAACTCTAGGGCTCATTTTTCAATCTGAATTCTGTCAGACTTCATGTTGTATACTTCATTACTTATTTCTTAGAGTGGAGTATTTTACATCAAACAAAATGTAGCACTAATTAGCTGCCTTCAATTCGCTCAAATAGAAACTTTAAAAAAGAATTGACTTGTACATTGGTGTTCATAAAAATTTCTTTAATTGTTTTTTAATTCTCTACTCTCACCCCTCTCAACTCTGTTTTTTTTTTTTTTAAATCATTGGGTTAACTCTGTGTTCTATGTTCTGTAGCAGATGTTACAATGCATGAATAAATAAAATTTGACTTTCCTTTGGGATATTTTATTACTTTTTTCCTAATCAAAATAAATTTTCAGGGAAGTGAGTAATACAACTATTAACCTTTTCCCTTCTGCTTAAGAGACAACAAATTCATCATTTAAAATGGGAGGAAATTGAGCATTTCAAGTACAGAAGTCTCTTAGGAATATTCTTCACTTAAAACACATCAGAAGTTTTGAAACTGAGGTAGTGAAGATCATGTCACATTCAGAAATGATATTGTGCCTGAAGAGTCAGGTTACTCAGCAAATACAAGCCTCTTCAGTGGCACTGAATAGTTTCTTTTGTCAATAATGGTTTGAGGAAATCAAAATGGAACAGCTGCATTTCACTTGTAATGAGGACTCTTGGAAATGAACTTTGTGATGGATGTTAAATCCTGTAAACCTGAGGACTTTTATCTTTTAAATGACATCCATGCTTCATTTCTTGGCTTTCATGATTCATAGGTGGCTGAATTAATTAAAAACTTCAGTCTAGCTGGCTTCACTAACATAAGAATTCCACTTGGAAAAGTCCATAAATTATGCAACCAAGAACATATAAAATTTGTGTGAAATTAGAATTTACCTAATTAAGTTCTGAATATCTGCTGTATAACAATATGCATATAGTTATAATACTGTATCACACACTGAAAATTTTGTTAATAGATTTCATATTACATGTCTTTTAGCACAATAAAAAAAAAGAATTTACCTAATTAAAAGAAGGTGATAGCTATACTTACGGTCTGATAAATTGTTATTTCTGAGGGGATGATGGGAATCCATTTGCTTAAGTGCCATTTTTGTTCCTGGATAAAAATCATTATCTTAGGCTATCAAAAGGGTCATAGTAGCAGAGAAGTAAATTAAATATTCAACTCATTATCTTGGTCAAGGTCAAGGTCAAAAAAAAAAAAGAGAGAGAGAGAACTTCTTCCTAACATTACAAACCTATTCCTATTAATTCCTTTGGAAAGTGCCACCATTACACAGGTTACATACATGCTCATTTTTGTCACATTTCATCACATCCTTAAAGCAGATTCTGTTGTCTGAGATAATACAGAGCTATGAATAACTGTGCATCCAAATTAATAATAAAAATACTTAAATATTTTAAAGTTTATGCTTTGCTCTTAAGTCTTAATGTATGATTGTTATCCTGCAGCTGTGTCAAAGTCTTACACTTAAAAAAATAAAAAAGCCAAAGTCTACCATTTGTGATCACACCTTATTAAAATAATATATTCAGGAAAGAAAATTTTGTTACAGGGTGTCTGGGTGGCTCAGTTGGTTAAGTGACTGCCTTCAGCTCAGGTCATGATCCCAGGGACCTGGGATGGAGCCCCACATCAGGCTCCCTGCTCTGCAGGGAGTCTGCTTCTCCCTCTCCCTCTGCTTGCCACTTGCCCTGCTTGTGCTCTCTCTCTGTCAAATAAATGAATAAAATCTTTAAAAAAAAGAAAATTTTGTTATATATAATTAAATAGAATTTCAAAAACTTGGTGGAATTGTTCTTTAGTCACACCTGAGACCACAGACTTTTGGCGAACTTAGGTTCTGGCGTTGTGATTTCCAAGTGGACTCATTGTGATCAGTATTGTAATGGTACTAAAAGAATGCATGGTGATGATTGCTTAAAATGTACCTTTTTGTGTAATAGCACTAATTATCAGCCACCCTTGCAATAAGGAGATAATCACCATTAATTTCTTTGGTGTTCACTGTAGTGATATTAATCACGATAAGCTCATTTGACTTTAATGTGAATATAATATGTGATGCCATAGGAATTCCATTTTAATTTAGCAGTAAATAATGTCCACTGATTGTGAAAGCACCCTGAGTGTCCCTCCTAGGATGGAAGGCCTTTATAGCTGCCTCTCAAATGTGAATTGCTGTCCCTCTATTCTTGGAAAGGAGAAATGCTTATTGAAATATAAGAAAACTCTAGGGGAAAGCTTATATCAAGGTAAAATACTAAGTTTTAAAGAAAAAGATGATAAAAATTTTGCATGTTAGCTATGTGGCAATAATGATAAAGAAGGAGAATTGTCCCAACAGTTTGAAGGCATATTCACCAGTAAGATGACTGAGTGTGGGAAGTCTAAGCACACATTCCAAGGCTAATTTGCTTGCTGTCTGATTTTGGCAATAGACAACCTCCGTAAGCATTAAATTTCTTGCTTCTAGAATGAAGATAAGTTCAGTGCCCACTCTGTAGTGATTTTGAGAGAATTATACATATAAAAGTGTGAAGTACAATGTCTAAGACTTCATAAATGCTTAATAATTGTTAACTGTTGATATTATCAATGCTTAAAAGAATAAACTTAAAGTAGATGAGATCAATGAAAACTTTGTTGTTTAAAACCTGCACTAATTTTAAACCTTTTTTAAAAAAATAGAATTATTAAATAAGTCAGCTTTCATTCCTTTTTTTTTTTTTTTGGACTGTCAAGAATGAGATTTCTTCACAAATGGTTACATTTGTCCCTGCAGTAGGTCAAACTAGGTTATTAAGACAAGCACATGCTGCATAGCTTCACTTTCTCACCACAGTGTTTCCTATGTATGTCAGTCTGCTGTTCAGATCAATGAGCTATTCTAAGTGGGTTTTTTTCTCTTTTTATCCATCTTCCCTTGTTTCAATGTCCTCAAGTTAATCAAAGAAATGCTTCTTCCTCTAAGTGCCTTGTTTAAAACATCTTGTTATGTCAAGCTAAGTAATGTCATTTATAACAGAAGAAGAGCATTGTTTGTCCAAAGAAAGCAAAATACCCTCTCGCAAACTGACAGGTATGGCTGTTTGCTGACTGGCCGAATTTAAATTGGCTTGTTTGGCACATACCTCCCTGACTGAGCCTTCTTTCTGTACTGAGAGCAGCTACTAACAAAACTTTTGCATATGCATGCCATTAAAGACTTGCTGCTGCACTTTATTTATGTTTCCTTTACATGTGTATATATTTTTCAGCTGCTGAAGTTTTTCTTTTTCTTTCTTTCTTTCTTTCTTTCTTTCTTTCTTTCTTTCTTTCTTTCTTTCTTTCTTTCTTTCTTCCTTCCTTCCTTCCTTCCTTCCTTCCTCCCTCCCTCCCTCCCTCCCTCCCTCCCTCCCTCCCTCCCTCCCTTTCTTTCTTTCTTTCTTTCTTTCTTTCTTTCTTTCTTTCTTTCTTTCTTTCTTTCTTTCTTTCTTTCTTTTTCTTTTTCTTTTTTCCTTAAGACCCAATCTGAACTGTTACATTCTCCAGAGAAGGTAAAGGCTGGATAAGTCCTTCATCTGCTTTCATACCTGTGAGAGGAAATTATTGTTGTACCACATGACTTTATAATCCTTCATCCTCCAGGATTTCCTGGTATATTAGGAAATTTGGGAAAAAGTTTACTTGAAGTCAGGTAGAATTTTTTTTTCCTTTTCTTCAATTAAATGATCTTAGAATGAGATTTTTCCCCCTCTTTTTCCACACTGGTAACAGTCTATTCCATCACATTGACTACAGAGCCCACGTGCTTAGTACACAATGCAGAGTAACTGCTCAGTCTCTAACAGAAATGAAGCCTCCCATGAAGACATTCAAAATTACTGGAGAAACAAAGCATATCCTATGTCAGAATGAAGGATACGATAGAAAATGAGGGTTAATAAAAATACATCTTAGAAATAGAAAATAAGATTAGAGGTGACATATTATTATCAGCCATGAGGGATTCTTTAGGCAGCCAGGAAAAACACACACACAGCTTTTTTGGCTTTGTCATCACACCAGACTTCCATTTACCAATGAATTCAGAAATAATTGTCACCTTAGGGCTCTATAGAATAGCATGAATTAGGGTTGGGTAGTTATAAACACTACAACTTACAGTTTGCATAACTTGTTGCTTAAAAGAAAGTGGAGATTCAAACAAATTCACATGAATTCTTCAGGCTATTAAAGTACAATTAAAAAAAAAAAAGCTTTCTAAGAACTCCACAATTAGTTTTCACCTCCACTATGTGAACCATATCACTGTTCAATTATCAAAATCTGGTCACCTACTTAGCTATATAAGTGCATAAATCTTTTTATATATCTTGTCATCCAATATAATCACATCAGCTCTATTTACTCAGAATAGAGAGCTCTTGATGTCTTAGGGTGATGACTCAACCACTAAGAAACAAGGAGAGAAGTTACAAATGCAGAGACACAGCAACTAACACACTTGATTGATTAGTTGATGGGGATAAATAAAAGATGGTTTTAAAGAGCTGTGGGGCAGGTATTTGTGGGATAAAGCTCAGAGATTTGTGGCTTCAGAGCTTTAAAGTGCTTTAAAGTGAAATTACTGGAGTGGCATTTGAGTTCATGCAATTTAACAGTTATTTAAAGGCTGTGGGAAACTATTAGCAAATATAAGTGATTGTTACTAAGGAAGATTCTGTACTAGCCCATGGTGTCTTCTGTTGTTCTAAGCTTCTCACATATTATGTAAATAGACAAAATTTGTTATTATGGTCAGCCACATTCTTTTTTTCTATAATACAAGCTACCTAGAATTTAAGCTTCTTATAATTTAAGCATCATAAGGGCAAAAACGTCTATTTTTGCTTCTTAACAAAAGAGAGCTTAGAACAATCCTTAAAATATATCAAGTGTTCAATAAATATACGTTGACTGAATGACAGTTTGTCTCTAGAAGAGCACATGGTATATAT
The DNA here is from genome assembly GCF_009762305.2 of Zalophus californianus. NCBI lineage: Eukaryota > Metazoa > Chordata > Mammalia > Carnivora > Otariidae > Zalophus > Zalophus californianus. The sequence continues at coordinate 66,639,208 of NC_045598.1, read as the reverse complement.
CTTTCCTCAGTCTGAGACTAGCAGCTTAAACATTGATCTCGCAGAAGGAGTTACCTGGTTCTTCTAACAATGAGATAGCAAACGGAAGTGTCTGTTCTCTTCTTCATTTCTGTTAGAGACTGAGCAGTTACTCTGCATTGTGTACTAAGCACGTGGGCTCTGTAGTCAAATTACTTGCATTCACATCTCAGCAGTTGTGTTACAGTGTCAGCATACAGAATTTCTCTCTGATACTCTTGGCATAGAAGGAAAAGAGACTGATGAGAGTATTTAACTCATAGAGTTACTAAGATGCATTTAAAATCTCTAAGAGAGGGGCACCTGGGTGGGTCAGTAAGTTAAGCGTCCGACTCTTGATCTCAGCTTGATCTCAGGGTCTCGAGTTCAAGCCCCATGATGGGCTCCATACTGGGCTTGGAGCCTACTTAGAAAAATAAAATAAAATGCCTAGAAGAGAATTTAGTACATAGTGAACACTCAAACTCTAATCAATCTTATTATTGCTGGTGCTAATGTGGAACATTTACAATATTTTTTTTTCTTATGATGGATATTCCCATTTAGGTAGGGTTACTGAACCGATTTTCTTTTCTTTTCTTTTTTTTTTAAAGATTTTATTTATTTATTTGATAAAGAAAGAGACAGCAGGAGAGGGAACACAAGCAGGGGGAGTGGGAGAGGGAGAAGCAGGCTTCCTCCTGAACAGAGAGCCCGATGTGGGGCTCGATCCCAGGACCCCGAGATCATGACCTGAGCCAAAGGCAGTCGCTTAACCAACTGAGCCACCCAGGCGCCCCAGATTACTGAATTGATTAAAGGCAAATTATTTTCTTGGCAATTGAGAATTATCTCATTGCTTTAACTTGATTGTACTTATGTTAACATAGCTTATTTACATCTCTGCAGTATTATTATAACTTGATTTTATATTGGTATTTTCCACTCTAGACCACTGCCTTTTTAGAATCAAGATCTTGCCTTATTTATCTCTGTATTCCTATGACTGATACATAGATGCTCATAAAGTTTGTTTTGACTGCTTGATAAATGAGGGAATAAATGTATCACTACAAGTATTTGGCTTCTGTTTATACAAATCATAGTTTTTCTGCTCTGGCATACACATTAGATTACTTGCTCTAAAAATAAATATTATAAAAAATAAAGAGTCAAAGAATTTTATACCTGCACTCTAATTTCTGAAGGCCAAATATTTAAAGGATGTAGGTTTGTGTATCTCTACTGGTATATCGAAACATTTTCTCACAAACATCTTTCAGCATTTGTAATTTCATCAAAAAACAACATTATAAAGAAAAAACAAACTTCTAAATTTTAAACATGAAAATTACTTGATGAAAAGAGAACAGTTCCATAAAAGGTATCTGGTAAAGAGGTTCTTTGTATTTGTTGACATTACAAATGTCTTTGTATTTGTTGACATATTACAGTTGACATTAGAAATTACTACTAGAAGTTATATGCAATTAAAAAGATAAAATTCCTAAGATCAATAACCCCTTAGTATTCAAGATATCCTGTCTCAGTAAACCTTTAGTGTGTGTCAAAGTATACCTGAAGTTTAGATCACTTAGTTGTCAATTACAAAATGTAAAGAATTCCTTTCTATATTATAAGAAAAAATATTTAACATTCTTGTATATTGTAAGAATGAACTTTGAACAGTAATTCTCTCCACTTTCTTCGTAATAGAATTGATTTCTGTACATTGAAAATCTCTGGGGTGCCTGGGTGGCTTTAGTCGGTTAAGTGTCCGATTCTTGATTTTGGGTCTGGTCATGATCTCAGGGTCATGATATCGAGCCCCCTGTCAGGCTCTGCGCTGAGCACAGAGCCTACTTAAGATTCCCTCTCTCCTTCTCCTTCTTCCCCTCCCCCCATTAAAAAAAAAAAGAAAGAAAGACAGTCTCATGTTTAGGTCACCCACAAAGTTATTGTTGATTCTATTGAAGAATTAGGTATGTAATTTCTTTGCAGAACAATATTTTTGAAATGTTGATGCACTTCAAGTCACAGAAAATGTCAAATGCTTTCAAAATTGTGAGAGGCAGATTCATGTTCAACAAAAATTTTCAGGAATTCAATCTTTAAGTGAAGCAGCAAAACTAAGATTTGATCCATTTTTTTTCTATCCTCTGTCATTACCTTCTCACCACCTATGACATTTTGACATATCTTTTCTATGATCTCAAGCACTTATATATCATTTCTCAATCATTCTTTGCTATACTCAGTAAAAGAAATATAATGACCTAATTCAATACTTTCAAAGAAAACAATACCTTGATTCAATTATATTCAGATTCTTGCTATTATTTTTGGTATTTTGTCATTTTAGAGTTGATTAAAATAAAATATGAAATCTTCAGGTACATTTTAACATTCTGATTAAAACAATGCATCTTGAACATTTTTTATTTCAAATTACAAAATCCATTGACTTTTGATTTATTCAAGTGTAAATGTAATTGTAGAGCAATTAAATTAATGGGTGCTATTCTCTCAGGTTTAGTAAATACTTTTTCTTTCTTGATAGCTGTATTTTAGGAGCAAAATGTATGCAAATTCTATATACTAAGTAGAACTGTAAAGAAATCTTCCTAATTTAAAATTTCAGTCTTATAGTGAGTTAATGTTTTGGCTTATGTAATGTCTGTCATTTTGTTATTATATGTTTTTAGAGTAAGGTTTTTTTTTTTGTATTTTCCATGAAAAATAATCTATGTCCTAATGTGTTACATTAAACTCAAATAAGTAAAACCTCTCATTCCAAAATAATTTTTGCACTGCATCATTTAAATTTGTGTTGTTCATTTGCTTTAATTTGGGGATAGTCTTGCAAGATGGCTCTTCTGTAATGTTATTAAATTGATTACAAAAAGATTAGTTCCTATCATTTGACTACCATATTCTAAGAAATTTTATTTAAAGCCATAATTAACATTTCTAACTTGAAAAGTTTCCCTTGTCAAAATCACTTATAAATAATTATTTTACATTAAAAACACACTCTTCAAAAATTGCATGAAGTTTTATTCATTTATTCAAAGTTCTTAAGCTCCGATGATTGTCCTAGCTAAAAATAGTGTAATCTTTATGATGTTCATCTTAGAGCTGATGGATGCCAGGATATGTATATGAAAATGTAAAATAATGTATTACACAAAGAGAAAGAACACAGTCTCCTGCAGAGATTAAGTGTCTTTAACACCAGGACTAGCTTGTCTTGTCTGCATTTGGAACAATAGATACTTCCAATCCAGCATGACATTTCGATGACAGTCTTTATCTTCCATTGTCAGTTAAAATATGGGGAAGAAGTTTCCTTGAAACTTCCAAACTACCAAAGTACCAGATATACTGCAATTCCCAGTTGTGCATTTGTTTGCAAGGCAGAACCGGAATCAGCTAGAATACTGAACTATTTAGTTATACAACAGTGACCTGAGAATTTCACAAATGTGAACTCACCCACTGTGTTCTTCCAACCAAATCCCCTCAACTATTGTCTAACATTTGGACAGTAAAGTTTTCCCATCTCTAAATAAAGAAACATTCTGAATAATTAATGTTTCATTTTAATATTATGCTTATCTAGTGTTTAAGAAATGATTTAAAATATTGTAACAAAAGTGGGTTTACTGAATACATTTAGAGTGACAGCTGGTAAAATTTTCAGGCTCTGAACACATATGCACATTTTAAGCTTTTTTTTTGTCAATATATTAAGAACATCTGATTTCAAACATAGTAGCGGTCATCAAAGGTATTTTAATCATTTAAAAAAAAGATATTATCTGAAGCAAAATTGATTTAGTAAAATCAATACTAAAATACTATTGTTTATATTTACTAATTTTTATTGAAAATATATATAATAATATTCGTTTAATTAAAGATATACAAGTGCCTGGGCGGTACAGTAGGTCGGTGTCTGACTCTTGGTTTTGTCTCAGGTTGTGATCTCAGGGTCATGAGATCAGCCCCACAGTCAGGCTCTGAGCACAGCACAGTCTGCTTGAGATTATCTCTCCCTCTCCCTCTCCCTCTGCTCCTCCTGCTCGTGCTCTCTCTCTCATCTCTAAAATAAATAAATATATTTTTATTTTTTTTATTTTTTTTTTTAAAGATTTTATTTATTTATTTGAGAGAGAGAATGAGAGATAGAGAGCACGAGAGGGAAGAGGGTCAGAGGGAGAAGCAGACTCCCCGCTGAGCAGGGAGCCCGATGTGGGACTCGATCCTGGGACTCCAGGATCATGACCTGAGCCGAAGGCAGTCGCTTAACCAACTGAGCCACCCAGGCGCCCAATAAATATATTTTTAAAGATTTTATTTATTTATTTGACAGAGAGAGCAAGAGAGCACAAGCAGGGGGAGCAGCAGAGGGAGAGAGAGAAGCAGGCTTCCCACTGAGCAGAGAGTCCGACAAGGGGCTCCATCCCAGGACCCTGGGATCATGACCTGAGCTGAAGGCAGACACTTAACCTACTGAGCCACCCTGGCACTCCTAAATAAATATTTTTTTTAAAAAATTAAGGGTACACATTTTATCATAACTCATGAACATAGTATAAACTAAAACATAATAATATGATAAATTGAATGAATGGTGAATTTTATATATAAAGATTCAAGGTCATAAATATATATTATAAACTATAAGCAATATTTCTGGCTTGTTTTAAATTAAAATAAGTCATTTAAAAACCACATGGATTTTGTTAGGAGCAGTTAGAAAATAGTCCAAGATAATGCAAGGAGTGTGATTTATTTGATTCTTCATCTTTGTTACTATTAAATCAAATTAGAAGAGTTATACAGGAGTGTATTAGAGTAATAGAGCTGAACAATGAGCACTTAGGTCATGTTATATCTTTGTTCCAAAAATAGCAAAAGATATTGGGCTATTTAATTAATATTCTCACCCTAGTGTTACTGCATTTTTATGTCCATGAAAATGTAAGATAAAATTTCAAACTATGTAGATTTATTTTGCTTTTCATTATATTCCTAAATATTTACTAAAACTATTTAAAGATCAGACCATGAATAGCATTGAATGCCAGAGTAAGTCATTTCTTAACTTATCTTTCTGCTTCTCACATAGATAATACCAATTGTACCTACTGTATGCCCACCACCATTTTGATATTATAACTTCTTGGAATACTCGATTACTTCCCTGTTACCTGCCGTGATGCATTCTTAAACTTATGGTTATATTTTTTTTCACACTTATTCATCCATCCTTTTGTTCACTCATTCAATAAAGCTCCTCTGAATATCTACTTACATGACAGGTGCTTGTGCTGAACTTCAATAGTGAACGAGGCACAGATTTTCCTTTTAGGAGTGAATCCTCAAAGGCTCAGAACTTTCCCTGCAACATGCAAGGTGAAAAAGTGTTCTTTATGCTGTAGAAATGCTGTGACCTTATAGTCTGTGAAATGTTTCTCACTGAGTTTAACTAGCGATCTGTGTTAACAAATATCTTTTCAATACATGCCTTATCTCTAAAACTAGATCACAAACACTGTGTCCATAATACTACAGTCAATGGGGCATTAGATTTATTTGGAGCTCAGTTGGTATTTGTGGAATGTTCTCTCTATCCAGATCTCCTTTCCTCCAGATATCTACTTTCTCTAATTTCTCACTTTATTTTGGATTCTGCAAAAGTATCACCTTATCAGAAGGGACTCTTAAAACTATGCTGTCTGATATAGTGCTTCCTACCTCATCACCCTTTATTTTCTTACCTTGTTTTATTTTACTTCACAGTGCATATCAACTACCTGGCATATGAGATGTTTGAGTTTTTCCTGCCTTCAAGCATAGTATAATGTAAATTCTATGAGAGCAAGGACTGCCTGTACAATTGTATTATATTTCCCACATCCATAGTGGCTGACATATGTTTGATGCTCGATATATTTGTTGAATTAATGAAAGAGTGGTTTATTATTTCCACTCAAAGGTATTATTGTATTTTTGTGTGGATTAAAAATAAGAAAAAATTATTCTAATTTATAGAGTAAACTATTTCTCTTAGATACAAGTTAATAGAGTAAAATATAAAACAATTGTTTCAAAATTCGAAACAAGATTTTCAAGTACAAGTAAATGTGGTATATATTGATTTGATCTTGAGAATATGAACTGCCTAGCTCTAACTTGAGCACTGACAACTTTTTATTCTGAGGATAGTGTGTATATTTTTAAATGCCAAGAGCAAATTTAACTATAGCCCTTGGGATGCAGAAAGTCTTAACTATGTTTACCTGCTATTTTTCTACTGTCCTTAGAAAAAAATAATCTGGCTTATACCCATACTTCATGATAACTGTTGTGTAAATTTTCTTATTGCATCATTATTCCTTCAATTTCCTTCCTTGTTCTCTCAAACATACATAGGTTTACAGCATGTATTATATATTCACAAGTATCTTATATGATGCATTTAAACATATAATGCAGACTGAACAGATGGCACATTTTACAGTTTCATTTAAGCTGTGAAATGATGGTTTTAGAATGTGAATACAAATTTTTTGATGCTAAATTCATAAGTTTAGACTTTTTTTCTAATATGTCATCAGATTTGGTCCATCATTAAGGGATAGTGACATAAGAATATTATCAATAGGATATGACTAAATTTAGATGGTTCTTTTTTTAAGATTTTATTTATTTATTTGAGAGAGTGAGAGAGAGAGAACATGAGCAGGGGGAAGGGCAGAGGAAGAAGGAGAGGCAGACTGCCTGCTGAGCAGGGAGCCCTGTGTGGGACTGGATCCCAGGACCCCGAGATCATGACCTGAGCCAAAGGCAGATGCTTAACCGACCGAGCCACCCAGGTGCCCCTTAGATAGTTCTAACAAAAATACTCCTGGCTAGATTTATTCTTAACAAGTTGATTGTAAGTCAACTAAAGAAAGAGAAAATTAAACAGTCAATTTTGGCAATTTAGTTAATTGGTAAATGTTATCCAAATCATTATATTTATCTTAGAGCAAAAACTTTACATGTGAATCTAGTCTGTCTACTGATTTTTTCCCTTCTATTAAAGTGCAGTTTCTCTTTCTGAATCTGAAGATCCTAAGCTGTGTTTTATTGTATCCCCTTTGTTTTCATTTTGTCACTTACTTCTGTAAGCATATATTGTGTGTGTGTGTGTGTGTGTGTGTGTGTGTGTGTGTGTGTGTTTCTCATCTTCAGGGCTAACTAGCAGCTGTTTATTGCTTTATATTATGGTTTTTCCTCTTTTCATTTTGGGGATCTTACTACTACATGCTATACTTTTTTGTTTGGTAGATTGTTTTTTATTGTTTTTTATTTTTATTTTATTTATTTATTTATTTATTTATTTATTTATTTATTATTTATTTTGACACTGCTAGTTAAGAGGTGTTTTTATTTTTGGGGTTTTTTTTGTTTGTTTTTTTAAGAGAGACAGAGCTATAAAGAGGGCGGAGGAGGGACAGAGGGAGAGGGAGAGAGAGAATCTTAAGCAGGCTCCATGCCCAGCATAGAGCCGGACACAGAACCTGATCTCACAACCCTGACATCATGACATGAGCTGAAATTAAGAGTCGATGCTTAACCGACTGAGCCACCCAGGCACCCCATGAGAAAGCTATTTTTGTAACTACTTTCCTCTCTGGCAGGTAATAAAAGCCTCTTTCTTTATAATGATCCTTGAGTCACCATTTTTTGTCCTGCATCGAAAATGACTTTTGTATAAAAAGTCTCTTAATATTTTGTTGTATTTATAGAAAAGACTTTTGTGTGATTGTTTTCTTACAGAATATTTTAAAACTATTTCTGTTCTTAGAAAAAAAAAAGAGAATCCAATCTTACAGAATTATATCTAAGTTAAATCTTAAAGTTATTTATTTACAAGATGATATAATTTATCTAAAATGTCTCTGTATTTGTATGGTGGGGGTAGGAGTGGTCCATAATTGTTTAGTTTGCCATGTTTATAAATCATTCTGTCTCTTTTTTAGTTCTACTTAATTCCACTCTCACATAAATACTTAGATTTCTTAGTTTTCCAGTCCACATTGTGAGATCATAAGAAATGGTCATAATAAAAGGTCCCAAGCCTGAGAGCCTTTATTCAAGAGAAAAGTTAGCAGGCGACAGATATCCGTTAAGTTACAGCAAATTTAACGGACTTTAGTAACATACCCACTGCTGCTTGCATGACTCATGCTGTAACTGTGCCTGTAAGCCTGGGCATGAGGGCTATAGGGAAACGCAGTTCCAGAAATATGACAGGATCCCATACAAAAGTGAGTGTACCCTGCCATTGGGGTCTCTTAGAATTCCATTTTAATTAGTTTCCATGAATTTTCCATTCCAGTATTCCAATAGTCCATGAATATTCCCATTCACTTGATTATTGCCTTGCTGCAAAACAACTTCTCAAAAGTCCAAATCTCATATGACATCCTCATACTTAAAAGCCAGCCAAAGATTTTCCATCATCTTCAAAGTCAAATTCCAAATCCTTTCCAAAACAAATAAAATCCTTTATAATCTGGACTTAGCCCACGTTTTGAGATTTCTTCTTCTCTACATTCATATTTCACTCTCTCCTTGAGCCATATTTAACTTCTCGAATTTTCTTTAGAAGGGACTGTTAGCTAGTTTCCATGACTAACATCATGATGCCCTTATTCCCTTGATTATCTTCACCCTCATTTCTTTAATCAGTGGGATATTAGTTAAAATTTGGGGCATAAAATCATGAGATAATATTTGATGATACCTCCTTCCCTATGGGTATATATATAGAGATATATTTATATAAATTTATTTATTTGAGAAAGAGAGAACATGAGTGGGGGGAGGGGCAGATGGAGAGGGAGAGAGAATCTCAAGCAGACATCTCTGTGAGCATGGAGCCTGAAGCTGGGCTTAATCCCACAACCCTGAGATCATGACCTGAGCCAAAATCACAAGTCGGATGCATAACCAACTGAGCACCCAAGTGCTCCTGAGTATTTAGGTGTCCATTAAGTGTGTTCCCATTACATAACTTTATTATTCTATATTGTAATATCGGTTTACTTGTTTTTCTCCAATTATACTTTGTGCTTCTTATTAGCAGGAATTATGTCTTAAGAATCTTTGTATATTCTACTACTAGAAATTGAACACACCTAATAAATATCTCTTAAGTATATTTATATAATATTTAAAAAATATAAATAAGCCAGACTGTAGATACTCCACCAAAGGAAATAAAGAGATAGCAAATATGTATATGAAAAGGTGTTCTACATCATATATCATCAGCAAAATGTAAGTTAAAACAATGAGCTACTCCATAACTATCAGAATGGACGAAAGCCAGAACACTGACAACACCAAAAGTTGGCAAGGATGTGGAATAACAAGAACTCTTACTCATTGCTATTGGAAATATAAAATGGTATAGTCACTTTGGAAGATAATTTGACAGTTTCTTATAAAACTAAACATACTCTTACCATATGACCCAGCAATCACTGGGTCACAAATACCAAACCTCGGTATTTTCCCAAAGGAGTTGAAAACTTATATCCATATAAAAACCTGCACATAGATTCTTATAGCAGCTCTATTAATAATGGTCAAACCTGTAGAAATACTATTAGGTATTTCTGAAAAGAAATGAGCTATCAAGCATGAAAGACATGGAGGATCTCAAATGAATATTACAAAGTGAAAGAAGCCAACCTGAAAATTCTACAAACTATATGATTCCAACAATATAACATTCTGGAAAAGGTACAACTATGGAGAGAGTAAAAAAAAAAAATCAGTGGTTGCTAGGAGTTAGAGATGAATAGGTTTTTTAGGGCATGAAATTACTCTATATAATGTTATAGTGGTAGATACATGCCCTTATACGTTTGTCCAAACCAATAGAATGTAGAACACCAAGACAGAAGGCAGGCAGGGAGGGAGGGAGAGAGAGAGAGGAAGAAAGGAAGAAAAAACGAAGGAAAGGAAAGGAAAGGAAAGGAAAGGAAAGGAAAGGAAAGGAAAGGAAAGGAAAGGAAAGGAAACACTACAAAGGTAGTGTAGTTATGGTTGATTTTATTAGTATTCTCAACTATTTATTCCTCCTTTCAACTACTAGTTTCTTGTTGCCATGTGATTACAGTGGTTCCTGTGGGCATTTTTCCAGAAATATCAGTCTTGGCCATCAGTTTGGATTTGGCCAATGAAATGTAAGTGAATTTTGCCAAAACTTTCCAGAGATGTCACAAAAAATAGGGGTGCCTGCGTGGCTCAGTCAGTTGAGTGTCTGCCTTTTCCTGAAGTCATGATCCCAAGGCCTGGGATTGAGTCCTGCATCAGGCTCCCTGTTCAGCAAGGAGTCTGCTTCTCCCTCTCCCTCTTCCTGCCACTCCCACGGCTTGTGCTTTCTCTCTCTCTGTCAAATAAATTTTTAAAAATCTTTAAAAATATATAAATAAATAAGTAAAATCTCAGATCAATATAATTTATAAATATAAAAATCTGAAATGAAATATTAGCAAGTAAAAATGAATTATCTTATAAAAAGCCACCGTAACTGAGTAACACAGATAAGCAAGAGTTTCAATATTATAAACATATTAAAAATAGAAAAATTTTAGGATCAGGAGACATACTGAAAAAAGAGACCATTGGGGTGCCTGGGTGGCACAGTCTATTAAATGGACTGACTTTTGGTTTTGGCTAACGTTGTGATCTCAGGGTCATGAGATCAAGACCAGCCTTGAGCTCCGCACTCACTGCGGCATCTGCTTGAGATTCTCTTTACCTCTCCCTCTGCCCCTCCTGCTTGTGTGCTCTCTTTCTCTAAAATAAATAATCTTAAAAAAAAAGAAAAAAGACACCATTTATAATAACAAAATAATGCAATGCTTAGGGATAACCTTAATGATAAATATGCAAAAGCTATATGAAAGAAACAGTAGAATAAGCAGACAAAAAGCAAAATCAGACCTATAAATACAAAGAACAAACTTATGTTTGCCAGAGTGAAGGGGGTTGGGAGATGGGCCAAATGGGTAAAGGGGAGTGGGAAATACAACTTTCCAGTTATGGAATGAATAAATCATGGGAACAAAAGGCACACCATAGGGAATGTAGTCAATGATATCATTATAGCATTTTATGGTGACAGATGGTAGCTAACACTTGTGGTGAGCACAGCATAATGTATAGAGAAGTTGAATCACTCTGTTATACACCTGAAACTAATCTAACATCACTATGTTGTACACCTGAAACTAATGTAACATTATGTGTCAGCTATACTCAAATAAAAAAATTCAGAAAAGAAACTATGAAATGTTATGGGTCACAAAATGAAAAACATCAATGGTAACAACAACCAACAAAACAAAACCCCCAAAATATGTGAAAAAAGAAAAAGCCTTACCATATTTTTGGATAAAGAAGACTCAGTATTATAAAGATGTTAATTATCTTAACGTAAATCTCTAAATGTAGCTTGATTTCAGTAAAATATCAACAATCTTTTTAAAAACAAACTACAAAACTATTCTTCAGTTCATTTAGGGAACGAAATGGCAAGCAAAAATACCCTGGAAAAGTCTAAATTAAAAAAGACTGATTTGATAGATCAAACCCCCTGCTCCCATATTAGAACATATCATATTGCATCTTTAACGAAACCCTGGGGTTTTCAGTTTGAACAGGCATACAGAAAAAATGGAAAAAAAATGAAAGGTCACTTAAGAGGCCAAATTAATATTAAAACTTAGTGCTTGATAAAGGTGGCATTTAAATCAGTATTGAAAATTATAAAGGAAAAATTCTCACAGGTAAAGGTAAACGTGTAGTAAAGATAATGGATCAATCACCTATATAGCTCATATGAAGGTTAAAAGACAGAAGTAGTAAAAATAGTTAGACCTGTAATAATTATTCAAGGCATATACAAAATAAGATGTAAAATATGACATAGAAATATAAGATATAAATGTGGGAAGTAAAAATTCAGTGCTTTTTAGAATGTTCTTAAACTTAAGTCACCACCAACTTAAAATAGACATCTACACACATAGAATGTTACATATGAACTCATGGTAACCACAAATGAGATGCCAATTTACAGATACAAAAAATAATAAAGAGAAAGAAATCCAAGAATAACACTAAGGAAAGTCACCAAATCACAAAGGAAGTGAGCAAGAGAAGAAGAAAGAAACAGAACTACAAAAACAACCAGAAAACAGTCAGCAAACTGGCAATTAGTACATATCTATCAATAATTACTTTAAATGTAAATGCACTATATGCTCCAATCAAAAATTGGATAAGAAAACAAGATCCATCTGTATGCTGCCTATAAAAGACTCACTTCAGATCTAATGATGCATACAGAATAAAAGTGAAGGGATAGAAAAATATATTACATGCAAAGGGGAATGGAAAGGAAACTGCAGTAGCAATACGTCTATCAGAAAAGAGTAAACTTTAAACAAAGACCGTAACAAGAGAGAAAGAAGATATTACATAATGATAAAGGGATGGATCCCACAAAATAATAGAAAACTTATAAATATGAACACACTCTTGTATGGGTTACTTATAGAATCTAATTTACAGGTAAAGATTTCTGAAAGGTGTGTGTGTGTGTGATGTGCATGTATGCATGAGTAGACTAAGAACTTTTAATGCAAAGGATAAACTATGTGATACTCTTATTCTATTTATACAATTAAAAAGATACATGAATGTAGTCACCTAACTGTATCCCAGTAGTCTCAACAGGTACATAGACACAAATGTGTATCACTATCATTTAATGCTGTGCTTCATAAATACCAAAATATTTTATTTAAAAATTAAAAAATCAAATAGAGACTAAAATGTTGTGGTTATGAGTTAAGAAAAACTAGCCTTTTTTTTTTTACAAAGTTATTATTTAAATTGGCAACACTGCAGAAGAAATGATTGGTTGGCTTTTTTTTTTTCCTTCTCGTATCAGTCTTCAAGTACAGCTAAATCTCTGTTAATATTCTGGATGAATATTCAGATGTAAATATGAATCAGAATAGATAAAATACGATGTTTTAAAATGTTTTCATCATGTGTCACCCTTTGTCCATGACCATTTTATGTCTCTTTTGAACTAAGAATATAGCTTTGTATTTAAGAGTACATTTTAAAAGTTTTCTCCTATCTAGTACAAATAAGTAGAGATAAATTATAAACCAGACTTTATGAGTAATGATCTCACCATATGCATAATAGGCACTTAGCTGATATTGAAGTTTCCTGTGCAATATATTAAGTCTTTATGTATTATATAAAGTCTATAATGAAGTATCAGAAAATACAGTTGTAAATAGAGGCTGGATAAATGTTTTCTGTTATAATTGTTCTAACATTATTATTAATGATTTCATAAGCACCCAATTCTTTCTCCCACCTGAACTGAGAAATGGGCAATTTTTCAAGGCCATAAAAATTTAGTATTGAATTATAACTGTACCCATTATCTTAAAACTGAACTTGTCCTTAGGGTACAATCATTCTGCCAATGACACAGATTTTTTTTTCCTTTGCTATTGTAAGTAATAGTATTTTTTACTTTTATAGTATAAGTTGCATAAGATTCTGATCAATTATTGAGCCTCCTAATTTATTCCTATCACCTTACTTATGTATTTTTCCTGTTTATTGTTTATCAGCTGTCTTTTGGTTTTCATTCTGAATTTGTTGTAATAAATAACCATTTTATAGGAGATATGGCTTAAAAGAAGAAAGCAAGCCTCTTTTCCCAGTATGTAGTATTAATAACTTGAAGTTATGTAGACTGGGAAGATATCCATCAATGGTGAGAAAAGTACAGCATCAAGATTAGAAACTATGAGAAAACAAATTTACCAATCTAACATGCATTCGATATTTTGCATTTTGTTGATACAATTTGAGGATAAAGTAAACTGAGAATGAAAAGTCCACCCTGTCTCTTCTTAATAGTTAAGAATTCTTTGGAAAGATTTTGAATTTCCAAGGCAGCAATCTTTCCCCAAATATTGGCATTCATACAGAAAACATTGCACATGAATATTTTATTGCTAAAGTTCAGTGAAAAGATAAACAAGTTGAATACTTTGTTTGAAAATGGAACAGGTGCTTCAACTGGCAATGATAGGCCAGCTTGTTTGAGAGCAACTGTCTCACTGACAACAACCGAAAAGACCAGACCAAATATTTAATATATCTATTTGAAATTATCAGAAAGCTACCAAGGATTCAAAGACTTGCGAAGCCAACTTTCTGAATAAAACAGAAGATAAAAGTGTTGACTCTGATTTTTAAAACTTTATTTTTTCTCTTGAGGTGTTTGTCAATTCAAAGGTGGAGTGTAAGAAACTAAGAATCTGAGCAGAAGCCAAGAGTGGCAAGCAGAGAAGCTGGCAGAAGTCTAAGACGCCTCCTAGTGCTGAGGGGACAAACATGGGAGTTCAGGGCCTCCGCAGGTGGCAGAATCCTGTGAAAATTCCAACCTTCGCCTCAGGAGCTTGAGGGCTCCATTCTAGGAACGAGAAAGAATTACAAATAAACAAGTACATGCAAAGCCTGAAGTTCAGTGTAGAATCAATTCAGTCCTTGTTGATGGCTGCTAAAGGATCTGCCTGTGAGCAGCAAGAGTGAATCCTCAATAGAGAATAGCCTCTTCTCCATCATATTAGTCTTATGTTTTCCATTTGTTTTTTCACAAAACATGACAATCAAAAATTTTAAGCATGCAGAGATTTGACTGAAAACTTGGAATAAAAGCATATATATATATATATATATATATATATATATATATATAATCTTATTATTTTTCTATAATGTAACACATATATGTCTGTGTGCATATTATATATATATGTGTGTGTGTGTGTGTGTATGCACACACACTATATAGTATAGTAGATGCATGTAGATAGATGAATGTGTCTAGATGAAGTGGACAAAAATAAGTGAGGTACGACATGTTCAAACAAAAAAATCAATAATGTAGATCTTATTAATATACCTAAAACTTTATACCCATTCCTATAGGATGGGTTCTCCAAAACTTATCATATATTAGACCACAAAGAAAATTTCAAGGTGCTTAAAATAAAAATAATACAAACCACATTCTCTGATTTCTAATGCGATAAAAATTGCAATTAATAACAAATTTGGAAACCTAATAAGACATTGCACACAGAAGCCTTAAAAATCCCTCTCTAGGCACAAGTTTTCAGTTATGGAATGACTAAGTCACAGTGAGAAATATAGCATAGGGAATATAACCAATGGTATTATAATAGTATTGTATGGTGACAGATGTCAGCTACACTTGTGGTCAGGAAAGCACAAGGTATAGAATTGCAGAATCACCACATTGTACACCTGAAACTAATGTAATGTTGTATGTCAACTATACTTCAATTAAAAAAAAACTATTAAAATTTTTCTCAGTGAAAGGGAAAATACAAAATGAAAGTTAAAAACCTTGAAAAATATAATACTAAGAATTAAACCCTTGGCCATAGCACCATCTTCTTGGAAACTTTCACAACATGAGAGCCAAGTGGGGAAGGAATCAAATGTGCAGCCTGAAGAGAAAAAGAAGGAAGAAGAGAGAGGTCCAAGTAAACCACTAGCTTGTACACCCATGGAAGCCACAGGAGCAGAAATAAGGAAAGCCAGAGGTCGGTAACACTGGTACAAGCTGCTGGACTACATACTCACTGCTTCGAACTTTCAATGGAGCCAGAATATCCATAGCCATCTGGTCACAATGACCACCTTTGGGTGACCCACCTTGCTCATAACAAAACAGTCCCTTTGGTCCTTTTTCCTGGACCTGTGTGACATTCTGGACTCATTCTGTTTTCAGTTGTGGCTGAATGTAACACATGTACAATAAGTCATCTCTTCTGCTGTATTAGCTGAAGAAAGAAGAAGAAAGAAAAATAACTTATTATAGGATATAAGTGAGACATGTAAAGCCACAATCAGAGGGAAATGCATAATCTTAAATACTCATATCAATAGAAATAAGAAATAAATTCCAAATGAAATAATATAAAATATTTACTGATCTCTTCCAGAAATGCAGCTAAATATAACTTGATATTCAGAAATTATTAACATGTACCATATTATTAGATGAAAAGAAAGAAACCTACATACACACAAACAAGTACCTCCATAGATGCTGAAAGGGCCTTGTAAAAATTCAATTTCCATTTCTGATTTTAAAAATAAGAATAAAATGGGATTTGAGAAATACTCTGTAACAAGAATATATGTGTGTATTTTTGTGTACGTATATATGAGTATACATGTAAACTATATATGCATATTGCTGATATATATGCAAATAAATGTGTACATATACATATATTTCTGTATAACCAAATAACAAAAAAATGTATGTTCATCTCAACAGTTGCAATAAAGGGTTTCTTAAATTTTCTCCCTATTTATAACAATAATAATAATGACTTGTCAAATTATATATGGTGATTTCTTTAATATGATTATTTAAAGGTGGTTACAAATACCTACAGCAATGTACTTAGTAGCAAAATATCAAAAACTCTTCTGAATGTGGGTACAAGATAAAAATGGTGATTTCCACTATGTTTATTCCATCTTAGACTGAATGTCTTTGTCAATTAAATGAGCTTAGGAAAAATATCCAAGGTATGTGTGGTTAGAGAGAAAAAAATAATTTTATTATTTGTAGATTATATTATTATACATATAAAAACTTCAAAATTTCTACAAGTAAATCATTAGAATTAGTTCAACAAGATCACTAGGTAGAAGTTCAGAAAAATCAGTTATGTTCCTATATATCTACAAAACCAATTAAAAAAAATAAATGCCAGTTAAAATAGCACTCAGAGTACAAAGTACTTAGGAGTAAAATTAACACATTATTTCCAAGAGCTTTATGGATGAAAGTAGAAATTCATATGTTGCAACATTTTAAAAGGCTTAAATGAATAAAGACATTATACTGTGCTCATAAATAGATTATCTGCAATTTAAACTTTAAAATTCTGACATAGGGGGCAGAAAAGTGTATGTATATATGTGTGGTTTTATTTGGCAAGCAGATTATAAAATTTAAATAGAAATGTCAGATGCCAAGAATAGTCCGGAAACTCTCCAAAAAAGAAAAAGGTAGAAGGATTTCCCTCTTTCCTACAATAATTAAAACAATGTTGTATTGGAGCAGAATGATATAGACATATAGACCATTATAACACCACATAGAATCTTAAAAGTGTGCATATATAGAAACTTGATATATGACAAGATGGCACTCTGGATGGGTGGGAAATAGAAAAAGACATTTACAATTGGCACTGGAACAATTGGCTATCTCAGAAAAAAAGAAATTGATCTTTTAACTTTCCATTCAAAGGAAAAATCGGTTCCAGGTGAGTTAAGAACCTCAATGTGAAAGAAAATTAAATTCATAAGTGCTCCATAGGGAAGTAATTTTTAAATATGATAAGAAAAACAAAATCACTGACAGGAATATTGCAGTTTGTACTTCATTAAAATTAAGTACTTTTGATCATGAAGAGAAACCAGAAAAAGAATAATGAAGCTTAAGAGTGAGAGACTATATTTGCATTACATGTAAATACTTTAGAACTAGCATCCAGAGTATAAAAGGAACTTCTACAAAATAAGACATCCCAATAGATCAATGTATCAAGAGGTCTATTCAGGTAAGTCATAAAAAGAAAAATCTAAATGGTCAATAAGTAAAAATAAAAGGTAATTCATCTTACTGTTATCACCAATGGTTTTTCAATGTCAGAATACAATTCACAACTGAAATATAAAAGTTTGCTTCATTTTAAGAACGTGTCTGGTGGTGCCTGGGGCTCATTTGGTTAAACCTCAGCCTTCCACCTTGGGCTCAGGTTGTGATCTCAGGGTCTTGGGATCAAGCCCTGCATCAGACTCCCTGCTGAGCAGGGAGCCTGCTTCTCCCTCTCCCTCCGCCTGCTGCGCCCCCTGCTTGTGCTGTCTCTCTCTCTCTCTCTCTGTGTCAAATAAACAAATAATTAAAAAAAAAAATACAGATAAGATAGTGTCTGATGTTGATGTGTTATAAAATTATTTTCCTTAGGAAGTATTGCTGTGCAATATAATTCATTATTTAAGAATTTATATTGATTACATTGGACAGATTAAACATATATTTCTATTTTTATATTTTGGAGGTAGGCTTTGTATAATTTAAAATTATCCATTTTGAAATTCATTTTACTTGAAAATATGTTAGACTTTATCTATCATCTATCTATCTATCTATCTATCTATCTATCTATCTATCTATCATCTATCTATCCATCTAATCTATCTAACAGCCCATGGAGAAAAAGCATTGACAAATTTGTTTTCTCTAACTCAAATTTTGCAAAGACCTGAACTCATATAAAAATATTCTTGGGAAATAAATTATAGATTTCACCAGGGCAGGGGTACATACATCAGAAAGCTGTTGTAAGATATTATACCTCTAAAACACATATAACAACTATTAACCTACTTATTAATAAGTACAGTTAAGTATTTTATTGACAATATTAGAAAAGATAACTTGGAGTTTCTTTGAATGATAACCTTGTTGAGTAGAATGTTCCTTGTGGAAGGTTGTTTTCCTGCAGTACTTTGAATATATCATGCCATTCTCTTCTGGTCTGTAAGATTGTGGCTGAAAAATCTGCTTATAGTCTTATGCGGGTTCCCTTGTACATAACAAGTTGTTTTTCTCTTGCTATTTTAATATTCTCTCTTTAACATATCTTCTGACATTTTGTACTAATGTGTCTTGGTGTGGATCTCTTTGGGTTCATCTGATTTAGAACTCTCTGTGTTTTCTGGACCTGGCAGTCTGTTTCCTTTCTGAGGTGAGGGAAGAAGTTTCCAGCCATTATTTCCTCAAATAAGTTCTCTGCCCCTTTATCTCTCTTTCATCCTTGTGGGACCTCTATACTGAGAATGTTATCCCGTTTGTTGTTCCATAGGTCCTGTAAGCTATCTTCACTTTTTAAAATTCTTTTTGCTGATCTAATTGGGTGAGTTCCATCACCCTGTCTTCCAGATGGCTGATCCATTCTTCTGCTTCCTACCATCTGCTATTGAGCCCCTCTTGTGTATTTTTCACTTCACTATTCTTCATCCCTGTGACTTCTGTTTGGTATGTTCTTATATTTCCCTTCTCTTTGTGTAAGTTCTCACTGTGTTCATCCATTCTTCTCCTAATTTCAGTGAGCATCTTTATGTCCATTACTTTGAATTCTTTATCACATAGATTACTTATCTCCATTACATTAAGGTCTCTTCCTGCAGTTTTGTCTTGTTCTTCTTTTGGAACTTATTTCTGTTTCCTCATTTTGCTTGACTCTAATTCTTTCTGTGGGTTAGGTGAACCAGCTACCTCTCCCAGTCTTGAAGGAGTGGACCTGTGTAGGTAACCCCTCTCCTTCAACCTTGCCCTAACTCTTGGTTGCCTCTTCAACATTTGTGATTGTCTCAGCAGGCTGATTTATTCTTGATAGATCCCTATTGTTGAGGGTGTGCCAAGACCTGTCAGTGTTCCAAGAAGAGGGATATCATTTAGCACTAGTTTATTTTTAGGCTGATTGGAAGCCATCCCCTCAGGCAACAGCTTTTAAAGTATGCAAATAAATAGTTTTATGGGGCCAAAATTGTAAACCATATGGCCTCCAGACCAGAATATCTAGAGGCATTGTCTGGGTGACAGTTGCAAAAATCAGGACTACAGATGAGAGTATAAGCTTCTATCTGGGAGGTAGCAATGGGCTGTAGTGAGTCCAAGAGACTATGTAAGGATGGTTGTCTCCCTGCTTATGTTGTCTGAGAGTTCTTCTCTAGACCTGTGGTAAACCTAAAACCTGCCCCTCGGGCTGAAGCTCCAGTACAAGTAAATAGGCCTTTTTCACGGGAAGACTGGAATTTGTTTCAGTCTGTTGTCTGTGCAGTGCCCTGGGGGTTGTAGCCTGCCAAGAACTGTTTTTCTCATTGTTACAGTCCTGTGGAGGCCAGGAACTTAAGCCCCCTTGGCCACAGGGCCAGCAATCAAGGGATTTCATGCACACTCCTGCTTTAGTGAGGCAGCTGGAGAGAGTAGGGGTAGGGTACACCCACCTGCTTCAGCAATGCAGCAGCTGAGTGCCTTGTCTCTGTGACCAAAGACTTTAGCAAGGGGGTGAGACAATGCCATGACTGCTACCCTCATCAGGTGTATGGAAGGAGCAGGAAAATGCTGTAGCCTTTTGTACTCACTGGCTTTAGTAAGGCACCAAGAGGGTGACACATTTGTGTGTGCCTCCTATGCTAGGAGAGTAATGAACAGTGCAAAATGGTGCCTACCAGTGTCTCTATCTCTCGAGAGAGTACCAACTGTCTCCTACACTTCCGGCAGATACTTTATGATTAGCAAATAAATTTTCACATATACTCTAGGCGCATTTCATATTACTGCTTTTGTTCTGGGTTCCAGGGCAAGTGAGACCACACATGAGCCCTTTAAAAGGAGAATCTCAGTTCCCTAAAGCCCTTTCGGTTGATTTGGACATAAGCCCCATTAGTTTCCCAGTCAGCACAACTCTCTGATGCAGATCCCAAGGGTTGAAGTGCCTGATGTGGGGCACAAATCCCTCACTCCTCCAGGAGAATATCTGGATTTATAAGATCCCACCTATTGTGGGTCGCCACACCAGGGCTGGGGTTTTTGGTGAGACTGTGTCTCTCCCTCTCCTACCCATCTGTGTGTGTGTGTGTGTGTGTGTGTGTGTGTGTGTGTGTGTGTGTGTGTGTGTGTTATTCTTTATTGTGGAGAAGCAGTTCAGCTAGTTTTCACTTCTTTTTCAGAGGAAATTGCTGCAGATGTAGCTGTAGATTTGTTGTGTCTGTAGGAGAAGGTGAGTTCAGAATCTTCCTCCACTACATTCTGTAATAGTCCATTTACTGTTCAAGTGCATACCAATCACATTATAGTTGGGTTTATTAAATATAATTTTATTTTATAAAATCTACCAAAGAATAATGATATTTTATCCTAGCTCATCAATGAGTTTGGCGTTCAATCCATGATTCTCCAAAATTACCTGTCTGAAATGATATATACATTTTTTATCCATCACACTGAGACTTTTCAAAGTACACACTATCCAATAAAGAATATAAAACATCACTGCCAGGCTTAATCAATAATTACACAGAATTTTAATAATGATTAATATGACTTCCTTTTTTGTGTCTATGTAAAACATTTGGAGGTTAATTTGCTTTATAATGCTGAAATCTTATATTCACATTTATTTCATTTGTTACAAATTACTCATTGCATTATAGAAGAAAATCAGTTCCTAATTGTGACATTTGTTGTTATTTTAACTTATCCAAAGGTAGCTCATATCTTTTATCTTTTTAAAATATTGTGAACGAAATTGGGCTTATAGGGTTGCAGACATTTTTAAAAAGAAAATTAAAATAATTTGAAGACATTATTTTTAAATATCTAGCTGAGCCAAACAAATGTAGCCAAAAATTAAATGTCAATGTATGTTAGAAATTTAACATCTAAGGGTGCCTGGGTGGCTCATTGGTTAAGTGTTGGACTCTTGATTTTGTCTCAGAGCATGAGCTCAGGGTCGTGAGATCCAGCCCTATGTAGGGCTCCATGCTGGGCATGGAGACTGCTTGGGATTCTCTCTCTACCTCTCTCTGCCCCTCCCTACCCTCTCTCCTCCCTCTCTAAAAAAATTAAAAAAGAAAGAAATTTAACATCTAACAGAAATCTAGCATTCTAACATCTTATAAATTAAGCTGTTTTCATTTTAATAAAAGTTCAGTTTTAAAATTTTCTATGGAACAATATGACCAATAAATGTAATCAAGAATAATAAAGTTTTTTTCCAGACAACCAAAGCAGAATTTATGTTAAGTGATTATTACAATAATTGGCATTAAGTTCCAGAAGTAAATCTTAAAGATTATTCAGTGGAATATTATATAAGTTATATTAACTTAAATAGTAGTTCCTCATCTGGTCAAATGCATATGAAAAATGTGACTTAGTATACCTTCCAGTAGAATATATACATTTTATATTATTATCTTTAATGATCAATAAAGCCCTCAGTGAAGAATGGGTTTAACTTTGTTTCTTTGAACATTTCACATACATATTTATGTATTGCATAATTTTTAGTTTTATATATGTAAAAAATTCCCTTTTTAAAATTATTAATGTTCTTTTCCCCTTTGTTTTTCAGTCTGCAAGATCTTTTCTTTTCTTCAACCAAGTCATGTATCTGTATAGGGGAATGGTCTGATGTAGTGGTGATGGCTATGTGGGGTTGTAAAATAGGATTTATCATATGGGAATCATCAAAGAGCAATGCCAAGGTAACATTCAGCTCCTTGAACATAAAAATATAATTCTTAAAGCTAGAAAATAACCTTGAAACTCTGGCTGTTCTATTAAGAGAAGCCATATATATATATATATATATATATATATATATATATATATATATATATATAATCTACTTTATCATGAGCCAATCCTGGAGTAATTAGTGCATAGGTTTTTCTGTAATATATAGAAGATAACACCTATGCTCATTTATGAGTACATAATTTCTTTCTTTTTTTTTTAAAGATTTTATTCATTTGACAGAGACACAGCAAGAGAGACACAAGCAGGGGGAGTGGGAGAGAGAGAAGCAGGCTTCCCGTGGAGCAGGGAGCCTGATGTGGGGCTCGATCCCAGGACCTTGGGACCATGACCTGAGCCGAAGGCAGACGCTTAATGACTGAGCCACACAAGCACCTCATGAGTAAATAATTTCTATGTTAGCAGAAGGGTCCAGGGATAGAGAGTGGAAAAAGGAAGAAGGTAAAGAAGTAATTAGAAATGGGTTATCATTTCTCCTCTCCAGACTTTCACCTAGCAGGGATTGTTAAATAGTTTGAGGTAATTACTCAGGATCTTTTACCTGCTCCGCTATGTAGGCCTCTGGAACAGGATTCTATGGTGAAGATGACATTTCCAAAGTTATATATCCAAGTGTAAAATGGAGGTTTTAGCAACATGATCAGAAAAGGAGATGATCTAGGTCATCTTAGGTCATATGTACTTTGGACAATACATCAGTAGTTAGTGGGCCTGCTCCTGGGCCTGCCGTGAGAGGGAAACAATATTTTTTTTAAAAAGATTTTATTTATTCCTTTGACATAGAGAGATAGCGAGAGCAGGAACACAAGCAGGGGGAGTGGGAGAGGGAGAAGCAGGCTTCCTGCTGAGCAGGGAGCCCGATATGGGGCTCGATCCCAGGACCCTAGGATCATGACCCAAGTGGAAAGCAGACGCTTAACAACTGAGCCACCCAAGTGCCCCGGGAAACAATATTTTTGAAACAGTCCAGGACAGGGCAGCTGAGTTGGAAGTTGGAGCAGAGAGAAGATATAGAGGAGGCTTGGTGCTCAGAAATTGCGGTTTGCTCAAAGGTAGAACAATCAGTGTGGGAAGATGGGCAAGGCCTCCCAAGATTTTTATCCTGCCTAAGTAAGGACCATTGGTTCACTGGCCATGACTCAGCAGGATGTGGGCTAATCACATAGATTAGGAACTTGGGTGTTCCTTTGGAAGCATGATACTGATCTGTGCACAAGAAGGACCAACCAAATGGCAATGCCACCTGAAGTTATGGACCCTCCCTAGGAGTAGCCCACATCCAGTGACTGGTCAAGTTTGGATACAAAGATTCAATTTCTGCTTCTCAATTCAGGATATCCCTGGAGTGGCAAGTATGGTGAATACCTGAGTGAAAAGTATGCCCTCAGATGATGAAAGCAAAACCTAACAAAGATTCAGGGACATCAAACAACTCTGGGGATATAGTAAAACCACTGATTGTACACTTGGAATTGATGAATTTTGTGGTATGTGAATCATATCTCAATTTTAAAAATAAGTATTTATCATGTCTGAAGAAGCTGAAGTAACCAATGGTTGAGCTAAAAAAAGTGAGACTGGATGGGGAGAGGAGCAAATGGGGAAGGGAGCATGAGATAAGCTAGAACCCAAATAGTTAAAAATAATAGGCTCTGAAAAATTGGCAAATTTTTGGCAAAGATCTTTTGTGTTCATTTTAAGCTCACTATAACATTTGATATTTTAAAAAGATATGCATTATTTTATGGACTGAATTGTGTCTCCCCAAAATTCACATGTCGAAACCCTCAATGAGACTGCATTTGGAGATGGGGATTATGAAGGGATAAAGTTAAATGAGGTAATACAGTGGGGCCCTAATCCTAATAGCTATTAATTAATCCTAATAACTCATGTCCTTATATGAAGAGAGACACTAGGGATGTATGCATACAGAGGAAAGGCCACACGAGGACACAGTGAGAAGGAGACGATCTGTAAGTCAAGGAGGGAGGCCTCGGAAGAAACCTCATCCGCCAACATCTTGATCTTGGGCTTACAGGTTCCAGACTTGTGAGAAAAAAAATTTCTGCTTGTTAAGCCACACAGGCTGTGGTATATTTTTTTTGGCAGCCCTAGCATCTGAAAACATGCATATTACTTGGATAAAAATTTGAAGAAATATATAAAATAAAATACACAATAAAATCAGTCATTATTTTTCTTATACAGAGACTATACGGGCCCAGAAACTGTACTGAATGCAAGGCCTTTCACTCTGTATCAATATGATGGACAAAAGTCTTTATTAGCTTATGAAGCAAGAAAAAAAATAGTCCTTAAGGGTATAAGATAAATAAGTTCAAGACTGCTTACCCATATCTACTTTTAATGATGGATAATAGCTAAAAAAATAAATAGGTCAACCAAAGTAAGAAAATAGAAACCAAATAGTTTAAATTGAAAGGGGCAGTATAGTGAAGAGATGGCATAGTCATCTGTATTGGATTCTGATTCTACAGCCATTAATTGTGAGATCTTAGGCAAATTCTTAATTTATCAAAAATGCAGTTTCCCTACTCAGAAAGGAGGGCTAACACCAAGTCTTCCTAACAAGGTTGTTGGGAGTATTATGTGCAACCAAATATGTAAACTATTTTTTATGGAGAATGCCACATACTAAGATCTAAGTAGAAATTAGCTTTAATTTCTAAATAAAAATGGAAACAAAATAAATGAGCTTTGCCTCAGGATTACCTTTTTAGATTTAGCAGAATATAAATTAATTTTTTGTGGTATTGTAATAGCAATTATGGCCTGAAAACGGAAACAGAAGGCCTTAATTATTCCTTTTCTTAAAACATATATTTTTAGACTGGTAATATTTGGGCCTGAAACCCCCAATCTCTGAAGTAGACTACCAATGATCAATCAATTCCCAACTTCTACTTGAGTAATTCTACCTTGCAGTGGAGGGGAATTATAATAAATCTCTTTACTTTTTTTCCCATGGAAGTCTTTCTGTATCATCCCATAGGTATGTTTTGAAACTCAGAAAATATTTTTACATAGACCCCTATAGATCTAGGGGTGTGTAAAGTGGGAGCTAGAGGCAGGATTTGACACTCAAAGGAGTTACTACAAGTATGACCAAGTGTCCAGAGGAAGTGCCCTTTTGAGATTACATTGGATTAGATTGGATTCCAGTAGTAGGATCTTGTTGCAGTAAATCTTCTCTTAAAAAAGTTAATAAAACTAGTGAAGTACAGGAATTTACAGCAGGATCTACAGTTTGAAGTCATTTTATTTCCTTAAATATTTAAATCACATGTGTTGTTGAAGCCAGGAATAATTTATCATAGAACTATATTTACATTTTCCATGAAGTGCATGAGGCCATAGAATGGTGAAATAAAGCATAAAGATTCTTGTTTTGGTAGTTTTTTTGGTTGATGATTTTCAGATATCATTCATTTATTTAAATTATTTATTGAGCAATGACTTTGTTCCAGGAACTACAATATAAACATGGCACATACATAGATTTATACAGGAGGCAGATAAACCAATAATCACAATGCATTAATCCACACTATTTTTGGAATGCACTTTCCTCAATTTAAATCTTAGTAGTCTACTTAGTTTTGAAGGCAATGGGGACTGTTTGAAGATGTTTACAAGGGAGTGATTATAATTATGGAACATGGCCACCCAATGCCTACTAAATAAATTTAAAACTCCTTAGCATATTTTAATTGAACTTTATGATCTGTTCCCTCATCTCCCATTCACATTTCCCCAGCTGTATGTTCTTTCCCAAAAGGGCATTACATGTCTTGCTTTAGTGTCTTTGTGCAAACTGCCTGGCCTACTGCACTATTTTCCCCACTCTTGCAAGAATCAGTGAAGCCCAACTCCTCATTTATCCAGACTCATTTCCTTAGAAAAGTCTTCCCTGACTCCATTGTTTTTGCCTGCTCTGCCATGTTCAATGAGTCACTTCTAAATCTGGTCCCACAAAACTTTCAGGCTATTACTATCAACACTCATCACATATCCCTGTAATTATTGAATCACATTTCTAACTCTGCAGACAATGAGGCAAAGGCTCTTATTAATCTTTTTGTCATAATATAATATCAAGGACACAAGGACTCAAAAATGTGTTTGAGTACTTGGGTTTGAAATGAGAAAAAGGTGGGTAATGGTAGTGGAAAGGTGCATGCATTTTATAAATTTGTTTACAGTATTAGATGACAGTACCATAAAATTGAGTTATTCTCCATAAGTAACAGAGAGCCATTGGGACTTTTAAACAGATCTGTACTATATCAGATTCATGGATTCATTGTTCTAGCATTAGATATGAGACTAGGCTAAGAATAACATTTGCCAGACACTGATTTGATGGAGTACATGCTGTCAAACTGAGCTAGCTAGTAGTCTAAAACTCCTTCATTCTCCACAAACCTGCATGATCCTTCAAATCATGATCTTTCTGTTTAGTCACAAATGCAGCCTGTATACACACAAATGGCTGGACCAGTTGTTAATATGATGCAACATGTAAGCTGTTGAGTACCTCTCTTCACCCATAACTCCTCTGTCATCCCATTTTCTCCCCTGGGACCTCCTTCCTGACTATAAGTCAGCAACCCCAAAGTTAATATCATGCTCAGCAAAGAAACTCCAGGATTCTGTTTCAGAGCCCCAGGCAGCACCATTTCTGAGTAACTGATGCCCATGTCCTCCTCCATGTTAAATATTTTAACTATCATTCCTAGTTATGTAAGTAATTCCGACAACAAAGTACTGGATTGGGGGTAACAGCTATGTATATGATGGGAGTTATTGTAATAGCACAAGTAAGTGATAATAACCAAACTGACATCTCCAGTGAGGTGGAAGATGTAGAGTTATGCTGAAATTCAGTTCTGGGTGAGGGAAGAAATATTAAGTTCCCTAAATGTAAGGAAAAAGCATTAGGTTCAGAATGGGGCAGAAGCTCCGTTAATAGGAATGAGATACATGATGTCTTCCTAGGTTAGCAACTTGTCAGAATGTTAAACTCTCAGGACAGAGTTTCTAAAATGATTCTAAATTTAGAAGTGGTCCTTGAGTATGAAATGGGTGTAACGTTACACATTTGGGATGAAGCAGCAAACTGCTTTGGGGACAGTAAGATAAAGGTATAAGAAGCCAAGTAAATTCTGAGTTCTCATGAGAAGAATTTCAATATCCATTTGTAGATATAAATAAAAATTTTCTCTGTTATGGAAGTCAGTAAGGGGAAAAAATACTAGCTTAAAGGGTTAGGACTGCCTTTCCAAATAATTGAGTACATAAGAGTCTTTTTCAACATGCATTGTCTTGACCAGGAGATATAATTTCTTGTGCAATATATGAATTGAACAATGAACTATTGAATATTGAATATAGACATGATTCAGTATGATTCTTGTTATTTTTTTTCCTTTTCATTAATGTGAATGGTCTAATATAATTGATAACACTATTCCAGTCATACTGACTCAAAAGTGTGAGAATCATTCTGGATTCCTACTCCTTCACCTCTTATATCATCAGTTACCAGATCTCACAAATTCTACCTCATATATTCCTAAAAAGTCTATGGCCAAATGTCCTTTTCTGAATTACTGTGCACATTTATGTATCTTCATATGTTCTTGACCTATTGTAATTAAATTCTAGGTAAAGGCATTTGTGACAGGTCCCATATATTCTGATTACTTTTGGTCATAAAAGCAGAACTCATTTTATTAATTAAGTTCCAGCCAATATAATGTGTCACTTCTGCACTCTTACCATTTAAGTCTCCAGCCCTGGTTGGGAGCCTCAAGTGGTACTTTTAGGATTAGGGAAGCATAGGGTTAGTATCTTCACTAGTATTAGTCCATGCCCTTCTCAATTTCTTAAACTAGCCATAATCGCTGACCTCTCCCCATTGGACCTGGGGATGGGGGAAGAAGAATAGTAAAAAGAAAAGATCCTACTTGACTGGTACACTTGTAATCTGACTCAGATGGCTTATGATGATTACAATTTCAGGCTTATTATCTTAGGGGGCATTGTTTTAGCCTCCTTATAGAACCTTCTACTGGAAAACCTCAATAGAGAATCATTTGGCATGAGTAATGTCCTTCTTCTGGCTGTGCCCACTGTTGATTCCCCACTATCCCCAAAGCCTCAGGATGGTATATTTGCCCCTCCGGGGAGTCCTCCTATGTGGGATTACTTTTTAGAAACACACCAGGCCAGCTTGGCTCTGATGGAGTTAGCCATCTCCATGCAACCTTCTTTATCATATTTACTCCATCTCAAACTACTCTAGCCTCTGCCCTGTACCCTTAGAATTTTCTCAGTAAAGTTAGACCCTATTTTTGCCCCCCAAGACGCTGTGCTAATGTCAAGTTCTCTAACTATTTTGGTTGAAGACCCTCAAGCTTAGCTTACATTGGAGAGAAAGTACCCCCTCTTCTTTCATGAGAAAGCATAGCACCTACTGGCAACAATCTCCAAAGGAACACTCCTTTCAGTCATTTCAACTTTATTTTCAAACTTCAAGGCAGATAAAGAGCTAATGTTGAACTATTTCCATAATCATGTAGCATGTTCTATACCAGCACTCTGGCACCTTCCCTTATTTGTTGCTTTGTTCTTGAACTTTGCTCAAAATTCATGAGAGAAAGAATATCATTTTAATATATGATTACAAATATATGTCTTTCTCACTAAGTAGATTAAAAACTTAAAGTCAGAAACCAAGGCAGTATTGAGTGCTAGTTAGAAGCACAAACATTGTGGCCTGATGTGCTATGGTTGAAATCGCTCTTCCATTACTTACAGATGGGAGACCTTGACCACATTATTTACTTTCTCTTGGCTGTGGTTTCTTCACCTGTAAAATGGGGCTAAGAAACCTACCTTACAGTAATAGATGACCTTTATGGAGCCTTTACTCTCCTATCATTTATTTAGCCTTCTGTGAAAAACAAAACAAAATTAAGTATGCAAATTCCCTTATATCTATTGTCTCATTTTCATGAGATGAGATTTGTTATTTCCCCCCATTTATTGACGAGACATATATGTTAATTAGCATGCCAAATTTAGGTAGTTATTAATTATGCAGAAATGGCAGAGCTGGAGATCTAGAAATGCAGTAGATGTTCAGTTAATACTTACTGAATAAAATAAACATTTCTTATCATTTTACAGATGAGGAAATTGCTGTACATAAATAATTAATTAATTACCCTATTTCAAAAATCTGGTAAATGTTGTTTTCAGACTTGCATAACTAGGTTTCTTAAAGTTTGTTCTGTTTGAGTCAATGACTGACTCCAAACTCCATTGTACTTGTAAGCTCATTAACATGCATACACATTTAAATATATAATGAGTTATTTCCTAGGTTTTTGAAGCAGGAGACATAGATTCATTTATCCAGTTATTTTACAAATTTATGGGATAAAATAAAGCTATAATATAACCTTTGTAATAAATTTTATTTATTTATATATAAGTAAATATATAGTAATATATAAGTAATATATATAATAATAATAGTAATAGTAGTAGTAGTAATAGTAATAGTAATATATAAGTAATAATATAAATATATATTTATTTATATATAAGTAAATATATATATATATATATCTCCTGAACAGGATGTAATAAAAACTAATGTGGATGGTTGACTTTACTTAGTTTACTCACAATGTCCATTAATATTACATGGCCAATATTGTTTAGGGGACTTGCCCTGATAGGGTGTTTTTGTATGGTTTAACTTATAATTTTCTCGAATAAAACAAAAACAGCCTCATATTTATCCTATTCAATTAACTTGTGTGGAGTTATATATTGTGTCTTGCTAAGTTTCTGGCTTGACAGAATAGAAAGGCTAAGGCATTGACCTAAAATATAGCAATATACTCAATGAGGTATCTCAAATAATAAATCTATTGAATTATTTGCTTCATTCAATAATATATATTAGGTAAAGACTATATAGCAGGCACTTTCCTAATCCCCAATTTAGTACAAGAGTATATTAAATTTTCCTATTTTTATTTTTTTCCTAGTTTTATATAAGTGAGCTGAGAAGACAAAATTACTGAATGTATGTAGCATAATTTCTACCAGAAAAAAATAGGTTATAAAACCCCAACAAAATAAGTAAAAAACAAAGTGCAGGGGTATTGATTATGGATATAGATTGTTATATTTTTAAGAGGGTAGCCAAGGAAAGCTTTCAAAGAAAAAAAAAGAGGATATTCAAATAACGAGCTAAAGGAAGTGTGAGAGAAATTCCATCAAGTATTTGGGGGGAAAGAGCATCTCAAGCAGTTGAAAAAATAAAAACAAATAGTCAACTTTGCAGCAAGACTGGTGTTGGGAGAATAGCAAGGGAGCTAGTGAGCAGAATTCTCCAAGGAAGCAAAATGGCAGAAAGAGAAAATGGTCAGAAATGTGGAGAAAAAATTGACAGGAAGTGATGGAGAGAAAATCATATTGGGCCCTCTAAGATATTATAAAGATTTTGGCTTTTACTTGGAATGAGATTGGAAGATATTGGAGGGTTCTTAGCATAGTGAGCCCATTATATAATATGGCTTTATAAGTTGACTCTGACTCCCATGATAAGATGAGACTGAAAAGGGATAAGGGCAGAAGAATCAAGGAGAATGGTGGAAGCTATTGCAAGATTGAATAGAGGAATGATCTGATAGATCACAGTGGTTGACCGACTTACATTAGTTCATCTAAGCAGCTGTGGAGCTATTGAAATGTAGTCAAAATCTATCTTTAAGATAAAGCTGGTGGAATTTGCCAAATTGCTAGAAGCAGAGTCTGAGAGAAAGAGAGTTGAAGATAATTCAAAGATCCCTCACAATATGAAATGCTGAAATTGCTATTATATGAAATGGGATAGATTGGAGGGAGAACAAATTTGGGCAAAGGACTAAAGCACGGATTTGGGTAGATTAACATGAAATATTCATTACAAAGTAGGGTGGAAAACTCAAGTTGGCCAGTGGAGATTGGAGTCTGGAGTTGCAGAAAATGCCCACACTACAGAAAAGTATATTTGAGAAACTGAAGCATATTGATAATATTTAAATTCATGGGACTTGTGCGCTGTATCCATACTCTCTTATATAAATAAGACCTTTGCTTTTGCAGACAAGCATACTGATAGTTCACCTATCTAATATATATATATATATATATATATATACATATACTAGATACATATTATATATCTAAATATAGACATATATACATATATATACACATATTCCACTCCTAGTTATACATCAATTAACATACATATATCTTTTCACAAAAAGGCACATGCAAGACTGCTTATAACAACACTAGTTATAATATCCCAGACTAAAAGCAACTCATATGTCCAACCTAGGTAGAAAAGGTAAACAAATTCTGGCGTATGTATACAATGAAATACTATAGAGTAGTGGGAATGAATGAGCTACAACCATCTACATTATTGTAGATAAATATCACACACATAATGCTGAGCCAAAGAAGCCAGACTAAAAAAGCATATATTGTACTTTTCCATTTGTCCAGGATGGAAAAAAATTGTGAGAAGCCAAATTGGTGATTAACATTGGTGGGTTGTGACTTGAAGGGGTACAAGGGGAACTTCTGAGGTGCTGAGTTTGTTCTTTTTCTTAAACTGAATGTGGGTTACATCATTGTATTCACTTCTGAAAAATCACCAATGTTTACTTATGATTTGTGTACTTTTTATTTTCACAATATATTTCAAATGAAACATTTACTTAAACTACCTTCATTGACCCCATTTCTCCCTCCAACTACTGCTGTTGGAAAAGACACAGTAGAGAGGGAAAACCTGACATGGTAAGTGAAAGAAAAATATTATTAGAGCAATGTCCGTGAATAAATGAGAAGAGATGGAAAATAGTACACAAGAGGAAGATTTGGCCATTGCTAGGTGTATGGGTAGACTGTGTCTGGAAAAAGTGTCATTGCATGGGCAGAGATGCAGGTAGGAAGGTGGATACTTGTTGTGGTAAGAGCATTCAAATATCTGTATTGATTGCTTACATCTTCCCCATGAAATCATAATCATGATGAAATCAGGTGAGAGTTAGGATGGGAAAAAAAAAAGTGTTGGAAGTTTAAGGAGAGTGAAGGTAAAATGTAATCATTTAGGAGAGTAGGAAATTAATCTACTGAGGAAATACTGCAAGAATGTTGGACCCATATGATTTCAGTGTTCAAGAAATTGAAGTGAGCCAGACAGAGAGTACGTGTGTGTGTGCACACGCACACACATGTGTGCATGTGTGCATGGACATATGTGGCAGTGTGTGTATATTATTTTCCAATCATATTCAACTACAACTGACAATGACAGCTAGAAAAATGGATTTAACCAGTATTATCATTTAGCATAGTAGATAAGATAGAGTGAGAGAAGGGCAAAAGAACTGAGTATATATGCAGGTCAATAAATGTAATTATTGAACATAGAATTTAATCTAACATAAAGTTAGATATGAGGACATGAACAAAGTAAGTGATAGTGAAAGATTACTAAGATCATAGCTTATGGATCCAAATGGCATTGAAGGCTTTTAAGGCTTGAGGTACAAGAGGCAGTAAGATAAAAGGATAAGAAGTGATAGGAAATTAAAATTAAAATATGGAGTGGTGGTACTTAACATTGGAATGATAAGTTCAAGTGTAATGTCATGGGGATAAGAAAGCAAAAAAGATGACATCATAAGAATAGAGAAAGAAAAAAGTTAGAGACCAGAATTTTGGTAAAAAAATCTATGTTGATTATAATTTGATAAAATTATGCATTTATAATATTGAAATTACCATGAGTGAAAGTAGCAATGACTTGGGAGTTAAGTATTGAATATTAATTTTTAAAAGTAGACATACACAATGGATGCATGTGTGGACTTAGCATTTTGTATTTTGTAGCAGTGGAGTGAGAAGCAACAATACATATTTCAATTTATTTTTAAACTAGTGTGGTCATTTGGTTTTGAAAACTGAAAATTTTTTATACTGTGTTAAGTTTAAGTCCTTTTCTTTGATGTGTTTATGAGGAAATTTCATTTCAATTGAATATGACAAGTTTATATGTTAAGTCCATGGAATAAAAATTGCTTAGAAATGTACAGAATATACTTTTAAATAAAGATAATAGTTGATTTAATTTTCCCCTAGAACAGGAAGAATATAAAGATAA
This sequence comes from Zalophus californianus, assembly GCF_009762305.2. Lineage (NCBI taxonomy): Eukaryota > Metazoa > Chordata > Mammalia > Carnivora > Otariidae > Zalophus > Zalophus californianus. Next base: position 66,605,384 of record NC_045598.1, on the reverse strand, counting down.
TGGGTAAAAAAATCAGATAAATATGTAGGAATATAGTTTGCTTCTCTGATCTGACCACAACAATGAAAAATACCTTCAAAATGTCCTTAAAATATTTAGATATTTTTCCTTAGCATATATTTGATTTTGGAGGATTAGTTTTCTGAATTTTTGTGAATTAATTAAGTCGACTTAAATAGACTTAGTTGCTTCATTTGATCATAATATCCTTGTAAATATACATGTTCAAACAGTATTCCAACATTTTTACATATTATACTGAGATGTGCAAATTTATATAAAATGTAGACTCCTCTAGAACAGTTGAAATACAGTACTTATTTATTCCCAAGGTCTGTCATAAGAAACAATGAAAGACTTCTGTGCATGTTTAATGAATTTAAAATGACTTCAACTTTTTATAAAGTTTATTAAGTCCTCTTTCCATTTTTAGTTATTTTTATGGTACAGAAGTCATTTCAAGTTTCTCTAGTGATCTAAAGAGACAGGTTGATGAAGAGTAAAATTGGACAGTACAATTCTTGGCTTTCATTTCAGTCTATGCAGCCCGACTTTCATCTGTTTTATATATTAGGATTCTGCTTATGGTTATTTTGGAAACAATAGTTTTTACTGATGAAAAGAATAATGATGACAAATACCCGATAAACAGAAATGGGCACTAGATCCCAGGATATGTTTTGTCCATATAACCATTCTACATACAGCACAAATAACTTATCTTTAAAAATTTATTTTTTTATTTCTCCTCATTATATGGCAAACTTCAAAGGGCAAAGATTTTACCCTTTTTTTTTTAAGTTATCATAGCACCTGGAGATGTTTCTGATGTATATTAACTGCTCCATAAATATTTGTTAAATAAAGGATATGGAGACAGAAGCCTATGCAATTCTTAATCTTTCAACATTTGCCTTGCTTCCTTTAGAAAAAAAAATAGAGGAAAAAACTCAGTTACCTCAGTTGTGAAGAACAAAGGAGATGATGTGTGTAGAAATACTCCATAAACTGTTGAGCACTCTCCCTATTAAGCATAAAGTATAGGGCACAATTATTAGATAAAATAATTTGTTTTCATTAGCTCAGCACTCAAAGGCACAAAAAATAATACATAAATAAAGTTGTTGGTGCATTTTTTCCAGTAACCTCAATCACCATGATAATTTGGGGTGAGGGAGTAATACACAAAGAGATAGGACAAAAAGCTTGCAGTGGACATTGGCAGATAAAGGTGCCAAGGGAAACAGAATGGCCCAATAATAAGGCAAAAGCAAAAATGAAACCCAGATTCTCTCTTGACCTCAACTATGATCTGAGATATATTGTTTCAATCAAGTGGAATAATTTTTAAAAAATATTTTATTTATTTATCTGAGAAAGAGAGAGAGAAAATGAGTGGGAGGAGGGGCAGAGGAGGGAGAGTCTTAAGTAGACTTGGTGCTGAGCCTGGAGCCCAACACGGGACTCAATCCCATGACCTTGAGATCTCGACCTGAGCCAAAACTAAGGCTTAGAGGCTTAACCTACTGTTCCACCCAGGCACCCCTGGAGTAAATTTTAATAACCCTAATGTTACCATAGATAAAACAGTGATTTTATAGAATAAAATGGTACCCATGGAATGTTCTTTCTAGAGGAAAGCAGACTGTTAGACCATGATTATTATTTTAATAAATACATACTCTCTATCAGAATCTGTGTTAGGCATTTTATATACATTATCTGATTTAACTATCATAACAGCTTAAGAGTTTCAAATTATTTTTCTCATCAAGCTGCAAAGAAATGAATGGGTTTGTGCACTGACCCAAGCAAAATGTAGATTTGAAATTTGAATTTCACTTTCTCCAGCTCTAATTGTGTGTTCATTCCACTTTGGAAAGTAAAGCTGTACCCCAGTAAAAAGTAGGTGGAAAAAATTTGGTGGAGCGATAAAAATGAATTAAAAAAAAATAACTATACAGCAAATAAAGCCCCTGTTACAAGGAAGCAACATTTTTGCACACAATGAGATGCTCAGAATACAACTAGAATTCAGATCAGTGAAAACTAAGAAAAATAGGGTCTGAACACATAGATTATTTTATCATTAACAAAGTACTAAAAATGTATAGAATCCCAATGCAATGTTTACAGTCATTGTCCATATCTGTGCAATTATACTTATATTGACAATTTAGTTTACTTAAATATGTAGTTATCTTCCTATACTGCAGGTCAACCATGTCTAACTCATACTTTTATCATCTTCATAAAGTTTCAGTTAAAGAAAAGTGTCCTGACTTGCTGGATAAATACAGTAAAGCTATAGTAGATTTATCCTCTCTTTCATGCTAGAAACCACACAAAATTAACAAGGAAAATTAAGTCCTAAATCTGCTATCATAAAAGTAAGGGACTGAGAAAAGCCACATATTTAAAAATGTATATTTTTAAAAATGGTCAGTATTAGATAAAATTCACCCTCAAAGTAAGTGGCCAATTTCAGGAAGCATTAGCAAAAATATTGATTTGGAGTGCAGGGATAGTGTCCTTATTCATATAACCTAACTGTTGAGAAACCTGTAGAGACAGAGATAGAAGAAAAACTTTTCCTGGGCCTGATTCAGTTCAGAGAGACACAAAGAAACATAGAAACATAGTCTCTGAGGACTCTATGAATTTTAAAGTCTAAGAAGCTACCACTTCTTCATCCATTACTGGAAAATATTGCAAATGGCGAGTTCAGAAAACAGTTATTCATTCAATTATGAATAACTTAAAGAAGATGGCACAACCTCCCTACAAAGATCAAAATAATTGATACGGTAGAAGCAACACTTCTCAATAGATAAAAAATAACTCTATGGAAAGATGTTGCCACACAGCAGATAAAAACTGTAAATAAACATTTCACTATTAATGCTGTGCAAGATATCCAGTCAAACAGACCACTAATGATTTAGTGTCAATAGTGATAAGATTTATCTCACTGTTCATAAACAGTCACACGGTGGTATTTTTCTCTAGAGTGTTTCATCTGAGCACCTGATGCATTCTTCTTGTATTAGAGCTGAGAAACACACACTGGGATTTTGGACAGAACTCAAAGATAGATCTCAGTTTATGTCTTATAAGTAAAGCACCTAACTCTGAATTTCCCCCATCATTTTTAAAGCTAGGAGAAAACCAGCTGTTTTGCTTAGATGGCAATCATTTACATGGTTATTGGGTGTTCTCAAGCAAATTTTTCACAGTGGGAGACTTTTTACAGATAAGAAATTCATCAGTGATAGAGAAAAAGATTGCAAAAACAGTCTAGTTAAATGTTATTATGGGGAAATTGCACATTCTGTCTATTTAAACATTATTGCTTTGTTTTGGAGTGTAGGTTCAAATAAGCTCTAGAATATAAAATTTCTAAGAAGTCATTTTCTTTAAGAAACTAGATAGGTTAAAAATAAACTTTTGTCAGCAGAAAAACTGTTTAGCTAACTGTTTGTAATCCTTAGCTGAAGAGCAGAGGGAATCAAACTCCATCAATTGTGTGATAAATAGCCTGGGCTGTAGAACTTTCAAGCAGAGGGTAGTCATGTGAGAGAAGCACACACGCTAGACAGTATTTTTATCCTTTAAATTAAAGTCATGGGATTGCAGAGTAGAGAGGTTGAAGTAGAGGGCACAGTCATTGGGTTTGAATTTTTTTTCTTTTTGTTTCAGTTTTATTTTGATCCAGGCAGTGAATAAATTCAAAAAAGCTCTTCTTACCCAATCTGCATGGATGTAAATACCTGAATCCTAGGGAGATGAGTTCAGTTCAGGAGCTTGCTAATTGAAAAACATTGACACCGAAATTGACCTCTTATTTCTTACCTCTGAGGCCACAAGCCTCATATTGGCAGGGGCAGCTGGGACAGCATATAGAACACATCAAGATGTGTCTGAGCATAAGTAGTTTTTAGAAAAATAGAAGGGTTATAACCATGGATAGATAAATAGCAAATGATATCATGTAAGAATGGTCAATGGTACTTCAAAGTACTAATGGTATCATTTTTCTTTAGTACTTGTATTAAAGTAGCATCTGATTAAATAATTTAAAGAAATAACTTTCATATATATGTATATATATATATTTAGTCTATAATTTTGACAAAATAGCCCATGAGTTTTTTACATATTTTGTTACTTTTAATAAATTTAGTTAACTTAAATTTTAACATGTTTTCTAGATTTTAAGTCCTCTTTATTTAGAATTTTTGTAAGAGATATTGTCATTTTTTTTAAAAGATTTTATTTATTTATTTGACAGAGACACAGCGAGAAATGGAACACAAGCAGAGGGAGCGGGAGAGGGAGAAGCAGGTCTCCCGCTGAGCAGGGAGCCCTATGAGGGGCTTGATCCCAGGACTCTGGGTTCATGACCTGAGCCTAAGGCAGATGCTTAACGACTGAGCCACCCAGGTGCCCCGATATTGCCATTTTTAATAGTTAACTAAAATTTTGTTTTAAGGACTTCCATTGAAGTCAATTTAAAATTCTAAAAAAAAAAGTGTACAATAAAGTTTGTATTCTAGATGAAATAATACTGATAATTATCTTTGTAAAGAGTAAAAAAGGGTAATAGAAGATGTAAGAAAAAAAAAGAAGGAAAGAGAGCAGCAGGGAGAAATAGAAAGGCATCAAAATATGGAGATGCAGAGAGGCTTCATTCTTAACACAGACACTGCAAATTTTATTCTCAGTATATTCTCTTCCAGTCAGTGAAATACACTTTACCATTGTGAAATGAGAAGAAATCTTAGCTGTAGACAGAGATATGGAATATTTTTTATCAACTTTCTCTTGCTTATTTGTTATTTTGAGTTTTCTTTTATGTAGGTCAGGCATTTTTTCTCCATCTCTCTCTAGAGCAAAATACTTTATTTTTTTTAAAGATTTTGTTTATTTATTTGACAGAGAGAGACACAGTGAGAGAGGGAACACAAGCAGGGAGAGTGGGAGAGGGAGAAGCAGGCTTCCCGCTGAGCAGGGAGCCCGATGTGGGGCTCGATGTGGGGCTCAATCCCAGGATCCTGGGATCATGATATGAGCTGAAGGCAGATGCTTAACGACTGAGCCACCCAGGCGCCCCTAGAGCAAAATACTTTAAATTAGTGAACTACACTCATTTTCCCAATTCCTCTTCTGGGGTTGTTTCCTGAAGCTATTGCAATCAGGCTCCCCATTCCTATCATACCACCCAAACTGTGCTTGTTAAAGTTACCAGTAACTTCCAATTAAATTAATGCACTGGTAATTTCTCAGCTTTTATCCTACTTGATTCACTTGTAGTATTTGACGCAATAACCTCCTTTTTCTTGAAAACATATACTTCATTTGCCTTCAGCGCTCACACTACTACTATCTCACTTTTACTCAGTTCCTTTTCCACTTTTGTCCTATCTACTATTTTCTGAAGGATGGATTATTTCTCCCACGGTTCAATTATCTGCCATTAGAGTAGTTAGTACATTTATATTTAGTGTAATATTTATATGGCTGTACTTTATTTTCTCAATTTGGTTAGTTAAATATTTTCTCGTATTCCATTTGATTTTTTTCTATCGGTCACACTTTTATATATATATATGTGTGTGTATGTACTTATATATGTACATATGTGTTCTATATTGTAATTTTAACTTATCCTGCTCTACTTATATTTAATATTAAACCACCTCACACAAAATGTAAGAAGTTAGCAACACTACAGTTATATTAAATCTCCCATTCCTAATTTATTGCATATATGTATATTCTACATATATTCATTCAGATATTCTATCTGGTGTCATTTTCCTACAATCCAAAGAACTTCCTATGGCATTACTTTCTATCATTACTTTTAGTATAATTTTTCTGTCAATAAATGTTCTCATTTTTTTTTCTTATCTGAAAATATCTTTTTTCAAATAAGTGCTATTTTGGTGGGATGTAAAATTCTGGAGAATGACTAAATATAAATATATTTTTAGCACTTTAAAGATGTTGTCTTCTTGCCTACATTTCTGTATGATCAGAAGTCAACCATAAGTTTTATTTTTATTTTTTCTCCCTACATATGAGGAGTCCTTTTTTGTGCTGCCTTCAAGATAACTTTGGTCTTGCAAAGTTTGATTCTGATATTCTTATGTATGACTTTATTTTATTCAACCAGAGGTACACTAAACTTCTAGCATATGCATTAATATACAATAATACTTTTCATAAATTTGGTGATATTTCTTTGGATATTTTTTTCTGCTCTATTCTCTATGTTTTCTCAGTCTTTGACTTCATTACATCTGTTGGACCACTTTTCATTGTCCCCCGAATCCCTGATGCTTTTTTCAGTGTTTCCAATATTTTCTATTCTTTTCATTCAATTAGATATTATTTTATTGATCTATCTTCAAGTTCACTGATGCTTTATTTTGCAGTATCTGATTTCCATTAACTTTTTCTAGTCATATCACATATATTTTTTTGTAGTTTTAGAATTTAATATAGTTTCCATTCCCCTCTGAAGTTCTCCATTTACTTACTCATTATGTCTATCTTTTCTTTTAAATCATTAACTATATTTATAATGGCTGTTAAAAAATTCTTATTTGTTAATGTTAATATCTACAGTCATCTCAAATTTTATTTTTAGTGACTTTTTATTAACTTCTAATGGGTCATATTTTCCTGCTTCTTCATGTCAAGTATGTTATGCTTGACATCGTGGATTATACTTAATATGGTATCTGGACGATGTTTACTTCCTAAAAGATTATTGATTTTTGTTTTGTCAAGAATCTTGATCTAGTAAAATTTGGTTTTATTCTTTGCTGTAGTATGTCTACTATTCTTTCTTTCTTTTTCTTTCTTTCTTTCTTTCTTTCTTTCTTTCTTTCTTTCTTTCTTTCTTTCTTTCTTTCTTCAATTCTGTGCTTTGTTTTCAATCAAGAACATTGTACTAACTTTGATGACATGGCCTTTTGGAACTTTAAGTGAGTGATCAGCTGCCTAGCTAGATCTAATTTTCATTGGCAACATAAGATTACCATCATGACCTCTGAAATCTCTGTTCTGATCTCAGTCCCCTAGCAGCTGCTCTCTATTAGACATCACTGGAATCTTACCCTATACATGTGCAACCCAGCCCTCAGGCAAATAGCCCCAAGGAACCCCTCTGCATATTTCTGTGTCTGCCTTCTGTGCAATTCCCTACTCTCCAGTAACCTGCTCCACAAATTTTAGCTACTTCAGCAAACCTTGCTTTTACTTTCTCTTTTAAACAAGACTGTGATCTCATTAGGCTGTAATTCAGAACATACCCTCAGGCAGAAAGTTTGGGTGAACATAAGGTTCACAGTAATTATACTTTTCTCATGGATCACAGCTCTGTGATGCCTACTGCTCAGTGCTTGAAAACAGATCCACATGTTTTGTCCATTTTCATATAGTTTGCTTATGAGGGCAGGTCTGATACCAAATATTCTGCCATGGCTAGAAACCAAAGTCTGCAGTTCTCACATCTTTGACTTTGCAATTGTCTTCCTGGTTAATTTGAGCTATTAATCATCACTTACAAATGTAGGCATTTTTCTCATAGTTAAAAGCAATGCTTTACTTCCAGTAGCTCGACAAAATCTTCAAGTCATGCTTGACTCTTCTCTTTGATTCTTTGCATCTAATCCACTAGTAAATTCTAGTTTTACTTTCAAAATATATCCATAATATTTATCCAAGGCATGGATTAACCATCCAGTGCTTCCACAATATTCCGGCCTCTTTTCTGGACAGAATTACTTCAGTAGTTTTCAAGTTAGGTTCTTCCTTCTATCCTTGACCCTCTCAAGGTTGTCATTTTCTTAATATAGTATTTTTGTGCTTATTAGGAGAAGTTGTCACCTATGATCTAAAACTTTAGATTGTTTTTTTTTTTTTTAACTCAGAAAGAGTTCACAAGTTCTTGCAGCAGCCTGAGAGGATATAGGATTCCACTCCTTATTATCTTCATCTTATATCACTCTTCCCTTTTTTACTCTTCTTCTGTAACACTGGCCTCTTTATTATACTTGCGGTGGATGAAGTTTATTCCTAAATCAGAGCCTCCGCACAGAGTAGTTCCCTTTGACTAGGACAATTTTCTGCAAATATGTACATTGGCTTCTGACTAAATACCACTTTTTCAATGAGACTATCTCTGACCTCTTAATTTAAAACAGTTTTTTCTCCTCTTATCCCTAACCATAACCACACCTGGGAATCACTATCTTTCACAATCAGTCTATTAAATCAAGGGACCAAAATTATTTAAATAGACCAACAAATAAGTGATATTTGCAGTAGATTTTTGTCACTCTTGCCATAGTATTTTTTGGGGGGGTACAAAAACTGCACCTTCGCTTTCAGAGAACAACCTTTCATAAACTGGACATTGTCAATTCTGGAGCCATGTCCAGTGTAATAGCCTATTTGATAGTGTCTTTTAGTTAGTATACCACTAGACCTACTTTAAAGCCATTGTTTTATTTCTCCCCATTCTCAAATTCTATAACTAATTTTAATAACTAGAAACTCTGTAATCTTAAATTATATCTATTTTTATAGAAATACTTATTGCTTTATCATTATGAAATGACTCCTGTCTGTCCTAGGTATAGGCTAAAGTAGGCTCCCTCTTTTAACATCTTGTTTTGATAAGGACAGCCAAGTATCTGAAATATGTATCAATATTAATAATATGTAGACATGCAGAAGCATTAAATTAAGAATTTATTGAGTTCAAATATTAACTATGATTAAACATTGTGGACATTATAAATCTTAATATAATTTATCTTCTACATTTCTGGTTTTCCACATATACTCTAATTCCTCAAGGGCACATCTAATTCTATTCATAGTGTCTGGCACGTAGTATGTTTGGCCTGCAAAAATATATTGAGATACCCACAGGAAGATTGCAAGATCTGGGTTTGATTGTTAGGAGAAAGGATGATGATAGACTGAGGAATTTAAGGGTGTATATGCCCATGGCATGGCTTAGATAAAAATGTTTCTAAAAGAATAGATTGCTGTTAATGTGAAATAAAATAAAAAATAAATAAAATAAAATAAAATAAAAAGTGTGTATGGTTTAATAGTGTTTTAATAATAAATAGATAGACTCAAAACATACAGCATCACATCAGGACATTGAAAAATATTTTAACAACAACTGTTGTCAGCAATATATGGTAGAAATGAAACATCTAGTCATTTGTATTTTAGAGACATGATAATAGTCAGCTGTTGCTATAGACTGGCTTAATTCTTTAGGATATGGGCCTGTCCAACTTGGCTGCTAGTTTCATCAAAGCATGCACTCTGAGAAGGAATAGAGCTAGTCTTTCACAAGAAGGAAGTTACAACTTTAGGTAATCTAACCTTTGAAGTGACATTCTTTGCCACAGCTATGACCACAGGTCTTTCTCACACTGAAGAGCAGGGGTAACACAGGAGTGAAAGCCAATGGGGTACACACTAGACACTGCCTGCCACAGTTATTCACAGTGTGTTCTTGGTTGCTGGAATCATTTGCATATTCTTTTTTGTTACTGTCAATTGTCTGAATTTTCTTAATATTTCTTAAGTTAACTTGCATAGCCTTCATATTAAAATGTTATACTTAGCCTTTGTTGGATGTGAATATTTGAAAGGATCCTTCTACCAAAATTTGCTGAAACTCAAAGATATACTACCTTTGCCCTTCATTCTAAGATGCTGAGTCAAGTTTGTTTAATTATGGTATCTTTGTTAATCTTGATAGTTAGCCTGTTTGACTTTTTCCTCTTTTCCATGTCTCTGTTTACTTAATTATATTTTAATAGTAATATATGAAGGTCATAACTATCCTAAGTATATAAAACTTGTTTTGCTACCTAAAAATTCTGGATTGAGAGCATAACTGTATCTTCATTTGTGCATGTTTGTGGTGTGTATATACACAAATAATTAAATAGATGGTAGGTAGATTGATAGATCGATCTCCAGGTACTAAAACATAATAAAATTACTATGTTCAATAATTAGGTTTTCTTTAAAATTCCAAGGCATTTACAGCTGTCCTTTTCTTTTATAGATTCTTAGAACACAGCTGCTCTATAATATTTTATTCTTTATAAATAGTGGTAATTTGCCTCTATCTTGATTCTACAGTTTTCAGTTATAGGGACATCTGTCATATTTCTAAAAGATTGCTGTGAAAGCTATCTGAGGTGTCTAAACAACAAAAATTCAGTATGCCTTGGTCTTAAAACTGAAGATACTGTTTCATGTGCCAGAACATTCTCTTTGATTCTAATTTGAATATGAGCTCCACAGGGCTTTTTTACTCTTTTTACTCTGACTGGATTTATAGATTTTGAGGGCAAATGCTGTCATATTTCTAGCTTTCTGACTAATTTCTTGATAACTCCTTGTGGTAACAGCAGAAAGGCTAGTACCTCCCTCTTGGATCTCTATCATGAATTATTCAAAAACTATGAAGAAGTGTACTCAGTCTGACAGGGGTCACCAGTCCTCCTCTGAGAACTAAGAAAAAACACAACAGGAAATCAGATTGGTTTCAAGATCCTCCTGAGAGTTGGCTCATACAGTTTTAGGGGTTGGCAAATCTGAAATTTGTAGGGTGGGCTAGCAGGCTAGAAATTCAGGCAAGAGTTGATAGTATAGTCTTGAGGCAGAATTCCTTCTCTGGGAAAACTGTTTTTGTCTAAGCCCTTCAGTAGATCGAGTGGGGCCCACCCAAATTATTAAGGATAATTTTTATTTAAAGTCAACTGTTTGCAAATATTAATCTTGTTGATATAATACCTTCGCAGCAGCATTTAGACTAGCATTTCACCAAACAACTGTGTATGTTGGCCTGACCAAATAGACACATAAAATTTAACCATCACTCTTCTGAAATACAGTTTTGAAATTGGTCCTTCACATCGTGGCAGACACTGAGTATTTTAGTGATGATATATCTAGTTTTAGATCCCTGCCCGCTATATGGTATTACTACCTTATACTAGAGCTCCAACATTGCAATACAATTTGTAACAATTCTTTCTCAAAATATAACCAGAGTTCTCAGATGGTGGGATCCATTTGCATTTCTAGTCACATAAATTACCACAACCAGCCTTCTCACAAGGCACTCATTCTATGTGAGTTCCTGCTTTCTGTCTATATATATTAATGGAATTTTATTTCAAGAATCACTTTGGGGGTGCATGGGTGGTGCAGTCGGTTAAGTATCCGACTCTTGGTTTCAGCTCAGGTCGTGATCTCAGGGTCATGAGATCAAGCAAGCCCTGCATTGGGCTCCATGCTTAGTGCAGAGTCTGTTTAAATTTTTCTCCCCCTCTCCCTCTGCCCCTCCTCTCTGTCTCTGTCTCTGTCTCTCTCTCAAACAAATCTTTAAAAAAAAAAAAAAAAGCATTCCTTTGTTCTTTGATCCCACTCATTTCTGGTCAGGAAAATCCTTGATGTAACATGGGAAATTTGCTAAACTTCAAATTAATTCTTTCAAATAGGGAAGATCATTTCCTCTCCCCTCCTTTCCATAGAATGTTTTTTGGTTTGTTTTGTTTTTCCCTTTCCATAGACCATTTTCTCTATCTGGAGCAAGTTTCCCTTTCCCTTATGCCCCATCTTTTACTTGTTTAATTCCTCACATGTCTCTCAACTGTTAATTTGCTGTGGAAGCTTTCCTGACCACCCTGTTTAAGGTAAATTGCACTATCTGTGCCCATCATTTTATATTATGTAGTTCTTAATCACACTATTTAGGAGTTTTTGTTTTGTTTTGTTTTTACTATTTTATGAATTTTTGTGTGTGTGTTTTGCTTTAGGTAATGATTTTTTTGGCATCTGTCTTCCATGCCCAGTACCACTTTTTGATTCAGGTAAGAGAGTTCTCTACACTGGACCTGTGCTTTAGAGGGATCCGTTCTGGTCTTCCCATATATGCCCTTTATCCCGTAAATTGAGGAGTCTGTGGGATCAAAAGGATCTGCCTGCAGTTTGCCATTTTCTTGTTCTCTGACCACACTCTAGGTACCCAGCAACTCTAGAATTTCCTGCTCAAATGGCTATAAGTTCTCTTGTCCTGAAGATGGACCCTTAAACTCAGAGTGGTCGGAGGAAAGTGTGGGAGTGAATGAAACTTGAAATTGTGGTTTGGAATGTCCACATATGTGTAGTAGAGAAATATCATAGTGTGGTACAGAGGGAAGTTTTAGAGAGGAGGTGGTGTAAGGGAATTTGTGCGTGGGAAGTTTGAGAGCTGGAGACTAACGCCAGGGGCTAACTCAGCAACAACCACTATATTCTCAGCCGGAACTCAGTGATCCAACAATTCTATTTTTGTTAAATATCTTGTTTTTAAAGGTTTTATTTACCCATTTAAGACACAGAGAGCACACACAGGCAGGGGGAAGTGGAGAGGAATAAGCAGACACCCTGCTGAGCCCAACATGGGGTTCCATTCCAGGACCCTGAAATCATGACCTGAGCAGAAGTCAGATGCTTGACCTACTGAGCCACCCAGGCACCCCTACGATCCAACAATTCTAAATTCAGAACTGGCCTACCTCTTGTTATGAAGATATATTTGGCAAAGCAAAAGGACAGAGCATATTTTACTTAACACTGATTTTTAAATATTTTGACATATGGTGATTTGCTTTATCTATTGTAGATTGTGTGGTTAATGAGAGAAAGGAACTTCTTTACCCTGTTTGCTGCTCTTCCCAGATTTTGGTACATATCATATAGTGAAGATTTGCCTTAGAAAATTTAAATAGGTGAAAAAGTCTAGATTAGAAGTTAGGAAGACCAAATATTGTGAAGATGTCAATGCTACCTAGAGCAATCTACACATTCAAAGCAATCCCTATCAAAATACCATCAACTTTTTTCAAAGAAATGGAACAAATAATCCTAAAATTTGAATGGAACCAAAAAAGACCCCAAATAGCCAGAGGAATGTTGAAAAAGAAAAGCAAAGCTGGCGACATCACAATTCTGGACTTCAAGCTCTATTACAAAGCTGTCATCATCAAGACAGTATGGTACTGGCACAAAAGCAGACACAGAGATCAATGGAACAGAATCGAGAGCCTAGAAATGGACCCTCAACTCTATGGTCAACTAATCTTTGACAAAGCAGGAAAGCATGTCCAATGGAAAAAAGACAGTCTCTTCAACAAATGGTGTTGGAAAAATGGACAGCCACATGCAGAAGAATGAAGCTGGACCATTTCCTTACACCACACACAAAAATAGACTCCAAATGGTTGAAAGACCTCAATGTGAGACAGGAGTCCCTCAAAATCCTAAAGGAGAACACAGGCAGCAACCTCTTCAACCTCAGCCACAGCAACTTCTTCCTAGAAACATCGCCAAAGGCAAGGGAAACAAGGGCAAAAATGAACTATTGGGACTTCATCAAAATAAAAAGCTTTTGCACAGCAAAAGAAACAGTCCACAAAACCAAAAGACAACCAACAGAATGGGGGAAGATATTGCAAATGACATATCAGATAAAGGGCTAGTATCCAAAATCTATAAAGAACTTCTTAAGCTCAACACCCAAGGAACAAATGATCCAATCAAGAAATGGGCAGAAGACACGAACAGATATTTTTCCAAAGAAGACATCCAAATGGCCAACAGACACATGGAAAAGTGCTCAACCTCGCTCGGCATCAGGGAAATCCAAATCAAAACCTCAATGAGATACCGCCTCACACCAGTCAGAATGGCTAAAATTAACAAGTCAGGAAATGACAGATGTTGGCGGGGATGCTGAGAGAGGGGAACCCTCCTACACTGTTGGTGGGAATGCAAGCTGGTGCAACCACTCTGGCAAACAATATGGAGGTTCCTTGAAAAGTTAAAAATAGAGCAACCCTACAACCCAGCAATTGCATTACTGGGTATTTACACCTAAGATACAAATGTAGTGATCTGAAGGGGTAAGTGCACCCTGATGTTTATAGCAGCAATGTCCGCAATAGCCAAACTATGGAAAGAGCCAAGATGTCCATCGACAGATGAATGGATAAAGAAGATGTGGTACATATATACAATGGAATATTATGCAGCCATCAAAAGTAATGAAATCTTGCTATTTGCAACAACATGGATGGAACTGGAGGGTATTATGCTGAGCGAAATAAGTCAATCAGAGAAAGACATGTATCATATGATCTCACTGATATGAGGAAGTCTTAATCTCAGGAAACAAACTGAAGGTTGCTGGAGTGGGGGGGTTGGGTGGGATGGGGTGGCTGGGTGATAGACATTGGGGAGGGTATGTGCTATGGTGAACGCTGTGAATTGTGTAAGACTGTTGAATCACAGACCTGTATCTCTGAAACAAATAATACACTATATGTTAAAAAAAAAAAAAAAAGAAGAAGAAGAAGATAGTAGGAAGGGAAGAATGAAGGGGGGGAAACTGGAGGGGGAGACGAACCATGAGAGACTATGGAGAAAGAGGCTGAGGGTTCTTGAGGGGAGAGGGTTGGGGGATGGCTTAGCCTGGTGATGGGTATTAAAGAGGGCATGAACTGAATGGAGCACTGGGTGTTATACACAAACAATGAATCATGGAACACTACATCAAAAACTAATGATGTAATGTATGGTGATTAACAGAACATAATAAAAAAATAAAATAAATAAAATAAAATAAAAATCTTTTTTTTAAAAAGAAGAAGTTAGGAAGACCAAGTTTTCATTCTTAAGCTGCTTCTAAACTGCTATTTGGCTTTATACAAATCATTTGGTCTCTTGGCTTTAAACTGTAAAATGTGAGAGTTTAAATTTGATTATTGCTGAGATATATTCCAGATGTATAACTCATTTACAAAGTTTTCATCAATATGAATTGATGTGTATTTAACAACAACAATGAAAAAGTAAAATGTACAGCAGAGAGATATAATTGTATTTAAAAGCAAAAGTGATCAGAGTCAACATGTGGACACCAATCCTTATAATACCCTCTACATCTCTGCTGTACTGTTTAGCTTTTCAAAATTATTTCTATGAAGAATCCCAGGAAGGGTGATGAACCATGTTTAGTTCTCCCATTTTACAGATGAAGAGGAAGGGCAAGAGAAGATTGACTCTCAGCACCCTTACCAGGAGAACAAAGGCTGTTTTTTCTGTAAAAACTTGGTTCTCCTGGGAACCCATTGCAGGCTGTGAACTGAATTAGTCCTCATAGCTGGGACTGAAGCTTGCAAGGGTGGGCTCTACATGATGCTTTTTTTCCCGGGAATATCCATGCATAAGTCAGTTTGGAGGATTGTTTCCCAAAAAGACAAAGAAATATTGATGAATGGCATCTTCATCTTAAAAACATAAGGTTTTTACTTTTCTCTGTTCTACTCAACTGTATGTTAACATCTCCATTTGTCTTTTACTTGTTTGTTCCAAAAGATATACACCTTTAATGTATTAGGTATCTGTAATCATCAGCTTATATCTTTCTTTGTGCAGTACAATTTCTCTTTATGTGAGTTAATTTCTCCATTTACCCCTCTAGAGCAGAAAGAAATAATATTTTATTTTACAGAAAAACAAATTGCTCTACTTTCATCAAGTTGTCCAGGTTTAATTTCCTTAAACCTAAAGTACTCTACCTCTTATTTATAGCTTTCTCTTTTTTGTGTGTGTTATAATTGTCAAAACACAAAATGTAAGAATATTACTGAGTTCTAGCACTGACTAGAATTACATATTTAATATGTTGGAATTTTTAGGAAATATTTATAAATATTTCTGAATTGTCAACTTTTTAAAATTTTTCATATAACTATGTATATGCATTAAAACTATTGCTATACCATTTGTAATGCTAAGTAGTTTTCCATCCAGATTTACATTTGATTCTTAGCTAAGTGAAAGAATGTTAGATGTATGTTCAAATTAGCACTTTGTTAAATAAATATTTCAATCAAATAACCGATATAGAATTCTTACTATATAAAATGTTAGCTAAACTGCAAATATGCACAAGACATAGCCCCAGGTTTACGGAACTCTAATACAACGTACCTGACAACCATGGGAATTACCATTTTTTCCAAAGTTCAGATATTGATTAAGATGATTTTCTAAATTTGTAACTAAATATCCTTTATTATTTATATTTGTAAGATTTCTCATTTAAATACAGTTACAAATCATTTATATGAGAGAGACAGGTAGAAGAGAGAGAAAGGGAAATGTTTATTTATAGGGAGTAAAAATTTAGAATTCGATGGGAGGAATATTTAACAGTGAACAGAAGTGACTAAGGTTTTTGTTTTTTGGTTTTTTTTTTTTTTTGCCTTGAAACTGTCAGTATCTATATTCATCAGCTTATTTTTAATTAGTTAATTGTATGATTACATTATTCAAATGAGTCCTTTTTACTTTTTAATTGATGCTTAAAGGCTTTTTGTCATTCCCTTTTTGAATTCTCTTCAAATGTCAAAAGCAAACTTGTGAGACCAAATTATAGGATCAGTTTTGGTACTTTATGTAATTCCAAAATATTCTGGTGGTAATAAAAGGAAAGTTGATACACTCTTGTTCTCCTTTCAGTTTTACCTCTTATTCAGCATATCGGCTTCTCAAGACATTACTTTTTTTTCATGATTTACTTTTAAATGAAATAGATGCAACAGTGATTAAGGTTGGGGGTTGAAGTGGAAAGTAGAGGAAAGAAGTTTATGATAATCCCTTTTGTGGGAACTCTAAACTTATTTTGCTAACAAATTGACTTCTTTGCCTAATTAAATTTAAAAAATGATAAGCAGACATATTATTATAAAATATATTCTAAAATGTTATTTTTTTATCTTTATTTTTTTTACATTCTTGATGAAAGGAATTTCAGATGAGTGAGAAAGACATTCCCACTGTAAAAACTTGGTTCTCCTGTTTATGTTTTACAAACATAAACTTATACTAATTTAGTTACCTACACATAATTTTACTTATGTCAAGTAACCCTTAGAAAACTTTACTAATTAAACCAAATTTACATTATTAGATTTTTTTTTCCTGTTATGAAAATATTTACTTTGAAACCTGACAGTGTACTAAGATCTTAAAGCAGCATTGCTCCTCACATAGAACTCTTCTGGTCTAGAGAACTATCTCTTTCTTGAGACCCTCAAATTTTCTCACCAAACCTACTAACCTTTTGCACTCTTTATACTTATAAAACTTTTCCCTGTATGCTAATCCTTTAAAGCTGACTGAATGTCTAGATACTACATTAGGGATTATTTCCATTAAAGATTAAGCATTAGTTGCTTGGTCAAAAATGTAACTATCACTTTGGGAGATTAGTGAAATCTTTAAGACTAACAGCAAAAACAACAAACTATACATATGAACTGTATTCTAGCTGATCAAGTTCTTTTCCATGAGAATATGGGTTAACAAATTGAGATCAAAATACACATACACATATGGGATTAAGAACATGAGTAAATGGATGATGCTGATGAGAACCAGGTTTATCACTGTTAGAGGAGTTTACAGATAAGTAAGGGAAGGAAGACTAAACTGTTCCATGAGTTTATGGACTTAGAGTTGGAGAAATTAGTATGAACTCATGATTAGTTTAATATAGATAAAAATGGGAGTATATTAAAACATTTATAGACAGGCATATATGCATATGTTAGTATACCCACATATATTTCCCTGCTGTGTAAGCTTAGGGTACCTACGGATACTCCAGTAGCAATGAGCACACGTAGTGCTCAGACCTTTGTTTCTAATACCATTCTTTAATACAAGGAACCAGGAATCCTTGGAAAAATAACTGATACTAGGACTAGGGCAGGAATTATATAAGATGTTACTGGAAGGTCTTCTAGGGCTAAAAGATGGAAGAAAGGAAGTACTCAACAAAAACATAAGGGTGCTATGTAAAAGAGACACAATACCAACCAAAAGAACTCCCAGTGGATAACAAAATAAAGGATATTGGATTATAACCCAAAGTATAAAATATATAGCATGATAGAAATAAATGGTTGGATTTAAAAAGAATAGGCAAATCTACTGTGCAGAAGTATTCCAAATTGTTTATGCAGATACTCTGTGCTCAAGGAAATAGAGAATGACTCCCTACTCCCTAAGTATGTGCTTCACATAGCAATTTCCTTCCAAGAATTACAGACTGAAGAGAGGGGGGAGAAAAAACTAGCATGACCTCAACTAGGTGATGGGGGTTGACATCAATAGTGGTAAATTATGTTGATAATATACACCCTTGATATGAACTGAAAGGAATGGCCCTTTATCTCAATTTGTCTTCTTCCAAAACAGAAACAAAAACAAAACAAAACAAAAAACAAACAAAAGACATAAGACAAACATAAGAAAAATCCCAATGGAGGGCCATCCTACAAAATACTTAACAAGTACCCTTAAAAACTATCAAGGTCATTGAAAACCAGGAAGGTCCGAGAAACTATTACAGCTCAGGGGACTCTAAGTAGACATGATAGTTAAATGTAATATGGTATTTTGGAATAGACAAAAATGACATTAGGTAAGAACTACAGAAATCTGAAAGAATATGTACATTAATTTATAATAATATAGCAATAATGGTTCGTTAATTATGATAAATGTACCATACTGAAGTTAGATGTTAGTAACAGGATAAATTGGGTGTGAATATATGGGAATTCTCTGTGCTATCTTTATAGATTTTCTGTAAGCATAAAACAATTATGAGATTAAGTTTATTTTGACAAAATCTACATAAAAATAAAAATTTAAAAAAATCAACTTCCTTTCATAAAACTATTTCTAGGGACAAATAGTTTTGATTTACAAAACTCCTATTTATAGTCACTTTCCAAACAGGCATTTGCGTGGCATTCAGAATGCTTTATTCATAACTCTGAACAAATTATAAACTCTTTTTTTAAAGTTTTTATTTATTTATTTGCAAGAGAGCAGGGAGAGAAAGAGAACACATGAGCAGAAGGGAGGGGCAGAGGGAGAGGAAGAAGCAAACTCCCTTCCTAATGCAGGGCTAGATCTCATGACCCATGAGATCATGACCTGAGCCAAAGGCAGACGCTTAACCTACTGAACAACCCAGGCACCCCTAAATTCTAAACTCTTAAAAGAAAGCCTACAATCACCTTCACAAGGAGAAAAGCATGAGAGAAAAATTTGTTATTATATTTTTATTGTAAAATTCAGATCCAAGTGTTAGCAATTTAATGTTTCATTAATGTTTTAATCTTTTATGAAAACATAATCGAGCTTATTAATAATATAATGCTTAGACATAATGTTCAAGAAATATGTACTTTTTTGATTCATAAGAAATGGGAACTATGCTTTTATTGCAAACTCTATCATGCAGAAGAATATATACCACTTATATATAGTTTAAAGGATGATAATAATAAATATGCTTATATCTTTACAATCAAGATTTTAAAAAGTAGGAAACTGTTAGCTTCTTAGCATTCCTCTATTCTCCTGATTACATTTTTACTATCTTTTTATGTTAATCGTTCTCCCTGACTTTCTTTTAAGTTGTATCTATCATGCAAGTATGCTTCCAACCACATAGTTTAGTTTTGTAAAACTAAGTACCAAACATGTACCTCCCTATTCAAGGAAAGTTTAATATTGTTGATAATGATTGAAAGCTCCCAGTGAACATGAGTTGAATGGAGTCTCTGGCACACATTCCAAGGGTTCTGAAAGCTTATAGGGGTCGTTTCTGCATAATTCAGTGGGAAAAGCATGAGTTATTCGAGACATAGGGCTCATCCTAATTGGGACATGTGAGAGGGCTGCAGTGTTGGCCATGAACTGGATGTCCAATAGCACAGTGGGAGTCAGATACCATCTGTTTTCCGACTCTGATATCCCCATGAGCCATACCTAGCCCTCAGGAGAAGACAAAACAAAAATTTCTCTGGGGCTCTCTTTGGGTTACCCAACAGAGAAGATCATGGAAGAGAGAGCAAAAGTTTAATCAAACCTACGGTAAAGACAAAGTAATGACAGAAAATAATATGTGTTCAGTGTTTCCCAGAAGAGACCCTTTATTTTACATCTCCAGGGATAAAGGTCCACACTAGGAGTGTGGGAGAGGAAGGAATGGAGAAATGGCCCAGTTCCATGATGGTGGGAAAGGCATGAGGAGCCCTAAACATTTTCCAAGTAGCACTTAGCCAGTCTTTGTTTTAACACTTACCACTCCACTCCTGTTGCCATGGGTATATGGTATGTGAGTTCCGAAGCATTTTGAGGACTTTACTCTGTCACTTAGGTTCTTTTTCAATATTCTCTTGTGCTGGATGGGGATTTAACTTTCTGGGTTGTACTAAATCATTTACCGTTCAACCATCTGTTTTGCAGAGTTCAAAAGTTTTGCTGTGATATCCTTTCCTATCCTCTTCATTCTTCTGATGCCCTCTCCACACACACACGTGAGCACACGCACACACACATTTTAATTAGATCCTTTGACAATAGTGTTTTTGGGGTTTCAGATCAAAACCAAACTGAATATATGAGTTCAATTTGTCATTTTACACCAGAAATTCAGAGCTGAAATTGCTCTGTAAAATGATGAATTCATGACATAATCTTTTGATTTCGGTGTCAGCAAAGTGTATATTATGATTGACCAGACAGTAGTATTAAAACTGCTTAAATAACCAATGCCTATTTGCTTGTGTCATTATCTCCCAACCCTTCTATATATATCTTAATTGTAGAACCATATCCCATTAATAGATACATGGCTATTTAGGATAGTAAAGATCAATAATTGGATCTTTAGGAATCAGTTTTCAACAGTCTCTCATTGTCAATGAACAAGTGTCAATAATCCATTACAGATGTAAACTGAGAAGTCAAACACCACATTCTATCCCAACCCAAGATCTTGAAAAATAGAAAAGCACCTTTATTTTTCTAAATAACTATATCAATATTAACTGGTATTCAAAATGAGCCATTAGTGAACTGGCAAGAAATTGAAATTTGCCAAAGTTAGGGCATTAACACTATAGTTATGTTACTTAAAATTTAATAGAAAAGTTAAAGAAAGTTATGCATATCAGATAACAAATGCTTTAGGGAAATGTTATATTACCTGACTTCTGTTGCTTGGTTATATAGAACGACCTTATCCTGAATTTTCATTCCATTTCATGCCATTTATTTTTTCTCCTAAAAATAAGAGAGAATGGCAAGTGAGCACATAATTTTAACACTCTGTGATAAGTGCTGTGGGAAATGTATGCACTGTGTGCTGTCCATATACAGGAGGAGGGTCAGACTGAGGGATATGGGTGTCATGGAAGCTGTGGAGAAGGGGCAATGCCTGAACTGAGTCTTAAGGCATTAGTAAAATTTAGGCAGTTAAAGAAGGAAAGAAGGAGCATTCCAAATAGAATAAGTTAAACAAAAGCAAAGAAGCAACATTCATTTGTCTAGGTAGGCTACCTAGATCCATCAGAATTGATGGAATATAAGATAGAAAGTAGAAAGAGATGATGCTAGAGGAACGTGTATGGGAGAGATTAAGAGGACCTTGCATGTCACGCTGTGGAGGGCAGCCTTATCACAAATACATAGTGAGTTATGAAACAGCTTGAAACACAGAGGTTCAATGGTTAAATTGCAAATTATACACATCACTCTGGAGGTCAGAGTAAAGGATGGTTTGTGCATCTTTTAAATATACAACTTTGAACCACTTTTATCCCTTCACAAACGAACACATGTACTTTTCCATTGCCAATACTCCTTACTGTGAAACACATTTCTCCTCAGAATATCCCTTTGGGCCTAATACAATGAAGGTTAGAACTATAACCCATAATATTGGTATGTTCTGAGACCAGAAATTGTTAATGTCTGAAACTTTTTTTTAAAGATTTTGTTTACTTATTGTAGAGAGAAATAGAGAGCACCAGCGGGGGGGGGGGGGAGCAGAAAGAGCGGGAGAGAGAGAGAATCTTAAGCGGACTCTGCACTGAGTGCCAAGCCCTACTCGGGTCTCGATCTCAGCATCCTGAGATCATAACCTGAGCCGAAATCAAGAGTCAGACGCTTAACCAACTGAGCCACTCAGGCGCCCCTAATGTCTGAAGTCTTGCTATTAGGTTGATAATGAAACTGATTAGTGAAATTCTTTAAGTATAGACAGGGAGTCAATATCCAAAATGGGAGTTTAGAGGAAAGGGAGAATGAATAATTCTGGAAAGTTAAAATCTTAAATACGGTTTAACTGTAGAATATTAGTGATGGCAAAAGGATGCATTTCCTTCTTGTTTTTCATATTTTAAACAAGAAATTGCCATTATCAGTTATCTATTGCTTCTTTACAAACCATCTCCCAGATTAGTGGCTGAGTAGAAGTACATTAGGTGTTATTCTGTAGTTTGCCTACTCAGCTCCTTTGTTCCACATGATGTTGGTTAGGATCACATACACAACTTCCTCCACTTAGGTATTCAACTGGGGCTAACTATGCAGACTGGCTTCACCCACAGGTGGGCTTCACCCTCAGCTGTAGTGAATAGCATGGCTAGAGACTTCCATGTGTAAACTTCTAGACCAGGACTAACTCATTTAGGAGTCCAGCCCAAGCTTCTTTATATGGAGGCTAGATCCCAGGAAGGTAAAAACAGAAACTTCCTTGGTCTAGAAATTATGTAGTGCCACTCCCATTACATTCTATTGGTAAAAGAGAATTACAGGGAAAACTCAAATTCAAAGAGTGAAGCAATAAATTTTATCTCCTATGGAGAACAGCATGCATGTACAGAAGGGATTGTGGGCAGACATAAATGCAAATAAGCCACCCTTTTGCTTTTTTCAAATTATGAGAAAATGGAAATACATTTTGGTAGATATTGATGCAATCAACACACACAACTAAAAAATCTCACGTTTCAAAAGGAAAAAGCCATTATCATTTTGTCCAAATTTTGTAATGTTACCTACTGGATTTTCTGAGAAAGTTTGATTTAAATATGGATCACAACATGGAGTCTCACAAATATCTGAAATTCTTTTTTTAGGATTTATCAGTGTAGGTTGTGTAAAAAAGTAAGTTCATTAAATAAACGTATATCATATACATGACTGTTCCACTGAATACATACATTTTTAGCATTCATATTTACCCTTTTTTTTAATCAGGAATTTCAGCTGTAAGAGACAAAGACACACTAAACGAGGTTAATACCAATTATAAATTTACAGCTTATTACACACGGTTCAAACTAATACAGATACAACATCATTTAAGGTTGGAAACTGTGGCTAAAGGAATTAATCTGCTCTGCATGGAACTGGGTTTATTTAATCAATGTTACTTCCCCTAGAAAAGTGGATTAGTTTCTTCTTTAAGACAGAGTTAAAAGTTTTGCAGCTAATTTATTTTAATAAGCGTTCTCACTGACGGCTCCAAAAAAAAAAAAAAAAAAAAAAAAGATGGGAGAAGGGGGTAGGGCACACTAAACCATAATGAAGCACCAGGAAAGAAAGCATGACTTAATTATTTTTTCTAGGGTGGATAATGAATAAATTAGCCACGCTGCTTGCTTGCCATTTGTATAGAATTTATTACTTTTTCTTTAAGAACCATATCATGACAAAGTCAGTTTTTCTCCTGACTGCAAGCTGATTGATGGGGCAATGTCTGGCTCTGAACGACTTCCTCTACATCATTGTTTTGGTGATGCTGATATCTGAGAGAAAGTTTGAAGTTTTCTTGACTTCATGCTCGCCTATATAATTACACATGACAAGTATGTTAACTCTTTTTTACAAGCTATCTAATCATGTAAACTACAAGTGAATAACTTATATGTGACTGAATGCATATATGATTTGGGGGGCTAATACTTATTATTTTTCTTGGAAGATTGCACAGCTATGCTGGGAAATGATATCACCATTAGAGCTAGAGGTGAGTGGGCCTTGGTAGTGTATTACTTTTTTTTATGTGAAATGTGACAAATCGAGTTTCTAGGCTGGAGGAATTGATTCATATTTTTAATTGTTTTTTATTGTGCTAGTGACATAAATTGAAAATGAGCATGCCTGCCTCTTGTTATCGCTAAAATATTCTGTATTTTGTTCATTAAAAGATAGATATATGTATATATTAAAATTATTTTCATTAAGAGATTTAACCTGGATGCCTGCTATGTTGGGTGGGTGGAAGGTATGCATAACATTGAAATAGTAAATGGAAAATGAAAATAAACAGTAATCCAAGCTCAGTGTTGTAAAATGCAGAACCAAGCAATATAAATATGTATTTTGCCTTCTTGCAGTTGTACTTTATTTTTTTTCTTCCAAGTTTTTATTTAAAGTCCAGTTAGTTAACATACAATGTAATATTAGTTTCAGGAGTAGAATTTTAGTGATTCATCACTTACATACAACACCCAGTGCTCATCACAAGTGCCCTCCTTAATCCCCATCACCTATTTAATCCCCCCACCCACCTCCCCTCTGGTAACCATCAGTTTGTTCTCTATATCTAAGAGTCTGATTCCAGGGGTGCCTGGGTGGCGCAGTTGGTTAAGTGTCTGACTCTTGGTTTCAGCTTTGGCCCTGATATCAAGCCCCACATCAAGCGCCACCACACTCAGCGCCTCCCGCCGTGCCCCCCCCCCACTCTCTCTCTCTCTCTCAAGTAAATAAATAAAATCTTAAAAAAAAAAAAGAATCTGTTTCTTGGCGTTCGTCTCTTTTTTCTCCCCATGTTCGTTTGTTTTCTTTCTTAAATTCCACATGAGTGAAGTCATATGGTATTTGTCTTTCTCTAACTTAGTGTACCTAGATAGAGAGTATTATAACCAAGTAATATTTTTAAACACTCAAAAGGTCTTGATGGCTAAGTATCAAGAAAGTCTAGGAAGGCGATGCACAGATAACTGTCTTTCCTGTTTATTTATTTTTAAACAATCTCCTAAGTAGTACTTTTAATCAATTAAAGAGGATACAAAATGCTTGTCTCTTTAGAAAGTGATCTTCCTCAACATCTATTGTCCTACAAGGGCAAACTACTTGTGATTGTGCAAGAAACCCTCCGCTAAAACTCTTTGACATAATAGAATTCTTATTAAATTTAAGAAATCGAAATCTTTTAATCCTCATAGTTATATGAACCTTTTAAGCAAATTTACTACTTTATAAAAATATTCCATAAAATAATATATTTGTAAAGTTTAAATTCCAAAGAAATGTGCATTTTCTGTTCGTAGTCTGAAATTAGCTGCATTGTTAGAGCTCTTCCATCTTACTCCGTAACACATAAACTATTTGGAGGTTTCTTTGACCATAAAAAAGCAATTACATATATACATACCATTTTATATATATATATAAATGTTTTATATATATACATATATATATATGCACACACATACAAACCAAATACATACAATCACACACAAAAAATTGCATTGTGGAAATTTATTACATGTGTCCATTTATTTGTTTCCACTGTACTTTGTATTAACAGCAAAGCCTGATATGCTTGCTTTAATTGAATACTTTTGACTGAGCTATCTTTCTCTGATAATTTTCCCTTACATATAATGATTTTCAAGTTACGTAGAAATGTAATATCCTCTTTGACAATAGTAATCTCAAACGATGTGGGAAATCTACATTAAGATAGGCAGAGGTGATAAAGACATCATGGGCACTTCTAGGCCTATGTCTAATATTGGGAGCTAGGCTAAGATCAGTGATGTCACCAGTAACTCAAAGTAACTCTGTGACTGAATTCAGTCCTTATGAGCATCTCCATATGAGCATGTGTACCATCTTACAAGAATTAAAAAGTCTTTATTCTGAGGGTTAGGGAATCATTTGTAGTTCTCTCCAATATTCTGTATCCTCACAACCCAGTTCATCCCCAAGTATCTGAAGTCCTATAAAGGGTTAGGTTGCTTCAGTAATATTTTATTAGATTGTAGTTCTGGGGGTGAATATTCCATGATCCTTGGTTTTCTCCTCCAATATGCATTCTTCTTTAAAGTAAATGCCTCCACTGTCAGGTTTACATTTGATTTTTTTTTCTTTGTTCTCAGATTTTTTTTCCCTTTATTTTCTTTTTTCTTCCAGGAAGCTAATTCCCTGCCCTGAGAAAACAAAAGGTTAGAAAAAATGAGCAAGTCAACACAAAAATCTAAGGAGAAAATCAATTTTTAAATGCTAAGTGCCAAATTTATAAAGTTAAAGATGAAAAATTGTCTCATTACAATTTAATGTAGACAAAGTACCTATCTGATAATAAATGAAATATCTGTTCACAGGATTAAGACTGAAAATGCTAAACACTGTTGATGATATAAGGGACAAAGGGATAAAAATCAGGACCAGCGACATAATTTGTGCATCACAGTGCAAAATGACAGAGCAGTGCCCATTTTTCATAAAATATTAAGAAGTTCTAAACAATGAGATTGCAGTATTAAATCAAGCATTGGACCTAAGTGCAGTGTCCTCTGCCACTGCAGCAATTGTATATATCTGAAGCTGGCCCTGACTTAAAAACTGATCCCATATAACTTCGTATTTTTTGTTTTGTTTTGTTTTGATTAGTTAGAAAAGACTACGTAAGAGTGTTAATGCAGTAGTTAAAATAATATGTAGGCCTGAAGTCCAGCAGCTAATGACATGAAGAAAAAAAAAAGTAAGTTTGATTTTCTCTTCCAAAACCTCTCATGGAAATCCGTTTTATTCTATTTAACACTGGGCCTTTGCCCACAGCTTTCTCTGTGGACTAAATCTATTTTTGCCATTTCTTTCGTGGAACAGACACCTTTTCTTATCCATTTTCCCTCACGTGGAGGCACTCCTTTGGCTTCAGTGATGAGTATAAAAAGCCTTAAATAACTTTGGCTACCTCCAGGAAAATGAGACTGCTTTTAGTGCTTAAATTAGGAAACCATGGCTTTTTATATCTCAAGATCACCCACAAAAATTTGATTTTTCTTTTTAGCTTCAAACTTTGGAATCAAAAAGTATAAATGCACTTTCTTACATTCTAGGTGAAGGAAGAATAATTCTCTTTTCATTTAAACTATACAGTTGCTTTTAAAATGTGTATCTCCTGAAATCCTAACCTATTTTCTTGAAGAAAAGAAATTCCAATTATAATAATCAAGATTTATAATTAAGTAAAGAGTTCAATTCTTATTTTAAATTCCTACAAGCTACAAGAACTGGTATGGATTTTTATGAATATATTTATCTTTTAAAATCAAATTAGGTAAGTTAAAGTGCTAGAACATTCTGTCTGAATTTAAAGTTGTTTGATTACTAAAATGACATCGTTTTTGTTAGGAAATTCATTTGGGAAGAGATGATAGCATAATCATTAAATTGTGTTATTTACTGAGACTTGGTTTGTTAAGGTTCTCAACTAAATTTTTAGGATTAACAGAAAAATAATGCTATTTATTTATTGTGATTGTTTTTAAAGGTAATATCTATTTAAGATATCTGCTATCTATAAACAAATATTTTCTGGTACTAGAAAGCAATAATTTTAAAGGTAAGCCATCATTTTCCTTAGAAAAACAAGACTACAAATGTCATTTTTGTGATAATTTTTATTACATTGCAATATCAAACATATAAACATTGTAAGAATAGTAAAAAATACTGCTATAAATTGTCCATCATTTTACATACCACAAAACAAGGATCACAATCAGAAAATTTAACATTGATAAAATTTGGTTATCTAACTCACAGTCCATACTCGTTTTATTAATTATTTTAAAAAGGTCCTTTTATAGATATTTTTATTTCCAGGATCCAATCTAGGATCAAGCATTGCATGTAATTTTTGTGTCCAATTTATTGTTTTCTGTTTCTGAAACAATTCTTCAGTCCTTCTTTATCTTCTTTGATCTTGACTTTTTAAAAAACAGTGCAGATCATTTATTCTACAGAATCCCCTCGTTTGGGGTTGATGTGGTGTTTTCTAATGAATAAATTCAGGTTATATATTTTTGGCAGGAATACTACAGGGTGGGTTGTCTTTCTTAGAGCATTGTATCAGAGGTGACAGGATGGTGATTTGGACCAATGTTGGTGGTGCTAATTTTGATCACTTGATTAAGGTGACAATGGCAAGGTTTCTCCGCTATAGAATTATCTCTTTTTTTTTGTAATTAATAAGCAATTTATGAGAAAATACTTGGAGGCCCTGTAAATAATCTGTTTCTAATCAAACATTCACTTACCAGTTTTAGCTTTCATTCATGATTTTCAAAATTTGTATTTCATAGATATTTATTTTCTGGCATTTTGTCATTAGAAAGGGATTTTTTTCCTCCTTTTTTATGTATGTATAATTTATGTACCTAATAAATTACAAAAAGAGAACATTGATAACATAATGAATATAATTAAATTGGGTCCCCCAGCAAACGTGTATTTAATATTCTCACCCTAATTGAACAAACAGTATTAACCACAAAAGCTATTTTTTTTATTTTTTTATTGTTATGTTAATCACCATATATTACATCATTAGTTTTTGGTGCAGTGTTCCATGATTCATTGTTTGTTCATAACACCCAGTGCTCCATGCAGAACGTGCCCTCCTCAATACCCATCACCAGGCTAACCCATCCCCCTACCCCCCTCCCCTCTAGAACCCTCAGTTTCTTTTTCAGAGTCCATCATCTCTCATGGTTCGTCTCCCCCTCTGACATACTCCCCTTTTCTTCCTCTCCTGTTATCTTCTTCTTTTTCTTTTTTCTTAAAATATGTTGCGTTATTTGTTTCAGAAGTACAGAACTGTGATTCAACAGTCTTGCACAATTCACAGCGCTCACCGTAGCACATACCCTCCCCAATGTCTATCACCCAGCCACCCCATCCCTCCCACCCCCAACCACTCCAGTAACACTCAGTTTCTTTCCTGAGATTAAGAATTCCTCAAATCAGTGAGTTTAACCACAAAAGCTATTTTAAAGATATAGCAATTTTTGTGTGTCATGATAAGAAGTGATAGCCGTGGACACCACTGAAGATAGAGAAGAAAGAAGAGGACGAGGAATAAGATGGAGGGAGAGGGAGAGAAAGAGAAAGGAAAAGGGAGGAAGAATGGAGGGAAAAACAAGGAGATAAGGGGGGAAGTGGGACAGAGGAAGAAAAAGAGGTCAGAAAGCAAGATAAAAGATGGTGAATGAAGCCAACTCTAATGTAGCTAAGATTGAAACCATCCTTCAATTATAGCACTACAATATCTTGTCCAATTAGTTGGTACTTGTTAATATTGTTCTTGAGATGACTAAAAAAATAAAAACAAACTTTCCTTCTGCTTTGGTATGCTCGCCTTTGAGAAGGCTGCCTCCACCCTTGCCACCATGTGAGCCAGACTAAATCTCGGGAGACCACAGAGGCTGGAAGAGGTAGTAGACATGGATTAATTCCATGTTTTGCCCAGTTAGGAACGACCCCTGCATCGAATTCTTGTAGTGACTGACAATTATTTTTAAGAATACAAAAGTTAAGAACATACTGGGTAAAGAATCAAATTAAGAGTTAGTCATTTTAGCATCTGATTGAAGAATGTGTGAAAATTGACAGTTAATTGAATAAGCTACGAGTCTTCTTAATCTACACTCAATTGCCATGACTTTTCAAAGTAGGATAAATCACAGCATATTTACACAGTTCAAACCACCTAAGGAGCAGGAACATAGGCCATCTGTTTATTTCTTTTCTTTTTTTATTAGTACCTTTTATAATCTTTAAAATCTATCAGAACAGAAATTTGCATATCACCGATAAAATAAGAAGAACCTCTGTACATATTTTTTTTTTAATTTCAAAGAGGAGAGAATAGTGAAACAGATTGGAAAATTCTCCTTTGCAGCTTCCACCCCTCAACACCCTCCAGTCCATCATCCCAGACAATCACATTTATTCCTTGAACACACTTCCAAGAAAAGTGTTCATTCACATACTATCAATTATTATATTTTTAATTGTCCTATCTTGCCCCATTTTTGTTTTTTGTATTGTTAATTTATTTTTCATTAAAAAGTAATATTTGTTCATTGAAGAGAAAGTAGAAAATACACATCAAGTAGAAAATGTAAAAAAAAACAACAAAGTATCATTATTCATACTGAGCACAGTTTAATATACCAGATTAATTTTTTTTAAAGATTTTATTTATTTATTTGAGAGAGAGAATGAGATAGAGAGAGAGAGCATGAGAGGGGGGAGGGTCCAAGGGAGAAGCAGACACCCCGCCGAGCAGGGAGTCCGATGC
This sequence comes from Zalophus californianus, assembly GCF_009762305.2. Lineage (NCBI taxonomy): Eukaryota > Metazoa > Chordata > Mammalia > Carnivora > Otariidae > Zalophus > Zalophus californianus. The sequence continues at coordinate 66,575,026 of NC_045598.1, read as the reverse complement.
GGGACTTGATCCCGGGACTCCAGGATCATGACCTGAGCCGAAGGCAGTCGCTTAACCAACTGAGCCACCCAGGCGCCCTACCAGATTAATTTTTAACATATGTTTCCTAAGATTCCATTTCTCTCGTGAATTCATTATTGTTCTCCAACATCCTTATTTTAATTTTATTTCATCTATCAATCATCTATTTATCAATATCTTTCTACTCCTACCTACATAACTGATACAGGTATTTATTTTTATTTTTAATTTTAATATGTATTTTCTTTAAATTATATTTTTGCTCTTAATAATATATTAAGTAATATTTCCCTTCAGAAAGGAATAGTGTTTAAGGTGTGTGACATTTTAGTGATTTCATATTTCTTTTATGAAAATATCTTAATTTAGTTACTATTTTGCTATCTACCTGTGTTTTACTTTTCACTAGTATAAAGATATAACTGTGCAACATAGTAAATTATATAAAAATCTTGCATATATCTATGATTATTTCCTTGTAATTAAGTTATTATAATAACAATTGTAATAACTAATAGTTAAAGGTTGTTCAAAAATATTGGCTTTACTTTTTTTTTCAAGTTTCCATTCAAAAAAGGGAACTGATAATGCATGGTATGAATAGTTTGGAATACACGGAGATGTCAGTATTTTAAGATTTTATTTTTTTAAGTAATCTCTACACGCAACATGGGGCTCAAACCTGTAACTCTGAGATCGAATCGCACGCTCTACCGACTGAGTCAATCAGATGCCCCAGAGATGTCAGTATTTAAAAAGAAATCTTTGATTCACACAAAAAGCAGTTGTTATGGCTAAATTTAATGTCATAATATAATTTTCTAACTTTACTAAATATAACACATACAATACCTCATTTAGTTCTTTGATAACTGGAGTAGGTATGTTCTATTTATCTATTTATCTGTAATCAATTTCTTTTATGTCTTTGTGCATTGACTCTTACTAAATAATTTCGTTAACCTATTTGCTATGAATTTGCAAGCATATGATACTATCCTTGCTTTTATTTTACTTTCAAATATTCTGCAACTAAGTTACCAAATTTTCATTATCCTTAATTTTTGTATTTTTTATATACAATGTCTTTTCTTTTTTGCTAGTCAAATCTGCCAGTCACTTAATGTATATTTTTTTCTTTTCCTTTTGTTTTTGGTTTCCCTGAGATTAGTTGAGTAGCAGTCTGTTTCTTTCTGTTTATGATTTTATTTTTATGTACTCTTGGATGTAATATAACTAAATTTTATTTTTCCAAAAGTGTAGTTTAGCATGCCACCAGTATTTGAAATCTGTCTTTCATCGAAACTAAAATTGTTTATCTGTGTGGTTCCTCTAGCCTTCTATTCTATTCCTTTTACTATCTATTGTTGTTCAAGGATCACAGTGTTTTGATTAATTTGATTAATGCTATTAACAGTATAAGCTGATAGGCCAAAGGGAAATCCCTTGCTTATCCATCCTTCAGTAAGTATTCATTTAGAGTCTGTTATGGGCTAGGCACTCATGTAGGAAGCTAGTAATATACAATAACAAAACAGTTATGCTTTCTGCTCTTGAAGTTGATGTCTAATTGGAGAGACTATGCTGCTGATAGCTGGAGAGAAACTGATCATCCACAATTATATAAATAAAATAAGTCTAGAAAGAGACAAATCTGGAAGGAGATCAAGGAGGAGGGGGAAGCAGCCTCTAAGTAATGTTATGGGGAGGTGAATCCTTTTAATAGGTTACTCAGGGACTGGAGAATGGTAAGACAGAAAGAAACAAGAGAGCAGGAGATATTGCTTAAGTCCCACTGCAGGACTGTCTGTGGCTAGGAGGCACTGCTGATTGGTAACATGGCTATTGGATGCTTGAGTCCATCTCTACACTACTGGCACTGCAGCAAATAATCTCTAATTATTCCTGCAACTTTGTGTAACTTCCTCAGACTGAAAGTCTTAGCTGCCATCTAGGTTTAATGCCCATACCCAGGCTATCAGGGAGCAGAGAAAAGGAGTATTTGTTGCTTTCATCTTTCCCTCCGTTGTGTGCTTTGGAGCCCAGTCACCAATCAAGATATAGTAGGAGATTTTGCCAAATTGAGAGTTCTGATATTGGCAGCCAAAAAAAAAAAGCCCATCATTTGTTGGCACTTGAGCTATAACTTGAATGTAGAAAATGTCATGCAGAAATTAGAAACAAATACGAAGGCAGGAATGAGATTGAAGCATTTGAAAACAAAAGTGGAAAGTTTATGGAGCAATGTATGATGTATGTTATTTTTGAGATGTTCTTAATCATATTATAGGAAATATTTCTAGAGCTAACATTGAAAGAGTATTTTAAATAAGATTCATGTGAATGCTTGGATTAGCTTAAAGAATTATATTAGCTTTTTTTGTATCAATTGAAATTATCTGTTTTTACCTTTTACCCAATAAATATAGTGATAGCCATAAAAATTTATTAATATTAAATTCATTTTAATATACTCGATTTGATTCCCCATTTTATTCATAGATTTAAAATCTATAGTCAAAAAAATTTGGACTTTAATTATGTTAATGCTCTATCACTTTTTCGTAACAATCTAGATTTATGGAATCTTTTGAAAATATTTTTCTTATGATCTGGAACAAATCATATAGCATGATATATATGTGTATACACATATATGAATATATATTTTTTAATTTAAAAACAATATCTCATAAAACTATCTGTGGGCAGCTTCCATATTTTAATTCACATGTTTCATTGACTGCTGACTGGGAATGACTGACAAGTATGAGCTCTGGTAGCACCTTCCTACATCCCCCCAGGCAGAGCTTAAGGGAGCTTCAGGTGCCTGTAGGAGTCATAGAATAAGTTTGGGGATCTCCAAACTTTCTCTACTTTTACTAGTACTATTATTGCTACTGTATCAGGATTTGAATTTTTAGAAATGACCATATGTCTTGCTTGACCTGGATCTTTTGACTTACTTAACTGAGGTCCTTGAGAGGATTACTGCCAGCTAGATGAACATGCTGACAACCTATTCCAAAGTTATTAGACATTTGATTGATTCATCACTTCCTTCATTGACTGATGCAGTAATTCAACAACAATTTATGAAACTTTTTTCCTACTACATGAGTGTAAGTCATGGAGTCTGACTATAACAGATTGTTTCCTAACCCCGAATGCTTACTAGTTCTGTGCCCTTGGGAAAATCACTTCACTGCATTTCAGTTTCTATATCATGAAATGATGATAATAATTTCATCAAAATTGTAGACTTTTATTTTATTTTTTAAACTAACCTATGGCAAATTACACTTCTTTTGGTGTATTGTTCTACAATTTTTAGTACATGTATAACAACCATGAAGAATAGAATAGAAGTCAGTCCCATAACCCAGAAACACTTGCTGTTACCCATTTTGTATTCATACCTTCCCCCCACAATGAACCCTTGACAACCACTGATCTTTTTCATAACCCTGTACTTTTGAGGACACTATACAAATGGAATGATACAATACATAACCTTTTGAGACCAGCTTTTTCTTTTCATCCAGCATTCAGCCTTTGAGTTTCATATAAGTTGTTTGCATCAATAGTTCATTCTTTTTATATACGAGTGTATTCCAATCCTTGGATGTACCATATTTTTTTTCATTTATTCACTGAAGGACATTTTACTGTTTCCATCTTTAGGTGATTTTCAATAGTCATGTTGACTATATTCTTGCTCAGGTTTTTGTGTAAACAGGTTTTCATTTTTCCAGGGCAAATATATCTAAGAGTGGGATTAATGGGTCCTAGAGTATGTGTATATTTATTGGAACTCCCAAGCTGTTTTCTAGAGAGGCTCTGCCATTTTGCATTCCTACCAACAATGTATGAGGGAGTTGCTTTCTGTTCATGTTAGTATTTGGTATTGTCATTTTTTCCCCATTCTAATAAGTATAGTGATAAACTTGTCATGGTTTCATTTGTACTGACCAAATGGCTAATGTTATTGAACATTTTTTCATGCACTTATTTATTATCCATATATTCCCTTTGGTGAAGAGTCTGTTCAAGTCCTTTACTCATTTTTAGTTGGGTTGTTCTATTTTCTATTTTTTTTTTTACTGTTGAGTTTTGTTTTTGTTTTTGTTTTTAATAAACTTTATTTTTGAGAGCAGTTTTAAATTCACAGAAAAAAAATTGAATGGAAAGAATAGAGAGTTCCCATGTACCACATATCCCACACATATACCACCTCTCCCACTATCAATACCCCCCCCGTGGTGGTATATTTATTACATGTATTAAATCATATCTATTATTAATGAACCTACATAGACACCGCATTATCACCCAATGTCCATAATACACCTTAGGGTTCATTCTTGGTGTTGTACATTCTTTGGGTTTTTGACAAATATATAATGACATATATCTGACATTGTGAAACCATACAGAATATTTTCAGTGTGTTAAAAATCTTCTGTGTTCTACCTATTCATCTCTCCCTCTTCACTAACCCTGATAACCACTAATCTTTTTATTGACCTCAGAGTTTTGCCTTTTCCAGAATGTCATGTAGTTGGAATCATACAGAATGTACCCGTCTCATATTTGCTTCATTTAATTAGTAATATGCATTTAAGTTTCCTCTGTGTCTTTTCATGGCTTGGCAACTCATTTCTTTTTAGTATTGAATAATAATCCATTGACTGAATGAACCACAGTTTGTTTATCCATTCATCTGTTGAAGGGCATTTTGGTTGCCTTTTATGTTTATGTATGATACATTTTGCAGTAATCTTGTAAAGGGTGTAAGACCTATGCTTCGATTACTTATTTTTTTGCATGTGGATATCCAGTTGTGCCAGCACTTTGTGTTAAAAAGAATATCTGTTCTCTGTTGTATTGCTTTGCTCTTTTATCAAATATTAACTGTGTTTATATAGACTCTCTATTCTGTTTCATTGATATGTGGGTCCATTCTTTCACCAATACTACAGTCTTGATTACTATTACTTTATAGTATATCTCAAAATCAAATAGTTCAATCCTCCAACTTTGTTATTGTCCTTCAATATTGAGTTGGGTAATCTGGGTCTTTATCTCTTCAGGTTTAGTTTGTCAATTAGTGTTGAATTTTGAGAGTTTTTTATATATGCAGATACAGATCCATTTTTTTATTATATAATTTATAAACATTTTCTCCCAGTGTATAGCCTGTCTTTCCATTCTTGTAACAGTGCCTTCTCAGAGTAAAATATTTAATTTTGATGAAGTACAGTTTATCAATATTTGCTTTTATGGATCATGCTTATGTCATGTGTAGCTTTTTCTCCTATGTTTTCTACTAACATTTACTGTTTTTTGATCTGTAATTCATTTAGATTGAATGTCTCATAGGTTATGAGAATTAGGTTGAGGTTCATTGTTTTTCATTTCAATTTCAGTTCTTCCTACATTATTTGTTGAAAAGATTATCCCTTACTTATTGAATTTTCCTGGCACTTTTGTTAAAAATCAGTTGGCCATATTAGTGTGAGTTTATTTCTGGACTCTTTTTCTGTTCTACTGATCTATATACCTCCCTTTTACCAATACTACACTGGCTGCAGTGTAATACATTGTAGAATCATGTGGTGGTAATCCTCCCATTTTCTTTGTTTGTTGTTGTTTATTTAAAAAATTGTAGATATGCTAGATTCTTTGTTTTTCATATAAATTTTAGAATAAGGTTACCCATATTCATAAAAATCTTGCAGGAGGGGCGGAGCAAGATGGCGGAGGAGTAGGAGACCTAGATTTTGTCTGGTCTCAGGAATTCAGCTGAATAGGGATCAAACCATTCTGAACATCTACGAACTCAACAGGAGATCGAACAGGAGAGTAGCAACAACTCTCTGAACAGAGAAGCGACCACTTACTGGAAGGTAGGGCGTGCGGAGAAGTGAATCCGAGGCGATATTCGGGAGGATAGACGGCGGGGGAGGGGCCTCCGCCGGCCGCTTCTGGCAAGTGCTAGAGCCGCGGAGCACAAAATCGGACCTTTTAAAAGTTGGCTCGGCGGAGGGACGTCGCTGCAGTGGCTAAGCGGGGGGTGGAATCCTCCCGGGACAGTGTGGTCTCAGGACCCTTGGGGTCACAGAGAGACCGGGGGTGCCTGAGTGCGGCAGAGCTCCCAGGTATCAGAGCAGGGAAGCCGGCTGCAGAGACGGAGCAGAGTCGCGGGCTCTCAGCTCTGGGTTGCCACAAACTGTGATCTGCGGCCCAGTCGGGGCACGGCTCCCCCAGCAGGGACCCAACAAGCAGCAGATCCGGGGAGACTCCCCTTCCTTCCTGGGGAGGAGCAGTGCGGGAACGCACTGCAGGGATCTGCTGGGTTTGGAGACTCCGAGCGGGGTCGGGTGCCAGAGATAGCAACGCTTGATCACAGGCCGGGTGAGCACGGAGTGCGGCCAGAGACCGGGGACACGGGAGTGACTGCTTTTCTCTGGGGGCGCACTGAGGAGTGGGGCCCCGAGTTCTCGGCTCCTCCGGGCGGAGACTGGGAGGCCGCCATTTTCGCCCTGGTCCTCCAAAGCTGTACCGAGAGCTTGCAGGGAACAAAAGCTCCTGAGAGCAAACTGGAGCAGCTTCCTTAGCCCGGACCGACAAGGGCGGGGCAATTCCGCCTCCGGCAAAGACATTTGGAAACCACAGCAACAGGCCCCTCCCCCAGAAGATCAGCACAAACAGCCAGCAAGCCAAGACCAAGTTGATCGATCAAGGAGAATAGGAGAACTCCAGCGCTAGGGGAATACTGCACATAGATTCATGGCTTTTTTTTTTTTTTTTTTTTTACCATGATTCATTATTTCATCAAAGTTAATTTTTGTTGACTTTTTTTAATTTTCTTTTTCCCTTTTTCAACCAACATCTTATAAATCCCTTTTTTTTAAAAAAAAAAACATTTTTTATTTTTTTTTCATTTTTAGAGTCATATTTTATCCCTTCATAGTAGTTATCCTTGTTTTTGGCATATATATATAAGTTGTTCTCTCCTTAAAATTTTGAGGTACAGTTTCTTCTAACAGATCAAAATATACCCTAAACCACTAGTGTATGGCTTTGTTCTAGTCTCCTGCCTGATCACATTCTCTCCCTTTTTCCTTTTTTTTTTTTTTTCCTTAAATCTTCTTTCTTTTTTCAAACAACTTATCTTACCAAGTCCTTTTATAAAATCTTTTATAATTTTCATCTTTACAGTCATCTTCCATCCCTTCATTGTATCAACCCTTATTTTGTACATATATGTCTTTCTTCCTTTAAAATTTTAGGAGGCACTTTTTTCTAACAGACCAAAATACGCCCAAAATCTAGTGTGTGGCACTGATCTATGCACTAGCCTGATCATATTTGATCATATTCTGCCTTTTTTGAATTGTTTTGTTTTTGTTTTTATCTTTTTTTCTTTTTTTTTCTTTTTCTCTTTCTTTTTTCTTTCTTTCCCTTTCCTTTCCCCTGGTTTCAGGTCTTTTCTGATTTGTATACAGTATATTTGCTGGGGACGTTGTAAACCTGTTAGCCTTTTGTTCTCTCATTCATCTATTCTCCTCTGGACAAAATGACAAGACGAAAGAAATCACCTCAGCAAAAAGAACAAGAGGTAGTACCGTCTGCCAGGGACCTACTCAATACGGACATTAGTACGATGTCAGACCTAGAGTTCAGAATCATGACTTTAAAGATACTAGCTGGGCTTGAAAAAAGCGTGGAAGTTATTAGAGAAACCCTTTCTGGAGAAATAAAAGAACTAAAATCTAACCAAATCGAAATCAAAAAGGCTATTGATGAGGTGCAATCAAAAATGGGGGCACTGAATGCTAGGATAAATGAGGCAGAAGAGAGAATCAGCGATATAGAAGACCAAATGATGGAAAATAAAGAGGCTGAGAAAAAGAGAGAGAAAGAACTACAGGATCACGAGGGCAGAATTCGAGAGATAAGTGATACGATAAGACGAAACAACATTAGAATAATTGGGATCCCAGAAGAAGAAGAGAGAGAGAGAGGGGCAGAAGGTATATTGGAGCAAATTATAGCAGAGAACTTCCCTAATGTGAGGAAGGAAACAGGCATCAAAATCCAGGAGGCACAGAGAACCCCTCTCAAAATCAATAAAAATAGGTCAACACCCCGACATCTAATAGTAAAACTTACGAGTCTCAGAGACAAAGAGAAAATCCTGAAAGCAGCTCGGGAGAAGAGATATGTAACCTACAATGGTAGAAACATTAGATTGGCAACAGAGCTATCCACAGAGACCTGGCAGGCCAGAAAGGACTGGCAAGATATCTTCAGAGCACTAAACGAGAAAAATATGCAGCCAAGAATACTATATCCAGCTAGGCTATCATTGAAAATAGAAGGAGAGATAAAAAGCTTCCAGAACAAACAAAAACTAAAGGAATTTGCAAACACGAAACCAGCCCTCCAAGAAATATTGAGAGGGGTCCTCTAAGCAAAGAGAGAGCCTAAAAGCAGCAAAGAGCAGAAACGAACACAGACAACAGACAGTTAACAGTCACCTTACAGGTAATACAATGGCACTAAATTCATACCTTTCAATAGTTACCCTGAATGTAAATGGGCTCAATGCCCCAATCAAAAGACACAGGCTATCAGATTGGATTAAAAAACAAGACCCATCCATATGCTGTCTGCAAGAGACTCATTTTACACCCAAAGACACCCCCAGATTGAAAGTGAGGGGGTGGAAAACCATTTACCATGCTAATGGACACCAAAAGAAAGCTGGGGTGGCAATCCTTATATCAGACAAACTAGATTTTAAAACAAAGACTGTAATAAGAGATGAGGAAGGACACTATATCCTACTTAAAGGGTCTATCCAACAAGAAGATCTAACAATTGTAAATATCTATGCCCCTAACATGGGAGCAGCCAATTATATAAGGCAATTAATAACAAAAGCAAAGAAACACATTGACAACAATACAATAATAGTGGGGGACTTTAACACCCCCCTGACTGAAATGGACAGATCATCTAAGCAAAAGATCAACAAGGAAATAAAGACTTTAAATGACACACTGGACCAAATGGACTTCACAGACATATTCAGAACATTCCATCCCAAAGCAACGGAATACACATTCTTCTCTAGTGCCCATGGAACATTCTCCAGAATTGATCACATCCTAGGTCACAAATCAGGTCTCAATCGGTACCAAAAGATTGGGATCATTCCCTGCATATTTTCAGACCACAATGCTTTGAAACTAGAACTCAACCACAAGAGGAAAGTCGGAAAGAACTCAAATACATGGAGGCTAAAGAGCATCCTACTAAAGAATGAATGGGTCAACCAAGAAATTAAAGAAGAATTAAAAAAATTCATGGAAACCAATGAAAATGAAAACACAACTGTTCAAAATCTTTGGGATACAGCAAAGGCAGTCCTGAGAGGAAAGTATGTAGCAATACAAGCCTTTCTCAAGAAACAAGAAAGGTCTCAAATACACAACCTAACCCTACACCTAAAGGAGCTGGAGAAAGAACAACAAAGAAAGCCTAAACCCAGCAGGAGAAGAGAAATCATAAAGATCAGAGCAGAAATCAATGAACTAGAAACCAAAAGAACAGTAGAACAGATCAACGAAACTAGGAGCTGGTTCTTTGAAAGAATTAACAAGATTGATAAACCCCTGGCCAGACTGATCAAAAAGAAAAAAGAAATGACCCAAATCAACAAAATCATGAATGAAAGAGGAGAGATCACAAGCAACACCAAAGAAATACAAACAATTATAAGAACATATTATGAGCAACTCTATGCCAGCAAATTAGATAACCTGGAAGAAATGGGTGCATTCCTAGAGAAGTATCAACTACCAAAATTGAACCAGGAAGAAATAGAAAACCTGAACAGACCTATAACCACTAAGGAAATTGAAACAGTCATAAAAAATCTCCCAAGAAACAAAAGCCCAGGGCCAGATGGCTTCCCAGGGGAATTCTATCAGACATTTCAAGAAGAATTAATACCTATTCTCCTGAAACTGTTCCAAAAAATAGAAATGGAAGGGAAACTTCCAAACTCGTTTTATGAGGCCAGCATTACCTTGATGCCCAAACCAGACAAAGACCCCATCAAAAAGGACAGTTACAGACCAATATCCTTGATGAACATGGATGCAAAAATTCTCACCAAAATACTAGCCAATAGGATCCAACAGTACATTAAAAGGATTATTCACCACGACCAAGTGGGATTTATCCCTGGGCTGCAAGGCTGGTTCAACATCCGCAAATCAATCAACGTGATACAATACATTAACAAAAGAAAGAACAAGAATCATATGATCCTCTCAATAGATGCAGAAAAAGCATTTGACAAAGTACAGCATCCTTTCTTGATCAAAACTCTTCAGAGTATAGGGATAGAGGGTACATACCTCAATATCATAAAAGCCATCTACGAAAAACCTACAGCGAATATCATTCTCAATGGGGAAAGGCTGAGAGCTTTTCCCCTAAGGTCAGGAACGCGGCAGGGATGTCCACTCTCACCACTGCTATTCAACATAGTATTAGAAGTCCTAGCCACAGCAATCAGACAACAAAAAGAAATCAAAGGCATCCAAATCGGCAAAGAGGAAGTCAAACTCTCACTCTTTGCAGATGATATGATACTGTATGTGGAAAACCCAAAAGACTCCACCCCAAAACTGCTAGAACTCATACAGGAATTCAGTAAAGTAGCAGGATATAAAATCAATGCACAGAAATCAGTGGCATTCCTATACACCAACAACAAGACAGAAGAGAGACAAATCAAGGAGTCGATCCCATTTACAATTGCACCCAAAACCATTAGATACCTAGGAATAAATCTAACCAAAGAGGCAAAGGATCTGTACTCAGAAAACTATAAAATACTCAGGAAAGAAATTGAAGAAGACACAAAGAAATGGAAAAACGTTCCATGCTCATGGATTGGGAGAATCAACATTGTGAAGATGTCAATGCTACCTAGAGCAATCTACACATTCAATGCAATCCCCATCAAAATACCATCCACTTTTTTCAAAGAAATGGAACAAATAATCCTAAAATTTGTATGGAACCAGAAGAGACCCAGAATAGCCAGAGGAATACTGAAAAAGAAAAGCAAAGCTGGCGGCATCACAATTCCGGACTTCCAGCTCTATTACAAAGCTGTCATCATCAAGACAGTATGGTACTGGCACAAAAACAGACACATAGATCAATGGAACAGAATTGAGAGCCCAGAAATGGACCCTCAACTCTATGGTCAACTTATTTTTGACAAAGCAGGAAAGAATGTCCAATGGCAAAAAGACAGTCTCTTCAACAAATGGTGTTGGGAAAATTGGACAGCCACATGCAGAAGAATGAAACTGGACCATTTCCTTACACCACACACAAAAATAGACTCAAAATGGTTGAAAGACCTAAACGTGAGACAGGAGTCCATCCAAATCCTAAAGGAGAACACAGGTAGCAACCTTTTCGACCTTAGCCGCAGCAACTTCTTCCTAGAAACATCGCCAAAGGCACGGGAAGCCAGGGCAAAAATGAACTATTGGGATTTCATCAAGATAAAAAGCTTCTGCACAGCAAAAGAAACAGTCCACAAAACCAAAAGACAACCGACAGAATGGGAGAAAATATTTGCAAATGACATATCAGATAAAGGGCTAGTATCCAAAATCTATAAAGAACTTATCAAACTCAACACCCAAAGAACAAATAATCCAATCAAGAAATGGGCAGAAGACATGAACAGACATTTCTCCAAAGAAGACATCCAAATGGCCAACAGGCACATGAAAAAGTGCTCAACATCGCTTGGCATCAGGGAAATCCAAATCAAAACCTCCATGAGATACCACCTCACACCCGTCAGAATGGCTAAAATTAACAAGTCAGGGAACGACAGATGTTGGCGGGGATGTGGAGAAAGGGGAACCCTCCTACACTGTTGGTGGGAATGCAAGCTGGTGCAACCCCTCTGGAAAACAGTATGGAGGTTCCTCAAACAGTTGAAATTAGAGCTACCGTTCGATCCAGCAATAGCACTACTGGGTATTTACCACAAAGATACAAATGTAGGGACCCGAAGGGGTACGTGTACCCCAATGTTTATAGCAGCAATGTCCACCATAGCCAAACTGTGGAAAGAGCCAAGATGCCCATCGACAGATGAATGGATAAAGAAGATGTGGTATATATACACAATGGAATATTATGCAGCCATCAAAAGGAATGAGATCTTGCCATTTGCAACGACGTGGATGGAACTGGAGGGTGTTATGCTGAGTGAAATAAGTCAATCAGAGAAAGACATGTATCACATGACCTCACTGATATGAGGAATTCTTAATCTCAGGAAACAAACTGAGTGTTACTGGAGTGGTCGGGGGTGGGAGGGATGGGGTGGCTGGGTGATAGATATTGGGGAGGGTATGTGCTACGGTGAGCGCTGTGAATTGTGCAAGACTGTTGAATCACAGATCTGTACTTCTGAAACAAATAACGCAACATATTTTAAGAAAAAAGAAAAAGAAGAAGATAACAGAAGAGGAAGAAAAGGGGAGTATGTCAGAGGGGGAGACGAACCATGAGAGATGATGGACTCTGAAAAAGAAACTGAGGGTTCTAGAGGGGAGGGGGGTAGGGGGATGGGTTAGCCTGGTGATGGGTATTGAGGAGGGCACGTTCTGCATGGAGCACTGGGTGTTATGAACAAACAATGAATCATGGAACACTGCACCAAAAACTAATGATGTAATATATGGTGATTAACATAACAATAAAAATTAAAAAAAAAAAAAATCTTGCAGGATTTTTTAAATTGAATTGCATTAAATTTGTACATCAATATGGGCTTAAATGACATATTTACTATGTCGAGTTTTCTAATTCATGAACATAGTATGTCTTAATTTATTTCACTCTACTAAAAAACTCATTTCATTAGGTTTGTTTTGTCTTGTTCTGTGTATTTCAGAATATAGATTCTATGCATCCTCTGTTAGACTTTTACCTAAGCATTTTATTTCTGGGGCTATTGTAAATGGTATTATTTATTAACTTCTGTTTCCAATTGTTCATTGCTAGTAAACAGAAGCACAATTGATTATTGTATGTTGAACTTGTATCCTAAAACCTTATGAAATTTACTTATTAGTTTTAGGAGTATTTTTTTTTAATAACTTGGGATTTTCTATGTAAATATCACATCATCTGTGCATGGGTATATTTTCTAAATTTTATGTCTTTTATTTATTTTTCTTTCCTTATTGCACAGGGTAGGACTACATGTATGACATTAAATGAGAGTGTTGAAATTGAATATTCTTGCATTGTTCCCAATAAACTGGGGAAAATTTTACTGTTAAGTATGATCTTTTTGGAGATGTAAGTTTTTTGTAGATATTCTTTATTAAAATAAGGAAGCTCTCTTCTAATCCAAGTTTACTGAGCTTACCAGTTCTTATTATGAATAGATATTGAATTTTGTCAAATATTTTCTCTCCATCAACTTATATGGTCATGTGATTTTTTTTTCTTCTTTAGTATTTTAGTATGTTCACTCAGTTAGATGGTTTACATTTAGTTTTGAATATTGATCAGCTTGGCATCCAGGGCTGAACTCCACTTGGTCATAGTGTGTTATTCACTTTATATATTGTTGGATTTGATTTTCTAATGTTCTGTTTAAGTCTTAATATCTATATTTTTATTGGTCTGTAATTGTCTTTTTTTTTCTTGTATTGTCTTTGTGTAATTTTGGTAGCAGCGTTATGCTGGCCTCAAAATAACTTAGGCAGCGCTGCCTCCTTCTCTTTTCTGGAAGAGATTATATAGAATCAGTGGTACATTTTTAGTTGTAACTGAAATTTTGGTCTTCTTCCCTAGTTGACCTACTACTGTTTACTTCCCCGAGTCCATAAAGAGTTACTCCATGAATTCTGCCTAAGTTTCATAGCTGCATTTAATGGAGAGATGGGGTGGAATGTGCTTCATTCTCTTTACCTGATCCTAGAATCAAAGTATATAGCACATTAGGAGGCAGTGTGTTATACATGAAAATTTCTTTGATGAGTGCCTGAAACATAGTTAGGACTCAATAAATGACAATTATTATCATTATTACTATTGTCCTGTACTGACCTGAGGACTGGGATATGTTCTCTGCCTTCATGACATTTACAGATTAGAAGGAGATAGATATGAAAACAGACACAAATAATTAGTTATAATTTTTTAAAGTGTTCCAAAATAAAAGTAGACAGTGATGAGACAGCATATCATTTTTGAGTGAACTCATTTCATGACTATGCATACATTCATTTGATTGTCAATTATTGGGAGTCACAGCATTTATTTTGGTTATTCAAGGAACTAGACACTCAATGTACTATCAGGATATTTTGGAATTACAGGTAAAGTTACAGGGCAATTGTATTTTATAAGACTTTTTATTGTTTTATTTAATAATTAAATTAATGGCTTCATTTTAATGTCTACTGTCTGCCAGGTATTGAATTACTTTTTTTATTCAGGTTATCTTAGGACTTCAACAATATTACCTGATTCTCATCTTTTATCATTCTTTTGATCAAATGGCAAGATAAATTCCTGGAATGCATCCAGTCCACCAATATTAAACAATTCCTACTGCCTCACAGAGTCCTGAGTTGGGCTTGTGGGAAGGAAGGATAACAGCAGGACTCCGAAGTAGCTGCTGTGAGGTGACATGAGAAGGAAGGGCCCCATCCAACTTAAGAAGACATATGAGAGAAACTTCAGGTTATATCCTGATACTGAAGAGAGAAAATGGCAGAAAGTTGGCTCCTCAGATATGAATGAATGTACCCAAAATCTGCCCACATATACCTTTTGGAAACCAAAATAGCACAATATTAGAAAGCCAAAGAGAAACTCCTTGTACATGCATTGTTATACTAATACAAATTTTCATATAGCAAACTGGTAGGAGAGAGGCTTTGTGCAGAGTTAATCCATTATAAAGCTTATTTTCTAGGGTGCATTTTGAAAAAAATATTTTTTAATGTGTTAATATCAAGGTTCCTTAAGGGAGCCATGTTTCTTTCCACTTAAAGATTTTGGACATGTTCCCACACCTTTTACTTAAGTTTTACATAAAATTGATTTTGTAACTCAAAATTCACTTCCTCAGGGAAGACTTCCCTGAATGACCACCAGATAAGGTATTTTGCTTTCATAGATTCTTATACTTTTTAGTGGCACTTAAGCCATAATCTGTTTCACTCACTATTATAATCCTAGTGCCTAACACTTACTAAATGCCTATTAAATGGTTAATAAATAGTATCACTAACCATAAATAATTATTGAGCACTTGGTAAACACATTGTCACAAGGATGAATGGATATGATTTATGCTGTAGAGATGTTTACAGTCTAATATAGAAAGGCATACATGAAAGAAAATAAATAAGCACACCTGAGTTCTATCTTTGCTATCATTTAAACACATGGTAGTAGTACGACTGCCAAAAAGGTGGTGGACAGTCTTCTGGGTAGAGTAAATGAAAGAGCTTGACAAGAAAGGTATCACAGAAAAACTATCATTGAATTGAAATATGAAGACTTCCTACATGTACTAGAAATAAGTGTGCTCTTCTGAGTGTGTGTATATGTATATACACACATACATACACACACACACACACACACACACACATATATATACACACTATATATAAAATGCAAAAGTGCTTATATATTATATGCATCATGTATGTGTGCATGTAACATATATAGTAAATGAATATCCATTTGTAATTTTCAAAGATTTATTTTATTTATTTTAAAGAGAGTATGCATGACTGGGGGGGAAGGACAGAGGAAGAGGGAGAGGAAGAGAAACCTCAAGCAGACTCTCTACTGAGTGTGGAGCCTGATGTGGGGCTCGATCTCACGACCCTGAGATCATGACCTGAGCCCAAGTCAAGAGTCAGTCGTTTAACCAACTGAGCCACGCAGGCACCCTCATGTGTATTTTTAATATACACATATGTAACATAATTTTAACACTATTGGTCTAGCAGTATTATTATAAACCACCTGCTGCACAGACATAATAGTGTCATAGATCAATTAAGACATCCTAAATACATGCTTTCAGTATTATAGTAAGAGAAAGGTCCCATATATCATTTTGATTTTACCCCTAATCTAACCATGGTATAACCATGGCTTTTACTTACTACAGGTAAAATTTGTTGAGATGAATTCTACAACTGAGAAAATTTCTATAAAATAAATCATTCCATGATCCAGTAAATATTAGTTTGGCACCATCTTTAATGTTGCTCAGTCTTCTCTATAAGATAATATGGATCTGAACTTTGAATCCTCTCCCAGAGAAAACAGAGTATCACAGTATATTATTAATGATGATTATTTAGAGAAATAACCTTGCTATTAATAAAGCGTATTTTGTCTTAGACTTCGATTGTCAATCAGACTCTCATGACCTTTTTCTCTAGTCTAGTGTTATAGTGTCTCAACCATCATCTCAACGTTCCTTTACTCTAATTCCATTCTCTTGCATAATGATAAGATTTATTCAACCACTTTATAACTGAAGCATTCTGCATAGCACCAACTAAGAATATTTTTGTTCCTGCATCTGGGTATCACAGAAATGGATTGACAGGACTGTGATTGAAAAAACAACGTATTTTATGTCAGTGTAGCTGGTTTTTATCCTGTCCGTAAACTCAGAGATTATTATGGCTAAATAAGGGGACCCCTGAGTCCTAAAATTTCACCTTTTCTTTTATACTGATAACAGAAGAAATTAACTGTTGAAGTGAAAAAAGAAAAAGTCAAATTTTCAGAACAGACTGTCCCGAAGACTTTTCTCTTTTGCCTTGTTAAGCCTGAATAAATTGCAACATCTTCAAGTAAAACTGTGGGCAAATCTTTTTTTTTTTTAATTTTTAATTTTTTTTTTATTGGCCTGATGGTGATCCACAGGTGCAGGGAATTGCAGACACATTTAGACGAGCTCTAGCATCACACCTGTGCTGACAGAAAACGAGCTAACAGAACAGTAAAGAGAAAAATGAAAGCTCCATTCACTAAGTGGATTAGTAATCCTGTGGGTTAAACTTCTCTTTTTCTTGCTTTCCCTCTTTCTCCATTTGATAATCCATATAAAGTCCTGGGTGATCAAAGACATACCTCCCATTACCTTATAAAACTATTAGCTTAAAATTACCTCTTTTATGTTCGGAAGCATGTTGGCAGATGACTTAAAAGTTTCTCCTTCATTTCTTTTAATTACTGATAGTGTCCCAACAGTTTCCTTATCAAATTTTATAAATAATACAAAGAAACTTCAATATGGCCTATGGATATTTCAACATGTATTCTTTTCAGCACTCAATATTTGAATAAATTATCACATTGACATTAACTTTATAAAACGCTATCAACTGTTAAGTATTAGAGGAGCCAAGAAAAGAGACTATTTCTCAGTTTTCTGTGAAATGTCTAGAAATGCACTTAGCTGAATGCTCAGCGCCCATCTGAGAATGATTACAGAAACTTTTATTTGCAAACTCTGGTCTCTTTTCACGGATTATATCTTAAAATCCATTTGTTGTTTCTTAAACCAACTTTCACTGGGCAAGTTGTAACCGAATTAAACACAACACGAAAGAATAGCTTTGTATAAGGAGAATGTTTTTCAATGCTTGTTCTATAAAAATATTTTACATTTATTGTCACTGTTTCCAGTTTACAGTATCTTTGTCAGGAAAGAATGTATTTTGTGAAAGCATGAACACAAATGTATTCACCAGAATACTAACTTTAAGTCCACTTGGTATAGATATTTATTTAATAATATATCTAGAGGGATGCCTGGGGGGCTCAGTCGGTTGAGTGTCTGACTCTTGATTACGGCTCAGGTCATGATCTCAGGGTCTTGAGATCAAAGCCCACCCCAGGGAGTCCATGCTGAGCACGGAGTCTGCTTGAGATTCTCTGCCTCTCCCTCTGCCCCCTGCCTCAATAAATAAATAAATAAAATCTTTAAAAAAATAATATACCCAAAGAATGTTTTACCTTAGATTGTATTTATTTTTTATTAAAGATTTTATTTATTTATTTGACAGAGAGAGAGTGAGAGAGAGAGAGAGCACAAGCAGGGGGAGCGGCAGGCAGAGGGAGAGGGAGAAGCAGGCTCCCCACTGAGCAGGGAGCCCAACGCAGGGCTCAATCCCTGAGCCGAAGGCAGCCGCTTAACCGACTGAGCCACCCAGCTGCCCCTTACCTTAGATTTTATAAAGACAAAAATAGATAATTGAGAAGCTTAATACACATAATAAAATTGAAAGTGTATAATAAGTACTAAAAATTACTTCCTGAGCTATTACAGATCATACACAGATAATATACACTGGATTTTGTATTAGGTTCCAAATCTTCCTTTTAAAAGAGAATTAATAAAACCTTTATCCATATGAAATATCTCAATCTTGGTCTCAGCCAAATTTATTTCTTGTTATTTCTTTGCCGTCTACCCTGCTTATCTTCATCTGTGATCCATCCTTTGCTCATCTTACTACCCTTTTTTATTAGAAATACCCTATAGAGAAGCAGGAAGAGCCGCTTAATTTGAAAACAGATGTTCAAGGTTCACACATAAACCCATGTCTTTTTTTACTTCTACTTTTTCTACTGCGTCATAATGTCTTGGTCATACTCCATAAAAAACACATATATTTTAAATTATATACATTCAATGGTGCAGATTTTAGTCAGTATTTTGAAAAGCATACAATTATCCTGAAAATCACAGATTGTAATTACAAAAGTGCTTTCTTATTTTTAAGGACGTTTAATGTATGGAGGATCAAAATGTTAAGATTTACATCTGTTTTATATTCACAACCAGACATTAACTGATAAATTCTTTCAAAACAAAACAATTGGTTCTGTCTTAAAAATTGCCAATGTCCAGTAAAATTCTGGATACCAACCTGCTGTTTCACATAACTGTGTTTTAATCATAGACTGTTCTTCCGTTGTGAAGATTTTGTTTCTCCTTCTTGTTTGAAATAATACAATTGATTTAGTATCAATCTGCTTTTCTCTCTAACACAGAAACAAAAGACAGATTTGGCTGCATGTAACTCCCCTACTGACAATTCCCAATGACAGAGACCTGTGTCACCCTTCTTATTTTGATACAGGAGCTTTTCTGAATACATATTGCAAATTATGGCAGTTGTGATGAATTATCCAAATTTCAGATGACACGGGAGGAGTTATAAAAAGTTTTCCTTTTTCCTGTTTTTTTTTTTTTTGCACTGTTAATCCAGCTGATATATAACTATGTAAAATTCTACAGAAACCAACTTGACTTTGGTTACCTGCCCATAGAGATTAAATTTTTAATATTTCAGTTCATACACATTTAAGAATCTCCACACACTCATAAAAATGCCTGGATGCATCTTGTACGCTCTTTACTCTAATGACATTCCCCATCTATCTCTCTTTTAAGATTGCAGATTGTTTTCATCATACTCCTTCTCTACCGTCTATCAAGATTCTGATTCTCAAAATTTAATATACATAAGAATCACATGGACTTATTTAAAGCAGATTCCCATGCTATGTCTATAGACATTCAGTGTCCGTTCATCTGGTTTGGAGCTCAGGAATGAGATAAAGATGCACTCAGATTAGACCATAGGCTTCTTAAGGAAAAGAAAACATTTTATGAATATGTGTATTTCTGGTACTTGGCGCCATGTGCTATATATAAGAGACACAATAATTACCTGTTGAACTGAATTAAGAGGATCAAAGAAAAAAATAGCTTTGGATTATTTGTTAATATTCCCTGTTGGAAAACTACTATCTCAGTTAGAATGCATCAAACTTTTGAGGTTGGGAACTGGTGAACAAATGGACTCGGGGAATATTCTCCTTGCCACTTTTCATATACATCTTATTAATTCATCTCATATCTATTGCACAACCATCTAAATCCTAGGCTTTATGCTAGATGCTATGATATCAAATTGCATAAATTTAATTCTACACCCTCAAGGAATTTATACATTAGAAAAGAGGCAGACTGGGGTGCCTGAGTGGCTCAGGTGGTTAAGCATCTGCCTTTGGCTCAGGTTGTGACCCCCAGGGTCCTGGGATCCAACCCCGCACTGGGCTCCATGCTCATAGGGGAGCCTGCTTCTCCCTCTCCCTCTGCTGCTCCCCTTGTTTGTGCTCTCTCTCTCTCTCTCAAATAAAATAAAATCTCTAAAAAGAAAAGAAAAGAGGCATACTAAGTAGCCCTAAAATAATGATTTTTAAAACGTAGTGTAATGATTTATCATAGAGAACAAACAAAGCAGTATAGAAGAAATGAGAAATGAAGGCCAAGTGCAGTTGAAGACTATAAATATTAAAACCTCAAGAATCAGTATACTGTCATATTGTTGATACTAATACAAATCATTCCCTATGTCAATTCTTCAAAAAATTTGATGGCATTAGAAATTGTCAGTGTTCTAACACTCTTTGTCGTTAAAAATGAAAGCAATAAAAATGTACACTGTATGCCACTGTCTCTTTCCCCTTTATATTCTCATGTATATGTACTTATAAAAATTGTGGTTTTAGCCTGCTCTAACTTTTCTTGTAAGGATTCATGATTTCAATTACTTACATATGTACCGGATCATCCGTTCTTTACACCAGTCTTCCTTTGATTAACCTCTCAGCTGCACTTTCTTCCTCCCTGCCCCGGTCACCGGAACATTTCCTTTAAAATCGAGATAATGTCTATTTTGCTTAAAATGTGAATTCTCTTCCTTATCACCTCTGTGTCTCTCCCGTGGATCCCTTCTTTCTCCAGTACATTGTCTTTACATCATCTCAACAATAAGGAAATGTTTCCAATGGCCCTTCTTGCTGACATGTATGACCCTAATTCCCTCCTTTGGTGAATCCTCATGGTGCCTAGTTTTGCGGAAGGCAGTGATCTGCCTCCTGTGGTAGAAGCAGAAAGAACAAATCCTCCCTGTTTCATCCTTTGACAGCTAAGGGACAGGCTTGTGACCTCAGCGTAGTCACCTGGATTCTTTCACTTTAGAACTCAATCTCCAGTGAGTGATAGAAAGATAAAGGGAGTTTACAGAGCACGTTGCCACGTGGCAGCATCTTGACCAGATGACCCATTGAGCAGGAACTTCTGGGGGATTGTCTCTTGTTCCTGCTTATTTCAATTTTGTGAGATCAGCTTCAAAAATTACTTTTTTGCTTACAAGAGCTAGATTTCTAGTTAGTGAAAATACTTAGAACTCTAGTTATGTCAAATACGCTATGAATAGATAAAATATAAGTAAACATATACTGATAAGGTAGGACTAAGAACATAGGCAAACTCAGCATTTGCCTATGCCAAATAATATATATTTAAATCACTTGTATCAATGTCAGTTTTAAAGGTATTTTATTTTGATTGCCATATGACAGTGTGGTCTATTTGCTAGTCAGTATTTATGTCTCCCAATGCTTTAAGTTGTGTTTTAGTGTGCCCTTATACCAATTTATCTATTTAAGTGATAATGTTATGGCTAGGCTAATTTCAGAGACCAATTTTCCCATAAAATCATTGCATTTGACGAAACAGGTTCAGGATCCAATGAAATTACTATCTACAAACTTTAGAAATTCCTTAAGTTATTAAATACTAAGGAGTCCATTCAGGAATATAGTTTATGTCCTTTAGGTAGGCTGTTGCAGCAATTTTCTTACCATTAGGCTCCTGATATTGTTGTGCCATGAGCACTACACATAGACGTTTGTGAACTGTAACTCCATAGAGTTTGGTGCAGCTCTAAGACCGCATCCAAGCCCCAAACAGTTAGTCCACATACATTTGACGTTTATAAATCTTTTTATGCTCTTATATAAAAGAATCACACAAAGATAGAATAAGGAGAAAAAAATATGTATATCCTGTCTTCTATTTATATTTTCCAGGGACTTATCATCTTTATAAAAATATGTATATCCTGTCTTCTATTTATATTTTCCAGGGACTTATCATCTTTATAATTTTTCACTTTGTTTCATATTTTTCTGTTGAATCTTTACCTTGTGCTTCCACACATCAGCTGTAGGGTTTTCTTATTTCTATGGAGTATTCTGGGCTGGTTGTAGGGAATAGATTATACAGTAGGGCCTAAAAATATTTTACAAGTTGAAAAGAGGAAATTATAATTGTTATTCTCCTATCTACAAATCTAAAGCAATATCAACCTTGAAAGAATTGTATTTATGGTTTTCTGGGCAGAGAACCTGGTACATAGTCCTTATTCAAGAAAGGCTAAACCCTTTTCACCAATTTATATTAAAAGGAAAATAAATAAATAAAATAATAAAATATGTTTGTGATTTGAAACTGTTCACAAGGAACAGGATTAAATTTCAAACATCTGGGTTACGAATCAAATATCCACATATTTACTATATGAAGCAGCTCTTTTATTTGTAGCAAAGTTTATGTGCTTCCCTTGAATCTTCTTTGTTATTTCAATTTTCTGTATTTAAAGAGTAGAGTTATAACAGTGTCTTTATAAGTAGAATGGAATAAATTCTCTAATGCATGTCTGTTTAAATCTGATAAAGAATAAGAGTAAACAAACATTTTCTTCTACTGCATATTAATGCTTTCTGTTACCTTTGACAAAATTATCCATACCTATAAAAATTAAATGCTATATTAATTTGATTGAAATAATCATATGAAAACAAGACACCTAGGCTTGAAAACATCTCAAGCATCATTTTCAAAAAGTACTATATTAAATAAAAATCAATTCTTTCTAATATTTCCTGGAAAGGTCTTAGAAATCTGAGGTTACTGAGTATTTGAAGGACTACAGATCATGCAATAATGTGCAGGATTATATATAATGGACTCAGTATAATAGCTTCACTTGCACATGAATGGATGATATATTAGTACACTTTCATTTAGCATGTTAGTTTTAAGCAAACTGTAGCATCCCAAAAGGACATAATGGGAAATAATCTCTTACTTGTTTCATTTTTTTTTTCTTTACATGTGTTGAGCATAATTTTTGAACAGGGCATTGTGCTAGTTAAAAAAGATAAAAAGATAAACAGAACATGATCCTTATCTTTAAGAACTTTAAAATGTATTGAGGACAAGGAAATAAAATTAGCTAAGGCAAGTAAAATGGAGTACTCAGCAGCTGCAAGTGACACGAGTGGGGGTGATGAGGAACAAGCAAAGGATCTTGCTTGACAAGAGATCAAGTAAGTTTTCATTGCTAAACAGGAGTAGTTGGCAGAGGTCTTCATAAAATAGAGAAGGAAACAAAGTACTCTTGAGAATGACTGCAAATCATGAGCTAATTCAGGGGGCTGGGGGGACACACCTAGTAGAGATACAAGGTGACAGAGTGTGAAGAGGAACGGCATGAGTGAGGAGGAACTGTCTTCAGAAAGAGAGCATGCAAGACTTTGAAGGGCATTTTAGGGAGCTATTTTGTCTTTGTTAGGCAATGGGGAGTCTTTGCAGGTTCCTAAGGATGGGATGATATGATAAATCGATGTTTTAGAAAAGTAACTCTGCTATGAACGATGAGAAAAAGCCAGATAACTTTAGAGGGTTAGTAGTGGTGATAAAATGGAGTCAATTGTGGATAAACTGGTCACTAGATCCTTTTTTTTTTATCTGCTGAGTGGTCCTTTTGGAATAAATGATGTTTTCCCAGCAGAAAACACATGGGTGGTCTTCTATGCTGATATGCTGCTGGCAAGCTCTAAGCAATACCATTACCAAGATGATACAAAATTTTAATGATATAATATTACAACTGCATTTGTCAGAGGTCAGTCTCCCTAAGAGCATGGCATGTTTAGAATATTCATAAAATTCTTTGGTTTGGAGCACAAATATCAGAAGATGACAAATCATATATTTTGGAGAGGATGACGTCGTGATGTGGGATATAGGAAAGTAGAACTAAGAGTAATTATTAGTGAGTATCAAAAAGAGAGTAAATGTTTTCTCCTTGCCCTATGGTGTTTTGTGCCACCTTTTATTCGTGTAGCTCTCTAAGCCACTTTCCAGACAGCAGAGCACATTAAATGCATTCATGATTTGTAATTTAAAACTACAGTTGTGCGAAATTGCAGTTTAAGCTTGTATGGATCCATACCCATTGAGTTTGAATTAAGATTTACAAATATGTATTAGGTTTGATAGGACAGTCGTTGAATGAAAAGTACAATTTGTGGCACTGAAATGCAGCAAAAATATGAAAATTTAAAATATGTATGAAATCTTTCTCAACAATATGCTGATTAGATCTTAGGCAACGCATATAGCACATTTCAGTAATCAATCAGGGTGTGTATTCTGAATGCCATGATTCTAAGTTTCTTAATTTAAAAATAAATTGGAGGAACTTATTCTGGAAGTAATTATTTCAGAAAATTATCATGTCCTACAAAACTCATTCACAGTCAGGAGCCTAATAAAACAAATCAACCTTTTAAATTGTTGGTTTTAAGTGGGTATGGCTGAAAACCTAAGGTTAAAGCAATACATTTTGCCAGAGACATTTTCTCTATCTCTTCAAGCAAAGGATAGTTCTAGAATTATTCTAACATCCATATAAACAAGAAGGTGAAGAGCAAGGTAAAGAGGTTGAAAAAAATCATTGCCATCATGACCAATAATACTGAAATCATATTTATTATCCTATCATGGGAAGGTTAATGAAAAGTTGGTCCAAACTCACCGTCAGTGCGGGAATTAGCTCAGCAACTTTGCTTCTCGGATTCTACATTACAATAGATGTGCACAGTCGTCAGCTCTAGATGATCGTATTTAGTAAGTCTATTTTTTACAGTATCCCCAGATCGTTTTAATGTGCCATCATGGTTGAGAACTATTGCTCTCCCACAAAATACTCACTAAGATGAAACACACGATTTCCCTATTTGGGGATAATTTTGATTCTGTTAAACATCTTTATATGAAGATGTGATCTGGGTTCTTAAGCTTTCATCCATTGAAATTACATCAACACATTTTACTTCTTAAAAAATACTTCCCCATTTTTATTTATTTCATTTCCTAATAATGTATAGGTTATATAGCTGATATGCTATTTAAATTGCTTTTATCACCATCAATAGTTGATATTTAATATGGGTTTGCTATGAAGCTGACACAGACTTAGGCCTTTATATACAATAATTGTAATCTTTTTATCAATTCTAGAGGGTAGATATTATGATCATTTCCATTGCAGAGATGAGAAAATTGAAACAGAGCAGATTTCAAAACATACCTCAACTTGCATGACTAGAAAGTGCTGCAAGGGAGAATCCGATCCCAGCGTGTATGTTCTCAACCACTACTCTATGTAGGAGAAGGCTCATTGCAGATCTGCTGAGTTAACCAAATTGCACCTGCCAATCATTTTAATACTTATAGAAAGCTGTTATCCCTTCCCAACGTTTTCAACAGCCCAAGAACTTTCACTTATTTTTGTATAACCTTGTTGCCTGCTAGGGTTTACTTGTCAGTAGGAAATCTCGTAGACTTGGCTTAAGCACTGATCCTAACTTGCCAATACCGTGGCCTGTGAAATTTAAAATCATATCCCATGACCTTTCAGAATTCCTGGGGGCTTAGGCCTTCATGGTTTCCATCAACTGAATTGCCATTAAAAGTTTTCATTTTACTCTGAATGTAAAACCCCCTTTCCTTCATAGGTTTATATACACATACCAAGGCCAAAGTCCACTCATACTATGCATTTCATAAAATTCCCCCAAGTGGAGCAAAGCCTTCGGAGAGCTTCTGAGCTCCACTTTGTCTGCCTCCTCTTTTTACCTGTGCGTCTCATCCCTTTGCTCATAACTCAGGCTCCCAAATCCATCAAATAGCTCTGTAGAAGAAAGCAAACAAATGGGCTGTCATAAACAGGATCCATGACCTAAGAGTGCAATTGGGATTATAAATACTATCTTTTATCTTGTTAATTAAGTATTAGCTTACTGTTTCATCTCTCACTGTCCTAATCACAATTTACTGATTTTCTTCCAATTGAATGTCTAGTTTATTTTCTAACCAGCTTGCTAATTTCTCAATAGTCTGTGCTTCCCAACAAATCAAAAATATTTACTGAGTCATCCTTTTTCCATAACTGTTTCAGTGATAGTCATAATAGAGAACAGTCCATTAACGCACTGCAGTGCTCATACCTGGAAACTATTCCAAATGCTTGCAAGTGTCTATGTATCACAGATTTTATAGCAAAATAAAAACCCCAAAAATAATGGATAACCTGGCCTGAAAAAGTGGTCTCGAATTGGACACCTTGAAGAAACAATAGTTTCAAAGTTTTGTTGAGTTTTGTTGTTGTTTTTTTTAAGATTTTATTTATTTATTTGAGAGAGAGAATGAGAGAGAGAGAGAGAGAGCACGGGGGGGGGGGCGGTCAGAGGGAGAAGCAGACTCCCTGCTGAGCAGGGAGCCCGACGTGGGACTTGATCCCGGGCCTCCAGGATCATGACCTGAGCCGAAGGCAGTCACTTAACCAACTGAGCCACCCAAGCTCCCGAGTTTTGTTGTTTTTGTTTTTATATATTTTGTTGGAGGGGCAGTCACCTTATAGAAAAATGAATACAGGAATCTCTGAAGTTCAGTGGATAAAATACTATGCAACAATTATGCAAGAGAATAGCAAAGATCTTATGGTAAAAGACAAGAGTTTTTCAGTGTGGACCAAATGAGCTAAGCTGCTTTGCACAGTGTTAAACAGTGGGTGAGGTATATATGCAGTTCATGTTTTCTTTAGGAAATGTTTCTTAAAAATATTTTAATCACATTATTAGTTTTTCCCCCTGGTCACGATGTGTGTGGGCATGTGTGTGTCTGTCTGCATAGGTGCAACACATGTGGTTTCCTTCAAGCAGTTACCCCAAAGTGATAACATATCGATATGTTACCAATATGTGTTTTTGTGTCTTGCTTATATGTCTTGGCATATACAGTGATCCACAAGACTGTTGGCTAGTCATGTTGGTCCTATCACTTGTGAAATTTTCAGCCTTGGGGAAGATGTAGACCATTGTAAGGTACTCTGGGAGATATCAGAAAGACATTGAAAAAATCGAGCAGGGAGTGTTGTCAGACAAGCTTCTTTTGGTGTCTTGTCTGGAATTTCACTTACTTTACTTCTTGCCAGTGTCCAGTACAGTTCTCCCCACCCCTGCCAAACTACCCTCTATTACGCATTCTAACCTTGGAATGATTCCTAGCTAAGTCTTAAGAAGCTATTCTTTGTTCTCTATACTTTTCTCCCTTAGGAAACCCATCCAATCCTGTGACATTAACTCTACTTGCACTTTTTATGCTATCAACAATTCTAAAATTTCTATCTTTGGCTGTGACCTTTCCTCTGAACTCCAGACTAGGGCATCTAAATACAGATATCAGGATCTCTGTATGAGGCAGCTTCTTGCAGAAGGCAGATGGAATGTTACAATTAGATAATTTGAGGAAAGTTTAATCAATGGACAATTTCAAAGGCCTGAGTAAGGTCTAAGGACACCAGGAGGGAGATTGCAGGGCACTGTACTAAGGCTGAAAGAGAGAGAGGTTACGGGAACCTGGAGACAGAGAGGCTTCTTGCAGAAGCCACTGCTTTACAGGAACCATGACCTTAGTTCACAGGATGTCAAGGGAGGGAGCCAACCCACGGGAATGCTGCAGAGAGGGGGCCCAGGGAAGACATATTCCAACTTCACTCTCCTCTCTCCACCGTTTGTCTGTGCTTCCTGCTGGCTGAATTCTACTAGAAGCGGAAAGTAAGACAGATATAGATGTTGCTCTCAAAATTGGCCCCTGGAACACAAAGCAGGATGGAGAAGGTAAGTGTGAGTAGAAACTAGTCATATATATATATGGAATATATATATATATATGGAATAGTCATATATATATATATATATATATATATATATATATATATGGAATGACACCACTGCAGGGAACAGCATGTGGGAAAGCTACAAGAAGAAAGGCCTCAAACCAGTGAGTAGTTCAACATATCTGGAACAAAGAAGTCAGAGTGACAATTTATGAGGTGGAAGAGATAAGCAGCAGCCAGATTATTAAAGTCTTCTCAACTAAATCAAGGACTTTGGATTTAAAATTTTAAAGTAGAGGAGTGTCATGCCAATATTTATGGTATTGAAGCCACATTCTAGCTGCCGGCTTGAGTCTGGATCAGACAGGGGGCAGGACCTGAGACCGAACTGTGGTTAAAGGGTTGGTGGTGAGAGGGCGGGGCATGGACCAGGGGAATGATAAGACAGAAATAAAAAGATTGCTGAGACGTAAAAGGCAGAATTGATAGGATCTGGTGATTCTTTAGATGCTGGAAGTCAGGGCAAAAGAGAAGGATGCTGTGGTCATTTCTGACAGGTGTTACTTAGAGGATGGAAGTACCATTTCCAATGACAGGAAAGGGAGTAGAAAGAATTAGGGAAGAAAATAGTGAGTGAGGGTTTGCACATATTTTTAGACATTAAGTTCAGGCTGCCTATGGAACATTTTAGTAGAGATGTCCAATAGAGAGGGGGTTATATAGATTAGAAGCCCAGGAAAGAGAGTAGAAGTATAGATGTCATTTGGGAAATTATTGGCATAATAAGTTATTAAGGAAGTGGGATGAATGAGGAAACTAGGTGACTCAGTAGAGCATCAGAGTGAGGTATGACTGACCTAATGTTTACATGCTTTTCAATACACCCGGCTAATAAGAATTGTAAAAATTTGTGTAAAAAAATAGGTATTTAATGCCAATAATAATAGTTAGTTTCTGAAGCCCAGCCTTTCAATTCTAATTATCTTCCATGGATGCTTCCTTACTTTTGTTTACTGACTTAATGCCTTATGGAGTAAAACCTTTTTAAAGAAATTGTAGAGAAAATATTCTTGCAATATTATCAAGAATGAAAATTCCGGGTACCCAAATGGTGCAATAGACTTTTGAGTTTTGGAATTAGAATGCACATTCTAGGTCATTGAGCGGCCCCCGAAGTCTCCCATTTTAGATGAAAAAGCCAAGGACCAGAGAATTATATAAATTTGGGTGGCTCATTCCAAAATTATAAAGCAAGTGAGATATTTAATTAAGTATAGGTATGGGTCAATCGAGCATCCCCAGTAGAACTGTGTCCGTGGTGTAAGGCTAATGGGGATGAGGGGGAGGGGAGAGAAGTTAAACAATACGGAGGATACATTATACATTGTAGAGATTAGACTCTACTTAATATCATACTGATGCTCTGAGACTCAAAAGATCAATCTCCAGTGCTCCCAAGAAACTGCGTAAAATACAAACGTATTTATATTTAAAGGCTGAAATATGGGAAGCTGCTAAAAACATGGATGCTGAAATTGCTAACATTTCATAAAAGACAAAAAAAAAAAAAAAAAAGCTCGCAGCCTTACTGGAAACTGAACCAAACCCACAGAGAAGCAGATGTTTCCCTTTAGCAAACTTTCAAAGCAGCAGGAACTCGAATTCAGTCAGGAAACTGGCAGAGCCGCTGGAGCCATTTCTAAGGGGCTCCGGGAGCTGAGAGAACGTCCTTGAAGACTCGCGCTCTGGGTAAAATGGAAGTGGGGGTTTTGGCAGACTGTGCTTTCGGCGGCCTGCCAGCGACTTTGAAAAGCATGACAGCTAATGTGGCTGCCCGGATAGTTCTTTGGCTGCACCTCTGATTGGAAGCCATGATTTTGAAAGAACTCCATACAGGAATTCCATTTGGCAAAGCCTTGCTTTTTGGCAAGGATATGGAAAGTCTTCTTGAATAAGCACTGAAGAATAAATTGCGTCTGCCCCAGGATAAAACTTCTGGGGACTAAGGAAAGAATTAGGAGGTAGATTATACAGAGGCAGAAAGTTTTCAGAATGGCAAGAGACACTAGAAATTTGCAATCAGTAAAAATGACCCGATTGCAAGAAAAAAAAATTGGAAGTTCTTCAAAGGATCCAGGAAAAAAAAAGAGGGAGCTGGCCTGGCTGCTCAGTCACCACTCTGGATGAGGGAACCAAATAATAAAGATCGTATGTGAGCCAGAAATGAGACTACGTGCACTTAATTCAAGAAAGCATTTATCTAAAATATTAAAAATGTTTTGAATTACGCAAAAGAGATTTTATAGTGTAGAAAACTGGCACCACCCTAATCAGCAGTTCATACAGCGCTGGCCTAAGTTTGCAAGCCGGCATTCCTCTGTTACCTGCTGTCTGGACTGTCCTGGGGGGCCGGCCACATTGCAGTTATTAGTATGAACCGAACATGTAACACATAGTGTGGAGCCCTCGGTGCTGGAATCTTCCCAGAGCCTAACAGTGTCCACATGCGTCCCTGACATGGGAAATGTCATCAGGTCTTCTACTCCATCACTTCGCAAAAGCAGCATAGTGTTTTGCCACTGATTAACAATAAAAGGTTATACTGACTTCCCCCCACCCTTCAAAACACGTAATCATGATTGCTCGCATTTTGTGAGACGAAGATTGTTTCCCTCCGGTTGCCAGGTAAAAATATAAGATGCTTAGTGTAATTTGAATTTCAGATAAACAGCAACTTGTTTTTTGTTTTTTGTTTTTTTTTTTTAGTGTAAGTATCCAAATTTAACGAGATGACCTATATTTTTATTTGCTAAATTGGACATCAAATTTTAGGGACGGTTTTAGGAGTGAGGGAGATCTCTTCATGTGTTTCGATTGCTATTAAATAGATAAATTCACTTAGATTGAGTCCAATACTGGTGAACCTAACCGTGCATTTTACTCTCTATAAAATATTGATAGGGAAGTTCATGCTCAATCTACCTGGTTTGTGAGTTTGTTTTTGAAGAAATGTGTTTCATGACTTGACCTCTAGTATGGATGCTGAAGAGATGTCCAGAAGACATGTTGAGTGGGAAGAAGAGCGCGAAGAAAAGGGAGAAGGGCAGAAGGAGATGAATGTACATTTTTGGTGATTAAGAGCTTATACCTTAGAGAAATCTGTAAGATTCAATCCCAGTTCTGACAGTTACCTATTCTTATAGCCTTCTCTAATTAAAACAAAACAAAACAAAATAAAACAAAAAAAACCCTGACAATTAAGGAGTAGGGTGTTTGGCACATAGTAAGTGTACAAAAAATATATTGTCTGTGTCCTGTTAATGATTTTGCAACTATTGATATGACCTGAGAGTGAAATCCATATCTATTTGCCCCAAGAGCAATGCTCAAAATACACGTGCTTTAAACTGGTATCAGGAAAGAGAGACATTTGGTAGTAATTCAATGGAAGAATCAAGGTGCAAAATGTAATTGTAATTTAAAAATTAAATAGACTGCTGCTATTCTGTCTTTTTAGAAAATGCTTAATCAAAAGGCAATTTTACCCAGTTACTTGAGGATATTTGACTTCCGTGGATAATTGCCTAACGTAAACTCAAAGGACACATATTTACAGTCAGCAGTTTGGAGAAACAATACCACAGAGTATTAACGTCTGACTTGTGATATCCATCCTCTTCAAGTTTAGTGTAGTGAGTATAGAGGATCATTTGGCTCAGAAGATTAAGTCTATAAGATTATGTATTAGAATATTTGACCGCAGCAATATCATAATGTGATGTATTCATTATGAATTTCTGGAAAAAAAGGTATTTTAAGCATCTTATTTTGGCTTAGTCTAAAGATATTTTCTAAGTAAATGATTCTTTTGTGCACGCTGTTCTTAATAGATTGCGAACACCTCAAAGTCAGAGTCTTATCTATAGATTACGCAATGTATCATGGACTCATATTATAAAAGTAGTAAATTGAGGAAAATACAATTTAATGAATAAAATCATTAGGGAAGCAATAAAGGAAAGTCAGTTTTCAGCAGCTGTAGTACAACTTATGTTGTGCATAAAAATTGTGTGACTAGCTCGGCTGAAATTGCTGAGGTGTCTCTTCTACTTGCCTTGGACACTACGAGGCACAATTTTCCCCCAAATTTGAAAGGAATTGACTATATCCTTGTCCCATCACTTCTCTGATAAAAATTTCTATGTCTAGGAGACTAGAAATATTGAATAATTAAATACAGAAAAATTGAATTTCCAATTAGAGTAATTAATTTACATTTCAATGTTGGGTTTAATAGTTGTCAGCTTCAGTTTATTTGTGACAGTCCCTGACCAATATTTGGTGCTCAGTAAGTATTTGTTGAGTGAATAAACCAGTAAAATTATATATATATATATATATATCAGCTTTTTTTACATTGAGTTTATAACAACGAAGATATATACTTTAAAGAGTTTGAAGAGCTCACAACATTTCTTAAATAGTTGAAATATTTGTCTTCAAACTGTAAGCTTATGGGTAAGAGAGCATATTATTTTCCAACCTGTACAATATACAATGAGCATGATAGTAATATCTACTTCATGGAACGAAAGGAATTTATATTCAGAGCACTTAGAATAGGTCCGCGGCATAGTAAGCACAGTTATTGTTTTATGTTGGCTTTTATTATCATGTTAAACAAGTCAAGACTTTAGACTGAATATATGTGAAAAACGATTAGTGTTGTAATCCGGGGGGGAAAAATTATCAAAGGTAGAGGATAGCCATAAATAAAAGCTACTGAGTTACATAACCATTAATTAATTAATTAATGGGGTGTTTGTTTCTTTATTTCAAATCAAACATTTCTTAGGACAGTTATGGAAAGGCAGAGAAAAACATCTCAAAACAGGAAATCGGCTTTAAGCCATATCCAAAGGAAGCACCATGACACGTGCCAGGTAACCACATGCTTCCTTGTGACCGGATAGATCTGCAGGTTGTCAGGTATACATGACTTATATTAGCCTCAACTTTCCCACCTTCAGCAGTATATCGAGTGTGAGCTCAAAGAGCCTAGTGGGGCAGCAAAAAGACTTCCAACTCCTTCCAATTCCATCTCATAGAAATAAAGGCGCTGCAAATATGCCTGACGTTCCCTGACTCAGTCGATTCTCTATCTACTATTGTGATGCTGTCCTGTACAGGAATGACTAGCCATGTGTGGATATTTAAACGTAAATAAATTAAAGCTATATACAGTTAAAAATTAATTTCCTCATTTGCAGTAGCCACATTTGAAGTGCTCAAAGGCTAAATGTTCTAGTGAGCAGTGCAGAGATTTTAAAAGGGCCTGAGACCAGGTTGCTTCACCTCTTCTCGCTAATATATAAGAGAAGTTTCCATGAAAGTGGCCTGATTCTCCTCTATTCTGTTTCTCCTCTCTTTTAAAGAATATACCCTAAGTTAAAGTGATGCAGAACAAAACCTACTTCTTTCCATTGCTCGAAATCAAAGCCGGATCAAAAAATGACTTGGAGGGCGCCTGGGTGGCTCAGATGGTTAGGCGTCTGCCGTCGGCTCGGGTCGTGATCCCGGGGTCGTTGGATCGAGTCCCGCATCGGGCTCCCTGCTCCTTGGGAGCCTGCTTCTCCCTCTGCCTCTCTCTCTCTCTCTGTCTCTCATGAATAAATAAATAAAATCTTTAAAAAAAAATGACTTGGAGAGGCAAAAATGTCTGTGCATGCAAGGGGGAGAGGAAGTGCTGGCAGTTCATCGCGACTTCGTGCAATTCAATTATTTATATTATCTTGTGCCTAATTCACAAAAACCAAAATGCGCATAAGAATGAAATGGGAGTTGATACCAGCTGTGGTCAAGAAGCGAGGTTGGTTCTTTATGAAAAGAGAAGGAAGGTAAAAGAAGCCAAGGAATATAATGCGAAATGGGAGAGGGAAGAGAAACAGCAGTGACTTTACAATTTTGACAAAAGCAGGCGCTTTGGTTAATAATAACAAGCAGGAGAAAAGCAGATTTTCAACAAAAGTGCTTTATGTGGACAAAAATCTCCTGAGCTAAGTACACCTCAAATCCCCCAGCATAAAAGCTCAAAGAGCAAACATTTTTTAATACTGACTCCTTGAGTGTGTACAATAGTTCCCTTCATGCAGAAACCAAGCACAATTGTAATAATTTATCTCTTGTCAATCTGCTTCACTCTTTGCATCATTATGCCTAGAATAGCAAGGTGAGATTTGGGCAAATTGGGTAGGGAACAGGGAGCTGGCTTTGAGAAAATGCGTACGGAAATACAGACACTTGAAGGATATTATCTCAGGGTCTAACTGTGCCAAAAAGTAGGTTTATTCAGGATTGTTTTCCCCTTCTTGAAATTCGAAAACTGAGTGATAGAAGAAATTGAGTGACTGGATGGCGATACTTAGCAGGTTGTGGTCATTATATTTATCAGTGCCATATGATAATCAGAACTTCAGGAAATATGGAATGATTCAAGTTTGTAAATGCGGAAATGACACAATATTTTAGAAAGTTGGATTTGGTTTTGACAGTGGTGAACAAAATCAATTGTCATGGAATGGAGGAGACCCACAACATAACATAAATACATAATTTATTTGAAGTAGAGATATTAAATGCTATGTTGAAAAGTTAAAGTAGAACAAAGTAGATAGAGAATGATGGTGGCTGCTTTTCTATCTAGATGGGATAGAGAGGAAAGGTCTTTATTAGAGGGACATTGAGAAAGGGTCTAAATGGAGCAAAGGAAAGTAAACCATTAGACTTCTGGGAAGACCACTTTCCAGCAAGAGAAAAGATCACTTGAAGAAGCGATGAACTTTGGAGAATTCACAGAACAACAAGGAGTCTGTGGGGGATGAATCAAATCAAGCAACGAAAAGAATATGATAAAATGAAGTTAGGGTCGCAGCCAAGAACCTTCTGGTGTAGGGTGTATTTTTTAAATATATAATTTGAAACTGATCATGTCTCAGTGTCCTCACTATTCCCACACTAGTTTGAGACACCACCCTTGCTTGCTTGAATTATTTCAACAACCATGGAACTGCTCCTAACTTGATGCTTTAAAGCATCACCCACCCTGCCTTCAATCTGTATTCGTTCACCAGCCAGAGTGACCCTTTACAAAATAACTCATATAAGACAATAGCACTGTTTAAATCATCCATAAAAAAACAAAATTCTTATCCTAGACATTCTTATTGTAATTTGCTTGGATGCAACCGTCATATCTCTTTCTTATCTCCTACTGAGCTCCTCTGCATTCACTCTGGTCCAAACTCACTGACTTCATTTTCACTTTTCAAAAATACTAAGCATGGTGCCACCTCAAGGCCTTGGCATTTAGCCTTAGAACAGGCTTTCCACAGATATATCAAATTGCATGTTTCTCCTTTCCATTCAATTCTCTACTCTCATTTCACCTCATCAGAGAGAACTTCTAGCAATCTGTCACCCCTTCCTGCCAGTTTTTATCCTCTTACCCTATGTTACTTTTCTTCAGGGAACTTATTACCATGTGACACACTATTAATAAGAGTGTTTGATTTGGTTACTGTTTATTTTCTGTCTCTTTGCACCAGAATAGAGGCTTCCTGAGAGCAGGATTTTTATGTTATTCATTCTTTATTGCTAAACCTAGAACTGTAATGGGCACATTGAAGTTGGCAGGTAACTTTTTTTTTTTTTTTGGTAATAAATGAATGAGAAACTGAGGATGGCAGCAATTCAACTTGCTGATGAATTGGAAGTCAAATATGAGAATAACAGAGGGATACAGGAGGACTCCAAGATTTTACTCCCTAGCAACAAAGTTGGTGGGAGCTCCATTCACTGAGATGTGAATCAGGGGAGAGGAGGAGCTTGGAGGAAACATCAGGTGTTCTGGTTGGAAAGATTGACTTTCATTGTTTGAATTTAGTTTAAGGACAACTAAGGCAGAAGAGCAAAATATAAGTACCCTTCTTTGAAGGTAGTTTGAAAGAGGCTTAGTAGTGGGAGAAAGAGGCTGAGCATAGTGATGTTCTAGAGCCGGCTCATACCAGCTTAAGAGAGCTGATTTAGGGGGTGCCTGGGTGGCTCAGTCATTGGGCATCTGCCTTCGGCTCGGGTCATGATCCCAGGGTCCTGGGATCGAGCCCCGCATCAGGCTCGCTGCTCAGCGGGAGGCCTGCTTCTCCCTCTCCCACTCCCCCTGCTTGTGTTCCCCCTCTCGCCGTGTCTCTCTCTCTGTCAAATAAATAAATAAAATCTTTAAAAGAAATCTAATAAAAAAGAGAGCTGATTTGATAAATTTTCAGTAATTTTGGCACCCCCTTAAACACATGCCTATAAACTTATAATTAAATGACTATATTAGGAAAAAGGTAACATTCATTATCACCTTTTCCCTATATTTTACCAATTTCGGCATTTTTGATGCTATTTGTGTCTATTGCATCTTTATGGTATACATACTATGTAATAATGTGTTAGAGGACCACACTTCCAAATTCTACTTTCAATGACATCGTGTAGGTAATTTGAAGTCTGCCATGGTGAAAGTATTTACAGCATGAAAATTGTCAAATGTCATAATTTGACAGTTCTTCCCCATCCCTTTCACCCGCCACAGCCAGAAAGCTGCTAGTCAAGCATACATCAGTACATCATTGCCTGAAAATGAGTATTACACTATCCCTTATCATTTCTGGAATTTGGGGTAAATCATTTAAGGCCTGTCTTACCTTGACCTGAAAAACAGATATAATACCACCCTCACTTGGTAATTGTAATGATTAAATTAGATAATATATATGAATATTCATAAAAGACTTCCCTATACACAGGACTACTAGTACCACATACGGCCTGTTTTTGCAAATTAGAAAAAAATTCTGGTGTCCTTAAGATATTTGTTTCTTATAATATAATTGTAGGTACTGATTTTTATTACAATAAAATACAACTTCCATCTACCAGAAATTGTCAAAATGATCCTCACATATCACTCTTTTGGAAAAATAACGTAAACTTTATATGTTCAAACATACAAACCATTAATTTTTTTCCTTCAACCTGTAAAACCTCTGCTTAAATGTTGACTCACTTGTTGCTGCTTCTTTTTTTTAATATTTTATTTATTTATTTTTGTGAGAGAGAGAGAGAGAGAGCGTGAGCGATGAGGAAGGGCAGAGGGAGAAGCAGACTCCCCACTAAGCAGGGAGTCTGATGCAGAACTTGATCCTGGGACTCGATCCCAGCACCCTGGGATCATGACCTGAGCTGAAGGCAGATGCATAACCAGTCGGAGCCACCCAGGCACCCCTTCTTATGTAACTGTCTTCAAGTCCGTTTTGGGGGTGGATGGGGCGGGGTGGGGTTGGAGAGTATCAAAGACATAAGAAACAAGGAGTTGTGCATCCTTTTATTTTCAATGAAGAAAGACTCTAGGAGAATCCTCTATCTGGGGCCGAAAGTTCCCCAGCAACATCCAGTAATGACTTGTTTTTCTCAGGTGAAACAGATGGAATTAATAGAATGAGCTTATTGTTCTTACATTATACCTCTGATACCCTTCTAAAAGATTGGCTGCATCATCTGCAGGGGAGAAGAAGACTGTGTCGCCCTGTGGGTCTCATGTTGAAAATCAGTTTTGCCTACAAATTGTACTTGCTTGCTCTGGTATGATGTTTATAAGAAAATTCAGGGAATAACTTGTCCATCAGTGTCCTGAATAAGATAAAAGAAGATGGGTTTGGGTGTCATCAATTGGCTTTAAAGTTGTGTTATATTTCCCTATCTCTGAACAATCCCTGGTCACATTTGTAGGTTCTTAGCTGCATGAAATGGAGAAATGTTCTGCTGGCTCTTCTCACTACCAAGAGAGCTCCATCTCCCCCAGGTGGATCAGACAGTTAGCAAGAAAAAAGAAAGAAATATATATGTGTGTGTGTGTGTGTGTGTGTGTGTGTGTGTGTGTGTGTTTGTGTGTGTATATATATATATACACACACAAACACACATATTCATTTATCCCCCCCCCTTCACAAGAGGCTTGGAGATAGTGCCAGTTATGCAGTTATGTCAGGCATTAAAATCAATAGGAAATAAGCAGAGGGTGAATCACTTGATTGAACTAAGTTTCTTGTCTGGTTTTCATATTCTCAAAAGCAATAGGGAATTGCAAACAGAAAATTCTGGATGAATGTTAATTCTGGGATAGGGAACATAGGTAGCTGCCAAAATTTGGAAATGTTCTAGCTCTTGACCTGAGTGGTGGCTTCATTATATTTTGTAACATATATTTATATTAACTATAATCTTCTACATAGAGAATATTATATGACAATAATAAAGAAAGAAAAAGAATTAAATTATAGTCCTAATTTTTATAGACACTAGAGTTAGACAACCTTCATAGTCTGTAGCTAACTTGAATCCTCATTGCACATATAATAGGCAGGTGTTGTCTCTTGCTCTAAGCTCTGCAAAGAATTTAACTCTATGATTGTTGTGAATGCGTTTCATGTGATTAGAATATTTTAACAGTTATGGGGCGCCTGGTTGGCTCAGTCGTTAAGTGTCTGCCTTCAGCTCAGGTCATGATCCCAGGGTCCTTGGATCGAGCCCCACATGGGGCTCCCTCCTCGGCAGGAAGCCTGCTTCTCCCTCTCCAGCTCCCCCTGCTTGTGCTCCCTCTCTCTCTGTCAAATAAATAAATA
This sequence comes from Zalophus californianus, assembly GCF_009762305.2. NCBI lineage: Eukaryota > Metazoa > Chordata > Mammalia > Carnivora > Otariidae > Zalophus > Zalophus californianus. The sequence goes on along the minus strand of NC_045598.1, from coordinate 66,536,274 downwards.
AAATCTTAAAAAAGAAATAGAACATTTTAACAGTTAGGAGAAAATAATCATAAAATTCATGTTTCAAGAAGGCAAAATTAAAGAATTTAAAACAGCTTTATGTTAAATGTGAATGGTTTATTTGAAATGAATATATTCAACTTAGGTAATAAGTGTTATTTCTTCCTTTTTTTGAGAAGTGACCTTGGGTATTGAGTACCATAAACCATTGCACATATGGGGTGAATTTTTAGAGAGAAAATCACTAGCACCTGGATTGCAGTAACATTCAAAATGTCTTTTGTGTGTTTCCAGCTGGCAAGAGTCCTGCTCATAGAGAATATAGGTTTATAAGTTAAAGTCCTTTTTATCCAGAGACCATCTTATCTCCCTTATCACCTTTCTCATCCCTATCTTATGCTTCTTTAATCATAGTAAAATTGATTTTACTGTAAGTTCTACACAAAGCTCCAGGGACCTATTTTTTTTTTCCATTTTCTGTTTTAATTTATTTACTAAGCCTCATGCTCTATACCTGAAGGCTCTCCTCACATTCTTTTTTATGCGATGCCGACTGATGCTACACTTTTCGATATAAAAATTAATGGACCAAATTTGAACTCCTTTTAAAATTTTATAATCAGAATGACAAATGTCTTCTACAATCCACTAAGTTTTCCAATTTTAAAACACTTTCAGGAGACTAAAATATTCTGGGTTCTCTTTATAAATTCTATAAATAAATAATTAATACAATGTATTGTTTTGTTTTGTTTGTTTGTTTGTTTGTTTTCCCTCCAGGATTCATTCCCACAGCAGTTGGTGCATTCTTAGGGCCCAGTAGAAATGAGAACCCAATCTATTATTCCAGGAACATAATAAGCACATTTCTGTTCTTGAGCTTCCCAGTATTGATCACTTCTACTTTAAATTTTCTTCATTATATTCCTCAACCTAATGCATTTCTTCCCTTTTTCCTTTCTCTCTTTTAAAAGATAAAAAGACTGATTTTATGCCTAGGCAGATTTTTTTCAATCTCGAATTTATATTTGTTTAACTATTTTTCTTGTGCTTTAGTTCTGTTATTACTGTCAGTTCCCTAAAAATGTAACCCAATGTCCTAGATTTAATAAGCACATTAAGAATTTGTGTTGCCATAATCATTAAAAATAGTAGCACGATGATACACTTGACAGACCTAATTTCTTCAATAGCATGTATAAATTAGCATCAACGACACCCGTTTCTGGTTCTGCAAAGGGCCTGTATGAACACGGACCCCCCCAGGAGCCAGAGGGAATAGTGAAGGAGAAGTGCAGGGGCAGGGGACCAAATGCCTCTGTCTCTTCTCAAATCTTTGCATCAATAGTGACTTCTTTGTTGTCCAAGAACAACAAGATGGACCAAAGCCAGCAGTATTCTAACTGTAATAGACCATGATAATTCAAATGTGTGATTCTAAAGAAGGGCAGAAGGGAAAGTTCACAGCACATCCTCAGGAGTGTGATTTTTAAAAATCTGCCAGAAATTCTAGGGGCATGCATGACCTTCATGTGACTACCTTGTCTCACGAACACTACAACCCCCTGGTTAAAGTCAATGAGTGGTCAGAAACAAATCTTTTCAAAGAACAACTTCACAACATTCCTCTCTTTTACCTGTATAAACCTTTTAAGGGCTTTCCTCCATCTATTTGTCTTTGCCTGATCTTTCCAGTTGTCAGAAGATGATGTTTTACATCTTAGAAGAAACAGTAAGGTACACAGTGTCTCAGGTTAGGTGATACACATTCAAAACTCATGCTATTAAATTTATGGCAATTATTTGGATCACTTTACATCTAAATTATTCAGTAATTATAAATGCAATGCAGATCCATTTCAGTGCAAGCCATCAGAGAACACTTGGAGTTTATTTTTTTGTAAAGATTTCATTTATTTATTTGTCAGAGGGACAGAGGGAGAGGGAAATAGAGAGAGAGAGGGAGAGCGAGCACACAAGCAGGCGGAGCGGCAGGACAGAGGGAGAAGCAGGCTCCCCGCCCAGCAGGGAGCCCAATGCAGGACTCAGTCCCAGGACCCTGGGATCGTGACCTGAGCGGAAGGCAGACACTTAACGACTGAGTCACCCAGGCATCCCATGGAGTTTATTTTAAAGAAACATCTTTAGACTTCTTTCACAAGAAAAAAAAATCTGCCATTTTTTGAAACTAAAAAAAAAAAAAAGCAAAAAAACTTAATAGCATAATAGCATTCTTTCTGACTCTCTACATAAAAGAGAATTTCTTGCCCCAAAGCGATTTCTGTCCATTAGAGATACTTACCAGATGACTTAAGATCTTCCACACTGGCAGCTTCGGTGGCTATTTGGAAATCTTCGCTGCCACCTGCAGCTGCACCTGCTGTGAGATTTTGCTTATAGATTCCTTGGTGAGTTCGAAATCTATTGCCTAGATTAGTAAAATGAGCCTAATCCTAAAAGCAATTTTCTAGCATAGTTAAGGAGTTTCCCTGGGTAGAAATGGACTATACAGATGAGTTTTTCCTTTGCAAGTGTATTGAACTAATGGATCCATAGACGATAAATTGTGTATTGGGATATAATTTTCTTCATTAACTAACATTATTGTACTAAAATTGCCTAGGTCCGAGTTTAGCATACAGTTAGTCTTCAGTTATGTAATGAGTTGAAGAAGAAGAAGGAGAAGGAGGAGAAAGAGAAGAAGGTGAAGGGGGGGAGGGGGCAGAGGAAGGAGAAGTGGAAGGAGAAGGAGAAAGTAATTGACTTTGGAATTCTCCGCTTCTTTCTGTTTTATAATTTCATCTGCTTCTGGCAGAAACTATATGAAAGTATTTGTGTTTTGCGATTTTATAACGTTGTATTTGTCTCAAAATAGGTAATCTGTGTTGTATCAAACTGGAAATGAAAAATCTGATCTTTGTACCATGTTCTTGAAGGCACTGGGCGATAGGGTCCCAAGCTACAGCTTTTGCCTCAGCTCCTACCACTCTCCCCAGGTCATTCTGGCCCAGGCACTCTGGTCTCTTGAGGATCTTCCAATATACTAAGAATATTCTTGCCTCAGGGCCTTTGACGGTGCTCTTCCCTAGGTCTGAAAGTCATTCCCTAGCTATCTGCACAGCTGGTTCCTTTGCTTCATTTAAGTGTCTGCTTCACTGTCATCCAAACAGAGAGGTCCACCCTAAATATCCCCTCAAATACAGCAGTGTCCACTTCTCCCCATCATTCTCTAGAACACTACCCTGATTCCTCGTTCTTCTAATACTCACCAACAGTAGATATGTTATAGATATATTTGCACGTCTGCTTATTAATGGTCTCTTCCCAAAGACCGTAAATTCCACAAGTACAAGGACTTTGGGTGTTTTATTTGCATGGGAAAGCCCCTTGTGCAGAGTGGCATTTCACAAATATTCGTTTAATAAGGTCATAAAAGAATGATACACTGGATTCTGATGTAGTTTTTAAGACTATTTTTTCTTTGTTTTCAATGTTAATAAGACAGGATGCTTTTGACAGATTAAATAACCAAAGTTGACATTTCTTTTGTTATGAAATTGACATTTTCAGGAATTATATAAAGTAGTAAGTTAAGCTTTTACTTAACGATATTTTAATAGTTTGAAATTATGGTAGAGGGCGCCTGGGTGGCTCAGTTGGTTAAGCGACTGCCTTCGGCTCAGGTCATGATCCTGGAGTCCCGGGATCGGTCCCGCATCGGGCTCCCTGCTCGGCAGGGAGTCTGCTTCTCCCTCTGACCCTCTCCCCTCTCATGCTGTCTCTCTATCTCATTCTCTCTCTCAAATAAATAAATAAAATCTTTAAAAAAAAAAAGAAATTATGGTAGAGTAAGAAGACATATTTTGGTAAAGATTTATGGAGTCCCTATCTTATTCATGATCTTATTTATATAGCCAACATTAAAGCAGGACCTTGCCTCCAGTATTAAGAATTCTGTTTGCTAAAGTATCAAAAAACCACTAAGTGAGAGGTTTTAAATAAGATAAAAGATAAAGATTATCTCACAATCATTTAAATTCAAATCAGTGTAACTTCCTTTCTTCCTTTTAAATGAGAATTGGACTACACAGATTTAAGAATGTTTTCAAATTAAGATGCCCATGGTTCCAACATTTTCAATTAACTGAAAAAGTCTGTTTTTACTCAAGATGTCAGAAAATTTTGTTTATTGAAGAGTAAATTGACTTTCTGTTAAACAAAAACCTTATCATATGTTTCTCAAAAATAAGCAAATATGTAGAGATCATTTGAAGACTGAATGGCATAGTTTTCTTTATATAGATCACATTGAGTTTAAAAATGGTTACGTTATTTTTGTTGAGAATTTTCTGAGCATTGTTTTGAAACAAAATTTTTATTTAGTAATCTCAGATGAAGACTTGGCAGAGTGTTGCCATTACAATATTCTTTGCCAGAAGAGTTGAATGAATAAAACAATTTGAAACCCTATATCATTTTCAATAGTTATGCAACCTTTTGAGAACAAAAGAATTACCATGTGAAAAACACCCATAGTATGTCCTTAGTGTTTTGTTTTAGTATTTTCCCCAGAAAATATTTATTAAGTCAATAATGAAGCCAGATTTAATATTTTAGATCTTAGTAACAGAAAAAAAAGATAAACCCCCATAAAGCTGAAAAATATAGGCTCAGAAAATGACATATACGGGATGATTCAAATACACTACAATGTCTTTGTGCTACTTAATACACACACATGTTCATGCATAATTTTCTAGTATGGGTGCATATGGTTGATCTGTTGTTCTCATTTCTGAATTTAGTAAGTGCTAGAGCCAATGCAGTTTTAATACTTATTTTTGGCACCATTATTATGCTTTGGATGACCTATAGCACATATAATCTTTTTTTTTAATAGTGTTGAATACTCGATACCCCCTTTTTTTTGTTATAAAGGTGTTATTATGCTATGCTAATTTTTTCAGATCTTATATAGTATTAGTATGAATTTCACTTCTATGTGTCATAAATTATTCCTGGGATTTTATTCCCTTTTTCAAAAGTAAATAATTTTTAAGAATCAATAGAAAGGTAAATGGAAATTATCAGAAAAATACAAGTTTAATTGCTTGGCAAAATATAAACGAACAAACAACAAATCAATCCAATTAGGAAAGTAGAACCAAGTTACATTTTTTTTTTTCTGTAAACTCTACCCCTAGCGTGGGGCTCAATCTCATGACCTGATATCAAGGGTCACATAGCCCTACCCACTGAGCCAGTCAGGTACCCCTAACCAAATTTCATTTTAATCAGTATTCCTTATTATGGTAATCAAAGAGAAAAAAATTTTTTTTCAGAATTCTTAAAAATAAAATAATACAATGTAATTACCCTAAACAACATTTGAAATTATGCAGAGCAAGTATAAAAATTCAACATTCACTGATTTATACATTCAGGAAGCATTATTAAGAGTTCACTCAGTGATAGTCACAGTCAACAGGTTATAATCTAGAGACAAATATATTATACCTGATTAAGATTCTACATTGAATGTAAGAGAACAATGAATGTTTTAGCTATAAGCAAGAGAAAATCAATGATAATAACAATCTGTTTCTCTTCTATAATAAGAATCTAGCTGTGGGTGGATGTTAGCGTGGGTTTCTTGAGTCAATAATGTCAGGATCAGAAAGAATATCTGGTATTTTCTGTCTGGTCTTCCTGGTAGCAAGAGGAGCTACTGAATCTCTGGGCATCTTCTGTTTCAAAGCAGTACAAATAAAGAAAGAGTGGAAATCGGTTGGAAAGCATGACTTCCTAAGCCACCCCAAGAAATCCATTCATTTACATGATTCATGGGTGTCACCTTAAGCCTCTAACTGTAGGCAGGCTGGAAAAGTGAGTATTTAAGGTTTCCAGCCTCTTTAATAACGGGAACAAAGGAAACAGAATTTGTTGTGAACTTTATGAATTTTTGTGGAGTTGATCTTTCAATACTCTACCTTTATTATTGTTTTTTATTCTCTATTGTCATAACTTGAGCATGGGAACCCATTCCAGGTGACTCCCTCATATTTTTGACATGACTGCTTTAAAAAAATGAAAGGTTTCCTGGTTTTCTGATATAAAAAGATGTCCCAGATTTACCATATACCTTCCCTTCCCCCAAAATAAAGTTAGCCATTTCTACAAGATATTCCAGTTTCTTTCAACAGAGAGTAGAATTAGAGAACACATTCTGTCAGGATGTCTGTTTCTATGGGAGGTGATAAAAACTTTCAGGCAATTTTACTAAAGTAGCAGGAATATTTATATTTATTAAATCATAAGTTTATATTTTCAATCCAATTTTAACAAGTTATTATTTTATGTCTTTTATTTATAATTTTATTTATTTTTATTTGTTTTATTTTACAAAATAATGTAAGTTTGGAATTTATTTATTTAGTTAGTTAGTTAATTTACTTAGAATACATTCCACTAATAAGTTCATTCAATATATCGTAACCTAACAACCCTTGAAATAAGTCTTTTCTGTGTCTATTGTTGGGGAAAGGAAAAAAAATTTCCTTCTATCCCTCTAGATCATTTGGCTTGACCTAATAAACAAATTAACATAGAAACAGATTAACAAAAGAAAAAATAATAATTACATGTATATGGGGGCTCCCTAAAAACAGGATATCGAAGGACAAACCTGGCAATTGAGACTTATATGCCATCTTCTAAGCAATGGGATAGGGGCCTGGGGCTTCAAAGGGAAGGAGGGTGATTCACAGGGCGATAGGAAAAGCAGCTGTTCAGTAATTAGATATTTGGTCTTCTGTACAGATAGGTCATTCAAATTAAAAAAAACAAAACAAAAAGGACTATCTCTTAATAGCTTAACTTAATAGCTTAACTATCTCTGTAATAGCTTTCTTTCTGAGCCTCCCCACCACCAAAATTATTTTAGTAGCTTAAGGAAGAGGTAAAAGTTTTTCTTGAGTCCGCTGGGTTTTGATTGTCTTTAGCTCAGAATAGCCCACATACCAAAGTGGCACATTTTGAGAAGACTTATTCTGAACCCCTTCGCTACATTACTATTTTGATATGAAATCATTTTCACAGGTTCTTTTGTTTTTCACATACGGGATTAAAAATAATCAATGCATATACATAATTAAAAGTAAAACTGTACAAAGATATACATAGAAAATCTTGTTTTCATTGCTGGCTTTCCACCATATTTCTTTCCCTTCCCTAATTTTTATTAGACTATGATCCTTATAAATGTGTGTATGTGTATGTTTTGCTAATTTAAACAAAAATAACATATGCATTGTTTATTCTCCTCACTTATTCAAAAGTTAGTATATGATACACATTATTCTATACTTTGCTTTCTTAAGTTTGCAATATACTCTAGATTTTTCATATTAGTACATTATTTTTGAAGATTGCATAGTAACCCATTGTGTAGATGTGACTTCATAAATCAGTCTTTTTTCTGGATATGTGGGTCACTTCTAATGCTTTGAGAGTATGAAGGATGCCACCGTAAATAACTTTGTATATATATCATTTCATATTTTTGGTGTATATGCATATCCCAGTTAGATTCCTCAAATGGACATTGCTGTGTTAAGGAGTGTGTGTGTTTTTAATTTTGAGATATTGCCAAGACTCTTCCACATAGCAACAACAACAATGTCTGGAAGTGTATTCTCATGCTTTTCCAGCAAATATTTGGACTTTTGCCAATTTGCTATGTCAAAAGAATGTTCTCTCTGTATAGTTTTAATTTGTATTTGTTTTATATGTGAAATGTGAAATATTTTTTTCATTTGTTGGAAGGATATGTGTGTGTGTGCATGTATGTGTGTGTGTGTGTGTGTATACATACATATCTCTTCTTATGAACTATTTGTATCTTCTACCATTTTTCTATTGATTTTTTTTGTCTTGGTCTTAATTACTAGAAGGCTACTTCTCTATCAAGGAAATTAACATTTGGTGACATGGGTGACAAATATCTTTTCTAAGTTGGTTATTTTTATTTTTATTTTCTTTATGGTATTATTTTTGTGATGAATTTTCTTTATTTTTAAGGTACTCAAACTGGACAGTTTTTATTTTTCATCCCAAACTCTCTGAGTTGAAAATCCGCTATGATGAATTTACATATCTGCCATCACAAAAACATTAAAGTAACTCCTGAGAATTTGTTAGAGAATGTGGAATGCACTGCTGTCATGTCTCAGCTGTTGTCCCTGTAGGATCGCACCTCCTGCCAGGAATGTTTATATGTTCTGACTCTCACTAACCTTTATCCACCATTGCTACAACAGTGCCTGTAGATTCCTTCTTGCCATGAAATTGCACTTGAGCACTTCTTCAAGTGGTAAATACCATATTTAAAAAAATTGTCTTTTTGTTTATTTTGCTAAGTGTTATTTGGATTTTTTATATGTTTGCAACAAAATATTTCATGAGGTTTATTTACATGACAACTTATGTTCATTGCGATATAAAAATAAAGCATAATTTGTATAGAATACCATAGAAAATCACTACATACTGAACAGAAGCATACCAACTAATAAGTTCACTTAGTGTTAAACTATTAGGTAATTGATGTTTTAAATGCTTTATGTTATGCAAATGTCCTTGGAGGATTGTTTTATTACTGTTTTAGAGTGTTTATTGACATTTAGGGAAATTAGCTGGAGGTTTTGGATAGACTGATTGTGTTATTATTTTTTCCACTTAATATAATAGGATATAGGCTCCCTCTATCTGAAAATTTGCCATTCAGCATGTTTTGCAGCATGGATTAGATTCAGATAACAAGGTTATTTGTGCTTGTATGGTTTCTTTCTTTCTTTCTTTCTTTCTTTCTTTCTTTCTTTCTTTCTTTCTTTCTTTCTTTCTTTCTTTCTTTTCTTTTTCTTTTATACATTTGGGATTTACCCTGGTGTTTGGAATAATATGTAGTTCCATTTTTTTTTCCTTTTTCCATATGACTATTTGTCCCAACTCCATTTATTAATAGACTCCATCTTTACTGAACTTCTTTGGTATTTTTTAAGTTATGTTCACCTATGTACTTGTGTCTGCCCATCTCTTGGGCTTATTATTCTTCTTTAGGCTCTGCCTAGGCTTCCTTATCTTCTCATTCTCTTTACTATCCTCAGGAAATTTTAATCCTCCTTAGAACTTTATCTTCTATGTGCTGGTGACTCTCAAATACAAGGTTCCAGCCCAGTTTTCTCTCAAACATGATATCTGAATATCTAGTTACATACTTGACTTTACTGTCCCAAAGGAATCTCAGCTCAAAATGTCCATAACTTAGTCAAACTTCTTCCTCATGCACGTTCCATATTCAGTGTCTTCTTTGTCCAATAAATGGCACGCCTCCCATGAAGTTGGTCAAATATTTACTTCCTCACTCCTCAACCACATCCACATCCAATCATTAATTATGTTCCCATTTTTATTTCTGAAAAACTGTCAAAATTATTCAATTCTCTCCTCTCTCATTGCTACTGCCCTAGCCAAGAAATCGTGACCTGGATTCTTTCTTCCTCTGTTCATTTTTGTACCACTGTAGTTCATTCCTCACACCGTTTCGCACACAAAGATCATTTTAAGTAGAGATCTGATCATGCCATTTCCTGATCACAGTGTTTTAATGGCATCTGCGTATCCATATAATAAAGTCTAATATATTTTACATGATTTTTAATGCTCCCCATGATATGTTAACCTCCTTCTCACCCACGTTATTTAAACGTCAGACATATGGATTTCTTTCAATCCTGGAACACATCATGCATTTCTACTTTGGAAACTTTGCAATTAGTATCCTCATTTCTAACAGGAGTCACTCAGCCCTTATACATTTTCCTGGCTAACTTTTTTTTTTTTAAGCCTTAAATTGCATTTCTCAAGGAAGCACTCACCAATTCATTCCTTTAATAAATATGTGTTAAGATCTAACTATATATCAGGCACCCTTTGAAGTACTGCGGATACAGCATTTTACAAAATCTTATAGAAACCACATTGTAGTGTGGAGGAAGAAAACACAAGTGTGTATAAATAAGTTAATTCACAGAATAATAGATATAGGCAGTGCTGATGTATTTTCATTATGTACTGGTAAGATGGTTGAAATATTCAGATACTGTAGCTGCTGCCCTGAGCTTTCAAATACTTCCTTATGAACTGATTAACCCAGTTCTTCCCCACTTCACTCCCAGATCATCTAATAAACAAAAGGTTAATGATTGGCACAGCAAGGGTTCTCCTGTTCTGCTTCCTGTATTTATTTTGCTTTGTTGGTGCTAAAGCCATTTCATTCTCCAAATGTCCCAAATTCCCATGCACTATTAACTGATCCTTAAGAATTTTGAAGAACTCACCCTTCTGACATGCATGCCCCAGTGACTCTGGTAAACCACGCTTAAGCATCATTGAGAAGGTTGTCTAACTGTCTCGGCTACCAAGGCTTCTGTTGCTTAATCTTCCTTCACTTCTGGGTTTCCCAGGAACCTACCCAGAATCCAACAGGAGAGATGACATCCTCTTGAGAAAGCACTGGTACAGGAGCAGGAATATGTACAGCACTGCTCTCCAAATCAAGGCTGTGACCATCCTCGGAGTCACCCTCTTGTGGCTGCTGGTGGAAATTTCTTGACGAAAATAGAGAAATGGTGATGATGCAAGAAAGAAGGACGAATTTCCAGAGAGTAGAGTTCAGGGAATGGAACTTTATACACAAGTGTATGATCTGGCTTACAAATGCAGGAGTGGTTCATACAAAGTAGCAAGATGTACAAGGGGATGTACAAGCAATAATTTCTATTTTTCAGTAAAATAAGTATGTCATTAAGTGAGAGTGAATATGTAGACTTATAATAGACTACTATATTATAGACTACTTAGTCTATACTATTTTTCTTTTCTAAGAGAGGGAGAGAAAGGAGAGAGAGAAGGGGGGAGGAGAGTGAGAGGGAGAGAGAGAAACTTAAACAGGCTCCACGCCCAGCACCGAGCTGGATGCGGGACTCAATCTCACAACTCTGAGATGGTGACCTGAACTGAAATCAAGAGTTGGACACTTAACCAACTGAACCACCCAGGCAAGCCTACATTAAATAGTCTTGCTACATATTTTCTTACAGCTCTTTACTTACTGTTTCTTAACTCTTATATTTTTAATTTCTTATAAAACATATGTCTGGACTGTACATTCTACCATCTTGTTTTCAGCTTTGTCTGACATAATATGGCCATACAGTAAATACTGATTGAATTGAACTAAAATACGATTTAAGATATGAAATGAAATGGAAAACAATGGTATGAAACAGAGTGGGACAGTATGGAATAATTTACAGTTTGAATGACTCTGTGGTTATTTACTGAAAAAAGAATGCAGTCAGAGAAGAATGTTTATGAAGAGTGGTAAATTTGGTTTTGAGTATGTTGATTTTCATGCAGCTAGAATCCATCCAAATGGAGCATTTACGTAAGAAGTAGGATGTGCAAGTGGAGAGTTTAGGCGTGAGATTCATGCTACATACATAGATTTGGTTATTATCAAGCTCTAAAGGTAGAAGTAGTAGTTGAAACTATGTATTTGTGTGTTTTGTCACCTAGACAAAGAATGCTTTGTAGTTAAAAGGCAAGGAGGCAAAAATGAAGTCTGAGATAACACCAACATGTAAGTTCATGAATTGGATTTTACACTTACATTTCCTTTTCTTGTTTGTCCTTAAATAATTATTTGTGATTTCCTCTCCCCCCATTTTTTTTTCTCTGCCTGTGCCAGGATAGATTTTAACCTCACAGAAGGTAACATTTAAGGCTTTTATTTTCTGAACTCAAAGTGTGGATCACATTGAGTTTGCTAATTATTTGTTACCTACTTCTCTAGCTATGTTGGTATTACTAGAGGACATGCATATTAAGTTAAGGTCTAAACTTAGAACTAACTCCTTGGGAAAGCTAACTCGGGTGACATAAAGTAGTAGAAAACAAAGTAGTTTAAAAAATGGCACACAGGTATTGACAGCTAAATCATTTTTCAAAAGTTTTGACTATTGCATAACTTCTCATTTCTTTCTCTTATCTAATATTGCCCCTAATCCTTGCTCATTCAAACCCTATTATGTAACAATACATTTCATTTTCCCTTTGAAGAACTCCCGTATCCTTATTCTTTATAATATAAACATAGTCCACTTTGGGACACAGAACCTAACACTTGAGGTACTATAGGCTTTTCTCCATTATAAGCATCAAAACCAGGGTGAGACTAACGTCGCTAATAAGCAAAGATATTGAACCCTACTGAAGACCTTTTTCAATGAAAACAATCAAAAGCACATGTGTGAAAAAGAAAAACTGACACTTCGGGGTCCATAGGGCAGTAGCTGGTGGCAATTTAGCAAGGCAATAAACAGCTTTTAATAAAACTGAATTTTATTAATGAGGTAAGAATTCTGGTTTTCCCCATAGGAACTACATGGTCATCAAATGCTGGGAAATAGTCCGAGGGTTAGAGGAAAGAAGATGCTAGTGGACTCAGAAAGCAGTTCTATTGTTTTTTCCTTTTTAATGTAACAAATGTTCTGCTGAAATTAGAGTGACAGAAATATTGTGACCTATTTTCCTTATAACATCAAGAAGAATTTTAGTGTAGACTACAGCGAATTCTTATCCTTTTATGCGTATATTGAACAGGAGCTTCTAGAAATGATAAGAAGAATTCAGACTGTTAGAACTCATTTGCAAACTGATGGATTTTGTTTTTGTTTTTGTTTTTAGGACCACTGACTTTTAAGCCTGTCCCTAGATAGACCTTGTCCTCAAATCTTTTTCTTGCCCTGTCCTTCTAGCCACACCCATGCTGCTGTGTTTCCCCTTGCATCTTAAATCCATTGCTTGTTGTAGTCCTGGAGCTGACTCCATGGATTCAGTGTCTGTGTGTAGACACAGCCGGCGTGTTTATTCCCCTGTATTGTATTAACCTACTGAGGTGCGGAGTGATAGAGTAAGCGGGGATGACTTCAAGGGGAGAAAATGGCATCCATAAATATGAGGGAAAACAATGCAATGCAAATTGATGATCAGAACAACAATGCTGTGAATAATGCACCCACAAAGTGAAAAAAAATATATACTCGGCAGCTACACTCCCTATGTTTGATCTTGCATGCTGTTTAGCTACCTTTGAACATTTTGAGGGACAAAACTAAGAACAAAAGATTTAGGACACTCCAACAGGCAAATCCTTGCCTGGCTTGTCAAATTGTACATACTTACTTTACAATTTATCACAGCTGGTATTCCTGACCTGACTCCAGGCTAAGAGATTCAAGAGCAGCATGCTCCTATACTTCAGCACACTCACCTATAGAGATATTTGATAGCTTCTTTGCAAAAGTGTATCATGCTCAAAGACAAAATAACTGGGAGGTTTTAACCTCACAAATGCTGAAATAGAATTTATTTTCTTCACATTTATTTTTATTTTGATCATGTGTTTTGTTCCGCATGTACTTTTATGTATTGCTCAGCTAGATTATGAACTCCTGGAGTGTATGGACTTCACCTACGGTGTCGAGCAAAGTACCAGCTATCAGATGCTATTCCATGCAACTGTGGAATGTCTAATATGTGAAAAGTGGGGCTCATTTGTTTATGGATAACTTCAATTGTGGATTAGGCACTAAATGCTAGAGCCTATGCTAAATCTTCAAGATGCAAATGTGACAAAAAGGCCCCCTCAAGTCAAGGGAATTTCTTTCTTTTTGTTTGTTTCTCCATAAGTAGTAACATATGCAAGGAACTGGAGGTTAGTTGGAGAATAAGACATTGTTCCTAGTCGGAGAGGGAGACAAACCATGAGAGACGATGGACTCTGAAAAACAAACTGAGGGTTCTAGAGGGGAGGGGGGTGGGGGGATGGGTTAGCCTGGTGATGGGTATTAAAGAGGGCACGTTCTGCGTGGAGCACTGGGTGTTATGCACAAACAAGGAATCATGGAACACTACATCAAAAACTAATGATCTAATGTATGGTGGTTAACATAACAATAAAAAATTTAAAAAAAAAGACGTTGTTCCTATACTTATAAATCTGTGAAGCTTGTTTTCTAGTTGGGATGAAGGCAGCAAAACATTATGGATTTTTTTTTTTAAAGATTTTATTTATTTGACAGAGAGAGACAGTGAGAACAGGAACACAAGCAGGGGGAGTGGGAGAGGGAGAAGCAGGCCTCCCGCTGAGCAGGGAGCCCAATGTGGGACTTGATCCCAGGATCCCAGGATCATGACCCGAGCCGAAGGCAGACGCCTAACGACTGAGCCACCCAGGCACCCAACATTATGGATTTTTAATTTTAATTACAATTTGATCATACTGCAATCAAATATGTGAGTGTGTATCAGGGGAATAAGCCCTAATCTGGAAGGTTGTATCATAATGTATTTTTGTTTGTTGTTTGTTTTAGAAGGTGACATTTGAGTTGAACTTTAAAGATTGAAAGTGTAAGTACGTTGTAGGAAAGATCATTCCAAACAGGGTATGGTTCATGCAAAGATCACGAAGAGAAAAGAAGATGAGAAACAGAAGAATCTTAAAAAAAAAAAAAAAAAAATGCTGAGGCTGAAAGACAGAGATTCAAGAGGAAGTTGGTTATGTCATAACCATTAACAAGTGTCTACAAAAATTTCGAGTTTTTTTTTAACTCTCAATTAAATCAAGCTACGATTTCATTTTAATCATGCTGCCAACATAATTATGAGTCAGTGCTGTCAAATATTCTTGCATACTAGCTATTAGCATTCTGCCATTCTTATAAAAATATTTAGATTAAATTACACAAGAATAGACAACATGCAAAATGGGTAAGAACTCTTTAGAGCTACTCTATGAATTCTCACATGTTCGACTAGGTCAACCTCACACAAACACACACCTCACTAACCCCAGTGTCACTTTTCACATTGTGCCTTCCTCAGGCCCACCAAGATACCTATCACTGCTGACACCTGCTTGGCTTCCTTCGACTTTCTTGACACTGTTTTATCAAAACCCTTTTGATCCCTCTCTTAATAATGTCATAAATATTTGGAACACTGTGACAGTTGATATCATTTATAATAAAATTAAACTTTAATTCAAATTATTAACAGATTGAGTTAGAGAGTAGAGTGATTGCAATAGACAGAGCTTGCTTTGATCTAAAGCTTAATGTAGCGGTCCCCCTGGAGCCACCTGGAGCCACCAGTCTACATTTGGCAAGACTCTGTTATTTAATTTTCTTTGCCTTAAATATTTCATATGGAGATGGATGGCAAAGGTCTGAGGGGGATCTCTGCTTCTCTATTTTCACTGAACAAAATACCAGTAAGTAGATTCTCTCAAAAATTACTTTTTTTTCTTCTCACTTAATGAGAGAGATAGAAAGAGAATCTAAATTTCCTGACTTTCCATACAACTTTCTTCTACTCTTATTTAGCTACCCATAGAGATTATATACTTTTTCTCATTATCTGTATTTAGTGGACTGTTTCCATTTCATGCTTGGGTAAATTGATTTTTGATAATAACTTTTAATTAACCTTCCTTCCCTCCTCCCTAATGATTTTGTTATTTGGATCTTTATTCAGCAAAATTTGACTCTTTTGACTACTTCATCCATAATTAACTTTATATTTAGCATCCCTGCCACTTTACCCTCTGAGGTTTTATTAATTATTATTATTATTATTAAAAATCTGTTTCAAAAAATCTGTTTAACAAACCTTTATTTGTAGGTAGCATGAATTATGTGAATGAATTCATACTATAACTTCTCACAGCATCCTACAGTTGCTTCCTGTCTTCTTATTCTCCTTCCTCTTCTTTTTTTTTTTTAACACTCAGCTTATTTGTGAATTCTTCTTCCATAAGAGGTGGTCTTCATCTATGAGTCACAAGTCATGGCTTTCATGTTTACCTCGGTGTCTTCAGCACTTAAAAAGTTCCTGAAATATAAAAGACACTCAACAAATATTTAATGATTCAGGGCACTTATACATATCGAGCACCTACTATGTGCAAACTGTCTCATGAGTGCTCTACATAAGGTATTTTACTTAATTATCAAAGTAATTCAGATCCCATTATGTGTTATTTAAATTTTGCATTGTTTTTAGGAAATTGAGTTGTATTTTTTATTTAAATGTGGAAATACTTTAAAACTAATCTCTTCTTGATGGAAGAAAGGAGGTGAGGATAGGGGAGCTTGTTTTTTTTATTTTTTTTATTAACATATAATGTAGTATTCGTTTCAGGGTTACAGGTCTGTGATTCATCACTCTTATACAATTCACAGCGCTCGCCATAGCACATACCCTCCCCAATGTCCATCACCCAGCCACCCCGTCCTTCCCACCCCCCTCCACTCCAGCAACCCTCAGTCTGTTTCCAGAGATTAAGAGTCTCTGATGGTTTGTCTCCCTCTCTGGTTTCGTCTTGTTTCATTTTCCTTCCATTCCCCTATGATCCTCTGTCTTATTTCTCAAATTCCTCATATCAGTAAGATCATATGATACTTGTTTTTCTGATTGACTTATTTCGCTTAGCATAATACCCTCTAGTTCCATCCACGTTGTTGCAAATGGCAAGATTTCATTTTTGATGGCTGCATAATATTCCATTCGATATATATACCACATTTCTTTATCCATTCATCTGTTGATGGACATCTCGGCTCTTTCCATAGTTTGGCTATTGTGGACATTGCTGCTATAAACATTGGGGTGCACATACCCCTTTGGATCACTACATTTCTATCTTTGGGGTAAATACCCAGTAGTGCAATTGCTGGGTCATAGGGTAGCTTTATTTTCAACTTTTTGAGGATCCTCCATACTGTTTTCCAGAGTGGTTGCACCAGCTTGTATTCCCACCAAGAGTGTAGGAGGATTCCTCTTTCAGTTAGGGGAGCTTGTTTATCTCTGTATCTCAAACCCTTAGCATTTAGCAGATGACTAAAAATAATTTATGGAAGTCTACTTATCTCAATGCAATATTTATTGATTCATCAGCTACTATACGCCAGTTATTTAAAAATCTCCATCTTCAGTTTTTATGCTAGCTCACAGGTGTTTAATTGTTTGGAATTTAAAAAAAAAGTTTATTTATACTTTTAGGAAGATCTTCGGTGGAAAAAGGCAGGGGACTGCTTTTACTGTTTTAGTATTTTACTCCAAGCAATGAGTAAACTCTAAAGGCAGAGGACACATGGAGGGAAGGCTGCATATGCTCTGAATCAGTATCCAATATATGATGCTGTTTCTCTGATAGCCAGGATTGAGAGGAATCAAAGGGTGGAAATAGAAAAGGCATCACTCACTGTTACCCCTAAAGGCCCACTAGTAAAATTTTGCTTCTTGTTCCCACACTGTATGCTCTGCTGGTTTAGAGATCTAAGTTCCAGAAGGAGCAATGCTTCCACCAGAAGGAGTAATGCTTCCACGACAATAATTCTATTGAACTGCAAATTAAAACTGCCACCTGGCTACTTTGAGCTCCTGGATGCTTCTGAATCAGCAGGCACAAAAGGAAATTACTGGGTTGGTTGGAGTGACTGATCCTGACTACCAAGAATACAATAGATTAGATATGGAGGTGAGAAAAAGTATATCTGAAATACAGATCTCTTAGGGCATCCCTTAGTAGGTTTTGGACCCAATTCCAGGGTGTGTGGGGGAGGAAGAGCGGAAGCAATGCTCAGGACACCAGCTCAGTATCCTACAATTGAACTCAATTCTAACACTGCCCAGAAATAGCATCAGATTTCACAAGTAAAGGGCTTACAGTCCAACAGACCCGTTGTTCACTTTAGATGCCAGTTGCAAGTCCAGGTAGCTAGTTACCTGTACCACTGACTGGCTGGCTATAAATTAGAGGTTCCCACGATCCCCTCTTTGGGTTTGATTAATTTGCTAGAGTGGCTCACAGAATTCAGAAAACCTGTTTACGTACTAGACTTTTGGTTTATTACAAAGGATATTAAAGCTAGACCAACAGCCAGATGAAAAGATACACAGCATGAGGTTCTGAACAAAAGAGCTCTGTTGTCTTGGAGTTTGGGGCCCAATATAGTGGTTTCTGGAAGCTCCCTAACCTAGAAGCTCTCCAAAACCTCTCTTTTTGGTTATCATTAACATAGACCCAGTTGTGTTGTAAAGGGGCTTTTTATGAATAACAAGACAGCCATTTCACCTTTGTGGCTCTGAAGTAGTTTCCAGAAATGAGGACAAGAGACAAAATATTACAAAAGATGCCCTCATTCCTCTTATCACTCAGGAAATGCCAACTGTTTTGGGAGTTATAAGCCAGGAACTGTGGACAAAGACCAAATATGTACGAGAAATAGACTTTGGTCATCTGAATGACCAAATACATATTTCTTATAAATCACAATGCCTCAGTTACCATGTGTTGTGATTAAGACCAATGAAAAAACTACAACAATCCAATCCAGGAATGACTATTAATGACCCAATTCTTTCAGGAATGAAGTTTTACACCACACTGCAGTTAAGAACTACCATCAGATGAGGTGCTTATGTAAGGCAAAAGGAATACAGACGTTCAAACATCACTAATCATCAGGGAAACACAAATCAAAATCACAATGCAATATATCACCTTACACCTGTCAAAATGGCTAATATCAAAAAGACAAGAAATAACAGGTGTTGGCAAAGATTTGGAGAAAAGGAAGCCCTCCTGTACTGTTGTTGGGAATGGAAATTGGTGCAGCCACTGTGGAAAATAGTATAGAGGTTCCTCAAAAAAATGAAAATATCACATGACACAATAATTCCACTACTAGGTGCAGTATCAATAATACAATAATTCCACTACCCAAAGAAAATGAAAACACTTTAAAAAGGTATATGTGTATCTCTATGTTTATTGCAGCATTATTTATAAAGCCAAGATAGAGAAACTAAATACCCATCGATGGATGAATGAATAAAGATGATGTGATATATATGTCATATCATATATATATCGTATATACATAATGAAATATTACTCAGCATAAGAATAAGATCTTGCCATTTGTGAAAACACGAATGGACCTAGAGGATGTTATGCTAAGTGAAATAAGTTAGAGAAAGAAAAGCATATGATTTAATGTGGATCTTATATGTGGAATCTTAAAAACAAAACAAATGAACAAACAAACAAAAAACATAAACAGACCCATAAACAGACAACAAACTGATGTTTGTCAGAGGGGAAAGGGGTGGGAAGACAGATAAAATAGGTGAAGTGGGGTAGGAGGTACAGGCTTCCAGTTGTGGAATGTATAAGTCATAGACAAGAAAGTTAGAGCATAGGGAATATCGTCAATGGTATTATAATAGTGTTCTATGGTGACAGATGGCAGCTATACTGGTGAGCACGGTATAATGTGTAGAGTTATTTAAATAACTATTCCGTATGCCAGAAACAAATGTAACATTGTGTGTCAACTATACTTCCATTTAAAAAAATCACATTTAAAAAAATCACATTTTCTACAAAACTAAGTATGAAGATTTTTTTTAATTGCTTTGTTTTTTAATCAAGGCCTCAGGTAAATTATAAATATGAAGTTTTTTTTAATTGCTTGTTTTTAATCAAGGCTTCAGGTAAATTATTTATGTTTTCACCACTTGTTTATTACATATAATTAAGAGTTAACTCTTTCGGGATGCCTGGGCGCCTCAGTTAAGTGTCTGCCTCTGGCTCAGATCATGATCCTGGGGTCGTGGGATCAAGTCCCACTTTGGGCTCCTTATTGGTAGAGGAGCCTCTCGCTCTGCCTACTGTTTCCCCTGCTTGTGCTCTCTCTCTGACAAATAAGTATATAAAAATCTTTTAAAAAAAAGAGTTAACTGTTTCAATTCTAGTTCCCAAACAAAATTATAAAGAATTTAACAGTTTAGTTTGTACATAGCATTATAGTTGCATGTGTTTTTGTATAATCATACTATTATTTCTCATGAAAAGTAACTAAACAGATTAAATACAGGAGTCAGCTGTTATTCTTTAAGAATAACTTTTTCAGTTATTCTTAAATCAACTTTTTCAGTTTTTCACTCATTAGGGGTATATAGTAATTGGTATTAAGGACTTGTTTTATTTTTAAATACTTTGTTTTTTAAAAAAATCTCCATAATATTTTAATGACTGGAAATTCTCTAATGATAAGAGATCAGAATGGAATTTTTATTAGGTAGTTATTTGAAAAGTGTTAAGAATTACTAATTCTTCTATATTTTTACCTGAAGGCAGTTATATAAAATGATTTGCTATATGAAGTCAAATTCAGCACACTGTATCTTTCTAAAATATATTTGCTTTTAAATCATTTGTATATGTAGTAGTCATATATATATATAACTAGTAATCCAATAACCACTTTTGGTTTTTAGACACTTTGAAGTCAAATCTCCCTGAGGATTTTTATTTCATTTACAAGTGTAATTTGTTTGAAAATATAACGGATTTCCCTTTCTGGAAATGGCTTGTGTTAGAAAAGGACATAAATGCTAATAGGAACACAGATGGAGGCTACAGTACTGGGAAAATCAACTCTGAATACATTCATTGACAAGAATATATTATGTGTGACTTTTAGACCATATACTCACACAATTTAAGGATAAAGCAGAGCTTGGAAGGGAAGGAGGCAGTTCACAAAGCAAAAGCTTTATTTTTTAAATTAGTAAACTTTTTCTATTTGTATTGTATGTATATCTTTATTCTATGAGAGATTTGAGGTGACTAAATCAAAAGATTTTGAAAATAGCCTGTTGAAGTTAGCAAAATAACCATTAAGTAATAATAACTAATTTTATTTTTTTAATTATTTCACCAGATTAGCCTTTGAAAACAAAAATAACAAGAGTAATTGTATTAATCAATCAGTCATTTTTATTCTACATGAAAATGTAAAGCTTGGGAAAAAATAACCATCATGAAGCAATAGAAATATAATGATCACTGTAAAGCAGGGATTTTTTTTTTTTAAAGATTTTATTTATTCATGAGAGACAGAGAGAGAGGCAGAGGGAGAAGCAGGCTCCCAAGGAGCAGGGAGCCCAATGCAGGACTCGATCCCAGGACGCTGGGATCATGACCTGAGCCGAAGGCAGACACTTAACCATCGGAGCCACCCAGGTGCCGCAGGGATTTTTTTTTTTTTTAAGATTTTATTTATTTATTTGACAGAGAAAGACAGTGAGAGAAGGAACACAAGCAGGGGGAGCGGGAGAGAGAGAAGCAGGCTTCCCATTGAGCAGAGAGCCTGATGTGGGGCTCAATCCCAGGACCCTGGGATCATGACCTGAGCTGAAGGCAGACGCTTAAAGACAGAGCCACCTAGGTGCCCCAAAGCAGGGATTTTCAACAGAGGTCATATTGATCCCCAGGGCGAAAGGATTGTCCCAGGAGGGTGAAAAAAAATAGATATTAAATAGTTTTGTGCCTCCATAGTTCAAATCTATGAATTCCTAGGTATTTAATACTTTTTGTTAGTATCATTATAATTTCTTCTTAGAGACAATAATGAAAAAGATTGAGAGTATGCTATAGAGTATGTCAAAATTTTTAACTGTATAAAAAAGTAATATTTAAAAGCAAAATATTTGTACATAAACATAAAACACATACGTATTAAAATTCACTTTTGTGTAGTTGCCGTGATATATCTCAGATGTTTTCTTTAGGCTAATTTCAAATCTGCTCCCAGCCAAAAAAAAAAAAAAACAAAAGGAAGAAAGAAAACAATGTCATGAAATGTAGTATAAGGGTAGATAGATAGATAAATATTTAAAGGCATTATCATCTCTCCTCACCTGGTTTCAGTGTTTTCTAATATGTGAATTAAAATATCTACAGAGAAAATATTTTTAAATCTTATTAATTCTTTGACACTCAGATGGATTAAACTAAACTAATTTTATTAATGAAAAAAAGAGAAAGCTGAATAAAATAGTAAACGATAAAAACTCTTTCAATGGACCTTTAATCCTTGTTTTTATAAATGCAAAATTCTAATATATTATTTTTATAAGGAATTTTGGAATCAAGTTTTTTTCTTTTTCTTTTCTTTTTTTTTTTTAATAGTGGAGCAACACTGATATCTGGTAGTTAAGTGAATCCCAGCAGCATTTTTAGTATTGATAGAAATATACAATCAGGAATAAACATGCACACGTACACTCACACACATACACATTCTGCATCAATTATATTTAACAGGGCTTCCAAAATATTCTTTTGCACTTTTCTTGTTCTGGTCTGAATAAATTTTAGAACATGGTTTGAGTCGAAAGTTAATGCTGTTGCTTGTATTATTCTAACTCTCCATATGATATTCTATATTCCAGTGAATTACTCATCATCAGTCTACTGTCAGTCTATTCCCTGAAGTTTTGCTTCCAAAGTTCAACATTATAGAGCAAACAAATCACTTTTTTGGATTTTTCAGCCCTACTCCCAGGAGAACGGAGAGAGGCAATAGATTAGAAAATGAAATTATGAAATAAAGACTAATCACATAAGGGAAATGTAATGCCATATTTGTCTTTGTATCTCTTCTTAGTCTTGGTAATAATATTCTTCAAACTATTTCCTTGAGTTATGTATACAGAAAAATGTACATCCTATTCAGACATTCAATAGATTCAAAAGACATTCATCTATGTCCTGAAGATCATGCGTGATGCAAAAATAAACAGTATAAAATTATGTGCTAATAAGGTATGAATGGCAATTAAGACTCATGACCTGGAAAAAGTATAAGCACCCTGTGATTAAGGCATCTGAAAGATAAATATGAAATGAAGGTAAATAAATCACCCTGACCACAAGTAGTTATGTTTTAGAAAGCACTGTGCCCTTTAGAGTCCAGCTTCTTATTGGTACTTACAATAAATTGTTCTATACCCTGAATGCTTGAGAACAAAGAAGGTTTGGTCCTTATGCAACCCTAATTTTCTGGTCTTCTTATACAATGCCATACACTGAAACAAATCATTTTCTTCATAACCCTCTTCCTTTAAGGTTGCCTTTCCGTCATACATAGCTGAGAGCTGGCCACTCGGGCCTAGGAAAGAAAGAAAAAGAGAGAACTGAATGAATCAGTAAGTACTTTTTCAAAAAAGGTACAGAAAAGTTCTGTGTAAATGATGTATGCATTTTTTAATGAATTTTTCCCTCAACTATAATTCATAAATGAAGTTCTGATTATTAACATTAGGTTTAATGTTCTGTACATAACTAAGAAAATGTTTTATTTCTATCTGGAACTTGAGTCTTTAATGTAGCTAGCCATCCCTTTGAAAAAAATGGCTGCTATAATATTATATATCTGGAGCAGGCCATATTGTACTTTCCAAAGAGAGTTACAAGCCGCTAAATTTGTTGCTTTGAGATCATTTTAGGGGCATAAACTCTTCAAAGACATTTGCTTGCTTTGGAAATTCTTTTCCTCTCTACATGCAATTTAATGTCTTAGAATAAGCTCTTCACCACACGGGCTGCGTCCAGGAACTTGCTGTGCTTCTAATAATTACTCACCTTGCTGCTGTTCAGCTTCAGAAGGTAAAACTGCTGTGGAGAAATACCTCTAGTAGTCTGGAATAGAGAATAAAATACATTTTCCTGACAGTAATCTACACCTCATTGTAAATTTTCAGTTGGCCTATGTGAAGCTTACCATTTAAAAAAATAAAACGCAGTCTATATGTGTAATGGATTTTTCTTAAAAATTGTTATACGAAGGAAGATCAATAAAGTCTTCCAATTTGGTGCATGAGTTGCCCAGAGTATCACCGGACTAAAAAGACCCAAGTTGGCACCAGCACTGTATAGGACAGCTGTTCCCATTTCTTCCTCTGAAGGGGTCCTGTGCATTCCTTTCCTGGCAAACAAAGGGAACTTGGATGGCCAAAAAAAAAAAAAAAAGTTTATGTTTACATGATGCCAAAATAACCAGAGAATTATGCCAAAAAACTTAATTCACAATGGAAAATTGACACCACAGAATAAAATAATATACATTAAATGATATTGATAGTTTGTAATATAGATCACCAAATAAATCAATAATGATAAATACATATCGTATTATGAATCTTGACACCTTTCACACTTTATCAGGCTATTTTGACAACTGTCAATTGTAAAGACACTTGAAAATATGTTTCTTTTTCTCATCCCACTTTATTCTTTAGGGCTTGATATGAAATTCACCAATTCATTTACTTGTTCAGTAACTATTGATCTAGTGCTTATTATATTCCAGACCCTTGATAAGGGTGAAGAACTTATAGATGAAAATGATTAACTTCTACCCTAAAAGATTCTTATAATTAGCTATCATAAAATGTTCTGTGGGAGTAAGCTATCCTATGTATATACCTTTTCTAGAACAATAATTCAAATTGTTTATTAACAAATGTGGGTTATTTACAATGACAGAAAGAAATATGAAATGAAGGTCAAACCTCTTTTGTAGCGCATAGACTGACACTTGCTGTCTTTTAAAAATTCAATATTTATAAAACAAGTAAGTCCTTTGTGGTGCCACCTCATCTGAACAAGACAGAACTGTCTGAACAAGACAGAACAGGGTAATAAAGTAAACCCCAAAGAAGCCATATCTTGGTTGATGATGGCCTAATATATTCTATCAATATATAAAGCAAGATTAAAAAATGTAAATAAAAACCAAGTGAACTTCACCCCCACACATATATTTAGAACTAAAAACAGATAGAATGAATAGAAAAAAATGGTGAGGTAGGCAGAATAATGCTCCCCTCTCTAGAGGAGTCTATCTTCCAATCTCCAGAATCTGTGAATATGTTGGGCTATATGACACAAGGGATTTCCAGTTGCAGATGTAGTTGCTAATCAGGTGACCTTAAAATAGTAAAATTATTCTGGATTATCTAAGTGGGCCCACCGTGATCAGAAAGATTCTTAAAAGTAAAACGTGGGGGCAGCAGAGGGAGAAAACAAGATATGTCACAGCAAGATAGGCTCATTCCAATGTCACCGGCTATGAGGATGGAGGAATGGGGCCATGCGCAGTCTCTAGAAGCTGGAAAAGGCAAGGAAAAAATTCTACCCTGAAAGAACAGCCCTGCCAATACCATGATTTTGGCTCAATGAGACCCATTTCAGACTACTGACTTGCAGTACTGTAAGATAACAAATCTGTCTTACTGTAAACCACTGAGTCTGTGGTAACTCACTGTAGCAGGAATAGGAACCTAATACAGATAGGTTCAACAGAGAAAAACACATTACTAAATTGGAGGAACATTTGAAAAACCCTCCTAAAAGCCAATAGGAAATGTTAAAAAAAAAAACAAAAAAAAAAAACACTGTGAGATATAGACATGACAAAATCAAGACAAGTGACCTGGGGAAGGAGGGTGTGCTGCAGAGCAAAGGAACTCGTTGCAGAGGAAGAAACCGGGGGTCCGAAAGGTTAAATACATGCTCTAGGTGACGGCTACTGTGAGGTGGAGCCAAGCTGAGTCATGGGGAATCTGACTGCCGGCGCCAGGACTCTCTTGTCACAGCTGCCTCCCTAAGGTAAAGAGCTCATCAGAGAACCAGAGCTGATCACATCTCAGACAGCTCCCCTGCCTCCCGATAGTCATCAGACTATTGACTGTGTTGTGTAACTTTTTATAGAACATACCTGCACTTGACTAGATCCCTTAGGCTTATCTTCAGTATTGTCTTCACCTCATCAAGAATGCAAACCCCTTACAAGCTGAAACCTGATTCATCACTGTATCTCCAGCGCCTAAAACTATGACTGATACACCACAGGTTTTTGAGGAATAATTTGTAGACTATTAACTCTGTCTAAGCCTGGGGATGTTCTTCTCAGGTCACCCTCACTGCTTATATAATGAGGATTAAAATAGACCTCAGGGAGTCTAGCTAGCAGTCAGTTTATAAGGAAACCGTGGCAGGAGCAGCTGGGAATGGGACAAAGGGAAGGCGAACACTTTGCTGGTGTAAAGTGAAAACAGCTGTTGAAATAAAGTGCATTCTGGGTACTGTAGGTAAGGGACTAGGGATGTTTTTCTAGGTAGCGAGACAATTTAAGTTACTCACTTCTTTCCTAAATCTAGAGAGATGTGTGGAATAGTTCCTCAGTTCAGCTGCTATAAATATATTGAATTAGGAGAGGGATACACCTTTAGCACTTGTGAGACTGTGAGACAGAGCAAACAGAAAACAACACTGCAGAACTGTAAAAATGTAATTAATAATGGCTGTATTTTAGAGATTGAACTTCGGATAGTCACAGAAACAGAGACATAAATTTACAATAGCTAATTACTTAATGTTCAATCTGAAGGGAGTCAATATGTAACAGGTATGGATATGGAATACAGAATTTGATCCTTGAAAATGAATCAGATGAGAAAAGAAGACAACCATATAGTACCAGGAAGGAGATTCTCTCCCTGTCTCATTTTGCTCTAAGTGCCCAAACGACGAGGCATTTATAGGGAACGCTAGAATTGCACAGTAATCATACCTATGTACTATATATACTAATTATAGTACATATGCATGTATCACATACATATTCTCTGGTTAAGTTTATGAAATCAAATTATATAATCTAATATTTATATACCAAATGCTACCATATGCATGAATAAGATAAAATTATATATGGGGGGTGTGTGTGTGTAGAGATTCATTTCAATGGCTTTCTCTTATTTTTTTAAACTTCTGACATTTTTATTATTTTATTTTATTTTTCATTATGATAAGTGTACTCTGTAGTTCCCACCACCTATTTCACCCCTCCCTCTCCTCACCTCCCCTCTGGTAACCATCAGTTTGTTCTCTATAGTTGAGAGTCTGTTTCTTGGTTTGTCTCTCTCTTTTTTTTTTCCATTGCTCATTTGTTTTGTTAAACTAATGAATTTGAAATAAAATAAGACCATGATGACTAACTGGCACTGTACTTTCCTTCCCACCCTAAATAATGATCGAACTAATGAAAATGTATTCAGTAACTACTATCAGATAATGGTGCTCCAGCATTGCGATCCTTGAGAGAAGGGAAATGAGCCCAGTCTTCCCTGGTTCTTTGACAAGGCCAGTCTTCTAACCGTGTGCAGTTATGCAAGCTAAGGCAAGCATAGCACTTTGCTGAGCTGAAAGGAGAGAGTCGATGACCTCAGAAGTACTGTGTTGTGTGTAGACTGCCAGAGGACAGGGAGCTGTGTAGATGGGCAAGGTCCTGGGGCTCCGTATGAGTTGTTGGCTGAAGACAGGCTACATATGCCCAGGGCAAGATTCCGAGAGACATAAATATTTCCCGAGACGGGCTGAGGCCGAGACCAGCTGGAGATGATATGGTGATAGGGAAATTCCTTGTCAGCCAGGGTAAGGAAACCTTGCTTAGCACCTTACACTTTCAGCTGAGATGCCCAGAGAGGCCACACTTTAGATTAAGAATCACCTTCTGGTGTAAAGGCTGTGCCTTGGGACAAATAACAAAAACAAAATCGACCTACCTTAACAAAGAATAAAATCAAGCCTGAAAGAATTAAGACTCTCTCCCAGCAATTTAATTGCCTGCCAGGACACAATACAAGTCCTTTAAGAGAACACAACAGAATCCAAACCCGCTAAATTGTATCATGCGAAGTATTTTACATATAACCAAGATTATTCACATGAATAAGCAACCAAATGTGACCTATAATTAAAAAAATAAAATAAAAAACAGCTAATTCAGGACCTTAGTAACCCAAATGATGGAATCGATAGTAAAGAGCTTTAAAATAATTATAAATATGGACGAAAACATAAAAGAAAAGATTGACATCATCAGTTAACAGTTCAGTTAACGTCCTGCTCTCTTGTTTCCTATATGGCCTCCTTAAGGAAATGATGTTTGAATGGAAATCCTTAAAGGTGAGTAGAAATTATTAGTTCTGATTCCACATTAACCATTAATTTACTCATCTCTGAGCTCCAAGTGTGACTCTCATGGATATGTCTATTTTGTTTACTAATATAGTTATAGTGCCTGACCCATAGCTTGTGTCCAATCAATGAGCCTTTCATTCAGCTGCCCATAACGTAGGGAAGGGTTTTCATAAGCAGTATATAAGAACAGAATTAGCTATAGGGGAACTGTGAAGGAATGATTCCAAGGTTTGCATTTCACACATGGCTGATTGAAAGAGTCATGATAAATAATCATATATATTCACTAAATAGCCAGCCTGGAATATGATCTAAAAATGACTCCATGTTAATAGAGAATAAAGCCCATAAGTTATTCTTTCACCAAAATTATCACTTTTTGTATTGTTATGGCCAAGAAATATTATTTTGGAAAGGTATATATATATTCCCAAATATTGTTTTATACATACATTATATATATATATATATATATATATATATTAGAAGTATGTGTGTGTGTGTGTGTGTGTGTGTGTGTGTGTGTGTGTGTGTGTGTGTTATTGTCCTGGTAGGTAAAAAAAAAAAATTATCCATTTTTTAAAAAACTTTATTTATTTGAGAGAGAGAGAGTGGGGAGAGGGGCAGGGGGAGAGAATCTCAAGCAGACTTTCCACTGAGCGCCAAGCCTGACTTGGGGCTCGATCTCTCGATCCATGAGATAATGACCTGAGCTGAAACCAAGAGTCTGACACTCAACCGACTGAACCACTCAGGCACCCTGATCTTTATCCATTTTTGAGGAGATTTTTGGACATGAACTTTTCCTTCAGTGTTTCCCAAAATTATTCCTAAGTTTTGTTTTTGTTGTTGATTTGGGGTTTTGTGTTTTTGTACTTTTCTTGTATTACTTAGCTTATTTAGCTTTATTTTAGGCAAATTTATTACTGGTAATTACAACTAGAACTAGCCAAGCTCTTGTGTTTATAGCAACATGGAGATTATTGCTAATATAATATAACTTTGACTTTTAATGAATCTGGCAAATTTTACAAACAAGTATGCCAAGCACATCTTTTCATTACTGCCTAAGACTCATTAATATGATTATTTTGTCGAGCATCCTGACTGACAAGTTAAATATTTCTTCCACACTCATGTAAGTTGTAAGAACATAACAGTGAAGGGGGAAGCTCTCCTTCTTTGGTTCTAATTAAACAGGATATTATCTTACCATTGTTGTTTTTCAGGTACTAAATGCTTTCCAGGTTCAATAAAGCAAATGGGCAATTTAAAAATAGCATGTTTCACTCCCTGGTTAAGATCTATGGAAGGTTATTTCCTTAGGATGTGTACTATCTTTTCAGCCACAACCACATTTTATTCAATCATATGTTCTAGAGATCAAAAGCTATATTCTTATAAACAGTCACTGGTGTGCTATGGTGCAGATGGCAGATGGAAACAGTTCCAATAAAAGGAAAATCAAGATTTAGCGTTGGTCGATAGAAAAATGTCTATCGAATTATGGTCTACAGACAACGTCCCATTCAAGACCACTATATATTATACAGTGTAGACCAAAGGACCACTTTGGAGGGATTATCAATTCTTTCATAACCAATATAATAATGCATATTGTAATATATTGCTTCTTCATTTAGAAATCATAAGAAAAGCTATTCTATTTAATTAGCTTCTTTGTTAAATATAAAATTATCCACATATTACTGAACACAGTGAGTGGTGTGAATTACATATATACGCGTGTAGGAGCTGAGTAGAATGAGCTGTATCAATAGGTCCGTGCATTCCTATCACTTCACAGTGGGAAACTGAGCACAAGGGGATGAAATGACTTAACAGTATCACCTAACAAAGCCTTGCTAGAACGGGAGCTGAAAGTCCCTTCTTTCTATCCTTTCCTGCCATTTCTCTCTCCATTTGAGTAACAAATGAATATTTATAGATTGTTATAAAATAAAAGCATATAGTTTTGCTTTTTATTCAGAAGCATGAACATGCACAATAAAATGTAAACCGAGAACCATTGAGTTTCATGCTATCAGTGCCAACAGATGGGCGCGAGGGGCTGCAGCCTTCCACTACCATCAGTCCTGTGATATGCAGGTTGTGTTTCCTGTGCAAACAGTTCAAGATAGATCACCTAGTGCTCCCTCAGCCCTACCACACACCCATTCCAACTGCATCTCCTGGGTGAAAGCCTAGAAATATAGCTGTTGTTTGTTGAAGGAAAATACACGGCTTCATCAAATGTGGCATCAAATGTGAGGGAAAGAGGGTATTGAATTGCGTGTTCCTTAAAACCCATTCCCCTCAGCATGCCCTATTTGTTGATGAAGAAGCCTGCCTCTTGAAGTCCCCGCATCTCCTTGTGTATTTCGTGTGGCCCATGCAAGCTCTTTGGTTACAAATTAGAATTTTATTTGACTCATTCCTTTCAACAAAACTAGTTCTATCAGTTTCGTCATCAAAAAAAAAAAAAAAAGCAATGACAAAACAAACAAAATGACAACTAAGTTTATATTTCTCCATTCTGGAGTGTGGATAGAATAAGCTCTGAAATAGCTTATTTTAAATAACAAAGAAAAACAAACATCATGATAGATTTGGTTTGTGTGCCTGAAATGTATTATGTAATTAATACCATGCTGTTAATCACATTCCATTACTACAATAATAGCTGATATTTATTGTCAGGTACTGGTCCAAGCATTACATGTAGTGCTGTTAATCATCGCAAGAACCCTATGAAATTGTTTCACAATCATATCATGCCCCTGTCAAAGGTTGTGTTAGTTAGTGCTAATAATAGTTAATTCTTACCTATCAGTAAGAACTTCTTGCTATATTAACTGTACATATGTGAACAAAATTATCATCAGAGCAATGTTAGGAAGTAAATACTATCCCTATTTATAACAGAGAAATCTGAGGCACAGAAAGTTTAAGTGGTTTGTCCAAAATCATCTAGCAAGTAGGTAGTTGAGTCAAACTTGGCTTCAAATTCCAGTATGGTAATTACTCAGGAACACAACATTAGTGAAGTACCCTAGAATGCTGTAGTCAGCCATAATCCACAGCCCAGCTACAATCTAGTGAAAGAGCCTAGAACTACGGCCACGGGGACTGGTAAACCTTTGATGCAATCACATTAGAATCAAATCATGTTCAGTTAGTCACTTTCCCCACATATAACATGGAGATCATTTTGATGAGTGAATGAGATTTTCTTTTATGGGAAGGAGCCCAGCAGAGTGTCAAGCACATAGTAGTTGCTTAACAATGATAATCAATAATATGTGTTATTTAATCAATAATACACATTTCTGCAAAAGGAAATTAAACTATCTGGATGGGTCTACACACCTATTTAGAAGAGAAAATGTTGAAGTGAGAGAGATTGTGCACACAGGAATATAAACATTAGAAGCTGTGCTACATTGTAAAAAGCTGAATGTTGAGGTCATGCCTTATTCCTTTTAGACTGCCGCTTAGAAGCCATCTAGAAGATTAAGAGGTATCCAGTAAATCATTCTTGAAATAAACTGAGCTCTCAGTATCATATATGTAGGTTTTGATACAAATAAAATCTACCTATTTAAACACATACAAAAATACATGTATTTGTTAGACGTGAGAACAGGCTGTTAGTCAAAGAGACAAACGTACCTATATTGAATTCATTCTTCTCTCCTTATAACAATCAGAAAATATTCCCCAGTACTCATGGAAAACTGGATTCTGGACCTAGGCAGAACTTGAACAGAAGGGCCCCCGGGGTAAATGCCGAGGGCAGGGCCGATTTCAGGCTCCCTGTTATCCTTCAGTGCGTGATGCCAGTGTGGTCACTGCATTGTCAGGATCAACTAACTTCTACATAATACTTACACTTCCTTAAGAAATGTCTTTCTCCAAATGCCAGGAAGAAGCTAGATATTTGTGGTCCGTCAGGGAGGAGATAGAAGAAAGAATTCCCTGTCCTTTTTCAGTGGCCATTTTTTTTCTCCATCTGTATATCATGTCATTTCATAGAACTAGAAAGGAATAAATGAGCAAGTGAATTTTAAATTACTAGTTACCTTTTCCTTACACTTAACCTTTACGAAGTTGCTTAGAACCAGTTAATTAACCCAATTCGTGATTGCAATGGTCATGCTGAGCATCCATGTAAGTACATTTTAATCTATGATTCTCTCACTAGAGGACCAATTTGTTGTTCTTGTTCAACAACTTAGAAACTAAACTATGTTTAAATATAGTGAAATTTATATTTTAAAACACCATTTTTTATTTAATATTTTGTTCCTTCCAACTTTTCTCCTTTAAAATTTTGCAAAAAAAAAAATTTCTCCCTGTCAAATATATTTTCATTTCCTTATATCTTGCTTATTAGCATTTTATTTCTCAGTGGTTGAACTGATAAGTGTTTATTATTATGATTACCAAAAATATCAGCTAGATCTAGTCCTTCCACTTTCCAGATACTTATGTCCATGGAATATAAGTGATAATTGTATGCTCAGCAAGTTTAGTTGGCTAGTTAAATGTTTAGGTGAATAATGGCAGATCTATGATCAGGCTTCACATAGCTTAACTCCCGTTTTTTTAATAAAATTTATAATTAAAATGTATCAAAATAATCACTAAATTATTATACTTTAAATCATGGAATATATATTTATTTAAAATATAAGTACAGAATTTAGCTTATAAAATATGCTATGTGTTCATCATATTGTATTTTGAGATTTTATATTTTTGATTCTCTCAAAAAAAGCAAACTGTAATTATCAAGAGAGATGAGCAAAATATGTTCTTTGTAATTAACTTTGTATCATTTTCTGTAATTTTACTGAGCACTTCTAAGAAAATATATCCTATGTGACTTGATGGAAATTACGTTTATATATATATATGTATATGTGTGTCCATATACATATATATATGTATAGTGTATGAATCCACATAAATAAGTTGTTTGATGATATTGCATTAACAAGATTACACAGGGTATGTATATGTATACAAATATCTATACCTAGGGGCGCCTGGGTGGCTCAGTCGTTAAGCGTCTGCCTTTGGCTCAGGTCATGATCCCAGGGTCCTGGGATCAAGCCCCGCATCAGGCTCCCTGCTCGTCAGGAAGCCTGCTTCTCCCTCTCCCACTCCCCCTGCTTATGTTCTCTCTCTCGCTGTGTCTCTCTCTGTCATATAAATAAATAAAATCTTAAAAAATATATCTATATCTTTTTTTTTTAAAGATTTTATTTATTTATTTGAGAGAGAATGAGAGATAGAGAGCACAAGAGGGAAGAGGGTCAGAGGGAGAAGCAGACTCCCTGCTGAGCAGGGAGCCCGATGCGGGACTCGATCCCGGGACTCCAGGATCATGACCTGAGCCGAAGGCAGTCGCTTAACCAACTGAGCCACCCAGGTGCCCAAAAATATATCTATATCTACATCTATATCTACCTTCCAAAATTAAGCAAATAAGAATTGAAAAAATTATTTTATGAGTGGTTCTGTCAAAATGTAACCAAGCCTCCCCTTGATCTTGAATGGATTAAATGAGCTTCTCAGAAAGTTGACATTTTCACAAATAGTCTCATTCAACATCTCTGGTGAAATACTTTATAAGAAAATCTTGGGAGAACAGAAATGAAGATGGGGAAGAAGATTCAGGAAATGTCAATTATAAATTTTTATTGAAAGCAGTAGTTTTATGTCTAAAAGGATTAACATCCAAAACATATGCTAAGATGAATGGCAGGAAAAAGCTCAAGTCCTTTCAGTAGGGTGTGTGTTACTATTTTAAAGAGGATAATTGGCTCTTCTGGATGGCTCAGTTGGTTAAGCCTCCTACTCTTGACTTTGGCTCAGGTCACGATTTCAGGATTGTGAGATGGAGCCCCACCTCTGGCTCCCTGCTCTGAGGGAAGTGTGCTTGGGATTCTGTCTTTCCCTCTCCCTCTGCCCCTCCCCACCTCTAAAATAAATAAATCTGCAGGGAAAAAGAGGATAATCAGATGGGATGATTTATTAACATTATGGTCAGAATATTTACAGAAAAGTCAATAGGCAAACCACACTATTGGACACAACTTTTCTACTTGAAAAGAGCATCTATTCCAGCTGAACTGAATGCTGTAGAGGAATTGAGGCATCTGTTCATGTAGGGAACCTGAGGGATGTTTAAAATGGCCTTTAAATAAACTGGAAATGGCTACCATGTACTCATTTGGAGAAAGGATGGTATGGAACACCTGTGATCAGTGCTTAAGTTTAGCCACAGGTGTACAAATAAAAATCATCCAAAATAAAAAAAATGCAATATAATTTATTTAGTTTTGGGATTTTAGAGACTATGTTCGGTATTTGTCACTTTATATTCACTTTAGCTAAATAGAGAAAGATCCATGATTATAATTTTATGGCATGAAATACTCCAGGTGATTACTGTGTTTATTGTGCCAACACAAAATTGTTTTCTCTAGATCACTTTACCTTATGTTGTAGTTCTCACCTAGAAGTGTGAATAAAGCATTCAGTGAAGAAGCAGCTAAATCCCCTCAAAACCACGTGTATTTACCTAATAACATAGCTTTAACATTTATAAAGTAAAAGTTGATGGAGACAGATGGATACACAAAAATTATTAGACATTTTAATATACCTCTCTAAATATCATATAGAATGAAAAGAAAAAAACAGTAAATTAATAAGGATATTGATAAATTAAAAAACAACTCACTAACTTTAGCTGATTGACCTCTATAAATGCACGTTCTTCTTAAGTACTCATGGACATTTATCAAAATAAACTCTATCATAGGCAAAACATGTTAATCATTAATCTATGGTGACAAAAATCATAATAGTGGCTATCTTTAGGGGCAGTTGAAAGGGAGGGTAGA
This sequence comes from Zalophus californianus, assembly GCF_009762305.2. Taxonomy (NCBI): domain Eukaryota; kingdom Metazoa; phylum Chordata; class Mammalia; order Carnivora; family Otariidae; genus Zalophus; species Zalophus californianus. The sequence continues at coordinate 66,501,333 of NC_045598.1, read as the reverse complement.
AAAAGCCTCTGGAATGCAAAAAAAGGACTATATTTTCTTATGGATAGTGTTTACAATATAGTACACAAATGTCTAAATTCATGAATTTGTATAATTTTGTGTGATTACCTATATGTCACTTATACCACAATAAAAAATAAACTAGTATCTAAAAAATTCAATGAGAAACCAGAGTTTTACCCACATTAAAATAACTTCTGTGTGCTAGATGCTGAAGGTTCCCCATCTTTCCCTGATTCTTAGATATCTAAGAAATAAAAAAATGAAAAATAATGTTATTTTATTAAAATTGATTAAATTAACATATATATTTAATACACCATCTCTTGGCCAACACTTAGCTATAGGTGGTTGTCTGTTACACTGGCAATCCCAAATAAACCATACTTCTATGAATTCCCTTTGATTTGGGCTGAGACTGTGATTTCCTCTAACCAACAGAATGTGGCATAAGGGACACTGAGCTAAGTGAAAGTTCTTGGCTTATACCTTATGAAGGCCTGGTAGCTTCCAGTTCTGCATGCTTGAGAACCCTGATAAACCAAGAAGACTAGCTGTTCTACTAGGGAGAACACATGGAGCAAGCACCTATAGGGGTCATACAAAGAAGGAGAAGTCCATAACCATGTGGAGAGAAAGATAGAAGCCCAGCTCTTCCAGGGTCCTAGCTAAGCCCCAGTCTCTAGCCAACCCACTACCTGAATACAACCATTCAATAAACCTCTAACAAGCTGGCCAGCCAAACAGCCACTCGGCTAAATCTAGCCCTTCTAGGTTGTAGAATCTACAATCTAGATTGTAGGATTGTGAGCAAATAAAATACTTGGTTTTTAAACCACTAAAATTTAGGATAGTTTGCTATACAGGAATAGGTAACCAAAACACTGTATCATTAACTTAGCTTGGGGTTTGATGTCAAGTATGATAATTAGGCAGAACTGAAATGGAATGGGCTTTGAGAATGCGAGAGTGATGTTCACCTCAAGTAAGAGTGATGAAGCATATCATGGATTTTGAGTCTTTTAAAATCTAGCCTGAATTTCTATCAAAGGAATTCTCTTTATCTTAATTGGAGTTGAGTTAGTATTATGTTTGCAAAATAGCCACAGGGAGGCCTACTGACCTAGCTTTTGTATAGGAAATCAAAGTGTGAATCTTAATTTCACAGGCATTGAAGAAGTTCCCAGCTTATGTGTTTGAATCCAGAGGTTGGCATATTTAAAGACCTTTTATATTGTCTTATTAGGAAAATTTAAAAAGAAAGTAAAATGATGTGTATTCTACAAAGGAGAATGTTTCTTTTACTTGCTTGGATAATTCAGGGAGGGAAAAAAAAATCTCAAATTACATAAACAGGGTAATAGTATAAATAGTCCAAATAAAGTACAAGGCAACCAGTTAACTATGCAGATAAACAGCAGATAAACAACAAAAAAATTTTATTGTAAGTACGCCCTATGCAATATTTAGAACAGAATATACTTATACTAAAATTATTTATTTTATATAAAATGCAAATTTAATTAGCCTCTGGTATTTTTATTGGCTAAATCTGGCAACCCTAAATAAGAGTAAAGTCAACAAGTCAGGTGGCAGAAGGCAGAATGGAATGGGGGGGCGGGTGATAACTGGTAGAGGAAGAATCAGAGAAGCAGGTAGGGAAAGGATGGAGTAAGGAAATCAGAGAAAAGAGGTAGATAGTGTAGAGTCATTGTTTTGGAAGTGGAAAAATAAACATGTTAGCAAAACATAACAGTATTTCAGGAAAGTATAAAATTTGTGGTCAAGAACGTGTAAAAATATCGCGCCATTATTTTCTATGAGCTCAACTTCTTTTGTGTTGCCCAGGTGATGGAAATCAAATTGTTAAATAGAAATCTAACAACTCATGGTGTCTTGCTTTCTCCCTGTAGTTTAACTTGTCTTTTTGGATGACTCAAGCTATTCCCAGAAAATCCTTAATCTTTCAGATTCTACCCTTTCCCATCTAGCCTTCCTTGAGGCAGTCAGTACTCGGTGGGGAGGTGAGGGTCTGATCGTGATGGGGAGGGGCGCACCCACAGGCTGGCTTTCAATTGAAACACCTGTTTCCACCTGTGTCTGCATCTGCACGCTGGCCTCTATTCTCACCAAACTTGCTGGTGAGGTAAGGAATCCTACCTGGAGAAAACATGGCCCCCACTACCGTGAGGGCTGACGTTACTCCTGCTGTGTCCACCTCCTGCTTAATTCCTTCACACCGCGGGCTTCTCTGAGATACCTCTCCCCAGGAAGAAAGATGCAGGGACCAGCACTTTTTATGCCCCCACATTTCAAAGGAAAGGATTTGGCAAGAAATTTATGAAAAATAATTTACACTTACTTCTTCTTTTATAGAAGTCTAGACTTTGAGTGGAATTATTTTGTGTTCTTTCTTTGAAAACATAATAGTTCTAAGAAATGGGCAAAGATCAAATATTTATAAAAATGCAGGTAATTTTTTTAATATCTCCTGACAGATGGCCTCCATAGATTCTGTATTTCCTGTCTGTGCTTTGCTCCTACCAATCTTCTTCATTCCATATAAACTTAGTGTTTACCTGGGGGTATATCAATAGTTTATGAGTTTGATTTTAAATAAGAATCCTTGTGTTGTGGCACAGTGAGACTTATTTTTCTGCTTTTTAAAATGTAATCAGTACCCCAAATCAATATCACTATCCTTTTTAAAGGCTAAGTTTTTATGTTCAGAGAAAGTTGATGCTTTATTAGTCTAGGAAAAAAAAAAAAAACGATTCCTTTAAAACTTTAAAAAACACAAACATCTTAAATATGCATTAGAAACTATTAATGCTGAAGAGAGATCTGGCTGCTATAAATATTCTATACAGAGCCTCTTACATCTTTTGAAAGGCAAAGTTAATTTTTCCATGACAAAATTTTAAAAGAAAAAAATGGCTAAGTATGTATTCTGAATTTAGTAATGCTTTGTGAGTCTACACAAAATATTGCAGAATTTTAACTCTGAATCCTGAATATTTTTTTCAGATTTGAAGTCATTAAAGTGTATTTTTTATTTGGTAGTGAACTTGTATTTCAGCCAAACAGCTGCATCTATGGGCTGCCAGAGTTACTCTTCACACTTTCAGGTTATTTGATTAAATTACTATATACATAAAGGACTTTCCACAGAGTGATTAAAAAGTGGACAGGGTAATGTTAATTATAGTACTCTCAGAAGAGAAATTACATAGAGAAAAAAATCTTTGTTGAGATTTTAATATATTGTTAATTTTACATTTGGCTCAAGGAACAGAATGAAAACATTTATAACAAAACAATAGATTATTTAAGAATGACATTACTAATTTTTAATTGATTTCAAAGAACTTTTTAATTGATTATATCATTGACCCTCACAGCAGCCATATACTAGGAAAAAGGCAAGTATTTCTCTTCTTTCCCCCATGAGGTGACTAAGCCTCAAAGAAATCAACTTTATAAGCAAAGGTCAAATGTAAGTAACAAAATGGGCCCCAGTTTTACCCTGCTCTCTGCCCAGTCCTCTAGAAACTACTTTCATTTTTCTAATTGCTATGGGTTTCAAGTGTTTAATGTATATTCTTTTTTTTTTAAGTTGAAGTACAGTTGACACACAAAGTTACGTTAGTTTTAGGTGTACAACATAGGGATCTTATGAGTCTGTACGTTATGCTGTGCTCACCACAAGCGTAGCCACCCTCTGTCACCATACAGCGCTATTAGCATACCATTGACTACATTCGCAGTGCTGTACCTTCTATTCTCATGACTTATTCATCCCTTAACCAGAAGCCTATACCCCCCACTCCTCTTCACCCACTTTGCCCATCCCACACCCCCTCCTCTCTGGCAACCATAGGTTTGTTCTCTGTATTTATGAGTTCGTTTCTGCTAACTTTATTTTCTTTGTTTTTTAAAAGTTTCACCCGAAGTGTATTGAGAGCAAGGACTGTACCAGATACATCAGTTCTAATCTCCATCAATACACGTTTGGTGATTAAGAATTCCTCATATCAGTGAGGTCATAAGATACATGTCTTTCTCTGATTGACTTATTTCGCTCAGCATAACACCCTTCAGTTCCATCCACGTCGTTGCAAATGGCAAGATCTCATTCCTTTTGATGGCTGCATAATCTCTGAGGGTTGCTGGAGTGGGGTGGGGGGAGGGATGGGGTGGCGGGTGATAGACATTGGGGAGGGTATGTGCTACAGTGAGCGCTGTGAATTGTGCAAAACTGTTGAATCACAGATCTGTACCTCTGAAACAAATAATGCAATATATGTTAAGGAAAAAAAAAAAGAAAAAGATAGCAGGAGGGGAAGAATGAAGGGGAGGAAATTGGAGGGGGAGACAAACCATGAGAGACGATGGACTCTGAAAAACAAACTGAGGGTTCTAGAGGGGAGTGGGGTGGGGGGATGGGTTAGCCTGGTGATGGGTATTAAAGAGGGCACGTTCTGCATGGAGCACTGGGTGTTACGCACAAACAATGAATCATGGAACACTACATCAAAAACTAATGATGTCTGGTGAGTAACATAACAATAAAACATTTTTAAAAATACACATTTGGTGAACTTTCAGGCCAAGATTGAAATGGCCTTATTATAGAAATTGAAAATGAAAGTTAGAGGACCTTCTGTCTCATACTTAACTGGGGGGAAGAAAGAACTACAAAAGTTTGGTAGAGTATTCTTTTCAAATATAATAGTGATCACACTAGATATTACACATAAAACATCAGCACAGGCAGAACCAACAGCCAAAAGTCACATCTGCCAAACTTGGCGAAACAACAGCTTTGTCTTTCAAATCAAGACTAAACTCTGGGGGGGGGGGGAGTTATTTTGTGATAAATAGACTCCTAAAGTATTATGCAATTGGCAAAATTTACTATGCATTTATGGTATTACGAGTTTACTGTATTTGGGTTTGTTCAAATAATTTCACATATCTAGTAGAAATTGTATCTTATGTGATGATTTAATCTAACCACAGCTGCAGCAATATAAATTACACTTAAGACTATGCTGATTGATTATAATCAGTTGTAATCATGTCTTATAATTACATTGCATTCTAGAGGCGAGGCTGTTTAAGCCTACTCAGCACTGAGCTATATAAAGAAGATTATTTGTTACTTCTGACAGTCTCCGTCAACATTCAAAATTGCCTGCAAACAATAAGTTTTATTAAATTTATTGTCCAGGCGTCAAATAAGTTTCTTGATTTATCCGCAGAAGTTGAAATGGAATTGTAAGTCAGTGTAAAGCTTATTAACTACTATTTACACCCAAAATATCTTCATAAAAACACTCATAATTCAGGGCATGTGTTACATCGATGTATCATTTTTAGGTGCATAGTATTTCAAAGTATATACATTTTACCTAAAAAGCAATCAAGTGAGAAGGTGGGGAGTAGGAGAGGGTATAGATGAAACAAAACTGGCAGAATATTGGTAATTTATTAAAGCAGGGTCATGAGTACATAAAGGTTTGTTATACTTTTCTGTTTAGTGTGTATATGCTTAAGTTTTCCATAATTAAAAGTTATATATATACACATATATATATAAATTTTTCCCATAATAAAACCTAACCAACATTATATAAACATATAATAACATGCATGTTATATCCATATGCAGTAATTACAAAAGTATTCTTCAACATTAAAATATCTAACTTGCTGTGTTTATGTCTCAGAAAAACACTTTGCCTTTAAATTCTCAAAATCCTAAGGCACTATTTTGGAACGCTCTTGATATTATGTCACCCAAAACTAAAGTCCCTATTGTCTGTTTGTGGCCTAACCTTCCCGATTGGCTCGCATCATGATGCACACTAGCCACCAATCCCAGTCGCACAGCAAACACTGTGGTACTCCATCACTGATGCCTTATTATTAAAGATGATTATGCTTCCTACAATTAACTACAGCTCCCACAACAAACATATTAATAATATGATCAGGTTGCACATAATTGTCAGGTAAGGCTCATTCTGATTAGAATCCTATATTAGAGTAGAAGAAAAGTTACAAAGGAAGATTTTTGATTTAGATTTTAGATTACTTACTAAAGAAATTTCGTTAGATTTTGGCAACTTACTTAACCATCTTAGATCTAATGGTATCATCTTTGTGTGACTGGATAAAGTGAATGCAAACCCATGGGTGTTACAAGTTTGATCCAGAGAATTAACATGGATCAGATATTTGTTGTCTCTCATTTTCCATCCATACTTCTTATCTTTTTTTTAAAAACTTATTATCCAATTCCTTGTACACTTGAATGAGGATTGGACTATGGTTTGCCGAGTCCTTTCTGGAACCAGAAAAGTAGTGCCAATCTAGAACACTTACATTAGTATTAACGTTTTTACACTTCTTTGGACTTCCTTTTATTGCTTGGACGACAGGACACCAAACAGGTCTTTTTCTTGATTTGGTCTTTTAGCTCAGGTCTCAAAACTGAAGACAATCAATTTCAAATGCCTGCATATTCAAAAAGAAAAAAAAAAAACAATTCTTATCGTCCTATGATGTTAAGAAAGAGCCCAAACTAATTTGTCACCGTAGTGTCTTATGCCCTTTCACCTTATGAAACGAAGACCGGATTTATCAGGAAAGAGAAGACTGAGAGTGAAGAGAGGCCACAGAGAGCCACATGGATCTCCATGCTCTTCTGTGGTACGAGGAGAGAGACTCCTCCACTTCCCGCTTTGAGTCACAGGAGGAGAACTTCAAGAGTTTGGGTATCACAGAGACCAGTGATTGACACAGGACTGCCAAAAGCAAAGGGAGGGAAGATTGTGATATTTACCACTGATGACAGGTGGTTGGCAGTGAAAGCCACCTGCACGTGTACAGAAAGGGTATAGGTTTCCCAGGATACTATAGAAACTAAGGAACATGGGCACAAGTGAGGAATCTTGAAAAGACCCAACCAACAAGACTGTCCTCAGCATAAGGAGTCTGTGTGATACATATAGTTAGAGAAAGGGCTGATGATGTGATACATAGCAAGGGACTATGTCACTTAGCTGAGCAGGCATTGAGAAGTCCTCCAAAGGAGAAAAGTAGAGCTGATCCCTGAAAAAAAAAAAAAAAAGAATCAAAGTTTCTGTGGAGGAAAACACTAACATTTGGGAATTGGCCATTCCAGGCATTGCATTTCCAGGTTACAGCAACACCCACAGCAAAGGATTGCCCTTGTTGGACCAAGAAAATGTCCAGTCAGGAGAGGTGGAAGAGAAGGAAGAGGGAAGAAAGCAATTTCCTTCTCCACTAGTATTTTTCTTGATCTGGGTGAGGCCTGAGTTGTAAGGATAGGGGGTTTGGGTAAGGGTTGAGGGTTGAGCTGTGGAGGAAGGGAGAATTTAAACCTGAATTGAGTCCGGTGATTCATGACAATTCTGTAAGGCAGGGCTTCACTTATTGCAAAATATCAATGGGTAGCCGGAACTATGAGGACACTGACCTCGAAAAGGTAGAAAAACCCATCAATTTTCCTCCATTTTTTCCCTACAAGGATTTTTTTTTCTCCCAGAAAGAATTGTTATATTTTGAGCCTTGTGAAGGAATACATAATCATGTCAAGAAAAGAGATTTGGAAGAACAATGAAGGGGAAATAGAAGGGAGACCCAACTCAAATGTTTATAATAATGACCATAATGAGTTGTTTCCTCATTTCGTCTCATCATAGTTTCAATGACCAGGAAGAATAACCTCCCAAATTAACTTAAATTAGAAAAAAAAAAAAAAAGAAGAAGAAGGAGAGAGAAGAAAAAGTCGCAAGCTTACAGAACAAACTCAGTCACCAAAGAAATCTTCTTCATATCCCATCTGCTTCAGATAACTGATTCTCAGAAATTCTTTAGAGAGAAAATAAAGATAAAAGTAATAATTTTGAGGTATGACTCTGGTGTTATTGAAGTTATGGAAATGTGGAAGTTAGATGCTGAATTGTTAGAGCTAGTAAAAGGGGCTTCTTCTGTAGAATACATTTTTTGAAAAAAATTAAACCAAAAGGAGCCAAGAAGAATGAGAGCACATGGTAGTAACATATTGAAAATAAAATATTAATTCTTGGGTTATATACAGCATGTTTCAGTATATTTTAACTGAATCAATCAATTATTACCCTATCACATGTCAGTCATTAAAGTGATTACCAAACTTCCTCTGTAATAGATTTCTTGACTAACTAAACCATTAAAAATAGAAATCACCTCAAGCCATGGGGGGGGTGAAAAAGATGAGAGATTGAAATTTTGACATTAAACTAGATTGGATTATCTAAAGACTGAAATGGAACTGTCTGGTAATAGATTAAATTTATATGCAAAGTTGGACATCTGCTGTAGATGTCATTAGTGGAGAAGGTCAGGCTCAGGGGGCTTTAGCTGCTATTGATACTAGTTCATTTGTAAGCCAGATGTGCACACATATTTATTCAGATCTCAGCAAAGACCTTTATAGAAAATAAAACACTTTAAAACTGATACGGAATATGTTAATGATTAGAGAATCAATTATTCCATTATTTTTAATTATTAATTGCAAATAATAACATGTAGAGGAGGACAATTATGAAGAACCTGGTCTCTGCATTCAAGAGACTTACAATTAGCAATCTAAGGTGAGCAAACAGAAAATCCTAATTCAAAGCAGACATTTACAAGTGTTCATATATGATCAAATTTAATTGCATCGCTATCCCTCCTAGGGACAAATATATGGCTAAGTTCCTATGAGAAACCCGGACTTACAGCTTTTCAAAAAGCAAAACATTAAGAACCTTGCAGCTTCAAGCAGTTACTCATCTGCTGGTACTGTTAGAGCCTAGCCTTTTTTTTTTTTTTTTGGCCATTATCTAACTATATCATTTTATTTTTATTTTGTAATATATAGGGATGACAGGTAGGCTCTGAGTCACATGCCAATTCTAGTTGATTAGTAGTAGCTGCCTGCAGAGCTGCCACACATGACGCTGAGGTTCATCAGGAAGGAATGTCAGATCCATCAGAAATCCCCGAGAGGGAGGAGCAGAGACAGATACCACAATCTCCCATCTTTGACCGAATTATAGGACACAACAGCACTTCCCTGAGTTTTTGGAAATAGAGGCCACATTCAGATGTGAAACAGGTAATTACAACCACAACATTTCCAAATTAATGGCTTAGGCAGTTAAGGTTGCTGGAGTTCACATTTTAGAAAAACAAAAACAAAAACAAAACTTTTTTCTGGTAACTGATCTATGGATATCTGAAAATTTGAAAACCATCGTTAGATGACATCCTAGAAATTATTTTTAAACTTACCATAGATTTACTAAGTGACTGACTGAAACTATCTTACTGCTGCCAACAAATATCTTCAGAGAAGATCTGGAGCCAGAGTATAGGTGGTATATATCATGTGTGGCTTACACAGCCTAAAACTGCTGTTTACAATTTTTTCTTTTTTTTTTTTGCATCATCTTATGAACTGAATTTAGATACTACAAGTAAACTTCTTTAAACATATTCCTTAAACATATGTAAACATTAATACAGTTATGGTCAAATGTTTATTAAAAGTCATTTCATTTTAATGAATGATATAACTTGGATTTTCTCATTTTTCAGAAGTTAAAAAAATCACTTGGAACTGAAATTAGACAAAATTAATTTTTGTCTTTTCATTCTCCTTAAATTTCATTTGGAAACTAAAACTCCATCAGAAGTAGACAATGAAGATTAAGTTTGAAGGATAAATTTAAGTTTCTCTAATTACATTTTAATAGTACCACGTAAAACTCTTAATCGATATATGTGCAGCCAGATTATGAGTTCCAATCCTGGCTCTGCCATTTTCTAGGTGAGGGACCTTGGGCATGTTACTTTTCCTCTCCTAGTTTCGTTTCCTTGGCTGTAAAATGTAGATATTAATACCTCATAGAGTTGTATGGGGGATACATGGTTATTATATCTGAGGTGTTTAGACTCAGCTCCTGGCATGTAACGGGCTTTATTAAAGTTAACTATCATTATTAAAATCTATACTAGGAGAAAAACACATACACATACACACCTACACACACTTGATAATGAGGTAAAAAATCACCTAATCTCCAACACATATAAAAGTGTGAGAAAAGAAAAAAAAACTAATTTAATATTTTACCACTTAAATATACACATTGCTATTACACTTTGTTGGTGCCAAAATAGTTACACCCCCAAAGCATCTATTTAAGAGGTTTTGGCAATATAAGACCCAGTGAGATGGGCATATGTGAACATGGCTGCGGGCTCAGCAGTCCAGGTAGAATGCAAATAGAAGGGAATGCAATTATGTTTTAAAGACATTTTTATATCATCGATTTTGTCTGATAATTTAATTATGGGTACTACTTATTGAAAGCGTTTGTATCTTGTTCTAGACATCTGTCTCTGTTGGGCACTTCATTATACTGCTGTGACACATTGCACTAATCACAAGTAACTGATTATGACATTTTCAGGCCAAGTCTCTTCCTGGAGATGGTAGCAAAAGCTCTGTGCTGGGTTGTGTGCTTAGATCACACTATACCTGGGAAATATGCCTTTGTTGCAATTATAGACCAATGGGAGCGAGGGGACCTTATGATCTTAAGCCATCTCAACTTCCTGGCTTCTTAAGCATTGGTCCTAAAAGCAATGTAGGGTCTTCTTGGGAGCATGGGCTCTGGGATCAGGAGGCCTTAGGTTAGAATTCCAGGCTCCCCTCTGTCATCCTAATAGTGTAAAATACTGAACCTAGGTAAGACTCCTTTTCCTTATCTGACTGGTGGTCAAGGGGGATTCAATAATACCGCGATGTGCTAAGAACTAAAAAAGAACCACCTGGTTTCCTTCTTTGGTGATAGCCTTAGGAAATGTTTCCCACTCAGATCATCCAACATGATCAGATGGGCTCGGACTGCTTCACTTAAACTCAAGTGGAGAACTAAAGTAATCCTTATAATTCAAGCAGAGAAAACACTTAGTCTCAACTATTTAAACATTTCAGGCAGAAGAGTGTCGTGGGCCTGAATTATGAGTGGCTGCTCTGTGCTCCACTTTACTCACATGGGTAAACACAGCCCAAGTGTGCAGCGGCGATTTTAATGAGCTCAGTCAGGCTAAACCCTAATGTAATGGTTGCAAGATGAAAAGCCAATAGCATTTTAACTCCAAGCCAATGCATCGAGGGTACTGAAAAATCACCTGGGAAAAGATCAGGGAGAGACGAACCATGAGAGACTATGGACTCTGAGAAACAAACTGAGGGTTCTAGAGGGGAGGGGGGTTGGGGGATGGGTTAGCTTGGTGATGGGTATTAAAGAGGACACGTTCTGCGTGGAGCACTGGGTGTTATGCACAAACAATGAATCATGGAACACTACATCAAAAACTAATGATGTAATGTATGGTGATTAACATAACAATAAAAAAGAAAGAAAACAAAACTCCCCCCCAAAAATAAAAAGATCAGTAGAACAATTACATGGACAGAGAAATGCTACTAATTGCTAATGATCAGAGAAAATACATGTAGGTGCCTGGGATGTTACTGTACAGGTGTGGGATTCCATTTGACATTTGTCTTAGATTTAATGTCTGACATTTGTGTAACTTCCAATTAAAACAGAATAATGATAATTAGATAAGAAAAAATATGTTGGTTAAGTTCTGAAATTTTACTACATTCCTACATACAATAAACTTCACAACTTTGACATTTAACTTTTTTTTTTCTTCTGGCTCTACGAAACGTGTATCAACAGAAACTGATGAACTTTATTACATTCCTACTATTTTTGAGAATGATAGTCTAGGCAAAATATGAATACGTATATTAATAGCCCTATTTTTTTAAATCTATTAACAGGGTTGATGTGCAGCCTGTATGCACTAATGTGGTTCTACTGGATTTCCAACACTGGTGTCCATTCTGCTCCATTCTTTGTACCAGCCATGTTCAGTACCACTGGCTCATTGGTTGGCATCCACACGGTACCAACTGGTAAAATTTCAAGTGTCACTCTGTTCCATGAGTATCACAAAAAAACTCTCTGCTGGTACTTATACCCTGGATTAAGAATTTGGGAATCATTTAAAATATGATGATCAAAAACTCTTCTTATATGAAAAATATATTTGTGAGTAAAAATATGATGAACTCTTATTCAAATGTGAATTCCTAAGTATTATTAATTACTGTTTTGGCTTTGTTTTCTACACATGTAATTTAATTGATTATCTAAACATTTTAAATCAAAGAAACTCTCACAATATCCACACAATGTGGTTAAATGGTCAAGTTATTTAAAGTTGATTGCTTAATTATCCCATTTAGGTTGTATGAATACATACAACTGCAACGCAAATATATACATTTCCATTTCTCTGGGTCACTTTTTTTATAATTAGCGTATTTTTCTCATACATTTAATTTTTTCTGATTTTTATTATGTATGTTCATGTATGTTTTATTATATATGTATGCATGATTTTTATTATGTATGTTACATTCAGGAAATCTTACTGATTCAAATTGAAAAAAAATAATTTGATCTGTTAACCCTGAAACACATTTTAGGTGGTAAACATCTCTTTTTGGAGAACTGTATTTGAAAAAATAATTCTCCAATATCTTAATGGAAATACCATTCCTTTTCCATTTGAAGGTAATTTATTCCCAATCTGAGTTTATGTATAGCTGTCAGCTAAAATGCTCCTAAAACACATCAGAGAATTTTACTGATTCATACCAGCCAAGTGGTTGAGAAAGAAGAAAATATAGTTTGGTGGAGTTTTGAAGTAAGAATCTACGTTATTTTAGCAGAGAAGGAGCAGAGATTTAGAACTGAGAAAGAAGAAGCAGTCAAGACCCAAGTGGACAGTGAAGTATATAGTAAGTACACTTAACCTATATAGTATCCCCTGGCAACTGCTAAGCTTAGTTATGGCTATATTTATTTAAGGATGAGTAGATATGTCTATGGGATGGTGGTGGGGAGGGGTGGATAAGTACACATATAAATACACTAAAATTTAAAAAGCCAGTTATTGGGTGCTTATGTTCTAAACAATATGTAATACATTTTATATTCCTTAACTTATGTGATCCTATAAAGTAGATGTTATTAGTCCCATTTTACAGATAGGAGGAAGGTAAATTGCTTCCCCAAAGCCAAGCAATTATAAATGGCAGGAACAATATTTCTTTGAGGTCTGTCTGGCTTCAAAGCACATGCTCAGTAGTTGTTAGGGAAGAAACCCTGTAGATAGCGTCAGATCCCACAAATTAAACGCTCAATCCCATAAAACTGCCTTCCACATCAGATGCCAATCGAAAGTACTAGATCCCCGTGTTACCCACACTTCTGTCTGATTTGGCTACAAATTGCATGTTCCCATGTGTGCCTCCTTGGGTTCTATTAATTTGCTAAAGAGGCTCACAGAACTCAGAGGACCACTTATATTTATCAGTCTATTACAGAATATGGAAAAATATACAGAGTGACCAATTAAAAGATACATAGGGTGAGGTCTGGCGGTCCCAAAAGTAGGAGCTTCTGCCCCTGTGGATTTGGGGCAAGTCACCTTCCTGGTATTTGGATGTGTTCATCAACCTGGAAGTTTACCAAACCTCAAACGTTGGGATTTTTCTGGAGGTCTTCTCACATAGGCACAATCAATTATTTACTCCATTTCTAGCCCTCTCCCGTCTCTGGAGAAGAGGGGAGGGGCCTAGATATTCCAAGCTTCTAATCATGGCTTGAGCTTTCTGGTGACAAGCCCCATCCAGCAGCCATCCAGGAGACCACCCAGAGTCATCTCATTAGGACAAAAGATGCCCTAGTGCCCTTATCACTTAGGGAACCACAAGGGTTTTAGGAGTTTTGTGTCAAGAACCAGGGACAGAGATCAAGACATCTATTTTCTATTACCTCCCACTGGTCTAATGCTTTGAACACTCTTGAGAATGTCACTTACTATCATTTCTCTACAAGTAATACTAATTCAGAAACATCCTCTGTTTTCTTTGGAGGGGGTATGAAACATATAATGCATTTTCCTATAAAGAAATTCAAGCAGGAAAGAGATTAACGTGGAGACAGATATGTAAAGAATCTAAAAGAAATTCAAATGCAAAAGATAATTAAAATTTCCATTGCAGATAATAAGGAGCAGGATGTATACTATACATTGTATACTATATACAATATATATACAATATATACACAATATATACAATATATACAATATATACTATATATACACAATATATATACAATATATACAATATATACAATATATATATACAATATATACAATATATATACAATATATACAATATATTGTATATATATTGTATCCAGAAATGACCCAGATCCGCTTTTAGCCATTTTTCCTGGGTCCAACTTAGTTTTCTCCTTCTTTCCTCCTACAGATTAAATTAGGTTTGACTGAATCAGGTTTCTTATCCTTGGCACTACTGACATTTTGAACCAAATAATTTTTTCGGTGTGGGGGCCATATCTCTGGCCTCTACCAATTAGATACCAGTATCATTGCCCATCCCCTCTGCCAGTTGTGACAAACAAAAATGTCTCCAGAATTGACAGATGTCCCCTAGGGGCCAAATTTGTCAACACTGAGAACCACTGGATTAGTTCAACAATGAGAAATTTATCATTCTTTCATTTTGATGCACTTTGACTGAATGACAAAAATTTATGGAATTAAACTTTGCTTCCCCATGATGAATATCAACCATCAAGAACATAGGAGACAGCCTGGCGGAGAAAGACGGCGGAGTAGTAGGAGACCTGGATTTCGTCTGGTCTCAGGAATTCAGCTGAATAGGGATCAAACCATTCTGAACACCTACGAACTCAACAGGAGATCGAAGAAGAGAGTAGCAACAACTCTTTGAACAGAGAAGCGACCACTTACTGGAAGGTAGGACGTTCGGAGGAGTGAATCCGAGGCGATATTCGGGAGGATAGACGGCAGGGGAGGAGGCCTCTGTCTGCTGCTTCTGGCAAGTGATAGAGCCATGGAGCACAAAATCGGAACTTTTAGAAGTCGGCTCCGCTGAGGGACGTCGCTCCAGTGGCTAAGCGGCAGGTGGAATCCTTGCGGGACAGTGTGGTCTCAGGACCCTCGGGGTCACAGAAAGACCAGGGGTGCCTAAGAGCAGCAGAGCTCCCAGGTATTGGAGCGGGGAAGCTGGCTGCAGAGACAGAGCTGAGGCGCGGGCTCTCAGCTCGGGGTGGCCATAAACTGTGATTCGCGGCCCAGTCGGGCCACTGCTCCTCCAGCAGGGACCCAACAAGCGGCAGAGCCGGGGGGACTCCCCTCCCTCCCCCGGGAGTAGCGGCGCGGGAGCGCACCGCGGGGATCTGCTGGGTTTGGAGACTCCACACGGGGTCGGGTGCCAGAGATAGAAACGCTCGGTCACAAGCCGGGTGATCACGGAGTGTGGCCGGAGACCGGGGACACGGGAGTGAATGACTGCTTTTCTCTGGGGGCGCACTGAGGAGTGGGGCCCCGAGTTCTCAGCTCCTCCAGGCAGAGAGTGGGAGGCCACCATTTTCACCCTGGTCCTCCAAAGCTGTACCTAGAGCTTTCAGGGAACAAAAGCTCCCGAGAGCAAATCCGAGCAGATTGCTTAGCCGAGACTCACAAGGGCGGGGCAATTCTGCCTCCGGCAAAGACATCTGGGAACCAGGGCAACAGGCCCCTCCCCCAGAAGATCAGCAGAACAGCCAGCAAGCCAAGACCAAGTTTACCGATCAAGGAGAACAGGAGAATTCCAGCGCTAGGGGAATAATGCACATAGAATTCATGGCTTTTTTACCATGATTCATTAGTTTTTCAAAGTTAATTTTTTTAACTGTTTTTTTTTGAATTTTTCTTTTTCCCTTTTTCAACCAACATCTTATCAATCCCTTTTTTAAAAAAACATTTTTTTATTTTTCATTTTTAGAGTCATATTTTATCCCTTCATAGTAGTTACCCTTATTTTTGGCATATATATATATAAGTTCTTCTCTCTTTAAAATTTTGATATACAGTTTCTTCTAACAGATCAAAATATACCCTAAATCACTAGTGTATGGCTTTGTTCTAGTCTCCTGCCTGATCACAGTCTCTCCCTTTTCTTTGTTTTTTAATCTTCTTTCTTTTTTCAAACAACTTATCAATTCCTTTTATAAAATCCTTTATAATTTTCATCTTTAAAGTCATCTTCCATCCCTTCATTGTATCAACCCTTATTTTGTACATATATAAGTCTTTCTTCCTTTATGATTAGGAAGCACTTTCTTCTAACAGACCAAACAACGGCCAAAATCTAGTGTGTGGCACTGATCTATACACTAGTCTGATCATATTTGATCATATTTTGTTTTTTCTTTTTTTGTTTTGTTCTGTTTTTGTTTGTTTTTATCTTTTTCTTTTTCTTTTTCTTTTCTCTTTCTTTTTTCTTTCTTTCCCTTTCTTTTCCCCTGGTTTCAGGTATTTTCTGTTTTGTATAGAGTATATTTGCTGGGGACATTATTAACCTGTTAGCATTTTGTTCTCTTATTCATCTATTCTCTTCTGGACAAAATGACAAGATGAAAAAAATCACCTCAGCAAAAAGAACAAGAGGTAGTACCGTCTGCCAGGGACCTACTCAATACGGACATTAGTACAATGTCAGCCCTAGAGTTCAGAATCATGACTTTAAAGATACTAGCTGGGCTTGAAAAAAGCATGGAAGTTATTAGAGAAACCCTTTCTGGAGAAATAAAAGAACTAAAATCTAACCAAGTCGAAATCAAAAAGGCTATTACTGAGGTGCAAACAAAAATAGGGCACTAACTGCTAGGATAAATGAGGCAGAAGAGAGAATCAGCGATAGAGAAGACCAAATGATGGAAAATAAAGAGGCTGAGAAAAAGAAAGATAAACAACTACAGGATCACGAGAGCAGAATTCGAGAGATAAGCAATACGATAAGACAAAACAACATTAGAATAATTGGGATCCCAGAAGAAGAAGAAAGAGAGAGAGGGACAGAAGGTATATTGGAGCAAATAATAGCAGAGAACTTCCCTAATGTGGGGAAGGAAACAGGCATCAAAATCCAGGAGGCACAGAGAACCCCTCTCAAAATCAATAAAAATAGGTCAACACCCCAACATCTAATAGTAAAACTTACGAGTCTCAGAGACAAAGAGAAAATCCTGAAAGCAGCTCGGGAGAAGAGATATGTAACCTATAATGGTAGAAACATTAGATTGGCAACAGACCTATCCACAGAGACCTGGCAGGCCAGAAAGGACTGGCATGATAGATTCAGAGCACTAAACGAGAAAAATATGCAGCCAAGAATACTATATCCAGCTAGACTGTCATTGAAAATAGAAGGAGAGATAAAAAGCTTCCAGGACAAACAAAAACTAAAGGAATTTGCAAACACAAAACCAGCCCTCCAAGAAATATTGAAAGGGGTCCTCTGAAAAGAGAGAGCCTAAAAGCAGCATAGATCAGAAAGGAACACAAACAATATACAGTCACAGTCACCTTACAGGCAAACAATGGCACTAAATTCCTATCTTTCAATAGTTACCCTGAATGTAAATGGGCTAAATGCCCCAATCAAAAGACACAGGCTATCAGATTGGATTAAAAAACAAGACCCATCAATATGCTCTCTGCAAGAGACTCATTTTAGACCCAAAGACACCCCCAGATTGAAAGAGAGGGGGTGGAAAACTATTTACCATGCTAATGGACACCAAAAGAAAGCTGGGGTGGCAATTCTTATATCAGACAAATTAGATTTTAAACCAAAGACTGTAATAAGAGATGAAGAAGAACACTATATCTTACTTAAAGGGTCTATCCCACAAGAAGATCTAACAGTTGTAAATATCTATGCCCCTAACATGGGAGCACCCAATTATATAAGGCAATTAATAACAAAAGCAAACAAACACATTGACAACAATACAATAATAGTGGGGGACTTTAACACCCCCTGACTGAAATGGACAGATCATCTAAGCAAAAGATCAACAAGGAAATAAAGACTTTAAATGAAACCCTGGACCAAATGGACTTCACAGACATATTCAGAACATTCCATCCCAAAGCAATGGAATACACATTCTTCTCTAGTGCCCAGGGAACATTCTCCAGAATAGATCACATCCTAGGTCACAAATCAGGTCTCAACCGATACCAAAAGACTGGGATTATTCCCTGCATATTTTCAGACCACAATGCTTTGAAACTAGAACTCAATCACAAGAGGAAAGTCGGAAAGAACTCAAATACATGGAGGCTAAAGAGCATCCTACTAAAGAATGAATGGGTCAACCAGGAAATTAAAGAAGAATTAAAAAAATTCATGGAAACCAATGAAAATGAAAACACAACTGTTCAAAATCTTTGGGATACAGCAAAGGCAGTCCTGAGAGGAAAGTATATAGCAATACAAGCCTTTCTCAAGAAACAAGAAAGGTCTCAAATACACAACCTAACCCTACACCTAAAGGAGCTGGAGAAAGAACAGCAAATAAAGCCTAAACCCAGCAGGAGAAGAGAAATAATAAAGATCAGAGCAGAAATCAATGAACTAGAAACCAAAAGAACAGTAGAACAGATCAATGAAACTCGGAGCTGGTTCTTTGAAAGAATTAACAAGATTGATAAACCCCTGGCCAGACTGATCAAAAAGAAAAGAGAAATGACCCAAATCAACAAAATCATGAATGAAAGAGGAGAGATCACAAGCAACACCAAAGAAACACAAACAATTATAAGAACATAATATGAGCAACTCTATGCCAGCAAATTTGATAACCTGGAAGAAATGGGTGCATTCCTAGAGATGTATTAACTACCCAAACTGAACCAGGAAGAACTAGAAAACCTGAACAGACCTATAACCACTAAGGAAATTGAAGCAGCCATCAAAAATCTCCCAACAAACAAAAGCCCAGGGCCAGATGGCTTCCCAGGGGAATTCTATCAGACATTTAAAGAAGAATTAATACCTATTCTCCTGAAACTGTTCCAAAAAATACAAATGGAAGGAAAACTTCCAAACTTATTTTATGAGGCCACCATTACCTTGATCCCAAAACCAAACAAAGACCCCATCAAAAAGAGAATTGCAGACCAATATCCTTGATGAACACGGATGCAAAATTCTCACCAAAATACTAGCCAATAGGATCCAACAGTACATTAAAAGGATTATTCACCATGACCAAGTGGGATTTTCCCTGGGCTGCAAGGTTGGTTCAACATCCGCAAATCAATCAACGTGATACAATACATTAACAAAAGAAAGAACAAGAGTCATATGATCCTCTCAATAGATGCAGAAAAAGCATTTGACAACGTACAGCATCCTTTCTTGATCAAAACTCTTCAGAGTATAGGGATAGAGGGTACATACCTCAATATCATAAAAGCCATCTATGAAAAACCTACAGCGAATATCATTCTCAATGGGGAAAAGCTGAGAGCTTTTCCCCTAAGTTCAGGAACGCGGCAGGGATGTCCACTCTCACCACTGCTATTCAACATAGTATTAGAAGTCCTAGCCACAGCAGTCAGACAACAAAAAGAAATCAAAGGCATCCAAATCGGCAAAGAGGATGTCAAACTCTCACTCTTTGCAGATGATATGATACTGTATGTGGAAAACCCAAAAGACTCCACCCCAAAACTGCTAGAACTCATACAGGAATTCAGTAAAGTAGCAGGATATAAAATCAATGCACAGAAATCAGTGGCATTCCTATACAGCAACAAGACAGAAAAGAGACAAATCAAGGAGTTGATCCCATTTACAATTGCACCCAAAACCATAAGATACCTAGGAATAAATTTAACCAAAGAGGCAAAGGATCTGTACTCAGAAAACTATAAAATACTCATGAAAGAAATTGAAAAAGACCCAAAGAAATGGAAAAACGTCCCATGCTCATGGATTGGAAGAACAAACATTGTGAAGATGTCAGTGCTACCTAGAGCAATCTACACATTCAATGCAATCCCCATCAAAATACCACCCACTTTTTTCAAAGAAATGGAACAAATAATCCTAAAATTTGTATGGAACCAGAAGAGACCCTGAATAGCCAGAGGAATGTTGAAAAAGAAAAGCAAAGCTGGCGGCATCACAATTCCGGACTTCCAGCTCTATTACAAAGCTGTCATCATCAAGACAGTATGGTACTGGCACAAAAACAGACACATAGATCAATGGAACAGAATTGAGAGCCCAGAAATGGACCCTCAACTCTATGGTCAACTCATCTTTGACAAAGCAGGAAAGAATGTCCAATGGCAAAAAGACAGTCTCTTCAACAAATGGTGTTGGGAGAATTGGACAGCCACATGCAGAAGAATGAAACTGGACCATTTCCTTACACCACACACAAAAATAGACTCCAAATGGTTGAAAGACCTCAATGTGAGACAGGAGTCCATCAAAATCCTAAAGGAGAACACAGGTAGCAACCTCTTCGACCTCAGCCGCAGCAACTTCTTCCTAGAAACATTGCCAAAGGCAAGGGAAGCCAGGGCAAAAATGAACTACTGGGATTTAATCAAAATAAAAAGCTTTTGCACAGCAAAAGAAACAGTCCACATAACCAAAAGAGAACCGACAGAATGGGAGAAAATATTTGCAAATGACATATCAGATAAAGGGCTAGTATCCAAAATCTATAAAGAACTTATCAAACTCAGCACCCAAAGAACAAATAATCCAATCAAGAAATGGGCAGAAGACATGAACAGACATTTTTCCAAAGAAGACATCCAAATGGCCAACAGACACATGAAAAAGTGCTCAACATTGCTCGGCATCAGGGAAATCCAAATCAAAACCTCAATGAGATACCACCTCACACCAGTCAGAATGGCTAGAATTAACAAGTCAGGAAACGACAGATGTTGGCGGGGATGCGGAGAAAGGGGAACTCTCCTACACTGTTGGTGGGAATCCAAGCTGGTGCAACCACTCTGGAAAACAGTATGGAGGTTCCTCAAAAAGTTGAAAATAGAGCTACCATACGATCCAGCAATTGCACTACTGGGTATTTACCCCAAAGATACAAATGTAGGGATCCGAAGGGGTATGTGTGCCCCAATGTTTATAGCAGCAATGTCCACAATAGCCAAACTGTGGAAAGAGCCAAGATGTCCATCGACAGATGAATGGATAAAGAAGAAGTGGTATATATACACAATAGAATATTCTGCAGCCATAAAAAGGAATGAGATCTTGCCATTTGCAATGACGTGGATGGAACTGGAGGGTGTTATGCTGAGTGAAATAAGTCAATCAGAGAAAGACATGTATCATATGACCTTGCTGATATGAGGAATTTTTAACCTCAGGAAACAAACTGAGGGTTGCTGGAGTGGTGGGGGGTGGGAGGGATGGGGTGGCTGGGTGATAGACATTGGGGAGGGTATGTGCTATGGTGAGCGCTGTGAATTGTGCAAGACTGTTGAATCACGGATCTGTACTTCTGACACAAATAATGCAATATATGTTAAGAAAAAAAAAAAGAAGAAGATAGCAGGAGGGGAAGAATGAAGGGGAGTAAGTCGGAGGGGGAGACGATCCATGAGAGACGATAGACTCTGAAAAACAAACTGAGGTTTCTAGAGCGGAGGGGGTGGGGGATGGGTTAGCCTGGTGATGGGTATTAAAGAGGGCATGTTCTGCGTGGAGCACTGGGTGTTATGCACAAACAATGAATCATGGAACACTACATCAAAAACTAATGATGTAATGTATAGTGATTAACATAACAATAAAAAATTTTAAAAAAAGAACATAGAAGACACAAAATAAATTTTTTAATACACTCAAGAGTTACTCCCCATATTTTTTAGGTTTTTTTATGGCTTTCCTATTCCATATACAGGAAACAGTGTATGTCTAAAAATTCAAGTACTTGAAGAATAGAGAAACAGGAAAATTTTGCATAAGCAAATGGAGCGGTGTATAATGAGTAAGCTAATATGCAAATCTTATGATAACTAATGATAGTAAAATGTCACACAAAGTATACTTCTTATTCAAAATTATTTGTTTTATTCGGGTCTTATAAGTATAGAAAACTTAATATAGAGGTATTTCTAAAATTATCAACAGATCACTAATTACCTTTTTGTAGAGTTAGAATGGTATTTTCCACATTCTTTGTGTTTAAAACACACATATACTTGGGACAATGTGACATGGTAAGTGACATTCTTTATGCCTAAATTGCTTTAAATTAAACTATTATTTGCTCCAAAGTGAGAGGTACCTCAGGTAATAAACATCAAACAACAACAACAAACAAGCCTCACATCTACCCTTCTCCTCTCTGCCCTGTTAAAATATGTTTATTCCTCCACATCTCAGCACATTCATCTCTTGCTCTGATTTTTCTGGGAGAGCAATGAGTTTAACTCCAGCTTTGTAAATGGCTTTGAGGACCTGAGTTTTTGTCTATGCTTTCTACTCTATTGTTCACACTTTTTACCTGGGAGGGTGGATTTTCATTTATAATCCCAAATTAAAGAAAATGAACTTAGAGGTTAAAAATCATGAGGAAACACTGAGTCTTCTTAAAGCAAAAAGAGAAGGGAAAATATTAACAGAGATTAATTTTTGTATTATTTTTTCTGAGTGTTCAAAGCAACGGTTTTAAATTAATATGTGCCATATACAATGATGTATGTATAAATAGTCAACTTACTCTGCCTCCCTCAAGTGAAGCACAAAGCTCTTTAGAGTGATGCCCTAGACTAACTCTGAAGCATACATTTACTGGAATAGGGCTTATTCTAAATATGATTGAGAGCAAAATGTCACTATTATTCCTAATGTTTATAAAATATTACCATTTCTTATTAAAATATCTGAAGATTTACATAATTTTTCATGCATTCACATTTATACATCATAATAAGAAAGAAACTATTTCCTAGTAGTATTGATCATTCCCATCTTTATTCCAAAAGAGGTCATTCTCAGCAGATCCCTAATATTTCTCTGTCTTTAAATGAATCCCTTCTTTACATTTTAACTTAATGTATTTTGCAGAGAAGAATCCAAAGCTATCCAATATTTCTGTAAAATCATAATGGAAAAAGCACAGCATACCTAAGTGTGTGTGAGTGTGTGTGCACGCGCTCGCACGCACATGTGACTGAGTATGTATGTATACGCATATGAGAGAGAAGAAAGAGAGACAGACAAATGGAGAGGGGAACCCCTTTTACTTTGCTAGTAGGTGATTTTTAAAGATGCCATATCAAAGTGAGTTGACCTTTTTTATTGTCACTCCAAGCTTACATCCAGAATCTATGAGGTCCGACTCTATGAGGGCTATGAGTTATCCCTGAGGTTGTGATGAACACTGAGGGTATATCATGGAAGCAACAACTACCATTTGAAAAAGAAAAAAAAAAAAAAAATCATCTCAAGTCTGCATTTACACCAGAGCCTGCTCCATTGTAGTCCTAGGGATTTGTATATTTAACTAGACCTTTCTAGACTTGGCCAGTTGAAATGTTCAGGGAATAACTCAACTTTACCTGAAGAATCTTTGTGGGGTAATAACAGCTACCATATATTCACAACTTACTTCATGTACTCAGTGCTGCATGCACTCTTTCCAACAAGCTAGTTAATTACAGATACATATATTCATTTTATATACAAAAAATCCTGAAGTTCAGAGAAGATAATAATCTACCCAAGATCACTCACCTAGTGAGTAATAGAGGTGGGACACTAACCCAGATTCTTCTGAGTCCAAGATTTGTGCTATAAAAACAAATGCTATGCAGAAATGCACAAAGGAGATACCAGTAACTGTTCAGGATATTTTCTTTAAGATCTTTTCATTTATCTGTAACTTTGGGAATTGGTCTGAGGAAACAACAGCAAC
Source organism: Zalophus californianus (assembly GCF_009762305.2). Lineage (NCBI taxonomy): Eukaryota > Metazoa > Chordata > Mammalia > Carnivora > Otariidae > Zalophus > Zalophus californianus. The sequence goes on along the minus strand of NC_045598.1, from coordinate 66,477,319 downwards.
AATAATAATACCTAAAACCTACCATGTGCCAGACTTTTCTAAGTGATGTATATATATAAATTTATTGAATTCTCCCCAAAACCTTTCAAAGTAGGTCCCATTTTGACCCCCATTTTAAAGATGAGCAAACTGAAAAGAAAAATGTCAACACTCAAATAGTAGGAATTTTTAGCCTTCAAAATAGAAGCAGAAATTTGCATTGATTTAATCAGGGTGCTATGTTTGAGTATGATTTGGCTAAAATATGTCATGAAACAAAACATAACTATATTATAGGTAGAGTAACTGTGTCTCCCTTAGTAAGACAAAGAAGTAGTTAGAGCCAATAGTGAAATCCCTTCACTCTACTAGAACCATGGGAAGAAATTAAGCTAATGCAAAATGGGAGTCTCTATTCCAGTTCTAATCTGATAGTAGCGTGAGCAGGTTTTCTTTGGTGGATAGAAGGTGGGAGTGGAGGAGAAGAGGAGAAAAACAAAAAAATCTGAGCTCTGTGGTTTCATTTCCATTTGTCATGTTAGAGTCATGTCCTATGGTACAGAATTACAAGTCTGCCTCTCCCTGAGGCAAGAAATGTGAAGATCTGAGGCGCTCCAGGGTCAATGACTCCAGGTCCACATGACCTTGTGGACCTGGAGCAGAATAATCCTATGATCATGAGGATCTTAACTCTTATATCAAAGAAGGGAGCATGGCCAGTGCTGGGTAATTGAAGCCATTTCTATCTTTCATTTTTTCCAGGTAACCAAGGAATGGGTCTCTTTACATTGCACACATGCTAGGTATTAAAAAGCACCGAATTACTTGAATGATGTGAATGAATTAGGCAGACATGGGATATAAATCACAAAAGTTATCCTAGAAATCATTCTATAATACAATATAAATGTCAGGACTAAAATTAGAGAAAATAGTAGATGCTCTTCAGTCCAATGATTTTAAAAGCGTAGGTAAATATTGGTAGGGTCCAGTGGCTAGTCATCAAGATAGAGCTGGAATTTCTTTTCCTTTTCTTAATTTTTTTTTAATCTTAAGTAAGGATCTAGGAGTCATCACTAGTTAGCAAAATAACTTACCAAGTTCTAATTTACAAGCCAGTTCTTTGCACATGAGAAGAGAGTAAGGAAAAAAAAAAAAATAGGCCAAAGTGAAAAACAGACAAGAACCCGAAAGGTATGAATTTCAGAATAATCTACCTTCAGGACAAGGTAGATTATTCCAAATGCAAACAAACAACAACAACAACAACAACAGCAACAATAACAAAATCCCCACCTCATGTACATGAATTATTCTCAGGATCTTTGGTCCTGACCGCTCTTCCAAGAAGAATTTACTCAAAAGTCTTCAGGGCCCCTTCTGGCCACACTAAACCCTGGGGCCACCCACAGGCAGTAGGTGTTACAAAACAGGGCAGAGATCAAACAACCATGCAAGAGAACCAGAGCTCATCTATCTCATACTTTAAAATGCGCCCCCCCCCTTTTTCCTCTGACTTCCCCAGACTCGAATCTTGCTTGTTCTCACTGCAACTGATTTCACAACTCAAAGCTGCCTAGAGCAATGTTGCCTGCTCTCCTTTGAGTACTGCGTCAACCTCCAGAATGCAATGTTCACTTCTTCCTTCCCACCCGTCTTTACTTTCTATGTAATAAAACATGATTTCCATGAAGACAGACTACTTCAAGATGTTCAACAAATATTCATATTGACTGAGCGTATTCAGTGACGTATTCTGGAAATACTTTTTGCACTTAGACCCTCTGTGCTTTACTTTTTCCCCTCCATATAAAAAGGGATATAATTGAGGTGACCCAAGGTTGTTGTGAAAATTAATTGAAATAAAATAAATGAAGCGCTTAGCACAGGGTAATCATTATGGAAGGTTGCCATCATATAATTATCCCTGGAGTTAATCAATCAAATGGGTACTGAAACCCCAAACGCAGCCCGCTATCTTGCTACAGTCCCATTTCTCACCCTCATTGATCTGTCATGCAGACCCGTAGGAACTGAGGGAGGCTGGTTGAGTGAGGGGGCTGATATCCAGTCCCTTCATAAGAAAGCACCTTTATCACTGAGGCAGGATTTTGTCTGTTTGCTTGACTTTCTTTTTGGCCACAAGCTCAAAGGTTGAAGATCGTGTCTGTGAATGCAAGAAGCAATCCCAGCATGCTCTGCCTGGCAGAACTGGTAATTGAGAACACCTGACTCAGGTGGAGGGTAGAAATATGTGCAGAGGAAAACAGCTGTTTCCAGCAGGCAGCCCCCAATGTTGGCAACATGAAGTTAGGCCTAGTCGAACTATTCCTAAAGCTATTCCTGTAATGTGCCCAATCCTCCTTCCCACTTCATGTTGCCCTGCATTCCAACTGTTATTTTCCTCTGAATTTTTTGGTTTCGACTGTGTGTAAGACTGGTACAAGAGAGAATTCTCACTTGGCAAAATTCATTGCTTCAGTGCTGACAACTGAGACACAAGACATCGTGTTTTTTTTTTTTTTTTCCACTCGGGCTCAGAGATCCCTACAGGATTTTGGCTTAAGAGCCCATTCCTGAAACCATGAGCAATTCTTTTGCTTGTCCTGATTACAGTTAACTCACCTCTGCTTCACTCCCCTGTTGGGTCCAAGCCCTTGCCCTTGTTCATTCCTGTAATGCTGAGCTGGAGCAGTTCACCTGCTCCATCTTAGGCGACTTAGACAAAAATTTCAAACATTACCTTGTAGTGACACCTGCACTATCATATACGAGAATTGCGGATGAATAATTTAATTAATGGACAAACCAAGAAATCACAGAAAGGACATAGGGAAAGAAAGTGAGTGTAAACAACATAAATGATTTAGACATTTACAAGATTAAAAAAATCTGTATTGGTGGTTACTATGGAATTTATAATTGCACAGCAGTATAATTACATAGGAATTCAATTTTTGCTTGGTGGAGATATTGGTACTTAGAAATGTCACTAAAAAACCAAGAGATCTATTAAAGTAAGAAAACAAGAGAGGAAGGGGATAAATTTCTGACTATTTCAGCTATGGGAAATTCTAAAAAGAGCAAAGCAAAAAGAGTGACCTTTGACTAGCCTCTTTGTCTGACTGAGGAGTTCTTAAGTGTGAAAATAACTCTGCATCTCCTTCTAAATGCTTTCATATTGAGGATGAGGTGCCTCTGAGTGGAGAAAGAGTTTAAAGTCTCAGGTCTCTGATAGCAGGTCTCTGATAGAGAAAGCTTTCCCCCCATCTTGAGAGCTTAACCTTAGGAGCAGGATGTTATAACCCCGTGCCTCATAAAACATAAGCACTAAATGTAGCGCTAGCTGGGCTTGGACAGACTCCCATCCCTCCCCATCCGAGGATTTAGTCTAAAATGGAGTCCAAATTATATCTTCAGCAATTGTAGGAAATGGAAGGGAGAAAGGCTATTTGACCTGATCCTTTGAGTGAGATAGAAACAAATCTCTTCTTTCAAACTGCATTAACTCATGTCAAGTACCCAGAATCCGTTTAATAAATTGCTTTTTTCTAGTGACCAGAAAGAGTTAAGATACTTCTAAATGGCAAGTAGTTCTTGATCTTCTGGGCAGCAGGATGTGAGATGAGTTATTAAGAGAATTATGAAGTACAGAAGTTAATAAAGAAGAGGGGTGATTATCCAACAAATTGCAGTTATGAATACCGCCTCCTAAGATGTACTTATTAAAACAATAATGAACACACAGATAACCACACGAAGGGATCTGGAAACATAAAACAAGAGTGAAAGTAATTATGAAAAATAAAGTGAGATCATGAGAAGAGCTCTAACAAAATCCACACGTGCATTTCCATTACAGTACGGTTGGAATTTATGCACACTCATTTCTTTGATCTCCCTCGCGGTGCCCCTTCCACTCCTTTGAAATCTTATCGAGGTCAAAGGACACCTGGAGACAGTTCCTGTCTTAGGAGGAATAGAGGAAGAGAGGTCACTGATGGTCAACTCTGTGAACATAACCTAAACAGTGATTCTACCCTTTGGTGATCTTCCTCCTTCCTAATATACATGAAATGATTAACTGTGATGACATTCAATTACATTTTGAATATATCAGGTCCTTTCTACAAACACATCTTCTCCATATTAAAAAAAAAAAACCTAAGCCTTTGTCAAAAGCAATCTAAAAAATAGTGATAAACTATTTTATAATATATGTTCATCATATTCATTTTTCATCCCAATTAACGTAGGTAAATTTTATGTAATATGTAAGCCAACTTAAAGAGAATAATAATTATTGTGTTCAGCTAAGTTAGGCTTTTGTGGTATCGTTTATATCTAAAGATAGGAAATTTACATTGTGATTAAAATATTTTTTAATAATAATTATTTAATATTGTTACTATAACATATTTATACGTTGATACAAATATTCATTGAGAAATTTTATCAAGGATTGCACAAAGTGTTAAATATGGAACTATATCTTCAACTGTATTATTAATGCACCAATTTCTAGCAAATGAGACTAATGGATGCTCTTGAACACCTACTGCCTACTTCTGGCATAGAGTACCTGTTCAATAATCATAGCTCTTTCATAGGACATTTATTGGTAAGAATTAATCTTTCTTTTATTCTCTCATTGTACGTAATATAGTTTTCTCATATTAGCCAATTTTACACACGTCTTTACTATTCTAAAATTTGGATGACCCTTGAGGGCAAGTGCCACTTATATCCTTCAAAAGAATCTTTCAAATCTTCAGAAAGATAGCCATGCACAGGTTAAGTTTTTTAATAAATGATACTTGAGTAAAGGACTCATCAAGCAGATTTCAAATGCCTAACGTTTCAGCATCTTTAGCCATCATACACCCAGAAGATATCTACTGACCCTATATTAACTAATTGATTAATTAGAAAATATTTGAAGCCTCTTAAGATATATTGGAGTAAAATAATGTACAAAGGTATTAACTATAATCCAAAAGTATGGTTTTATTTCTGGGTAAAATTTGCAAACAAAAATACAACTCCTTTTCCTTTGGAGTTGTATTTCATAGAAATGTCATATCTGATATCTTTTAAAATTTAGCTTTAGTTCATCTTTAAAATGTGTTTTAAATATTCACATTGTCCCGGACATGGAACTCTGTATCGATGTTTGATGTGAAGAAGTAGGGGGAAAAAATGAAGAGCTCAGGGAATTATCGTTATTATTACAACTGTTATTATTATTTTTCTGAACATGAACAAGATAAGTCCATGCATTTCCACCCAAGTGGTTATCAAAATTTCATTCTAAAATCAGGGAGAATGAAGGAGCTACACTATGGAGGGCTGTGTTAGGTCTTTTGTTTTTTATACTTTTATAAGATGATCTAAAGATGTTAATTACTATGTTTGTATGTTAATCTACCTATCCATAATTCCCTTTACTATGCCTTAGCGAGTCTTGGGGACCATTTTATTTTCTTAAGTGAGCCTCTGAATATTTGATTTGTTCAGCACTGGCCCTGTAAACTGTCACCATGTTGTATAGTAGTATTAGTGAAGTCTATTCCACTGTGGTGCTGTTTTGGGCTCTCCAGTAAATACTGTGGATTATTTAAGCAGTTTTTATATATTACACAGATTTGTACATTTTTATGGTGGCTATACATATTTATAAGTTTTTAAAAGAATCATTTTGTTTACTTGTACAGTTCAAGTTTATTGGGAAATATATATTTATGAATGTTTTAAAGCATGTTATAGGTTATATGAATACTCATTTAGTTACTCAGCCCCGAACTCTTGAAAATTTCTTTGCCCCCAATCATTGCACATTTTATTTATGATAACTACTTTGCAGAGATCACTTTGAACATTTTCTCTTTTCAAATAACAATAATAAGAATCGCTAAGGGATAATTTATATTTTGTTTTTAGAAGTCATTTGGGAACTTTCTAAAAAAAGCACATAGGATAGTGATAAAATAATTTCTAATTAGAAGTAATTCAAAACTACTGGAAGGCAGGAACTTCTAAGATGTTCTGTCTACTCTTTAAAACATAAGCAGAGAGCTGAGCTTCATTCAATCATGCAAATATTTGTTTAGTGCCTACTTTGCTGCAGCTAACTGTGATGGACAAAAATGGGGATACAAAACTGAAAATGATATTCCTCATTCTCCTGTTGTTTACATTTAAAAATCATTAAAACTACCTATTAAAATCATTCCTATCAGTGTTACATGTGAAGTTATGACACCTATAAATACTCTATTATTTGATATTTCATTATGATTTGGCCAGGTCTAGAGGAATGTGCACCTCCAGTTAACATTCTATCTTTTTCTCTTCTTAATAGCCAAAATTTTAAATGGATTCTCATTCCTCATTATTTCCATTGCCTCGCATCCCATTTACAAGTCAACATACTATTATCTGAGTTCCACTTAGCACTTCATCAAAACAACTTCAACTAAAGTTTCCAAGAACTGCTAGGTTACTTAACCGAAGAACATTTACCATCTCTCATCTGCCTCAGCACATTGGCAGCCTTTGGTACAACTTCTTGAAACATTATCTTCCCCTGGATTCTATCACATCACCCTATCCAGGTTTTCTTTCCTCTTCTTTAAATGCTAATACTATTTCCTTTGCATTTTTGCCATATTCTCTCAACAGCTGAAATAGCGGTGTTCCTCAAGTCTTAGTCTGAGGTAGGTCCTTTTAGTTTTTCATCAACATCATTGTCTCCTTCACTTCTGTGACTCAGTGGCAAATCAAACAGTAGATCAAGAAGAACTGAGTATTACCCCCACCATCATACCACACCAAAACTGGTCATCTTCCTGTATTTTTTACCCTGGGAAATGGCACCATCATTCATCCAGTTGTTTTTTTACTCAGAAATCTATGAACCAACAGACACATGGGAAGATGTTCAACATTACTCATCATCAGGAAATGAGATATTGATGAGATACTACAATGAGATATCACCCCATACCAGTCAAAATGGCTAAAATTAACAACACAGGAAACAACAGATGTTGGCAAGGATGCGGGGAGAGGGGAACACTCTTATGCAGTCAGTGTGAATGCAAACCAGTGCAACCACTCTGGAAAACAGTATGGAGGTTCTTCAAAAAGGTAAAAATAGAATTACCCTACGATCCAGCAATTGCACTACTGGGTATTTACCCAAAGGACACAAAAATATTCATTCAAAGGGATACATGCACCCCAATGTTTATAGCAGCATTATCAACAATAGCTAAATTATGGAAACAGCCCAAGTGTCCATTGAGAGATGAATAGATAAAGAAGATGTATGTATGTACACACACACACACACACACACACACACACACACACACACACAGGAATATCACTCAGCCATAAAAAAGAATGAAATCTTGCCATTTGCAAAGCATGGATGGAGCTAGAGAGTATCATCCTAAACAAAAACAAATGAGTCAGAGGAAGACAAATACCACATGATTTCACTCATATGTGGAACTTAAGAAACAAAACTAATGAGCATATGGAAAAAAAGAAAAAAAAGAGACAGAGGCAAACCAAGAAACAGACTCTTAACTGTAGAGGATGTACTGATGGTTACCAGAGAGGAGGTGTGTGGGAGAATAGGTGAAACAGGTGATGGGGATTAAGGAGCGCACTTGTTGTGTTGAGCACTGGGTGTTGGATGGAAGTGTTGAATCACTGTATTGCATACCAGAATCTAATATTACACTATACATGAACTAACTGGAAGTAAAATAAAAACTTTAAAAAAACAAATATATGAGGCTTTCTTATCACCTAACTCTCCCTCACTCTCATTTCTAGTTCATCTCCAAATCCTAAAATGGAATATCGCTAAATATTAGAATATCTCTAAATTGACCACTTTCCCCTATCTTCAGCATGACCGCTTTAATAAACACTACCATTCTCTCTCATTCTGACTACTGTAATGCTCTACCATGTGATCTCCCCATATCCCATCTTCCAAACCCTTTCCCATTTTAGACAAAGTAAGATTTCTATAAAGCATTCTGAACATGTGTCATTTCCTTGTATTTACACTGTCCCTCACTCTCCACAGAGAATTAAAATTTGCCGGTTACTAACCATGAGAGACGATGGACCCTGAGAAACAAACTGAGGGTTCTGGAGGGGAGTGGGGTGGGGGGATGGGTTAGTCTGGTGATGGGTATTAAGGAGGGCACATTCTGCATGGAGCAGTGGGTTGTTATACGCAAACAATGAATCATGGAACACTACATCCAAAACTAATGATGTGTGGTGATTAACATAATAATAAAAAAATTAAAAAAATTTGTCGGTTACTTTCTGATGATCTTTGGATAAAGATCAAAATCTTTAACACAACCCACAAAGCAGAGCTTGGTCCTTATTTCTGTCTTCAGTGTCATCTCACAATGCACTTCCTTTCCTTATCTGTTATCTCCCTGAGCATCTATCACCCCATGGGGGAGGACCTATTTCTTCTCACTGCAGGGCCTTTGGATCTACTACTCACTGTGTTCTGAATGCCTTTCATAATTTTCTTTCTCTGGTTAAATTTTTCCTACAGATGACTCTTCCTTAAGGCACACTCTAGAATGAGTTTCTTTGTTAAATATACTCAGAGAGCTATGCTCCTTTTCCTAAGGCCATTATTTCAGTTTGCCTGATTGTATTGGATCCTGGCTCTGTCCCTGATTTACTGCGTGATCATAAGCAAGTTACTTAACCTCTTTTTCCCTATGTTTTCTCTGTTCTAAAATAGATAATGATAATAACATCTTTTTCACCACTGTGTTTTAGGGATTAAACAAAATAATATATTTAAAACACTTATGAAAATGTCTGACACACAATAAGTTTGATATATTCATATTAGCTCTTATTTGCTTTCACATTCATTACTGTGATTATCTGACCAACATCTCCCTCTCTAAATAGGTATGTAAGTTCTATGAGATAAGAATCACATTATATCCCTTACAAATGACTATGATTTTTGACACATAAAAATCACTCAATATAGATTTGTTGAATGAATGGATTAAAAGAACTACTAATGATACTAATTGCATAGAGTCAAAATGCAAAAATGAAATGGTCATTACTGTCCATAATCCAAAAACATGCATATACTACATTTAAATATACACATATATATGTTACATACATATATACATATACATAAACACATGTATTTGATGTGTATACATACATACACTAAGAAACTACATCCAATCTAAGAGAAAATCTTAGATATATTTTCACAAAATTCAGAAACAAGACAAAACTGCCCACTATCAATTAGATCACTTAACATGTTTTTGAAAGTTCTTGATGATGTACTTTGCAAAGGAAATTGGAAAAAAAAACTGAAGAAAGAAGATAATTATTTGCTGATGATATGCTCCCTTCTTTTTTTTTTTAAAGATTTTATTTATTTATTTGAGAGAGAAAGAATGAGAGATAGAGAGCACGAGAGGGAAGAGGGTCAGAGGGAGAAGCAGACTCCCTGCTGAGCAGGGAGCCCTATGTGGGACTCGATCCCGGGACTCCAGGATCATGACCTGAGCTGAAGGCAGTCGCTTAACCAACTGAGCCACCCAGGTGCCCCGATATGCTCCCTTCTTAAAACTAACCCTGAAATGCTCCTTGAAACAATTATAATATACAGAATTGTCCTCAATTCCAAGATGCAAAGTTTTTTTTATACATTAATGCTTTCAAAATTGGAAATATTCCATATGATTCCACAACTGGGATGTACCTTAAAATTTATGTGTAATTATGATGCAATAGATTTTTTCTTTCCTCATGTGTAAATGTTTCTCATAAAAGTAGTTATCAAACCAATAATGCACTTTAAAAGGTATAACATCTTAAATATAAATATATGATTGTTTTGTAAGATAACTGATTACAAAACAAATCATATCCAATAGTTTTCATCTATATCAAGAATAACCAGCTAATAAATATAGCAAAAACCTCAAAAATCCAACTTCCATAATTCAAGTATGTATAACAAATTAGAATAAAATTAATAAAAATGGTATATTACAGGAATAATGGAAACCACACAACTTTACACAGGAGCAAAAAATATTGTAGTAAATGAGGAGTTGTTTTATAAAAATCCTGGTTAAAGTAAAAAGAAATTTTTAAAATTCAGGATGCCTCAAGTAAACCAGTTAATACTATGGCTTCAGGAAGAAATGCAACAGGAATCTTCTCTCATTGTATATTCCTCGATATAATGATCCTTTAGAATTATAGCTTGTGCTTAGTTTCTCAATTTCTTTCTGAGTTTCTCAAAGATTATGTGCTAAATAATTTGAGATATATATATTTGTTGAATGAATGTGTATATATATATATATATATATATATATTCAGAGAGAGAAGGAGGAAGAGAGAGAGAGAGGGAATGAGTTAAGGAATGAGAAGAGAATTCACTATAACTCTTAAAAGGTCACTTGATGTATGTGGGCAAATATAAATTCTTAGGCCCCATCCCAGCATCTTATATATCTTAAGTTTTTCTGTGTTTTTTTTTTTTTCTTTTAATTTAATTATCTTACATCTAGTGAACCTGCTTTCTTGGAAGTTAACAAAAACTTTCAGGAAATTAGACTAGATGGGTATATAGATTTATGTTCCCTCATTTTTAAGTTAATTTAATGCATTTATGAGCCTAAAGGGATTTCTAGCAGGATCTAAGCATATTATTCTATAAACTTATAGATGTTCATGTAAACTATGCTAATTAAAGTCATTTGATATTGATGAGATTTTTTTAATTGGCCATCTTGATGAAAAAATTTAGGTAATCTAAAATCATACTACTTGGTTCCTATTAGCTGGATGAGAAAACCTTGAATATTGTAATATAAGTCATTTCATAAAAGGATGAGAGTAGAGTATTTCAGAAGTCTCAGGATACTATTAGTTCTGCCTAATTTGCTGTTAGAAGTGGGCACAGAACAGTGTGCTTAAGAAAAAAATGTGCAATCATTTATTTGGGATTTGGGGGGAAATGGCCATTGGACCTTCTCCCTTTTACTTGCTGCTACCTCTAATGCTTTTAAAAATTGCAAAATAAAATGCAGAAAACACAAAATTAAGTATGTGGCTTAATGAATTATTATTATACCTTTTTATTTACTATCCAGATCAAGAAATAGAATTTTGCCAGTAATTCCAGAAGCCTCTTGCAAGTACCTGGTTCCAATTGCAAAGTGCCTTAATCTCCCCTCTCCCTAAGTGATCACCATTTATAGCAATGACTTTCTTATTTTATAGCTTTATTACCCAAAATTTCTTGCTTGGACACTATAGCTTAGCCTTTATCATTAAAAAAAACAAACTATAAATTAATGTATTTCAGGTCTGTTTCTACAAATTCCCTTTTTCTCCCTTTCTTATGCATACAGTAGCAAGCTAAACATTTAACTTTTTATCCATTGATGGACTTAAGCTGTTTGACCTTCTGGATTTTACTGATTCTTTGTACTCTCACTGCATTCATCTGCTCTGATCATTTCCCTCAAATTGGCAGCTGAATCAGGAGGCTTGATAGGACTAATATTCTCACCATTTGGCAAGATTGTAGATGGCATTATGTTCTTTCAATAGAAAGTATATAGTGCTTACTTGTCTTTTTGTGATGTTTACTGCTAGTGATGGTTAATACCTAGATGCATTATTTTTTTGAGGATTACAAAATGGTGATATTTTAATTCTGTATTTCCTTTTCATTTATTAGCTGAAATCTTTTATAAGCATTTATTTTTCTCATTTACTATATGGTTACCAGAGGATAGAGTTGATATAAGAAAGGCGGGATAAATCTTGATTCTTTCCTGCAATTACCAGTTTTTCAAGATGATGATTTAGCTCCCTATCCCCACAAGCACCTTTCAACCCATTTTTATGAACTCACAAATTTAAATATAGTTGATGTGTCTCCATATATTGCAGTTGTTGTTATTCTTGAAGTGCAAATTGTCCTGTCATTGGCCAATGGAGCCTCAAGTTGTCTTGAATCTTTCTGACATGACCTTAATGGCATTTGAAACTTTCCTTATTGTCTACTATCACACAACCTTCTCCAGGCTTAGTTAGTGCATCTCCTGCCCCAGATCTAGAACCAACAATTTCTCTAAGAAGCTATCATTACTTTTAGTGCAATATGATATTTTAAGATCACAATCTGCTCACTAGGGGTGTTTCCCATTACTCAGCTGGTCACTGTGTCTAGACTTTCTCAGTAAGTAGAACAAAAGTTGATATACATTTAAATCTCTCTTTTTTTTAGATTTTTTTTTTTTATTCGACAGAGAGAGAGAGAGACAGCAAGAGAGGGAACACAGCAGAGGGAGTGGGAGAGGGAGAAGCAGGCTCCCCGCTGAGCAGGGAGCCCGATGCGGGGCTCAATCCCAGGACCCTGTGATCATAACTTTAAGCCGAAGGCAGACGCTTAAGGACTGAGCCACCCAGGCGCCCCTGGTATACATTTAAGATGGAATCCCTCATGAGCTCCTACTGATACCTCCATTTCAAATTGAGTTTTTACTTAATCTATTCTTTAACATACAGATATCTGTATATCCTTTTTCCAACAGCAGAATATGGTGTCAAAATTACCCTACAAACACTACCACCAATATTATTACTGGAAATGTTAAAAAAAAAGCCTGTTTTCTCCATTCTCACTCCCCTTTTTTATACTGTACCCTCTATATAGAGTATAATCATTATGCACTGTATTGTACATGGTAAGTATGCACTGTACTATTTCTCTCTTAACAGTTGCTTATTTATATTCTACAGGGAACTACATAGTTAATGCTCACCACCTGTCCTTTTGTATATATCTGTAGTCATTTCACTTTTATGAATACCATTCTCTAGTAGATTTTTCAGGAAGGAAATAAAATATTCTGAGTTCTTGCATGTTATAACAGTTTATCTCTGCCCTTTTAAACCTGGCTCACAGATTCTTTCCTTAGAAATTTTAATACACTACTCATTTTATTCCAGTGCTGTCTAGAAATGGAAGATAATCTAATTTTCTTTGCTTTATAGTCATGTGATTTTTTTTTTTTTTTTGGTTTTGATGCCCAAATAATTTTTTTTTTCCTTTAAGGTACACTGACTCTACCAGAATGTGTCTTGGTTTTGTTCATTTGGGGTCACACTCTTAGGTTTAGTATGTTCTTTCAATTTGTATGTTTTTTTTTTAATTTTTTAAAAGTATATTTTAGGTATAGTTTTTAGAATTTCTTTTACTTCCCTGATTTATTTTCTTTTTCAGTGACTCCTTTTATCAGTATTTTGGATCTTCTTTTGCCTGTCTTTAGCAATTGCCCCTTACTTTCAAGCTTGCAAAATTTTCCCTTCAGTTTTGTTTTTCTTTCTATTCATTTTTCCTTTGTTTTAAATTTTTATCTGATATATCTCATAAGTTATAATCTATGTTGTTTATTCTTTTGGTTTTTCCTTCTAATTTTGTCTTCATTTCCATAATAATTTCCCTTTATTTCTAATTATTTCCTGAATTATAGTTATGATAATTATATAATTATATCCATTTACTCGAGTCATATCCCTGTTTTGGTTTGAATTGTATCTCCTAAAGATGTTTTGAATCCTAAACCCTGATACCTGTGAATAGAATTTTAACTGGCACTAGTATCTTTGCAGATTTAATCAAGTTAAGATAATATCATACTGGATTAGAGTGGGCCCAAATCCAATCACTGGTGTCCTTATAAGGAGAGAATTTGTACACAGACTCACAGAGCAGAGAATGCCATGTGAAGACACAGAGATAGAGACACAGAAAAGGCGATGTGAAGATCAGGCAGAGATTACAGGAATGGGTCTACAAGCCAAAGTTAGTGAGCAACCATCAGAACCTAGAAGAGTCAAGGAAGAGTTTCCTTAGAGCCTTCAGAGAGATCCTAAACCTACTAATACCTTAACATTAGACTTATTAGTCTTCAAACTGGTGAGAATAAATGGTTGTTTTAAGCCACTTGTTTGTGGTACTTAGTTATAGCAGCCCCACTAGGTTACAATTTTGATTTATTTTGTGGGTATGTCTTTTGGGGCTATTTTTATTATTATGTTTATCTTATCCTTTTTTGTGTCATTTTATTTTCCTTTTGCTTGAATTTTCGGAGTTGATATTCAGGATTTTTTATTCTTTTTTTTTTTTTTTTTTTTCCATTTCACAACATTCTCATCTATTGCTTTTGAATAGTGTTCCAATATATGGTGAACTTTTCTCCTGGGCTTTCTGAGTTCACCTCACCCATTTTAGTCTGGAGCTCCCTTTTCTTCATTTTTGTTGTCCCTATCTTCTACAGTTTTGATTCCACTCTCAGAGTTCCTCCTCAAGTATGGAGACTTGAAACATAAATGAGCCTTGACTCCTCAGTTTCGAGGCTGCTTCAGCTCCTTCAGATTTTCTTACTATCTGCCCTTGGACTCATCTACTTAGCATGGGGAAAATTCCTCCTAATTTTGATGGCTCTTCATGTAGACCTCCTGTGATCACCAGCAAATATATATTAGCTCTTTGGGACTCTACCCTTGTCAGGACAGTCAGTTGCTACCTGGTGCTTTCTTCTTTTTCCTCCGGAGACGACATCAATTGCATGTAGGTCATGCAGCTATGGGTGATTTGTCCTCTCTTGTGTTTTGAGATCCACTGGGACACACTGCCACTTAGTTTTATTATAAATGCTAAGAGCATTGGCTTTAAAATTCCAGAAATGAGAATCCACGCTGCCACCATTACCTTCCTAGAATCTGTTCGTAGTCCCTTTCTCAATAGTCACTGACTAACATTTATTGTGTACTTTCTATATGTCTGTCACCCAGCTAAGAGATTTACATACATTTTGTCAGTTAGTTCTCACAGTGGCCTTATCAAGCCGGTATTGTTAACAGCTGAATTTTACTTATCATTATACAAACATGTTAGCAATAAATAATTTACCAAATGTCACACAGCTACAGGTATCTAAAACTGACTTCTAACTTAGAAAGTCTGATCCCAGGCTTCACACTGCCTAGCAAATATAATATGCTTTTTAAACAAACACAGAAACAAACAAACATGTAAATGAAAGGATAAAGTTCTGAGGCTAAAGTAATGAAAAAGTCAAGACAACTGGTCAAAATACCATACAAGCCAAAGTGCCTAATACTGCAAAAAAAGACTCCTGTGGGATCAGATCTTAATGGCCTAGAAGAGTAGTAAGACACTGAGCACAGGAAAAGTACAAATGAGGAAGAAACAGTGAACGCCAAGTAAGTTCACTTTTTCTTTTTGTGACAGACATACATGGTCCGTATCCTACAAGACCTTGTAACTGAGATAGAGAACCAAAACTTCAACAAAGAAAATAACAAAGTATACTGCAAATATAAATTCCAACAGCCGACCTTTCAAAAACAGCTGCCCTGACTCAGAGTCACTGTGTCCTGTGCTATACAAGGAGGGATCATTCATTTGGCATATTTCCTTCCCTCAGAGATGTTTCAATTTAGTAAGAAAGATAAGATGGGTTCATGAATAATTTAAGATAGTAAAAACTAAGAACCATTTATTGCTACAAATAATAAAAGCTTTAGGAGTTTAGAAGAAGGACAGAGCACATGTGACTCGGATAGTAATGGGCATGTAAATCAGAGCTCGAGGTTAAGTGAGACCTAAAAAGAAAATTAGAACCAGAAAGAGAGGCATAAATAGAACAGGGCTGGAACTATGAGATGATAGTAGTGAGTGGATGTCTTCAGGACAATCAAAAAAAAAAAAGGAAAGAAAGAAACAAAAGATCCTACAGGACTTGCTAAATATTTTAAAGAGTTTATCCTGATTTCATAGATCAGGAAACAGAAGATGTTTTAAATAGAGGGGAAAAAAGATAAAGGCTGTTACTTACATTTAAGAGTGGAAGAGTCTGAGGAGGAAAAGGGGAAAAAAAATAAAGACAAAAAGATTAGTAGGAGATGTTGGACAATAGCTTCCAGGAGGCTGGGATGGTGGAGAGTCATATGGTGCATAGAAGCTCTGGAGGGTATAGCCAAGGGCTGGATAGATTACACCCATTTGCATATTCATAAGAATTATGAAAAGAGATGAATTAGATTTCCAGACATTCACAGTGACCTATGTGTTCCTTAAGCTTTCCCATAGTACAAGATTTTCAGTGTCCTTTAGCCAACTGTTCTTTACTGATCATCTGCCACCAATCATATTTGAGGCCAAGCTGCCCTGGGGGTTACTCTTTGAGGTATATTAATCAGGGCTGATATCAGATAAGATGGCTTGACAGTTCTGAATCTCAGAAATGGCCTCAGTAATAGATACATAAAGCTCCATTTTAATGCTAATAAACACAATTCCACAGTCATAAATCTCAGAAAAGTTATAAAAGAAAGGATTCAGGTTACTGAAAGAATGAGCCCTATCAGATCCAGGAAGGTAACCCTAGACCCCATTTTAATATCATTTTGCACAGGAAACAATTCTACAAAGTAGGAAAGTCATAACGTTGCCTTCAAGTAAAAGAAAAAAGGGGAAAATGACCCTTGTGCTGTTATTTCAACTGGAAGCTTAAGCTATTTTGACCACAGATGCTAACCACAGAAAACATGTCCTCACTCTCTCTAAGCTAATGAATGGTTCAGTCTCTGGAGAGTTAAAATGAATTATTTTTCAAAAAGATATTTTAAAATTTACATCCTCATAAAATGCGGTTATGGTGTTTTAAGGATGTCCATTTACATAGATTCTTGCACATTCATTGTGCATTTGCTGAAATGCATGAATGGGTACACATTTTATATACTCTTTAAATACAATTAAAGCAAATGTAGAAAGCACTCAGAATCTTAAAATTAGTTTTATATTCAATAACTGACCAAAAAAGTAAAATGCCAATCATGTTTTCTAGCTGTACGCTATAATTCCAATCAAAAGAAATTGCTGTTTCACAATTTGATTTTAAGAGAGTGCTAGATCAATGTTATTGACTTAAGAGATTCATTCATTATTTATTTTAAATTTTGTTTATTACCCAGGTTTCATATAGAGACTAATTATTTAGATGGAAAACTGCAACTGTCTAAATTAATATTAGGAAAATTGAGCATTTACCCTGAGGCAGCAAAATTGGACTTTGTCAGGAAGCCAAACTGAGGAGGTAGTATGCTACAAAATGCTTAAAATTGGCCATTAAAAGGAAAGAGTCTATAGCCATTATTTCCCACTAGAGCATAATTAAATACAAATAATAAGGGCTGCATTGTCTCTTAAGTTTCACATTTTCCATTTGCAGAAAATGGATCCATGAATGGTAGCTGTCAGAGGAGTTGGGTTTCCTAACACTAACCCCTGAAAGGGTTCTACTTGTGTAGTCCTAAAGAAATGGCACTTTTTACAATGGGATCACCTTTGACAAAAGCAGAGAATTCTGTGACCACGGCCAGTGGCAACTTAACAAAAATGCAGCTTTGAAATGGAACTAGATAAACAAAGACTCTGGACAAAGAAGGTCATATGAAGAACAAGCTCTCTTCATTCTCAGTACTGCTAAAGCAAAATCAGCAGAGAGTTCATACCCATCCCTTTGATAATTAGCTTAGAGGGCTGGTGAGTCACATAAGGATAATCATTCAAAAAATTTTGACAGCACCTCTCATTAGTAAAATCTTTTCCTATTATTATGCTGACATTTACAAATTCATTTGATGCTCCAAAAATCTTCCAGGTAATTTTTTTTTTAATGTCCTCTTGAAAACATGGGAGCAGATGTGAGCCCAGAGTTGAAGTAACAGTGTGGTACAGATTCAATGGAGCTGGCTAATAATTCTAATACATGTAAACCGATTCTTTTACTCCATGTGAAAATATATTATTTGGGGTCTATTCTATATGCCAGATATTGTATTAGGTATTGGGTATAGTATATGTTATACATATATAATACCAGTTCTGCCCCTGTACTCATGGTCTTGAAAAGAATCAAATAGTTACATATTCCCTACTGAATAGTTGACTACACTTTCGTGAATCCTATGAATGGTATATGTCTAGATTTCTCCATAACCCTATGCAGCCATGCAATTGAGAAAAAAAAAAAAAACAGTGGATAGACATTATGAATTATAGAGTATCAGGAGTAAACATCAATATCAAAAGTTTATGTACTTACTAATAAATGAATGACTACATAGAGAGTTTACATATTGCTCGTCATTAAAAATATAATAGTTAGGGCCAAAATTTATATACCAGGATGGAATGCTGTCATGAAAGCTTTATCTTTTTCCTCCCTCCCTTCCTGCCTCCCTCCCTCTTTCCATTTCCTTCATCTCCTTCTTTTGGTAAGATTGATAAGATGGCTTTCACTAAATTTTACATGAGACTTGGTTTTATTCACATATCATACATTATTTCATATTTTTTGGGTTGCCAGAAATAAATTTAAAATAACAGAACTTTTAATAAATGCAATATAAATATGTCAAAATATTTTAGGGAGGTATAATGCAATTTATATACATTCATGAAGATATTCTTACTTTATGTCCTAAAAAGTAGTTTAAGTTAATTTAAAGAGAAAACGATCATTGAAGATCTTCTTATCCATTGGGATACATCTGATTTCATACCATGTATATGATATACATGGCCAATGGCAGAACTAGATTGGAGACAGATGAGCTATATATTTTCGACATGTATTTAAACTGTTTTCTCCCTCCCAGGGTCTATAGGCTTTGCCACATAATAGCATCAAAGAGCTGCTCCACCATAATGCACGTCCCAGCTGTTTCTCACACTTTGGTTTTCTTCCTCATTCAATCCCTCGTTGCTCTGGTTGCCCCCACTGACCCTACAGCCCCTTTCCTGTATGCATAAAAAATACTACTACAGGAAAAACCAAATACCTATGTTATGAAACCATCTGAAATGTTTCTCAAGTCAGGATTCTTAAAACCATGTAAAGCGTATCATTACATAACCCGTTCTCTAAGACATTTGGATCTTAAAATTGGATTTATTCCTTTCTAAAGAAGGTTTTCTTGAATGGGTTTCTTACAATCTTAAAGAGGCCCATTCTATTTTTGGCAAATTCCTCCTTTTTCCTAATGTTTATGCCATTTCCTCTAGAGATGAAATGTAAATTCAACAAGGGCATAAAGATTTTAGGGTCACATTTAGTAGAAAATCCTAGTTCCACAGGTGCCAGGTGTAGGGGCTCACCAATATCCACGCATTAATGCTCACTGCAACCGATCCAGACTTAGACAAAAACACCCCCCGTTTCTCTTTCCCACATGCCTAGCAGCAGCTGAGAGACTCTGTAAAACACAGAAATAGGATTCCAACCTGAGATGAGCGGGGTAGAGGAAGATCTGACATCATTAGACAGGATTTTGCAAAGCCTTGTCAACTTATTTTAATAATCTATCCCAAATCTAAAGAGCACTCTGAAAGAATTAACATAGTTTAACAGATATAGTAAAAGCCGGAGGGTGAACTTCTCTTCACAGAAATCTATTTTTGAGATATCTTATGCCCAAGGTACAAGAGTATTGGGTACTGAGTCCACATTAAGCAAATAAACAAAATATTCAAACTTTATCTTTCATTTTACAAACATACAAACCTAAAAGCTTACCAAAATCAAGGCATATATGAGAACCGCCATGTGAACAATGAGGCAAGGAGTGCCATAGGTTGGAGCAGTCAGAGAAGGTGTGAGCAGAGTATTGGTTTTCTATTCCAAGTGATCTTTAAGGAATAATAAGTTGGATTTTTAACAGAATTATGCGTTGTTCTATAACTTAATAATTGTCACCATCAGATGTACTTTAATAAATGTTCTAACAAATTGATCAGTGATTGACAGAAAATATTTTAAAACTTCATAACAATGAAAGGATTGTTAATCATTTTTAACATGTCAGATAATTTGAAATGGATTTCCAAGATCTTACAACAGATTTTCAACTTCTAGATTAAGTTTTAAAAAAATAGGGGCAATTGGAAAAAATAAAAACAAAAACATAGAAAAAGCTCTTTCCAGTAGTTTTTAGGTCCATGGAATGTAGATTTTAACTAAATGGGCTCCATTCTCCCAATAGAAAATGATAGATTCTTTGATGATTGAATGATAACAAATAGCGTATCTAATTACTCTTTGCCTTCTTGGGAATTTTAATGAAGAACTCTAGTAAATGATTATAAGTCAAAGGAATTTGGAAGGCAACTTGATCAATGTGATTGGCCAATGTATTTGACATTCATTCTCTACAAATATTCTGCAGTAGCAATTAAAATGGCATCAGCCATAAAAACAAATCCATAATTTTGAAATAAATCCAAAAGCAGGCATTTTTCTGAGTAGCAGTAATGACTTCAGTGAAGGACATTTCCTGGGGATTACTGACTGCTACAGCTTTATTGGCTTCAGCTTTTGCAAAACCCTCAGATTTTCCCAAGCAGTCATTATAACCCTGAAATTGCCCTCCGGGTTCATTATTTGTACTTAATTAAGTTTCTATATTGGGGAAAATCGCCAACAGTAAGGATGTAATAATATATAACATGGAGTTAATTTTTCACCTCATGTTATTTTTTTCCTTGAAGTTGACAAATGGTGCACAATAGAAATTCCTTTCCTTATAATTCTGAAGCAGAGGAAAGGAAACTAGTATCCCGAAACTGATATGATTATATTTAAAGGAGGGAAAAATGATTATGCCGACTGCTTCTCACACACACACACACACACCCACACACTTTTAATTTTAATTTTAAATATATATGATAAGTATATATGCTATCACATATATATCTCTCAAATAATGTATTCTTTCAAAAATTTGTGCTTTGTTGACTATTTTTGGCAGAAGCTCTCAGCAAGCACTTAGCCAACCTGTTCAGTAGGCCTTCGATAAAGACAATGTAGAATGAGAAACACAAAGAGACACATACATCTCATGTTTCCCATCACTTTTGCATTGTCAATATAGCAGCTGTGATTTTCTTACCATTAACCAGTTTTCAATTACAAAGAGCGACACTAGGGTATAGTGGTTAAGACTGCAAACTCGATAGGCAGATGAAAAAAAAATGTAAAAGTTTTTTCCTCAATTTACTAGCTGCACAGCCTTGTGCCTTATTCAGTTTCCTCATCTGAAAAATGGGAATAGTAATCTACCTACCTTAGAGGGTGTCTTATGGTTAAATGAATCATGCAGGCAAAGGATTTAGAACAGAGTCTGGTATAGAGAAAGCGCTCCAAGAATGCTAGGCATTATAAGGACAACACCCAAACGTATATTCCACAAAACCAGAAAGTTTCTATCACCACTGCTCCTGATGATTTAGGGAATTCAAATGAAGCACTAACAACTAAAGTAATCACCCAGATTTAGGAGAAACTTCCACTCTACTCCAGGGAAGGAATCCTAATTAGCAGCTGATGTCATCCCGGTAATGATGGGTACAGCAGACAGAGGTGGTCACAGCCGCGGGATCAGAGGACAATACTATGCATTTGAGTCACAACGTCGGTCTGCTCCCTGTTGCCACCTTCTCCTGTACTGCTGAGGCTGCTGTCTTGCGGGATGACTAATACAGAGAAAGCTACTTTTGAGCCCAAGGCCAGACAGAGGCAAGCTTCTCGCAAGGGTTTTGTAGCTGAGTCGATAGCCCCAGGTGTTGCAGCTGTACACTTTACAGCTAACTCCTGGGCCTCCCAGCCTGAGGGCACGGCTGCAGCTGGGGCTGCTCCAATTACAGGCCAGCACCAGACTCTGGGCCTCAGGACCAGGGATCACTGGTCCTTTGGGCACTGTGCTTGAAAGAGCCTGGGAGGGAGTGTAATGACTAGTCATTTCTTTTGCTGACAGAAGTTTTATTTCATCTTAAACGGTTGTGCTTAGAACGCTGTCATCATTCCAAATGTGGAGTCAGGGAAAAAGTGAAAAGCCTTTTGTTAACATTCTTTCATCGAAATTTGTTTCTAGCAAATTAACTTTATAAAATTTGTGAAGGCTTTGATTGCACTCAGAGTCATTTTTATTCAGTGCTTTGCATAAAATAAAGACATGTTGTTTTGAACTGACAAAATATTATTCTCAATTTCTTTCAATGCCTCAGAGTAGTTATTGGCTTGTTTGTTTGGGAATGCATGGTAGATGTTTGATGTATTTCCTTCTCTGGTATTTATTGTTGTCCATAGAAAATAAAATGCATCATCTCATTTTAACTTATGATTCTCCCTTTATCCACACTGTTGCTTATTCTCACGGGCCACTACTCTTCTCAGTCTGAAGCACAACGCTAACAACCAGTAAGAATCAGGTGTATTTCGATAAGGCTTACAGCTTACAAAGTCCTCCACATACCTGCTCTTATTTCAGTTTTATAAGCACCGTGAGGTGGGCAGAATAAGGAATAGTATCTATATCTTAAGGCTAACGAAACTGAGGTAGACATGAGATGAAGAGACTTGTCAAAGAAGAGGGAAATGGCTTATGGGATCTGGAATCCCAATCATCTGCCATTCCACTCTTGGTTTTTAGGCAGCATGACCTAATAGAACAAGCATGGGCTTCAAGTCAGAAATACCTGGTTTTGGATCGGTTCTGCCTCTTTAACTAGTTGTATTACTTACGGAAGCCAACCGTCTTATTTTACCTGAAGGTAGAAAGTCCAGATAGTTCAACAGAGATGAAATATGAACCACAAAACAAAAAAACAACACAAAATAACGAGGGCTTTGGGTGATTGATTGGTAAC
Organism: Zalophus californianus; assembly: GCF_009762305.2. Lineage (NCBI taxonomy): Eukaryota > Metazoa > Chordata > Mammalia > Carnivora > Otariidae > Zalophus > Zalophus californianus. Next base: position 66,454,476 of record NC_045598.1, on the reverse strand, counting down.
AGTGGCCATTATTGGCTTAACTATATTTTCTCTCCTTGCATATTTTCACGTGGGCCTGCAATTCAAATAAAAGTAAAGTGTTTGCTACCCTATGGAGCTGCAAAGTTTTAAAGAGTAACTGGTCAAATATGAAAAATTCCATATGGTTCTATCTAATTCTTACAGAGGCTTGAAGCTGTCATCTTCTCTCCTGCTTTCATGATGTTTGGATTTTGGTTTTTGTTTCGGCTTTGATATCTATGTAATGTTTTTTTTTTTTTTTTCTTTTCTGGATAGGTTTCATATACACATTTTAGAAAAAATTAAAAGGATCAAAACAACACTGTACAGGAAAAATTAAGTCCCTCACTCATCACTGGTCTCTAGTCACCACGTTCTCCTTTTGAAATAATCACTGACGGAAGGCGCATGCTTTCCAAAGATGCTTTGTTCATTGACAAGAAAACATAATACATCAGTTCTCTATTTTTTTTACCATATGTTTGTCTGATACATACATTTTACCTCTTGACCCAAACAAGGCCAAAAAAACCTGATAGATATTCCCCATAGATACATGTAGTAGGTGAAGGGAATTAATTACCAGTAGAAAATTGATACAGTGTTCTTAAAGAAGAGAGAAGCGATGCCATGCAGTCAAAAACAACAGATGTTGACTTACTAACCAAAGGCCCCAGGCTGAGATAGTAGGACCCAAATCAGTGTTCCCAGGGCCTCTTTAAAAGCAAGTACACATAACATGCTACGTGTATAACGGATCCTCCCACTAGACTCAGAGCTCTCAGAGGGCAGGAACTTGAATTTATTCATCCCTGTACCCACAACACTGCAGACTTAGCTCTTGACAGATAGAAGGCATAAATACATTTTGAGGGCAAAAAGAAATTATTTTGCTACTTACTGAAATTTTTCTCAAGTTTTTAAGTAAGACCTCCTTAACCTTGTCACAATATTACCATCCACTGTTTATCTTTTATAAGCAGATGTTTTCCCATGTGTAACTTACCTGTTTTGCAATTCTTCTTATTTCTCTAAATCTCAGTAAACAATCTAAATTTCATGTCCTTAAGTTAGGAGACCGCAGTGGTTATTTCTTTTAAATATATGCTACTGGCAATAAAGTCTTCATCCAGCACAAAACATATTTTGGACATTCTTTGTTAGCATAGCCGAAATAGAATGGGACATGGAGCCTGGATGGCTGTTCTGCTAACTCGCTGAGCAGTAGATATGGTAATCCATTTAAAAGAGAGTACCACAAAGTATAGGCTAAAGTGTACTTTTGAATGTAAAAAACATTTAAAAGATCCATAAGAGTTTTTAAAGTCTCTAGCAAATATAGGTACAAATACAGGTACAATGTGTGTCATAGATACTGACACCCACTTGTCATCCTGTATCGGGTTCACTAACACAGATCTAAGCATCGCTGAAGGGCAAGAGCACAGAGAACCTAAACATCAAGGGGAGATGGGTAAACCATTCTCCCTTCATGGGACAGGAATAAATGTCCAGTTTCCTTTCATGGGACAGGAATAAATTCTTTCCCCAGGACTGTGTACCAGTTTTGGAACATTGATGTTCAATTCAAGAGGAGCACACAAAGCAGTAAGCCAAGAAGTGCTTAAACACTATCCAGGGCGGATGGACAGACGGAAGCCTCAGACATACAAGCACACGCTCTTCCATTCCAGCAAGGTCAAGTGTGCTGGATGTCAATATTGGGGACTGGCTGAAAGAAAGGAGCTGCAGAAAAGGGGGACTAAAAGAGACCCTGACTGGAGGCTAGCAATGAAAGAAAGAAAGATAGAGAGAGAGAGAGAGAGAGAGAGAGAGAGAGAGAGAGAGAGAAAGAAAGAAAGAAAGAAAGAAAGAAGAAAGAAAGAAAGAAAGAAAGAAAGAAAGAAAGAAAAAGAAAAGAAAGAAAGAAAGAAAAGAAAGAAAGAAAGAAAGAAAGAAAGAAGAAAGAAAGAAAGAAAAGAAAAGAAAGAAAGAAAGAAAGAAAAGAAAGAAAGAAAGGAAAAGAAAGAAAAAGAAAGAAAGAAGAAAGAAAGAAAGAAAGAAAGAAAGAAAGAAAGAAAGAAAGAAATTTCTTACATGAAAATTTACATTTTCATGTAAATGAAAACAAATGTCAGCTTCCTCTATACATGGCATTTATTTGTTTATATTCAAATTGCTATTTGACTCAATAGTTACATCTATAAACTTCAAATTGTTACTGGGATTAATGAAGCTTTGTAAACTGAAAGAATCACTTTATTATTTTGTTTTCCACAATATCTAATACATGCGTTGTATGGATGAGTGTGCTCAAATGCTGTGGGTTGAATAATATAAAACTTAGATCCTAGTTATCTTAGAATTGAAAGTCTTCTGGTTTAAACTTCCTTACCTATAGTTTATGTGCTTAAATGGACATGGAATTTTAAAGTGATATACGTTTAATCAATTAGGAGGGCTTTTTTCTTTTAAATGTGGACCCATCACGTTGCAGGTATGTAGCTCTCAGCTATATCTTGTGCCATCTCACTGAAAACTCACCCTCAGCGCCTAGTGTGGTCCTTTCACACAGTCAAGATAAATATCTACTGAATGAGTGTTTGAATTAATAATAGTAGACGTTGTTATAAGTAAGAAATCAATCTATTATTAGTCAAAGTCTTGAAAAGCAGACTGTAGGTATGAAGTATCTGAAAATCAAACTGAGCCACTATCTCCAGCTATTTCAAACCCAACCACTGTGAAACAATAGTAATAGAAACCAAAGTGGCCTATTTCATGATGAGAAAAATCCTAACACCAAACTAGACTTTGTGATTCGAATAGCAGACTAGCAGTTGTGTGTGTATATATGATATTTACAGAGTTTCTTTTTCTGTTCTAATTGAATTTGCCCTGCACAGTACTGGGCACATAAAAAAAACAAAACAAAACAAAAAACAGTCTATTTGTTGAATTAAAATGACAGTCACGGGGCGCCTGGGTGGCTCAGTGGGTTAAGCATCTGACTCTTGATTTCAACTCAGGTCATGATCTCAGGGTCATGAAGAGCACTTCAGGCTCCATGCTCAGCAGGGAGTCTGCTTAAGACTCGGTTCTCTCCCTTTGCCCCCCCGCCAAAATAAATAAACACTTAAAAATAAAATAAAGTAAAAGAGAATAAAATGATAATCTCAGAAGCCCAACCATAACTATTTCTGGGAGCTATGATTTGCCTACGCTGTAATGTCAATGAGGTATCTTGTTGCTGTCCTGTCACTTTCCCTTAGGGCTTCAAAATGAAAGCTATAGAGGACAAAGTGGGATTATCATATATGTGGCTAGAATAAGAAGTACGCTGTATAGGTTCTGAAACATATTTCAGCAATTTCATAAGTGGCCTATAATTCAATAGTAATCATTAAAACTTTATATTAGCTTCCTTTTGGTTGAGCTATAAATCGGTTTGTTTCCTACTTAAATCACTCATTTCCATATTTTCCACTATTTTTAGTGGTTAGTTATTATCATAATGCTGATGGTCTCTACAACAATTATGTTAGACAAGTTCAACCATTCCTGTAACTAATTAATATTTTTTACATAAAAAATTACTTCTTTTCAAACAAGCTTCCTTTTAAAAATATGTCGCTTTGCATTCTTTTGTTTTTGTTAACCTCCTAGATTAGCAAATCCATTATTCATGGGTCCCTTATTACAGGAGAATTGTCAGTGCATAGTTCCTATGTAATGTGCCCTCCTCCTCCTCAGACACACAGTTATGATACAGTTTGATATGTTTATTGATTATATTTTATATTTTATTTTTTTTAGATTTTTTTTAATTTATTTATTTGACAGAGAGAGAGAGAGCACCAAGTAGGGGGAAGAAGCAGAGGAGAGGGAGAAGCAGGCTCCCCACCGAGCAGGGAGCCTGACATGGGGCTTAATTCCAGGACCCTGGGATCATGAAGGCAGCCAGGCGCTCCTATTGATTATATTATGAAAAACAATATAGGGAGGAAAGTTTAAAACTGTTAACAGTATAGCTTAATTGACTTAAAAGATTAAAGAAAAAGAGTAAATCTGGTGTTGAGTTTAGTGCTACATTCTTTGCTGCCTTTTAACTTGTTTGTTTACTAAATAATATTTACCTTCAGGGCTGTGCATGTTCGTGATTTGTAGTACATAGAAAATTATTTCTAATGGAAAATCTATTTTATTCCCTAAAGAGAAGATTAACAGATGTTCTTTGGTATCACTGTATAATAATATATAGTAATCTAGGAGGTACTGTTAGGTTTTTAAGTAATGATGTAATATAGATATCAGAAATTGACCAAAATACATACTTGCATTTATTTGCTTTTTTTGTCAGCATATACCAGTGATGTTAAAAAAAAAACAACACAGAAAACCCCACATTTTTTAAATAAACCTCCAAGCCCCTGAACAATAAGCAGGAATTTATTTTGACATGTAATTTATCAAGCTGTGAGACTTCTACTGTTATAAACAAAACAAGACAAAAATTAAAAAAAAAAATACCACAAAAATGAATAATAAGACTGCAATCTTGGGGAAATTTCTTTGAAACAAAATGTGAATTTGGGTGTTTTTGTTGTTGTGATATAAACTGTAAAGCTGACCTATATAATTTAGCCTTTTTGTTTTTTAGTTAAATAATTGAAAAGAAGTAATTGGAAAGAGTTGCATTATTTTCACTAAATGTAGAGGAAATCAGCTTTTGACCATATATTTCTTTGGTAAATCCTTTAAAATACTGAATTTTTCATAAACCTTTGAAATTAATCCTTAATACTTCAGAATGCTAAGGCAAGATTGGCATAGGATTTGAAACAAGAAAATTTAGCTGATTTTGAAAGGATTATTTTCTACAGCCTATGTTAATGTTTACCACACCAAGTACTTCCTTGATGGTGTTTATTCCTCTGTGCTACATAGTCTATCTTTTGGTTAAATAATCACAACTTAAAAAAAAATCTTTTAAATCATTCAGACCAACAAGGGTGACTCTGAATTTGGATCATGTCACTGTAGTGTGAGGATTCAGTGGAAGGGTAGGGTTCCAACCTTGGTTTTGTTCTTTTCTTTTTTTTAATTCAAGTTCTAACTTTAATATCAAAATGTTGGCCTTATCTTTACGAATTCCCTTGCTTTTCTAAATAGTCAAAATGGAAAGCTAGGACTCTTGGTTATCAGCCTTGATTATCAGAATTGATTTCTCACTTCTCAATAATTCAGCCTTTGCTCTCCTTCAAGAAAAGCACAAATAAACTAATATTTGTGGATCTGGAGGCTCTTTAATAAATGTATTAGTCTTTTGTTTAAATCACATTCTAATTATGGAAGCCCCTGTAATAACCAAAGGTCCCCTCATAGTCATTTAGGATGTTTTGGTGAGCCTGCTAATTTTAAGAACTTAATGGCCCATTATATTTTCTTCAAATCCACTATGATCCATGGCATGAGTGTTCGGGAAAGACTATTTTCTTGACCTTCCATTCTTTGGAATCAGCCCAGCAAACACCTGACAAATCCAAACACTAACCCTTACAGCCACTTTTAATTCAATAAAATAATACTCTTGGGTTATTCAGATTTCATATTCAGGTTTGATTTGTATGGATGGAAAAGGCAAGAATAAATTGACCCTGCTATTAGATATGGAAATGTTTCAGGACTTTCTCCTGATATGGCCTATTTGTATGCAGTTCTGGATTTAAAGCTCAACCTAATTAGTGCAGCTATTTGGAGAAGCTGAAAGACCACTGGCCTGTGCTGTGCCCCTAGCAAATGTTAGCAACCTCTCCCAAGAGCTGTGGAACTTAACTCTTCATCAAATGTATTAAATGCAAAAAAAAAAAAAAAAAAAAATAGAAGCAGTGGACCACCAAAAACAACTTCCGCACTCTGTAATTGGGAATGGGTGTGTGTGCCATGTGAATGAGTTTATATTTATTATTTCCTGTTTAAATGTATCTGTGCTGGAGATGTGTGTGCGTCCTGTGTATGGAAACATCAGCATTCCTTACTGAAACACACGGAAGTCAAATGCACATATTCCCATGTCTTATTTTTCAGAGAATTTCATTTTTTGCAAGTTATCCTAAGTAAGTATCAGGCATTGTGGCGTGGAGTCTGGCACTACGTAATTCCTTATTTAACAGAAGAATAGAGAGTATTTACAGGAAAATATTCATAAATTGTCAGCACATCTGTTGTTACTGCCCCCAGGGCCACATTCATTTAAGCCTCCTGTTTTCCAGACATTTTTCTATTTTCAAATATACGCTGTACTTTGATCTGGCACATAACCAATCAAGCTGCCTTTTATAACCTGGCTACACCTGTTTCTGCAGGTGTAGTAACGGAGAGAGGGCATTTTCAGGATGGAGGGAAGGGACTACCTGGGATTCATTTTGAGCTAGCCATTTCCTCAATGCAGCCCAGCGGGCAGCTTTTGGAAATTTCTCATGAAGCACATTAGTAGAATTTTTCTCTTTCATATCAGTGTGGCTTCATTTAGAGGGAGAACGTCTCCTCTGATGCGTTTTTCAAATGAGAACAGGTATTTTGGAAGAATTATTATTTTTTTCTTTTGTGTAACATTTTGACTTCCTTTTACCCCCTTTTTATTAACACTGTCATATGTGGATTTGCATGTTAGTTTTTTTTTGTGTAAATGACTTTTATATTACCATATTATTTTATGGTACTTTACTTCATCCATTTATTGACTGACTTGACTTGTGCTGTTGGTGCATGATCGACCGTAACACTCATGATGTAATAGGGCTAATTTTACCCAGCCTTCATTTGATCTGTTCCCCCTAAGATCAGGCACATTTCTTTCCTTCTGTCAAGCATAATTCCAGGGGCTCACAACACACTGGATCTCTGCAGCCATTTCACTGCCTCTAATACGTCTGTGATTGGGCTTCTACCAGTTGCGTTGTTTGTTCTCCAGGAGTTAGAAGCATTGTTTCAAACCATTTATACTTTTGGAACTTTCTATCTCAATTAGGTAAAGAAAAAAAAAAAAGAGTGTGAAATATTTGTTATTTTTGCCCATTAAAACCCCAAGTGTTTTGCAATAGCCTAGCCATTCATACAACTGTCCCAAACTCTATTTAATTTAGGTGTGAACAATGAAATAATAGACTATTTGATGTGGAGGGGAGGGGAGTTGGAAACGTATAAATCCATAAAATAGCCACTAGCCACATCGAACTCCTCATATTCAAATTCAAATTAATTAGAATGAAATCAAATTAAAAATTGAGTTCTTCTGTTGCTATGTGTTCAATAGCCACATGCAGCTTGTGGTTACCAAATGGAACAGCACAAACATATTTCCATTACCACAGAAAGTTCTATTGGAGAGCACCTAAGGGAGACTACATTCAGATAAATCTGCAATTGTCTAATTCCTTGCTCCAAATGAAAGGGATCAAAACCAAAAATTGTAGATGAATAATATCTTTTGTGTTTTAGGCAAGAAATGATTCATAACTCTGAAAGATTGGGAAAGTATATATGTATATATTTTAGGTTTAAGAATGTGAATTTTTGTTTATGATTCTCCATTTTAACCCATATTTCAATTAATTTGCTATTTATTCCCCATGCTACTACCAGATAAAGCACTTTTACTCAGACGTACAGGATAATGATGAAGCATATCTCTTCCAAAGAGTGGTGATTGTACCATGGCTCTTTCACCGAGGCCCTGTGGCACTTTGGGAAGATTTTGTTTCCAAACTTTTGTTTCTTTACCCATAAAATAGGAATCTTAATAAAATTTATGTGTTAAAGTTGTTATAAAAACTAAATGAGTTAATGATGGTAAAACGCTTCTGTCTGTGACTAGCATAGAAAGGGGAATGAATAAAGAGTTGTGAAAAATTTGCACAATGTATCATGTATATTATTTCAGTTAACTCTCAATTAATTAATTAATTAATTATTATATAGGAAAGAGATCTTACAGAGCTACAGTGAACTGCTAAGTTTGATGTTTGGTAATTCATTTCTCTGACCTCAAAACTTACATCATTATGTTCTTTTTATGTAACACTTCCCCTCATGAACTGCTCGAAAAAACAAGCATGCTACTAAATTATTTTCATTTGAATGAAGACTTCTGGGTTTTTTTTCCTTTACAGATTTTATCAATAATAGACATGATGGCAAAATATCATGATTTGAGACACAGAAGCCTAGTAGTTCTATTTCACTTGATGTTGTCTAGTCAATAAAGCAACTCAGTTGTGTTTTGAAATAGAGAGAATAACAAAACCATTTTCCTCCAGCTGAGCATTCATCAATGAGTTTATGTAAACCTATTTCAGAACAGTAGAAAACAAAGAGTTTGAATCCCTACTTATCTTAATTTTAAATCATAGACTAGCTCTAGTATAAGGTTTTCTATACCAAATCACCTAGATCCTTGCTGATGGAGACAGATTTCTACTATAATCCAGATTAATATCACAATAAAGGATGAAGACAAGCTCGGCAAGTAGTAACATTTGAATGTTAATTTCCTAGTTAATATTGAAAAACACATATTTAATCCCTAATGTTTGTGGTTTATACTAGTTGTCTCCCTTCCAGAAATCTACAGACTAGTGAAAAGAGATAGGACTCTCAAAAACTACTGTAATAGAAAGAGGAATGTGTTAAATACAGTAAGAGATGCATATGGTACTATAGGGAGTTTAAACAACATTGAGTTTGCATTATATTAGAGGCGTGGGATTCAGCTTCATGGAAGAAGTGGCCTTCAATATAAGTATAAAGAAGAAATAAAGTGTGAACTGGAAGAAAAAAGCTATTCCCTTTCATTTGGGTGAGCTAAATTTTCTTTTGGTATCTTTGCATCATTTCTGACATTTTCTACATTTCTCCTGTATTTCAAGAATGTGAGAAACTGAATTTCTCAGATCTCCCTGCCACCAAAGTTCTGGTTTAAATAACAACGGGAGACCACGGCATGCAATTAGAATGCAGAAGATACTTTTCTCCCCACATTCGTACCGGTGGCTGCAATAGTAGGCCCAGTTTGTACTCATACAGCAATAAGACCAGACAAACAAGGCTCCCTTAGCTGCTAAGTGTGGCTCCCTAACATGGCAGCCACCGAGGAATGTGGAGGGAGGCAGCAGCCCTCATAGCTTCCTATAGCTCCTGATCTGAGTAATGCCGCTCCACCTTGTTACTCTTTCCTACAGTTTTATATCCTAGTTCTCTTTCGTTTGAAATGCTTAAGCAGATTCCTGTTTTACTGGTGGAACACTCAGTGATAGAGTTAGGGAAAAGCAAAGCAAACAAAACAACAACAACAACAACAAACCAACAACAAAAGCAAAATCCATGCAGGTAAAAAAGTTGAGGCATGTTTTGGGAGAAGAAGCCATTCTGGTTTTCCTAGCCATTAGACTAGAACCGCACTTCAGAACTGTGTTAAACAGAGATTGTAATGCTCAACTGTTGAGTTTGTGATTTAGTGGTTTGTGGTCCTACATCTCTGGCCATTCCTTTTTAGAGGAAGTGCTTCACATAGCCACTTAAGCCTTGTTTTTTTTGGGTTTGAAAAAATGCGAACTCATTAAACCCAAGGTAACTGAAAATCTTCAAAGAATTGTATTCATAAAAACAGGAGAGAAGATAACAAACTAATGCCTATGATTTATCTCACTGAGTTTATATGCTACTGTGGACACAATGGGACTGGCAAAGTGTCATAAGAAAATTGAGGCCCAGAGATCTGAAGTAAATCCATGTTGATAGTACACAAAATTTCTAATGATATAAAGTGAAATCCCCAGTAATATGTACAGTGGTTTGTGGGTTGGGTAGGGCAAAAAGCCAAAGTAAGTAAAAACATTCCACAAAACTTGTCTTGGTAAAAGACAGCTATAGATCTCATTAACATTTGATGTTGAAACATACAAGTTGAAGTAAGTGTGTTATGTATTTAGGGATATATAAAATAAGAATTTAGAGGAAGAGGGTATGCCATTCAAAGTATTCGAAATGAAAAATCAATTCAAAGAGCACTCAGCACTCAACAAAAGATAGGAAGGAAGCTAAGCCAATTACAATAAGACATGGCAAATAGGAAACACAAAGTAGGTATCAGTTGGGATAGAGATATATGATCAGTATTCATTACTTCTATTAATGGTTTAAAACCAGCATTTCTCAGATTAAATAAAAATAAATAAACAAAATCCACAACCAAATTCAAGGCAAAATGGCTTAAATCTATAAAGAGATATAATTCATATTGATATAAATAACAATATATTAAGACAATGCAATAGTCACAAATATTCATGCCCCTAAGGAAAAAAATCTTTAAAATTACCTTAAAGTTTAAAAAGTGACAACTTTTGAAAAATTCAAATCTTTAGCAAGATATTTTATTGCATCTTTCTCAGAAATCAATAGATCAAAGAGAATAATAAAGAAGCAGCATATCAAATATTTCAATAAAACAATTGGGGTGTTTACCCTAGTAAGTGGATATGTGTTATTTCAAAACAAAAAGAAATTTCACACTTTTTAAAAGCATCAGAGAACATTGATAAACTATTTGTTGATTCTTTTCAATTAAAAACAATCTATTCAGTTGACAGATAGTCACCAGGTATGTTCTAAGTGACACACGCTCTTCTCTTTCTGGGGAAACTAAGTTGTAGGAAGATGACAAATGCCAGGGTAAAAAGATTGGGAAAATTGGGAAAAAAAAACCTACTTTACATTTCAAAAGGATCAGTCTGCTGCGATGGATCATAAACACAATTTTAACTTATAAAAGCTCCACAGATTTTTTTAATTGTTTATATAAAATAGAAGACTAGAAAATTTAGTGCCTATCCCTTAGCTCAGTTAGCTTGTATCTCAGGCAAGAGATAAAAGGCTTCTGACAGACTTATTGGAAGAAAGAAAGAAAAAATAAATTAAAAAAATGTGCTGTCCTTGATTTCTCATTAAGAACTAAAGACAGGGGGTGCCTGGGTGGCTCAGTTGGTTAAGTGTCTGCCTTCAGCTCAGGTCATGATCCATGATCTCAGGGTCCTGGGATCCAGCCGCACATGGTGGGGAGGGTGGCTCCCTGCTCAGTGGGGAGTCTGCTTCTCCCTCTCCCTCTGCCTGCTACTCCCCCTGCTTGTGGTCTCTCTCTCTGTCAAATAAATAAATAAATTGTTAAAAAAAAAAAAACAAAACCTAAGAACAGGTAAACAATACTTAAAGATAACTTAGAAACACTGATAAAAATTTCTATGGTATTGTATATAGAGAAACCAATGTATTTTTAGAGATAAATTTTCTTCTATACACTATTTTCCTCTTTCTTGATGACTTTAGAATTTAAACCTCGAAAGATGGCAAAATATTATATTTGTTTTCAGTATTTACCAATGAGGTTAACTGTTTATGAGAGTAGAAACTAGAGCTCCTTTAGAAGGCAATTAAAATATATATTTTCTTATTTACCTGCATGATTGAGCAATTCCAATTCTTGATCTTTACCCTAGATATATGTTCATAAATATGAAAACAGGGAAATATTTACAAGAGAGATCATTCTAGCATTGTTTATAATGAAAAATTGGAAGAAGCCTAAATGTCTTTTAAAAGATGAATGCTTATACAAGTTATGGCATTTTCTTATCATAGAACACTATGTAGCAGTTAAGAATGAGGAGTAAAATGGAAAGTTCTTCATGACATATAGAGCAGTCTGTTTCACATAGTTTACCACTGTTTAAGTTAACATAGGCACATATGGATATGTGTAAATGCATGAAAAATGTTACAGTGGATAAACACCAAACTAGTAACAGTAGTTACATTTGGGAAGTGATCTGGTATAGCGGCATAAGGTAGGTTTAGAGCAGAGTCGGGGGGTGGGGGAGGGAAGGATTTAGGCTTTATTTAGATTTAGGCTTATCTAGAATATTTCATTTTTTTAAAGGAGAATTCATTCTCATATGAATGAGGTATTCACAGTGTAGAAGGAAATAGAACACTGGATTGTCAAGGTATAGTTTCAAAGATTAAAAACATGACTCTCCTGCAAATATAGAATGGACATGTCAGCTATTTTATCAAACTCATTAATTAATAAAAAACGTAATATGAAAAATACTTTGAGGATTGAGGTTTCTATAACCATCAGAAAAAAATATATTTTTAAATATGGATATTAAAATAAAATTGTTAAATTATATATAAAACTGATTAATATCCTGTAAGGCACTAATTAAAACCACAACTTTTGGAATTATATTTTCTACTGGATAGAAATCTACAAATAACATATAACTCCAGTCAAAGAGCAAAACCAAACACAAATACGCTCACTAGGAGAATTAAACAATTCTTAGGTGTGCCTGTAAAATAATAAACCAGTATAACATTAAAAGTTTGTACCACCCTCTTTTTGCTTATTTCCAAATATTGTATAAGTTCTTAATGAAGTAAAGAAAAACAATAAGACATGGCACCATTAATAATGATGGTTGAAAGGGACATTATTTTAATCCTGTATTAGGGAAATGTGGTTAATTTCAGGGAAATTTCATGATAGAAGTATCCAAATACAGATGATGGAGATGTAACAATATGAAAAATATTATTAATTGTAGAAAAAGAAAATAAAAATTCATTGCAGTTGATGTGAAGTCCTGATACTAGAAAATATCCACTCAAATGCCAACAAGGACATAACAGAAAGAGATAAAAGCTTTCAGTAAGACCAGAAGAGATTGCCGTCAGCTTCACGTACGTCTTTATTCCCAGTGAATGAGATTTATTATTTTATTTATTATTTTTGAATCTATTCCATATGTTATTTTTAATTTATGTATTTTCACATTAAAACTAATTATATAGTATATTCCCATAGGTCATTCCACATTTTGTGTGTGTATGTATGTTTTACACATTTTTCTGCTGTAATCAGAACATGATAAATGTCTCCAGTTATAGATAAAGTGATAAACTAATTCCCAATTACAATCAAGATTCAGGTGACCACTTTTGAGTTCTGAATACAAAGAATGATGAACTAAAAAATTTACACTGTCCTCGGTGGGACATATATCATATAAATGTAAAACATTTGTTTAAAAAAGTTTTCCCATAATTTACATAAAACACTTTTCAAATAGTAGGCTTAAATCAGGATTAGCCTAGTAAAATACTTCCTTGTACATTTTTATTGAGCTTATTTGTCTTAATTACTTGAAGAGATTTTGCTTAATAGACTGTAATACAAATAAAGGTTGATGGACTCTATGCAAAGAGATAAAAAGAACCCTGGGGGTCCCTAATAATAAGGAAATATTAGTATCTTTACATTTCATGATCTTAGTTGAACTTTCTGATATGTTAATCCTGTCTGCTGGAAATCTAGCAAGAGACGCTATCAAAGTCAATTAATAAAAGCAGAGCATCAGGTTCTATCTTAAAATTGAGAAAAGAAAAACTGAATGTGCCTCTTATGAAAGTTAGTTGGAGGGCTTAGAATTATTTTTACAGGGTTACTTAAAGTATCAAAGGAGATTCTTTCCCAGTAGTATTGGAAAACTAAAGGAAAACTCTAAAATAAAGAATCTTGAAACACTATCTCTTTCAAGGAATCTAGGGCACATATATTTATAGGGCTTTACATTTAAAAAAACAACAACACAAATTTGATTTACATAAGTTTGCATATACCACTTAAGTATGTAAAACCAATTAGTATAACTGAAAACAATGTATTCAAGATTCACATTTAAGGTCATTCAAAGAACTGTGGTCAACCAAGTTTTGCAAATTAGGAAATCTGACTCCAGCAGGTATTTCTCCCAAAGCAGGGATCATTTTCAAAGTGCTCTGCCTAACAAGCAAAGTCTTCCAAGATGGTGACTCTGTAAAAACAAATGTCTACTTCCCCAATATTAAAGTAGGAACCCCCTAAACATTTTTAGTGTGCCTGGGGCTGCTAATCTCATTGACTCCCTCTTGTCTTGAGATGGCATGTTACATCATTCTGTCTGGTAGCTGAGGAGACTAAGTAAGCTGCCTTGGACTGATCAAGTCCCTGATAGGAAGCATCCAGTGCTCTAAAAATGGCATACAACCCCAAAAAGTCTAAAATTGTCAGCTCTGCTTTTAAACCTTAGTGGCTTAAGCTGTTTATAAAGGATCCTAAATAAGAAAGTTTTCTGTTTTAAATAGATAACCTATGAAGTTTTAAAAGGTGCAACATTTTGGGCATTATATTTTCTTTCCCTGAGTTATGAGGGAACTTTAATAAAAAGTGTCAATAATCTCAAATCCATTTTAACTTGCTTCCTGGGATATACTGATTTACCAAGCCATGATCTGCCAGTGATGGATCATAACTGATCAGGTCATTTGCTGATAAATATATTTCAGAGGATTTTCCTTTCCATTTTCTGTTGAAATTCTTACACTGTAATGGTATGTCCTTGTAGTCTGACCTGACTCCAAACTTCTCTTCCTTTAAGAAAAGCCTATTTTCTGTAAATATAGCTTATCCTGTAGAACTACCTTTGCTATTTATTTAAGACCTGGACTCTGTTAAGTAAATAAAGTGCTGAATATTGAGAGACAAAATACATTTAATCAAGCAGTCAACTTTTTGAGCTCATTGATGCTGTTTTTGGATATTTAAGATCATTGAGGTACTTAGCAGGAACTTTCCCTCTGCTAGGGGATAAGTTTTTGTTTCTGTTTTTGTTTTCCTTGACTTGGAATTTAAGCATATGTCGTCTGATTTTCTGATGATTTTTTAAAAATGGGCTCCTTTCTCAGTCCATTATTGGCACTACTGCCAAAATATTGCATTTATCTTTCTACCACGACATTCAGAAACTTTTAGAGGGAACTTATCCATTACTGTAGGGGAGGAAAAAGTTTCCCTCAACCCTCTTAGGGTCCCTGGCAAGGTCAGAAAATTAAAATGATAGAGACAGTATTAATACAAAAAAAGCATAAAGAACTACTTAATATAATTTTTCATAACATGGAAGCCTTCATAAGGATATCAAGATCTAAAGAAACTGTTAAACCTGAATACTTTTAATGCCAGGTTTGATGAACAGTGGACAGTGTTGGAGAAATATAATAGGGCAAAGAGTATGAGCAGGTGTAGTGAGCTGCGGAAAATTAACAATGCCTGTTTGTTCATTCAGATTCTTCTTGGCATCCCTTTGTCTTCAGATAAGGATCCTCCTTTCCTGAATAAGGGAGGGCACTTCTCACATGAGGGTTTTATAACCTCTGTCAGGGAAGAAGGGGAGGGAGAGGGAAAATCAGAGTGACCTTCCTGTTTCTGCCATTTTGTCAAAATCATTCATTTAGCTTAAAATATTCAATATGCTGTGGTGCTTGTTTTGGGGTATCATGCCCTGAACCCCATCACTACCCAGTGCATCAAAACCCCACTGTCTGGCATTAGGAGGCCTCCATCTTCTGTCCCTAACTGTCAATCTTTTTTTGCAACTTGACTTTGGGGCTTCCACTGTCTAAAATACCTTCACTGGTTCTCCTCCTTTTCCACTTCTTATCCATTTGTTTTAGGGTACAGCCTACTTCCCACTTTCTATAAAAGACTTCCATGGCCACTTTATTTCATCTTTATCTTAACCATCTCTCAAGTCCCGGCTCACATTCTCCTTCTAATAAAAGACACTTCTGACTTCCCTTTCTTAAGCCATATTATTACCTATAGTAATATAGTCTCCCATTTATTGTACACGGATTATATGATTTTATAGATAAGAAACTGAGATATAGGGAGATTAAGAAGACTGCTCAAAGTAACAAAGCTGGGATTCATACCTGTTGTTTTGTTTTGCCCTCTACAAAGCCCTTGCTTGTAATTACAATAAATCTATTGACTTCTGAGATAGTATTCATTCATTTCACCTTTCTTAATACGTTATTTTTATCATCTAACAAAATCCCTTATTTTGTTTAGTAGCACATGTGCATTCATGAAATGTTTAATATATTTTATGCTTCTTTTTGTTTTCTAAAACTTAGGCGCAGAGGACCAAAGAAAACGTTAATATACTTCTTATCTTAGCTGCATTACAGTCATTTCAAACTAGTGATATGTCCAATATACAAAAATAAATAGAGAAGTATTGGAGCATCTTATAAAGTATGAAAAAATTCACGGAATTTTCTTGGTTCTTAGATAGCACTGATTATAAAAGTAATCATAAATTTAATAATATTTTCAGAAAAAACCCTGGAGCATTATAAAACATTTTGATGATAAAATACACACACACACACACACACACACACACACATTTTCAGAACATTTGCCAATTAAATAGTGTTTAGAAAAATGGAAAGATAGTAACTAAGAATGAAACTTTTCAATTTTCTACAAGTTCTTTTGACTTATGTAAAGATTTTTAAAAAATAAACAAAAAATTTCCCCCCAAATTCTGTGTTTTATTCATGAATAACATATCAAACTCAAAGTTCTCTGATTATACCTGACTCTGGATATTTAATGCATCTTTAACTGTCATTAAGTGTTGTAATGAACAATGTGAAAGAAACAGATGAAGGAATGTATCTGACTTGTCTAATTCTCCTCAATTTCATGTAGATAATATTGACTTCATCTTCCTCTGACACATAAAAATATTAACTTCAGGATTCTAGAGGCAAAATCCTAGGAGGCCACTAAGATGCAAAAGAAAATTTTATTTTTATATTTCTGGTACTCTGTGTCTTTTTTAATCCTTTCTGTTTCTTTCTCTATCTTCACTCTTTTTCTTTATTACATAACTAATTTTGTTTATTATTTTTTAAGTTTTTATTTTAATTCCAGTTAGTTAACATATAGTATTATATTAGTTTCAGGTGTACAACATAGTGATTCAACACTTCCATACATCACCCAGTGTTTGTCATGACAAGTACACTCATTAATTCCCATCTCCCATTCAACCCATCCTCCTACCCCCTTAACTAATTTTATTTTTATTTTTTTATTTTAATTTTAATTTTTTTAGAAAAAGAGAGAGAGCACATGTGTGCAAGTGGGAAATAGAGGGGCAGAGGGAGATGGAGAGAAAGAATCTTAAGCAGGCTGTATGCCCAGCATAGAGCCAAACGTGAGGCTTAGTCTCATGACCCTGAAATCATGACCTGAGCTGAAATCAAGAGTTAGACCCTTCACCGACTGAGCCAGCCAAGTGCACCACTAATTTTATTTTTAAAATTAAAATTCAATAATTGTATTTTGCCTCTTAAGTATTAACTTAGAGAACATCTAAGAAAATATTTGTAAACTGTGTATATAACAAAGAAATATTATCTACAGTATGCAAAGAACTCTCAAAACTCAGTAAAAAGCAAACAATGCAATTATAACATGGGCAAAAGACATGGATAGCTACTTCACTGAAGAACATGGTAAATAAAGCACATGAAAAAGTGTTTAACATCTCAAGTCATCAGGACAATACAAATCAAAACAATAATGAAATATCATTAAATGCCCACTAGAATGACCAAAAGGAAAAACAGAGGTAATACCAAATGCTAGTGCGGATGGAGAGAAACTGGATCATTCATACATCACTGTCAATATTGTAAAATGGTACTGCCACTTTGGAAAATAACTTGGCAGTTTCTTAAAAAGCTAAATATTGAATCATCATATGACCCAATTATTGTACTCCTGTGCATTGATCCCACAGAAATAAAAACACATTCACACACACATACACACAAATGAATAATCCAATTTAAAGATGGGCTGAAGACATGAATAGAGATTTTTCCAAAGACATACAGACAGCCAACAGACACATGAAAAGATGCTCAACATCACTCACCATCAGGGAAATGAAAATCAAAACTCTAATAAAATATCATCTTACACCTGTCAGAATGTCTAAAATCAAAAACACAAGAAACAACAGATTTGGAGAGGATGTGGAGAAAAAGGGACCCTTGGACACTGTTGGTGGGAATGCAAACTGGTGCAGCCACTTTGGAAAAGCATATAGAGGTTCCTCGAAAAATTAAAAATAGGCTTACCCTATGATCCAACAATCCTAGGTATTTACTCAAAGGATACAAAAATACTAACTCAAAGGGATACATGCACACTGATATTTATAGCAGCATCATCTACAATAGCTAAATTATGGAAACAGCCCAAGTGTCCAAGAAGATGTGGTATATGTATACAATGGAATATTATTCAGCCATAAGAAAGAATGAAATCTTGACATTTGCAACCACATGGTTGAAGCTAGAGAGTATTCTGCCAAGTGAAATAAGTCAGTCAAAGAAAGGCAAATACCATATGATTTCATTCATATGTAGAATTTAAGAAGCAAAATAAATGACCAAAGGGAAAAAGAGGGAGAGAGAAAAGCAAACCAAGAAACAGACCTTAACTATAGAGAACTGATGGTTACCAGAAGGGAGGTGGGTGGGGGGATGGATTAAATGGATGATTGGGATTAGGGAGTGCACTTGTTGGGATGAGCACTGGGTGTTGTATGGAAGTGTTGAATTACTATATTGTGCACCAGAAACTAGTATTACACTGTCTGTTGGCTAACGGAATTTAAACAAAAACAAAAACAAAACAATCCCCCCCAAAATCACACATTCACACAAAAACCTGTATGTTAATATTCATAACAGCTTGTGTGTGTGTGTGATAGCCAAGAAGTATAAACAGTCCATATATCTTTCAAATGATGCATAGTTAAACTATGGCACCTAAACACCATGGAATACTACTCAAAAATAAAGAGGAATGATTGTTGATATACACGACAGAGAATTATGCCGAGTGAAAACAGCTATTCCCGTAAGGCAATTATACTGTATGGTTCCATTTATATAACATTTTGAAATGACAGTATTTTGGAAATTTAGAACAGATTACTGTTTGCCAAGGCTTAGGGAATGGGCAGGGTTGGAAGGAGGAAGTTCTGCTCATAAAAAAAGCAGCATGAGAGATTCTTGTGACGATTGAATTGGTCCATTACTTTGACTGTGTTGGTGGATGCATAGAACTATACATGTGATAAAGTTGTATAGATTTAAATATACACTGTCACATCCCTCACCCCTGCACATACAGACATTCATGAGTACATGTGAAACTGGGAAAAGCTAATTAAAATCTATGGATTGCATCAATGCCGAGATCTTGATTGTAATATTGCACTGTAGTTTTATATCTTGCCATTGGGTAAAGGGTTCATGGGATCTCTATTCTATATATCTTTTTACAACTGCATGTGAATCCACAATTATTTCAATAAAATTTTATATTTAAAACAGTAAAATAAAGGTATTTTACTTTATATAATATTGATTAAATAAAAGTATAAAAATGAATAAGTGAAATCATCAAATAATCATAATTCTGTGAGTCAGTCTCCCTACATAGATATTGGTATTTGGTAATAGGAACACATACACAGATATCCATTTTATAGGGCTGGGGCCAATATTAAAGTGGAGAATGGATTTGGAAGTATTGCTATGCCAAATACATGTATTGTATAAGAATAGGAAGAGAAAATGTTTGGGATAAAAAGGCAAAGTGTGTCAAGTGAATCATTAAGAAATATTTAGGTCAGTGGCTCCGAAACTTTACTGTGCCTAAAAATTACTTGGAAAACTTGATAAATATGCAGATGCCAAGACACAACCCCAGAGGTCTTGATTCAGTAATCTGGGATGGGGGTCTGGTATCATCCATGGTGATCTCCATGACATCAGTTCACAGATGACAATTTAAAAATCATTAATTTACAAAAAATTAATCACAGGATAATAGAGAATGTACTTTTTAATTATATAGAGATATACAGAAGATCACTACCATCAATGAGTTTAACATCAATCGAAAACTGAAATTTGAACTGAAAGAAATCTGTAATTTAAATACATATTGTATCTGTGAATAAATAGATTATCATATCTACTGATTGCATTAGAAAAGAAATGAAAGACTATATCTTTACATTAGAAATGCTTTTTAAAATGAATTTAAAAGTTTTCTCTGTCAAGAGTTATTATCGTAGTTGATCAACTAACTTATTTCTTATGAGTATTTTCTAGACCAGATTCTTTAGCAATCAGTAGAGTTGTTATATAACAAAGTAAGCACAGAACACTCATGTACAAAGTACATGGATGTTTTTCTCTATTTTTCAGAATTTTATAGTGGTTTTTTTTTTTTTTTTGCACCTACATTCATTTTTGAATATAGATGTGTCTTTTAGACTTTCTTTTAGCAGCTACCATCACCGTTAATATTGAATAACAAATATACCCAAATACAGTGGCTTACATTTATTATTATGTTCATGGGTTGCAAGTGATCTAGGATGGTGCCAACCTGGGCAGGTCGGCTTCAAGATGTTGATAGGTGGGTAGACTAGAACAGATCCTCTCCATATGTCTCCTTTTAGGATTCAGTCTGGAAACGGGGAATATTTTTCTCATGACAGTGACAGAAACATAAGAAGACAAGGCCAACCATACAAGCACATTTTAAGCATTTGTTCACCTCAGTTCTGCTAACATCCCACTGACCAAAATTAATAACATGACCAAGTCCAAAGTCACAGAGCTTGGAAGTTTGCTTCAACTACAGTGATGCTATGGGAAGAGTGAAGACGTATAGTTCTCTACCTAAGGAGTATAAATTTAGGTGAGATCAGTAACTCAAATGATCAAAGGATCGCATTCTTCGTATGCACTTAGACATAGCTTGTTTGGGAATTATAAGAGATATCATATTTATTTCAATTGTTTGTTAACATATGATTTTTATAATTAGCTCTTTAAAAATATTAATTTTAACTAAAATCAACTTTAAGCTTACTCCACTCCATCTTTTACCTATGGAATACTTGCCTTCTATAATAACATTTGTATCAATTATCCTTTGCAATGTAACAAATCATCCCAAAGTTCTTGACTTAAAACATTGATTTTTTATATGCTTATGATTTTGTGGGTCCACGATTTGGGCTCTGCTCAGCTTGAATATCTTGCTCATCTAGGGCCTCCACTGGGATGGCTGAAGTGTCTAGGAAGACTGGATCCTTTTCTCCACATGTCTCTCATCCTCAAAAAGCCTAGGCAAGACTTGTGTTTCTGGCAACAGTGTTCCAAAAGGACAGAGTAGAAAATGCAAGACACCATGAGGCCAGGATCAGAACTCAAACAATGACATGTCCATTACATTTTATTAGTCATGGCAAGTTACAAGGCCATTCCTGAGAAGGAGAAAGAACAGTTATGGTCCCTTGTGTTAAGGTGCTAATATAAACTAGGTGATTTTGATAAATGAAGTCCACGGGATGTCCTTTTTCAGGCTCCTTGAGCTAGCATAACATTGTTAAAATGCTCCGTTCTTCAAATTTTCACCAGTGGATTTTTCCTATACTTTACACCTAGAGCTGGATCTTTGATCAGAGATGTCTAAAACTTTTTAATCATGTTTACCATCAAAATTCTTTTGACTTTCATCCCAAACAAAATATGTAATGTATTTAAGAACTACATATTACTGGGGCACCTGGGTGGCTCAGTCAGTTAAACCTCTACCTTCAGCTCAGGTCATGATCCCAGAGTCCTGGGATCGAGCCCCACATCGGGCTCCCCGCTCGGCGGGGAGCCTGCTTCTCCCTCTTCTCCTTGCTTATGCTATCTCTGTCTTTCTCTCTCTCTCAAAATAAATAAATAAAATCTTTAAAAGAAACCTACATATTACCAATAAGTCGTATGTTAAATGACAGTAAAGTTTTCTTCCTTTCAAATGAATGAAAAGACTTGGAAACTTTTATTACATTTTTTCATTCCCTCTCAACAGATTCTTTTGCTCATCCTTAGCACTGTGTTAGATTATTAGGTGGCTTTCCTAATAAGCTAATTCTCATAATGAGTAGGTATATTATTCTGAATAGGCTAACTGTGGTTAACAGTGAATCTGAAAGTATATGATACTTAACACAATAGAATTTTGTTCTAACTTACCTAAGAAGTACCAGTGATTGGCAGGTGGTCTATATAATAATGACAAGATCAGGCTCCTTCTGTCTTATTGTTCTGCCCTCTTCTAGGTCATCTTGGTATTCTCTGTTGATCCAGTGGGTGAAATAAGGGGGAAAAATACTTTCATGGGAGATAGTCCAGGCCTGGAAATAGCACATATCCCTTGTTCCTGTAGCCCATTGGCAGGAATTAATTCACACAGTCACATCTAAATGCAAAGAAGGCTGATAAATGTGTTCCAGCTATATACCAAGAGGAAAAGGACATGGACTTTGGTGAGAGCATGGCATACTTTGCCACAGGGGAAAATAAGCGGCAAATTATCCTCTACTCTTCTACTAGTAATCAGTGATGTGTAAAGCTATTGCTATGTCCTTGAGTTTTGTCTATCTGATTGTTCAACTCAATGAGTAGAACTTTTTAGAGACAGGGCAGGATATAAGTCTAGCCACAAAGAATTCCCCTCCATGTATGTTTCCCGGGACTTGTTAAAACAGACCCCAGCTGCTATTCTTTAGATTATAAAGTAAGTTTCTCATTAATTCTGCCCCTTTAGCAGCTGACAGGCAATTTGACTGCTTGGAAAACACACTGGGTTTTTATGACCCACACGTAAGTAATCATAACCAGCCATATGTAAAACCACAAAGCATAAATTGATGGAACTAATACAATTTTAACCAACAATATTACAGGTTGTATTTTAGCACTACAAAGTACCTTTTAACATTTCAGTGTTGTCCTATAGAGGTACACTGGATTTTGTTTTCTTATTAGAAAGATACATAGTTTCACTAAAATTGTTCATTTTTTTTCAGTTTAACCTTTATCTTTGCCTTGCAAATGTTGTTTTATTTTTAGATTGCTGTGTAGTATATATTGAGAGTTTGTGTTAAAAATATAATAATTAATTAACCTATAAACATTTTAAGAGCTATTTCAGAGAGGAATAATTAATACACAAATTCACTTCCTTTTTTTCTGTCCAAGGATTATGCTTTTTTCACCTATTGTTTTTAGAACAAGTGAGTCAAATATTTCACAAATTTTCATCTTGGTTAAAATAAGTAATTTTGAGAACAAGGAGTTATTCATAATAGGGCCATAGGGCATTATGCTATGCAAATATGTGCGTGTGTGGGGGGGGGATTGAATTGTGTGTTCCCAAATTCGTATTTTGAAGCCCTAACCCCTAATATCTTAAAATGTGATTGTTTTTGGAGATAGGGCCTTTAAAAGAGATGATGAAATTAAAGTGAAGCTATTAGGGTGGACTCTAATCCAATCTTGCGGGAAGAGGAAACTTGGACACACAGAGACACCAGCGATGAAGACACAGAGAAATGACAATGTGAGGACACAGCAAGCTGCCATCTACAAACAAACAGGAGAGGGCTCATAAGAAACTAAGCCTGCTGATAACTTCATCGTGGACTTGCAGCCTCCATATTTGCAAGCAAGTAGATTTCTGCTGCGTTAACCACCTAATCTGCAGTATTTTGTTATGGCAGCTCTAGTAAACTAACAGTAGTAATATATGCTAATATATATATATGTATATACAGAAGATCATGTATAGAAGATCATATATATATATATATATATATATATATAGAGAGAGAGAGAGAGAGAAAGATCCTATAAGAAAAAAAAGCAGTATTAAATATAAGTATTTAATAGCTGTGTTAAATATAACAAATATTTAGTAGCTGAAGGCCAATTCATTTTCATAATACCTTTGGAATAGTAAATATTTGCAAGTTATATTAAAGTTGATTATTTAATAGCTAAAGTTGGTAATAAGTTTAGTTACACTGCAGAAAAGAAATGAAGAAATTGAATAAGTTGTCCAATGTTATCACAGATATATGGAATTGTTGGTATTTTTCAGAGCAAATCGTTACTGATCCACTATATGTCCAACCTAACAGAAAATGAGAGGAGGGCGCCTGGGTGGCTCAGTTGGTTAAGCGACTGCCTTCGGCTCAGGTCATGATCCTGGAGTCTGGGGATCGAGTCCCACATCGGGCTCCCTGCTCAGCAGGGAGTCTGCTTCTCCCTCTGACCCTCTTCCCTCTCGTGCTCTCTATCTCTCATTCTCTCTCTCTCAAATAAATAAATAAAATCTTTAAAAAAAAAGAAAATGAGACGAAGAATATAAAATCCAAATTTTATAAGGATTTTATTGCTAATCCAATTTTAAGACTTGAACAGTATTTAGAATGAACTCCTTCATGTACACAGCAGAAAGTAGCTCTATAAAAACAAACACATTGGCAGAAAAGGATAAACCACTTATATATCCATTCCTAATCCCATCTCTAGAGACTTGTGACCCTTTCAGTTAATAGATTTTATAGGGACTCTGCTCAAATGTCACCTATCCAAAGAGACTGCCTGCCCATCTCATCATAATTTCATCCTTATTCATTCTCAGCTTCCTTAATGTATTTATTTCCGTGTAATTTACTTGACAGTATATCATATACTTATTTGTCTAATATTTGTCTCCCACACTAAAGGAAAACAAAGATTTGTGATTGCCTCACTCCTACACCCTTAGCCTCTAAAAAGATTTCTAGCACACAGAAAATACTCAATAACTATTACTGAGTGGATAGATTAATTAGTATTTACCCATTGTTTTTTGTGCTTATTTAAGTCAGTATAATTGTAATAGTCACAGAGTTCCATAACTAAACCCCACCTGAACCATGCAGATCATAATCTAATTGGCAAGGTTAGAAGACGAGTGAAATAGGATAATTCAATTTTAAGTGGTGTCCTAGGTTTCCACAGTCACTGTGGAAAGTGGCAATTCCTCTAGTATTAAAATGTAGCTACCATATGATCCAGCATATGCCGAGAAGAAATGAAAGCAGCGGCCCAAATGGAAATATGCACAACGTGCTCATAGTAGCATTATTTATAAGAATCAAAATGTGGAAGATACACACGTGTCCATCAACAGATAAAGGATAAACACAATGGTATATACATACAATGTAATATTGTTCAGCCTTTTAAGTGGAAGGAGATTCTAACACATGCTACAAGCTGGATGTAACTCAAAGACATTATTTTAACTGAAATAAGTTGGTTATAAAGGGACCAATATTATATGATTCCACTTATACGAGTTATTTATAGTAGTCAAAGTCTAATCAAACAGAAAGTAGAGTGGTGGTGCCAGGGTTTGAGAGGAGAGACAATTAAGAGTTCTTATTTAATGGGTATAGAGTTCCAGTGTTGCAAGATGAAAAAGTTCTGGAGATTGGTTGCACAAATATATAAATCTACTTAACACTATTGAATAATACAGTAAATGGGTAAGATAGTAAATATTATATGTATTTTACCACAATTTAAAAAAATGTGTGCTACCCAAAAATGAATCTATGTAGTTCTTAAAAGAGCAAAATACTTCTGCCATTTGTTCTTAAAGAAAAGAGTGGGAATAAGGATCATATAAATATAATACATTCACTCCATTAAAGTGTCTATATTAAGATCCAAGAATACCATAAATTTTCATACCATCTCCTGGATTATGATTCCAATACAAAAGGAAGAATGAAGTTGAATGACTCATAAACAAACACATTTTGCATCTCCTAAAAGTAATCATGTTTAGTAAAATATTGAAGACCATTAAGTTTGAGTTCTTCAAAATTACATGGATGAATAAAGTAAGGCCCAAACTCTAAAGTCAGTTCAGATGAAGCTTAAAAGCTAGTCTCCAGACTCACAAATTCTTTCTACTATAGATTACCTTTTTCTTAACAATAAAAAAAAACAAGAATTAGAAGTTCATATACATAATTTAATATGTATTTGAGATTTACAGTTTTATTATTACTACTTCCACAATCATTATTAATGTTTTTGTTGTTTTTCAAACAGACTACTAGACAGTATATTAAGACCAACTCTAAACTACTTCTAGATATATTTATGGTCTTATCATGGAGTCATTGAAGTTGAAAGGAAATTTTCAAGTAATTGCTTATTTGAAATAATAACAATAATAGTAATAATAATAACAAATAGATCTAAATATAATCATTGTCATTGTTAGATTTCTTTTGTTTTTCATTGTTAGATTTCTAATTAATAAATAGCATTTCAATAGATAGTATTTTCAAATGCCATTGCACATGGTTTTCCTCTTAGGTCAATAAAAACATTTGAATATTACCATCTCACAAAAACGTATACTAACAGATTACATATTTTGCTATCCTATTCTACTTTTGAATAGATAATTTTTATTTTAAAATCTCTAGGAAGTGAGGTGTCTGGCTGGCTCAGTTGGTAGAGCACACAACTCATGATCTTGGGGTTTTGAGGTCAAGCCCTACATTGGGTGTAGAGATTACTTAAAAATGAAATTTTGAAAAAATCTCCAAGAAGAATAAAGCTTATTAGAGGTTTTCCTAGAAAACAAGTGTAAATATAAATATACGCTGTCATTGTGAATATATAAGAAACCTGCGTAAGGAAGAGACCAAGCTGCAGGCTCAGTATTTGAGCCCAAATTTGTCCTATTTGATTATAAAAGTCTCTGACCTAAGATCTGCCCTGATGATAAGGCCTTTGCCTTTGAATTAGATATAGAGTATCCAGCTTCAATTCAGAACTCTCCTAGGCTTTCTCTGCCTTTATCTCTACTCTTGAGAAAATTCATATGGGACACTCTGAAGGATGACCCAATGACAATGTACGTGTGTTCTGGGAGAACTTGGGTTCAAATAGGTTTCTGTTATCAAGATCAACTATTGCAAAGATTACCTAATGCAAAATTATTGGAACTCTTTGAAAACTGCTAGGTCAAGTGCTAAGTAAAATCTGCCCTGAACATGTTTTGAAAACATGGGGCACATTTTGCAAGTGGAAATGTCTCTCCTCTTTTCATATTGTCAGTACAAATACTGTTTTCCTAATCAAGCCCTATGTTTTATGATGATGACAAAAGTTATAAGTGAGTCAAGTAAATTGTGACAGCAGGAGAGAAAAACAATCAGCCTGGGACCAAGAATTTCAAAATCTATGCTAGTTTTCACTTATCCAGTCTGAGTATTCAGTCTTGCTCCTTCTCATGTTTTCCATTTTATCCATCTCACTGATAGATAAACATCATCATCATCAACAACAACAGGAAAAAACTTAAAGCAGAAGAGGAAGGAAGAGTAGCTAAAGGCAGCTCTTAAGATAGAATGGCTCACTCAAAAGCATTTACTCAAATTTAAGCACCTGAAATAACAAGTGGTAAAGCTCCTAAATAATAGATAACGTTAGCCCAGAGTGCTGGTGCGCAAGCAACACAAACTACAAAGCAATGAGAATTCTTACTGGGAGTATTCTGTGTTACCCAGAACTTAGGATTTATATATTGATCTCAGTGTATCAAGAGATTATAATATAATATACAGATAGATATGGAAGCGTATACATATACAGCATGGTGTACATATGGATTAAATGTTTCAAACATAACTAACAGTAAGGGTCACTTTACACAGTAATTCATTACATAGATACATAGGCATGCATTCATATACATTAATGTAACAAGTAGTTCATGTTTGTTTTTATGCTAAATGCAGGCAATGCACTTTGATCTTTGTTTTTCTCTTTATTTTTTTTTTTTAATATTGATGGAGAGCTACTAAATGATTTCACGGTTCATTAATGGATTGCCACAGTAGTTTGAAAAGAATAATGTATATGCATTAACATGAACCAAATATGATTTCCCCTACTAAGTCACTTTTAAATCATTTTCAACTTATTATGAGATTATGAGGAATACATTGCTTGATATTAAAATGTTATGCAAAAACTTTATTATGCTATTATTTTCAATTCTAAATTCTACTTAATTAAGAGTTCATCTCTATTCACCCTTCCCTATATCCACAATCAAAAGTACTCTTTGTATCATTAAAACTCGAGCAGTATAATTGGCTTTTCTCTTTCAGCAGACGCTTAAAAATCTACCTTTTAATAAATCAACAGGTGTATTTGCTTTCTTTATTAGATCATAAGCTCTTTAGGACTTTATACACATTGTGTAACTCAACTTCGTATTCCTCATGGTACTAACATGATGATTTCCATGTAAGCACTTAACAAATGTTCAGTGAATTCAATTTAGGAGACAAGAAAAGAGCAAACGGTGAATGGTCATATAGGGATTTCAGAAAATTATGATAAGTAAGAGTGAATTTTCAAAGGTCAGAATTATGGGGCGCCTGGGTGGCTCAGTCAGTTAAGCGTCTGTCTTCGGCTCAGGTCATGATCCCAGGGTCCTGGGATCGAGCCCCATGTCGGGCTCCCCGCTCAGCGGGAGCCTGCCTCTCTCCTCCCCACTCATGCTCTCCTCTCGCTACCTCTGTTGCTATCTCTGTCTCTCAAATAAATAAATAAATCTTAAAAAAAAATAAAAGGTCAGAATTAGGATTTCATTTTTCTCTATTTCAAGTACCTGTAAAATGTTCTATCTGAAGATTTTTTTTAAAGGTTTTTTGTGTGTGTGTTTTTAAGATTTTATTTATTTATTTGAGAGAGAGAGAATGAGAGAGAGAGAGCACGAGGGGGAAGAGGGTCGGAGGGAGAAGCAGACTCCCCGCTGAGCAGGGAGCCCGATGCGGGACTCGATCCCGGGACTCCAGGATCCTGATCTGAGCCGAAGGCAGTCACTTAACCAACTGAGCCGCCCAGGTGCCCCCTATCTGAAGATTTTTTAAAACCACTTTGTATGTGAACATACTTTTAGGTTCTTCCTCATAATTCACATTGCATTGCTAGTTCTACTTCTATATGATCCACATATGAGCTCACGCTGTTTAGTTGGGATTTTTTTTGTTTTTGTTTTTTCCCTACCACAGTCACCTGATCCTCTCACTGTTGCTCTGCTATATTAATGGCACCTCCATTGTATGGAGACCCTTTACCTATCTTTTCTACCTTCATCTCATGGATGTCTGACATCAGTCTTTTTGGTTTCAAATAACTCATTATATGGGTATTAACGGATGTATTGAGCCACAGATAGATCTATAACTGCTAAAAGGTCCACATACAATCAGTTTATTTCCAAAACAATTTAATTTTTTTAATTACACAACATTTTGATACAAACTGGGAGAGAAAAGGATGATTTAAATAATCGAATATGTTCTGAATTTATGTGTTTGTTTTACTGATCTGCACTTCCAAGTGGAATATGTAAGTATTCTGGCTAAATTGATTTATACAGTTAATTCATTTTAGGAGCCAAGCTATGTCAGACCCTCAGGCTCTAACTAACATAGTATGTGCACATGGTGAACTCAGCTGACATCCATCCCTCAGTGATCGAAGGTGGGTTATGAGAGAATTATGCCAGGTATCAAAAATAATTTAAAAGGGAAAAACACAGTAGGGATTAAACAAAAAACAAAACAGAAGATGGGCCCTTAACTCTGACGCATGAAGACAGGAACAACTATTTAGTGAAAAGTTGAAGTTCAGCGCAAACCAATAAGGGAGTGATACAGCATCCTTCAAGATTAATCAGAAAAAAAAAATCTTCCATCTATTTCAAGTAGAAAGAGTTTTAATATAGAAAATATCGTGCTTCAACACATTAGGAAAAATAGAGAACTGAAAATCTGCATGAGCTCTGAGTCGAGGTCCAGCTACAGTCCAGGGAGATGGAAAGTTGCAGTTGTCACCTAAAGGTTAGGAACCTACAGAAAATCGCAGCAGACATCACAGTAACTCAATCACGCATGACCTTCAGAGTCCAGAAATTCAGTCAGAAACTGAATAAAACTCACATCTATCCAAATATCGGCCACATCTTTCAGAAGAGAAAAAGGTGATTTCTACCTCTTCCTCTGTCTTTTTTTTTTTTTAAAGATTTATTTATTTATTTGAGAGAGAGAATGAGATAGAGAGAGAGAACACGAGAGAGGGGAGGGTCAGAGGGAGAAGCAGACTCCCTGCCGAGCAGGGAGCCCTATGCGGGACTCGATCCCGGGACTCCAGGATCATGACCTGAGCTGAAGGCAGTGGCTTAACCGACTGAGCCACGCAGGTGCCCCTACCTCTTCCTTTGTCTTGTAAGTATCTCATTAGTACACTTCATGTTTAACAGAACCTGAAATGTATCAGGAATTCTGCAGGAAACTGGAGCTGGAGGGCAGTAAAGCAAACAAAGGCCAATGATAGACAGCATACATGAAAGCCTGTTGGTGAAAACTCACAAAGGCAGAGTTGGACCTCCCCTGCCATGGAATTCTAGAGGTAGCACACAGAAATCGGGCAGGGACAAATTTCAGGTTTTAAGGAAGAGGCTCTGAAACTTCAGCTGTGGGGGTTTTATTAGAGACTTCTGATTAGGAAAATAATGGCAAGATGAGAGGCAAAGATATAACAGCAATGTGGTGTGTCAGAATCCTGGCTGTAGTCGCATCATTTTAGCTCAACATGCATGGAATTGAAAGTACTAACCCCTCCCCTGGTATGATCAAGAGGCTGTGTGCATGCCTTGTGATTGCAGTTACAAAACTTGTTGAACGAATGGCATTACTCATTATCTTATCATGACTGGGTGAGTACTTGGGGTGCCTGGGTGGCTCAGTTGTTAAGCGTCTGCCTTCGGCTCAGGTCATGATCCCAGGGTCCTGAGATGGAGCCCCACACTGGGCTCCCTGCTCAGCGGGAAGCCTGCTTCTCCCTCTCCCACTTCCCCTGCTTGTGTTCCCTCTCTCTGTGTGTCTCTCTCTGTCAAATAAATGACTGGGTGAGTACAAGCTCTCCTCCTGATGTAACTAAGGGAGCTAGAGTCCAAGTATTGCAATTGACCAAGATAGAATGCTCTAATTATTGGAGGAGAGTAGTTGGCTTCCATGAAATCAAATCTTTTTGTGTCTTGGACAAGTTCACATTTACTATGCTCTTCTACTTCCAACCTATATTTCTTTTATCTGTGAAGACTTGTTTCAGAAACAGATTGAAATTTTCATTACTTAAGATAAATTATCGTGCAAATAGTACGGCTTAAGTGTATTGTTTCCAAATCTTCCATTCCTACCTATTATAGTAGTGTTCATTCATACCTTGTGACATATACCTGTACCTCCTGCTAGGGTAGGCAGAGTATATTTCCTTGCTTTTATGATATTGGACTTGGCCATATGACTTGCTTTGACCTGCAGAATGTTGGCAGATATGACGTAAGCAGGAGCCTTAAATATGATTGGTTATCTGTAGTCTGACATGAAGATCATATTCCAGGGGACTATCTTGCTACCCTTTCAGCCTTCTTTCAGAAAACTCAAGAGAAGACCCGAACAGAAGGATCAGCCTTCTTAGTTGAGTTTAGCCCCAATTAGCCTAACCTCAGCAGACTTAAATACAGTGAACATGGGAGTATGACATTTATTTTTGTTAGCCATTGAAATTCTTAGGTTTGTCATTGTTCTTGTTTTATTGTTACTAGCAAAACTAATACCATTTTGTTGGTTGCACTGACTACTTTAGTCTTCATTTAATTCACCTTTATTCTTCTTCTGGATATGGTAAAAGTTATCCTTAGAGGATATTTGAGGATCTGGCTGAATACTTTCTGCTGTATAGTAGTAATCTTATTTGCCCAAGATAATCAGGATTATTTCAACCAGTAATTTTTTTTTTTTTTTCCTACTGGTCCAATGCCATGAAAAGTCCAAAAAGTTTCAGTCTCTTTCTACTTCAGTGGGAGCATTGCTGTGTCTTCTGGTGGATCATTCATCTTTTGGTGATGATGGTCTTTGTGGCAGAGAAAATTAGGACCAACACACATTAAGATCCTTCCTTGAAGTTGACTTAGGGCCATGTGGTTGAGTTCTGGCCTATGGGAGTGTGATTGGAGACATATCACATCTGGTCTGTGGCACTTTAGAGATGACATGTTTTCTTCATTGTCCTTTCCCTGCTGTCAGTTGGAAGCCATGTATTAAGAAATAAGTGCTACAAAAAGGTTAGGGCCAGTCCGTCCAAATAATAAGACAGAAGAGAGCTTCCACCAAACTTTACATGAGCAAGAAATAAACCTTTGTGGAGTTAAGCCACTGTAATTTTGGAGATTGTTTACTATGTGACTAAAACTAATAAGCGTGATTACTCTAACATCTAAACTGGCAAAGTTCAAAGTTTTGAGGACTGTGAGCAAAAAATTATTTAATGAGTTATACACTATAGCTATCCTGACTTCCATTCTTTGGCACCCAGGAAAATACAGTCTGGCTGTAAGAAAAAGGTCACCATATGTTAGTTACTCATTTAGACATATTTAGAGTGGCACCTGAACTTCCAATGTTTTTTCTCCTAATTTGGCAGTAACTGAGTCTTCAATAAGCTTATTTCAATATTCTTTAGGGCCAGCTACATCTTGATAATAGAGTAAATGTTAAGACCCACACATTGTATGGGGTTAAATGATTGCTTCATGTATTTTGCTCTAAAATCAGCAGAAGCAGAATTTTTCATGTAAAGCTACAATGATGAACCATGTCTATAGATGTTTGTGCTAACAAAAGCTTTACAGGAAGAAAAGGCAAATACACAACCAGAATAAATTTTTATAGGGAGGTATAGAAATTCTCTCTATGATTAAAAAGATCAAATTAAATTAACTTGCCTACCATATGGCTGTCTAGTTCCAGTGTTTAGAAAGGAGGGAGCAGCTAATTCAGTGCAAGTGATGATTAGCCCAATGTTATTACTCGTTGGCTTTTTGAAGAGATTAATAGTCAATAAAATAATCATAAAAGTTTATTCCATCTTGATTATCCAGTATTTATTTTGGGAAATCAGGATTATTGGGTTTATGTCCTTGTGGATATCTTATTAACTGAATATGGCAGAAATAGGTTAGCTATTTCTAACAAATCTCTTTCTTGCTAAGCACACAGTTAACATTACGGTGGCAAGCTGCATTTTCTAAAGATGATTGCAACAGTATCCCCCATTGCCCATGCTCTCATTCATTGTGATCTTGCAACTCTCCTGTTGAAGAAGTGGTATATATTTCTCTAATATTGCCAATAAAATATGGCAGAGGCAACATTGTGCCGATTACAGCATAATTCTATATTGAACAAGCAGTTTCCTTTTTCCTGCTCCTTGGAATACTTGCTCTTAGATGTCTCCTCTAGAAACTTAGCTATCATCTTGTAAGAATCCCATGTCACATGAAAAGGCTACTTGGGGATGTTCTGGTCAACAGCCACAGTTGAGTTACCAGTAAACAGCCAATATCAATTGCCAATTTTGTGAGGGGGCTATGTTGAACGTGAAGACCACTGGCTAGACTTTTTATGGTTACTGACCTAGCCAACATCAAATTACAACCACAAATGGCCCTACATGAAAACCATCCAACTGAGTCTGGTTAACTTTTAGAACAATGAGAGATAAGAAGGAATCCTCCTTTGTAGGCATTAAAATTTGGGGTGGTTTGTTTAAGATTTGGGGTGGTTTGTTAAGCAGTAATAGATCCACAACAACGACATTTCCAACCATCTACATTGTACAATATGACTCCAATGAGATGTTAAATATTGTTTTCAGACTTGGCCCATAAAAGATATTCTCCAATACTCTCTCTCTCTCTTTCTGGAAGTTGGTACACAAGATGAATCTGGAAACCACATGGTGAAGAAGTCAGAGTCTAAGTCACACTGAGGCTTTGAAGAACTATATAAAGCAGAGCCCCCATTACCAGCACAAATGAAGCTTGGACTAGCTTGACAAAGCAATACATATTTGGGAGGTTAAACAGTTACTATTTGGGGGTGTATATTATAGCAGACAGAGTTATATTAACTTATATTAACTTATATAATGTGATATTCTGGCATGACCCTTAACTTCCATGTCTACAAAATGGAAATAGTAAGCCCCAACCCTCATGCCTCACGGGGGCTTCTTATAAATAACCAATTCTATACTGGTTCTTAAGATGCTTTTTAAAATAAAAAATAGAGGGGTGCCTGGGTGGCTTAGATGGTTAGGCGTCTGCCTTCGGCTCAGGTCATGATCCCAGGGTCCTGGGATTGAGTCCCTCATCGGGCTCCCTGCTCCTTGGGAGCCTGCTTCTCCCTCTGCTTCTCTCTCTCTCTCTCTGTCTCTCATGAATAAATAAATAAAATCTTTAAAAATAAATAAATAAATAAATAAATAAATAAATAAATAAATAAATAAAATAAAAAGTAGAATAAAATAACAATCATATTGATAATTATGGTTCTTGCTCTTGAAAAAAGTCTTTTAAAAGGGCTACAAACATGGACTCTGGAATCAAATGTATTTGATCTATCAGTACTTACTGTGTGACTCAGAAATATATTTGGGCTTTTTGTGAAAATATAATAAGATTATAATGTATAATTTGCTGTAATTAGAACCTATTAGCCACTCAATGTACAAGAATTTCCTTCTTAAAAATAAATATGTCAGTAACTGAAAAGAAACATTAGTACCCATGCTTCTAAGGGCAGAAATCCTGGTTTAACTATCATCTTCAGAACTTAAAACTGTTCTGATCCTCACTTGACTTCAGTTTTTCCTTTTTTTTTTATTGCTTAATTCCTTCCTTTTTATTGGTAACTACTAGAAAATAAATGAATACAAATTTTGCTTTTGATTTAACACCTCTGTAAACTGAGGGAGAAAACAAGAAAATAATCCAATAATTCACTCTTACCTTAGCAAAAACAGTATGATATTCTTCACCAATCTAACAAGTGATTAAATAATTAGGTATAAACAGAAAATATAGGTAAATGAGGGAAAACAATTGTCATGAGGGCTCCAAGGCTGGAGAAATCAGCATTCTTCTGTCAAACACAATCCCTAAGGAAGAAAAGGAGAGAGTTCTAATTTGGGAAATGAACTCTAGAATACAAACTGGAAAAAAAGGTTATGTAAAATAAAAGCATTTATCTCAGAAGAGGTATGCAGTTAAAGGAGATGGTTTTGAAATGAAGAAAGAAATACAATGTTTTGGATTTCAAGGAGAACGAATTGTGAGTTATTGACTCATTAAAATGACTGGAGGTTCACATCAACCCTGCTTTAATCTACAATATGACAAATTTTCAAGCTTATAAATATTTCACAACAATTTAAGTGATCATTATAAAGACTATGGCCAATTAAAAGTGCTGTAGACTGTATAATACAGAATGCAGCAACTTTATTTTTTTCAGTTTGAGGTAATGGTATATTGCCAATAGTTTGTGACTCCACCTGAATAAAACATTTTAGCATTTTGTGTCATTTCACGTATAATTAGGGAAAGGAACACTTGCTCTTGATGTGTGGAGCAGTGTAGAAACCATTTTGTATGTGTGGTCTCCTAAAATATTTTTAATTGGAAAGATACTTTACAAATTTAATATCTCTTCATCTCTGTTTCATAATTAACTTGAAAATGGGAGTCCATATGGCAGATGAGCAACATTTAATAAAAATAGCTGCCTAGCTTGCCAGAAACGGTGATGTTATAGTGAAAAGATTTGCACATTACATAATTCATGATTTTTATGGGAGACATAGGGTT
The DNA here is from genome assembly GCF_009762305.2 of Zalophus californianus. NCBI lineage: Eukaryota > Metazoa > Chordata > Mammalia > Carnivora > Otariidae > Zalophus > Zalophus californianus. The sequence goes on along the minus strand of NC_045598.1, from coordinate 66,418,784 downwards.
AGTCATAAGAACCCTTTAGAGTTTAGAACCTAACCAAGATATACCACCGTTTCAATAATGAATAATGCAGATAACATCTACCCTCCATGAACTACAGAGCAGAGAAAGCAGCTAACTACAACATCTCATTAGGAAAAATAAACAAATAAATATGAAGAACATCTAGCTTGATGGAACTTGATGGAAATCTGAAAATATTTTTTTTCCTGTTCTTGAGTAATTTGTAAAAACAAGTTTGCACATCTTCTAGTTCATAAAGCCTTTGGCAAACTAAAAGCTAATTAAGCAAAATGATCTTTTTTTTTTCCTACTTTTCAGATGAACTGGTGCAATATTTTATCATGAAGTTTTATTCGTGCAAATGATACAGGCCATCAACATGATAAGCCTTTAAAAATAAATAAATAAAAAGCTCATGCCTGGAAAGACACAATGAGCCCAACTCATTACAGCACCTTCCCAGCCCCAGACTGGGGTTTGCGTCCTGTCAGCATTTCCAGGACTCCTGCTTCTGGTGATTACATGAATGGAATTACAAAGATTCATTTCAGATTCCAACCCAGACTTCAACAAATAAAGTGTACTTTTTTTGTCAACTTCTTGGGAAATTCAGAATATGAAGCATTCTTTTCTTATTATAAATTTGAGAAAGCATAATTCTTCAGACCGAGAAAAGGAAGGGCTTCCCCCACTGCCCTCAACTATGGCCTCAAGAAGACAAAATTGATTTTTTTCTCTATAGCTTTATTTATTGTGCAACATTTGTTAGTGTTTAAAAGTAGTTATATGTTTATACAGAAAAAAATTAAATGGCACATTGAGTCACTGTCCAAAAATCTCTGTTGACAATTGTTTGAACATGGGTTAAAAATCCAGACATTACAGACAGATATCAAAAACTGTCTTCCCTCACTTCATACTTTTCCAAAAAAGTAAAACTGTTAACCAATAGATCTATGTTCCTCTTTGCAGTAGAACTTTTGATACACATAAAAAGGAATCACGTTAGGTGCATTATTCCACATCTTGCTTTTTTCATTTAACTGCCTATTGTTTTCATCCTCTGTACCAGTATATTTGTAACTATGTGACTCTATGGCTACATCATATTCTGTTGGGTGGGTATGGCAAAATTAACCAACAAGCACTATCCAGATGGATAATTTATGTGGTTAATGCTTCTTTTGTTACTATAAACAATGATATGTTGACCATTCTTAGATATCACATTACCTTCTGATTAGGATGTGAACTCCTCCGTTAGTTACACATATTGTATTAAAGGAACTTGTCTTCCTTGTTAACCTTTTCCTTATCAACCCAAAGAATATTTATGTAAATAGGTGAACTTCAATAAACATTACATACTGGTAATAAATACATTTATATAATTTGTGCGAATACTAGTTGAATAAATTTCTAGCAGTGCAAGCTAAGTCACTTGGTATACACATGTTTAATTTTTTTTGAATTCTTGATCCATATACTAATATGGATCCATTTATTTTTATTTTTTTAATTTTATTATGTTATGTTAGTCAGCATACAATACATCATTAGTTTTTGATGTGGTGATGCACGATCCATTGTTTTCATATAACACCCAGTGCTCCATGTAGTATGTGCCCTCCTTAATACCCATCACCGGGCTAACCCATCCCCCCTCCCCCCTCCCCTCTAGAACCCCGTTTGTCTCTCAGAGTCCATAGTCTCTCATGATTCATCTCCCCCACCGATTTCCCCCCCTTCATTTTTCCCTTTCTTTTCCTAATGTCCTCCATGTTATTCCTTATGTTCCACAAATAAGTGAAACCATGTGATAATTGACTTTCTCTGCTTGACTTATTTCACTTAGCATAATCTCCTCCAGTCCCATCCATGTTGATGTAAAAATTGGGTATTCATCCTTTCTGATGGTTGAGTAATATTCCATTGTATATATGGACCACATCTTCTTTAGCCATTCGTCTGGTGAAGGGCATCTCGGCTCTTTCCACAGTTTGGCTATTGCGGACATTGCTGCTATGAACATTGGGGTGCATATGGCCCTTTTTTTCACTATATCTGTGCCTTTGGGGTAAATACCCAGAAGTGCAATTGCTGGGTCATAGAGTAGCTCTATTTTTAAATTTTTGAGGCACCTCCACACTGTTTTCCAAAGTGGCTGTACCAACTTGCACCAACTTCCCACCAACAGTGTAAGAGGGTTCCCCTTTCTCCACAACCTCTCCAACATTTGTTGTTTCTTGCCTTGTCAATTTTTGCCATTCTAACTGGTGTAAGGTGGTATCTCAATGTGGTTTTGATTTGAATTTCCCTGATGGCTAATGATGATGAACATTTTTTCATTACACATGTTTAATTTTGATAGCTATTGCCAAATTTTCCTCCAAATAGCTGGCACCAATACTAGTTGAAACTATGTATTTCTCCATTCTTTCACAAGCTCTAAATATTATCAAACATTTGCATGTTTCTGCATCTATTTCATAAAAAAATGAGTAATAAATGTAATATATAATTTTTATTTTTATTATTTTAATAATATGTATTATTAATATATACATTTTATTTTATGAAAATAATACTTTCTAATGCTTACCAAGCATTTGTAATTTCTTTTTATTTAACATGTCTGTTTCTCTGGCAGCCTACTTTTCTTGAATCCATTGTAAACTAAAGAAATTAGTTCTTTGTGAACATTTTTCTTGGTGAGTTGTGTTTTTTTCTTTCTTTCTGTGCTTCTCATTCCAATATTTATATGATTTGTCTTCTGCGTAGAGTGTGTTATAGAAATTCTATTTTTTCTCCTACACATTTCATTTTTATAAAACATATATTTATTGACTGTCTTTATGTGGCAAATACTCTTTTGGGTGCTTCACATATATTACTTAATGAAATAAAGATGTTCATCCTTGTAGAGAAATATTTATTGCATCAATAGATATGTGTGTTGATATTAGGAATAACATGGGAAACCCAGCTTAATTTTTCCACAAAATTGGGTTGTCTGCCTTTCAAAAAAAATCTACTGAATTATTCTCATTAATTAGAAATTAATTTTATCATGAATTAAATGTATTCTAATCTATATAGCTCCCTACTCTATCTTAATTTCATTTTCAGTGACAAGAAATCTAGAAGATTCATAATACATTTTAATATATGGAAGTGCTAATCTTTCCTAATTATGAATCTTATTTTAAGATTTAAGGCCCACCTTAATCCAGTATGACTCATCTTAACCAATTACATCTGAAAAGATGTTATTTCTTTTTTTTAAGATTTTATTTACTTATTTTTTTTAAAGATTTTATTTATTTATTCATGAAAGACAGAGAGAGAGAGAGGCAGAGAGAGAAGCAGGTTCCCAAGGAGCAGGGAGCCCGATGAGGGACTCGATCCCAGGACCCTGGGATCATGACCTGAGCCGAAGGCAGATGCTCAACCATCTGAGCCACCCAGGCGCCCGATTTTATTTACTTATTTTACAGAGAGAAACACAGTGAGAGAGGGAACACAAGCAGGGGGAGTAGGAGAGGGAGAAGCAGGCTTCCCATGGAGCAAGGAGCCTGATGCGGGTCTAGAACCCAGGACCCTGGGATCATGACCTGAGCCGAAGGCAGACACTCAATGACTGAGCCACCCAGGCGCCCCAAAGGATTCTGTTTCTAAATAAGGTTACATTCAGAGGTTCCAGATGGCCATGAATTTTGGAGGGGCATAGTTCACCAACACACTAGGCATTATACTAAAGTTTCTTTTTATGTCTATCTGTGTCTCTTTTCAGCGAAAACCACTACCTCTGCACTAGAAGCCACAAATTTGATTTATGGCACTATAGATTAGAATTTTCTCCTCTAGAATTTCATACAAATATTTCTTATTTTGTGTCTGGTATTCCTTAACATTTTTTGCAATTCATTCATGTTGCTGGGTGTATCAGTGATCTGTTCCTTACTAATGCTGAGAAGTGTCCCATTTTACTGATATGCCACAATTTATTTCTTCATTCACGAACTGAGGAACATTTATGTTGTTTCTAACTTTTGTATATTATGAATAAAAGTGCTAGAAATATTCATGCATAGATCTGCAGGTGGGCCCAGGTTTTCATTTTTCTTGGGAAAATTATGATTGATAGTTACATGTTATAAGTATCTTTTACACTATAAGAAACTACCAGACTGTTTTCCAAAATTGTTGCATGATTTTACATTCCTACCAGCAATATGTTACAAGTCAGTTGATGCTGCATACTTTTTTACCATAGGAATTAGCATAATCTATAGTTATATACATAATTATATAAATATCTCCATGAGTCTATGTAAGTTTTATAAAGGAAAAAGAATTGTCTATTTTTAATTTAGTCTAGTAAAATCCCAGGCATGTTGTAGGCACATAATAATTGTTAATGCAGAATGAGCTGAATCTAAATAGTGACCTCAAAGTTGATGTGAGAATATGTTTTCAGATTTTAAAAATAATAGTCTAATCTCTTAGGTTTGATGTTTCTCACAGATAGTAAAAAAGGCTGGTCTTGTCTACACTGCATTTCCAAGCCAAACTTGCGGCTTTAATTGCTAATCTAAGGATACTTGATTGTATATTCAGTGTGCAGAGTCTGGTTTGTGCAGCTCATTCTTTATTTTCTTTTGGCCATAACAAACATGTTCAAACACAAAGATAACCATAATCAACAAAGGTGTTGATTTCCAAATTAGAAAATTATATGAATATGTAGAGAGAATGGATTCAATCCATGAGATTGCCACCTAAAGTGCCTTGAAATGCTTATGATATTGGCACTTTTAGGGGACATTTTACCAAGAACAGTGATAAATGCACTAATTGAACTACTGTTTATACCAGAATATGAGAGGTGTAAGGCAAACAGCTAAATAGTGATTTTGGAGTCAGCACTCCCCTGAAAACCTTCTTAGTTTAACGGTCTTTTTTGCTACAAAACAGTTTTTCTTGGGGGAAAAAAAGTGCAAATGTTTATTGAATAGAATTGTGTTTTACATGATGTTTTTTATACCCATGGCAACACTGAACAATTCAAGAAGTGACTTACTGAATAAAAATAACCATGATTATCTGCTTAGTCACAGGACAGAAACAGCATTAAACATTATAAAAAATGTGTTTGAAGAGATGAAAGCCTCCAAGAATGCTTAAATCATTAATAATGCTATCAGGAGCTACTTTATTAAGTGTGTGGCATGACACTGGTGTTACTCACATTATTTCTTTATGTACCATGAGATCTTTAATATCTGCCTAGAGAATCATAGTAAACTACCATCAATTTACTCACATATACTAAGGCCAAGTCTTGAAACAATGCAGAACTTTTTCTCCCCCTTTACTCTGACATCTCTAATAGACATGAATTCATGGCTTAATATGAGCTTCAAACAAGGAAATAAAATTCCAAAAGAATGCCAGCATTCTTTGTAACTTGGTGTGTGTGTGTGTGTGTGTGTGTGTGTGTGTGTGTGTGTGTGTGTGGTGTATAATATTTGTTACCTTTCTATTAGGGATTTTAAAGAGAGAATATGCTATCTTAAAAATTTTATAGTATGAGCACAAAGGATAGTCAATAAACTAAATGCTTTAGTATACATGCTAAAGAGAATAGCCTGATTGATTTAAAAAATGGTATCATTTGACAGAGTATATAAATTCCCAAAATATTAGGAATTGATAGTTAATTGGTTACCTGTGGGTTTTGTACACATTGGAAAACACTGTATACCCATGATTTAGATTAAAAGGTCTATGTCTATAGAGATAGAAGATTTATGTACTCATTTTTTTAAATTTACTTTTCTCCCTCATGAGATTCTTTTTTCATCTTTAGGAGTGGAAAACCAGATAAGAGATAGACATTGGGTACATTCAGAATATAAGAAATGCAACAAAAGAAGTAAAAGAAAGAAAGATTGGAATCCAGCTTTCTGAGTATTTCAATTAATATACAAACTCTGAGATGTTGTAAATTCAGGACAGAAGTTGTAAAAGGTAAAACAGTTTTGTTTTTTTTTTTATCGGTGTGTAATTTTATATGCTAATATTCTGGTGCTCCAAAGGGATATTTTCATTTGAAGATAATTTTTTTAATGCCTTGCCAATCAGTTGTTTTGAGCAACAGAAAAAAAAAAAAAAACTAGTAGTTACAAGATAGTTCAGGAAATAAAGAAGTGTAGGTAAATAGGATTGAAGCATATGTTAGATGTAAAAGGAAAGTGCCTTAAATTAGTCTGGAGAGAAAAAGAGGAGAGTGACCAATTTTCAGTTATGGTGATGGTAGTTATAGTTTTTCAATGAAATTTCATCTACCCTACATATTTAGTGTGAGTTTTCTACTATAAAGATCCAGGTGTACTGAGGCACATTACCAATAGCAGTAGTGTTGCATTTAAATGCATATTTTTAGGGGATTCTGGGTGGCTCAGTCCTTAAGCGTCTGCTTTCAGTTCAGGTCATGATCCCAGGGTCCTGGGATCGAGCCCCAAGTCAGGCTCCCTGCTCCGCGGGAAGCCTGCTTCTCCCTCTCCCACTCCCCCTGCTTGTGTTCCCTCTCTCACTGTGTCTCTCTGTCAAATAAATAAAATCTTTAAAAAAAGCAGAAATAAATGATATAGAAACTAAAACAAAATAAAATAAAAACAAAACAATCAAAAATAGAATAGATCAATGAAACCAGGAGCTGGTTTTCTGAAAAGATTAACAAAATTGATAAACCTCTAGCCAAATTCATCAAAAAATAAAGCAAAATGAAAAAAAAAAACAAAAGTAAGAAAGAGGACTCAAGTTAACAAAATCACAAATGAAAGAGAAGAAACAATAACCGATACAATAGAAATATAAATAATTGTAAGAAAATATTATGAAAAATTATATGCCAACAAATTGAGCAACGTAGAACTGGATAAATTCCTAAAAATTATATAACCTATCAAAACTGAAGCAGGACATAATAGAAAATTTGAACAGACTGATTACCAGCAATGAAACTGAAACAGTAATCAAAAAACTCCCAACAAACAAAAGTCCAGGACCAGACAGTTTCACAGGCAAATTCTACTGAACATTTGAAGAAGAGTTAATATCTATTCTTCTCAAACTATTCCAAAAAATAAGAGGAAAACTTCTAAATTCATTCTATAAGGCCAATATTACCCTGATACCAAAACCAGATAAAGAAACCACAAAGAGAAATACAGGCCAATATCTCTGATAAACATAGATACAAAAATCCTCAACAAAATACTAGCAAATTAAACCCAACAATACATTACAAAACAAACAACCAAACAAACATTCACAATGATCAAGTGGCATGTATTCCTGTGATGCAAGTTTGGCTCAATATTCACAAATCAAGCAATGTGAAACATCACATTAATAAGAGAAAATATAAGAACCATGTAGTCATTTCAATAGATGCAGAAAAAGCATTTGACAAAGTACAACATCCATGTGATAAAAACCCGCAACAAAGTAGGTTTAGAGGGCACATACCATAACATAAGAAAGGCCATATATGAGAAACCCACAGTTAACATCATACTCAATGGGGAAAAACTGAGAGCTTTCCCCCTAAAATCAGGAATAGGACAAGGATGTCTAGTCTCACCACTTATTTCAACATAGTACTGGAAGCCCTAGCCATAGCAATCAGGCAACCAAAAGAAATAAAAGGCATCCAAATTGGTAAGGAAGAATTAAAACTTCCACTATTTGCAGATGACATGACACTATATGTAGGAAACCTGAAGACTCCACCAAAAATCTAGCACCGATAAATGAATTCAGTAAAGTCATAGGATACAAAATCAATGTACGGAAATCTATTGCATTTCCATACACTAATAATGAAACAGCAGAAGGAGAAATTAAGAGAACAAGCCAATTTACAACTGCACCAAAAATAATAAGATACCTAGAATAAACTTAACCAAAGAGGTGAAAAACCTATACTCTGAAAACCATAAACACTGATGGAAAAAAAAATTAGAAATAACACAAAGAAATGGAAAGACATTCCATGCTCATGGATTGGAAGAATAAATATTGTTAAAATATCTATACTATCTAAAGCAATCTACAGATTTAATGCAATCCCTACTGAAATACCAATAGTATTTTTCACAGAACCAGAACAAACAACTCTGAAATTTGTATGGAACCACAAGAGACCCCAAATAGCAAAAGCAATCCTCAGAAAGAAAACCAAAACTAGAAGTATCACAATTTCAGACTTCAAGTTATACTACAAAACTGTGGTGATCAAAACAGTATGGAACTAACACAAGAAGAGACACATAGATCAATGGAACAGAATAGAAAACCCAGAAATAAACCCACAACTCTATGGCCAATTAATCTTTGACAAAGGAGGCAAGAATATGCAGTGGAAAAAGGACAGCCTCTTCAAGAAATGGTGCTGGGAAAACTGGGCAGTTACATGTAAAAGAATGACTCCAAACCACTTTCCTGCACTGTATACAGAAATAAACTCAAAATGGATTAAGACCTAAATGTGAGACCTGAAGCCATAAAAATCCTAAAGGAGGCACAGGCAGTAATTTCTCTGACATTGGCCCTAACAACATTTTTCTAGATAGGTCTCCTGAGGCAAGGGAAAGAAAAGTGATAAGAAACTATTGAGACTACATTAAAACAAAAATCTTTTGTACAGAGAAGGAAACAATGAACAAAACTAAAAGGAAACCTACTGAACAAGAGAAGATATTTGCAAATCATATATCTGATAAAGGATTAGTATGGAAATATATATATAGAACATATAATACTCAACACCCAAAAAACAAATAATCCAATTAAAAAAATGTGCAGAAGATATGAATAGACATTTCTTCAAAGAAGACATCTAGATGACCAACGGACACATGAAAAGATGCTCAACATCTCTCATTATCAAAGAAATGCAAGTCAAAACCACAATGAGATATTACTTCACACCTGTCAGAAAGGCTAAAATCAAAAACACAAGGAACAACAGGTGTTGGTGAGGATGTGGAGAAAAAGGGATCCTCGTGCAGTGTTGGTGAGAATGCAAATTGGTGCAGCCACTCTGGAAAACAGTATGGGGGTTCCTCAAAAAGTTAAGTACCCTATGATCCAGCAATTGCACTAAGTATTTATGCAAAGGATACAGAAATACCAATTCAAAGGGATACATGCACCCCAATGTTTAAAGCAGCATTATCTACAACAGCTGAATTATGGAAACAGCCCAAGTGTCCATCAACTGATGGATAGATAAGGAAGATGTACTATATATACACGGTGGAATATTATTCAGCCATAAAAAAGAATGAAAACTTCCCATTTGCAAGGACACAAATGAAGCTAGAGAGTATAATGCTAAGTGAAATAAGTCAGCCAGAGAAAGACAAATGCTATATGATTTCACTCATATGTGGAATTTAAGAAACAAACAAATGAGCCAAGAAAAAAAAAAGAGAAAAAGGCAAACCAAGAAACAGACTCTTAACTGAAGAGAACACACTGAGGGCTACCAGGGTGGGGGTGGGGTGGGGGGAGAACAGGTGAAATAGGTGTTGGGGATTAAGGAGGGCACTTACCATGATAACCACTGGGTGATGTATAGAATTATTGAATCACTAAATTGTATACCTGAAACTAATGTAACACTGTATGTTAACTACACGGGAATTAAAATTTAAAACAATAAAAAATTAAAAGACACACAAAGAATATCTTATTTTGTTTTCAGATAATATTATTAAGACTAGATCTAACCCAATTTTTCACATAGGAAAAATAAATTTAATGAGTTACATGCATTCTTCCTTAAAGAAATTCTATGGTTGTGTTTGAAAATTTTAGCACTATAACTTTTAAAATAGCAATATCTTTTCTGGGTAAGAAGATCTTTCTGACCATGTTGTGGGATGAATATCTTAGTAGGCTGTAGGATATGGTCTTACTGTTACATCTAATGCAATGGTTTATCAGCCAAAACTTAGTAGTGTTTGGGGCAAGAGGGCAAACGTTTTTGAACTAGGAGAATTATTAACGCCACATCAAATGAGATTCTCTAGGACAAGGATTGTGTATGAAAAAAATGGCTGGAAAATAAAGAAACCAAATGAATGCTGGATGGCGATAGATAATAAAATACATAATAAAATAATAATAGATAATGATAGATAATAAAATAAATAGACTCACCTAACTTTAGAATTTAAAATCTCTTCCATATGTTCTTTGTTCACAATGTTAATTCTTACATTGCAGCATATTTCTTACATTTCTTTATTTGTTTAACGAAACTATGAAATCACGCTATAAATTATTCCCATTTGCAGTTCAGTGAATATGTCCTTTGTATTGCTTACCCTTAAGCCATGGTAAATTCCTAAGTATATGGATTTTTCTATTTCTTATGTTGCATTTCCCAGATGTATTAACTATATGCTTAAATGAACACACATACAAGAAATATTTCTTGATTATAAATACCAGCATCTGGCTTTTAGAAGACAGAGGGAAATAACCTCTCAATGTCTCAAGTCCTGCCATCAAACAGAAGTTAATCAATTATGAATTTGGCATCCGACTATTGCTTTGTTTTCTAATAACTTTTCTTCTTGAGCTCTGAAATTATTTCAATTGAGTAATAAGAATTTACTTAAATACTACTATATGTCTGGAAATATAAACAAAAAACATCATGAAGTTACATCACAAAGATATATTACAAATCTGGCTATACAAAAAGAGGCTATCTACATAAAAATATAACTTCCTCAGAGAGTTCCTCACCTCTGACCTCAATCTCTCTGAGCTTTCTTATTCATCGCAGGTACATGAGATTTCTTAAAATGGAGCTCCAGTCACAACAACTCCCTGCTCAAAGATCTTCAAGGTCTATATTGAGTATAAATCCAATTAAGTGTAAGTATCGCCTTTGGAAATTAAAACCTTCAACAAAGTGATCCAACATATTTTCTATGTAATTTCCCTGTCTTGCTCATACAAAGCTATGAATGTAGGTAAAGTATGGTTTTCTTACTCTTCCAACATTCTCAGTAGAATCTCCTGTCTCTGCTTCATTCTGTTTCTTTCTTTTCTTTTTTGTTCTATATGTCCTTGTCTCTATCACTTCTTGTAAAAGCCCCAGTCAATCTTTCAAAGTGTTCAAATACTACATTTTTTGAATTTCTGTTTCCTCAAAATGAATATAGTACTATTTCTTTACTCTGACCTCCAATGCCACTGTGAAATTATTTTATCACCCATACCAGAGCATGGGAGATGAACATATTGATTTTCATACTTAAATTAAGCAACTGATAAAATTAAGAATGTAATGTGAAGTATCAAATTAAAGTTCTACTCAGAAAGAGAACATGATTACTAAAAGAAAAAAAAAAGATTCCTTCAAGACAAAATTGTCACATAAAAAGTATCCTTGCACCTGGTTCTTCAACCATGTGTGTAGTTTTAATTGTTGGAAAGTTGCAAAAAGTAAATTTCAGTCAATTAAAGAAACCACATATATACGTTTGTGAAGAAGAAAAGCAGAAGGCAAATTTGTGTGATAATGAGAACCTGATACCATTTGAATGGACGGTAAGAAACGGACAACTGTCAAATATTTGCTGGGTAATGAGTCAGATTTGTTACATCATTGTATTGAATTTAACTGTCTTCTGGAGTGAGCCATTGACAGGGGACAAATGTAATATTGCCAGACTAGAAGAGTTGATTTGGAGAAGAGTCGATGCCAACGATGTGCTCTTTTAAGAAGAGTTCGCTGATGGACAAAATTATTATTTTTTATCACACATAAAAGAAGTTTAGGGATTAAATTTCCAAGCCAGGGTGATTACATGAAATTGTGAAGACTCTTCTTTTAGGCTGCTCCACCTTCTCGTGACTCCAAATCAGAGTCCAGAACTCCAACCATCATGTTCATATAGAAAGTATCAAGGAAGAAGGGCTGAGGCAGGGTGTGACCTCTCTTCTGAAAGAAATGTCTTAGAAATATGTCAAGGCATTTCTGATTAAATCCCATTGGTTACGTCCAATGAGATAATAAGTTCTATGTTCACCCTTAACTAAAAGGGAATTGAAGAGGGCACTTGATATGGTGAGCACTGGGTGATATTCTCAACTAATGAACCATTGAACGTTTTATCAAAAACTAATGATGTACTATAATTTGGCCATTGAATTTAAATAAAAAAATAGGAAAAGAAAGGGGAAAAAAGGAATTGAGACATGTTTATTCTAGGTTGTCATATACCTAACTAAAAATTAGGAATTTTCTTAGTTTTGAAAGAGAGAGCATATATTACAGAATATTTTGCAGTCTGTCAGAAAAAGCCCCTGGGTTTCTTATGAGTGAGAAGGTATCTTTTGATATCGTTGAGAGTATGTTTTTAGTAGAATGATAAAAATAAAACTGTGGAGATGTTAAAGAGGGAATAGTCAGGAAAATGAGATATCACATCCTCAATCAAAGAAGACATTTGCCTATGAAAGAATAACGAGAAATAGGAAGGCTTCTAGGGAGGGCCTCAAGGTTAAGGAAAGAGAAGAGGACTGCATTTTTGAAGGCAGTGCGGTCGGAGCTGTAGGGTACTGTTGGAAACCTGGCATGAGAAAAGATCTGAGAAAGACCTCCTGTGGATACATTTGAAAGGGCATATAGACAGACTAAAGCATGTTGAAAGGAGGAGGGGGATGACAGCTTGGTAGATTCTATCAGATAGCCAATACCTTCTCAGTTTAACAAAAGCCTAAGTCATGCATTATAAGTGAGGGGCAAGGGAAGTAAAATAGTCCATGTGGTGAGTGGATAATGTTTGAAATATAGATACAGAAGTTAAGTAGCTCACTAAATAAAATGAAATTATCAGGCATGCTTCTGAATATCTGCAACTTTTCTGGGCAAGAATTGCCTCACCTAGTCATTGAAGGAAACTCACATACCTATTAAGAAAGTACTTTATTGAAGATTTTACCTGACTTGGCTTGCATGAATATCACACAACTTAAAGATATAAACTCTCAGTAGTCATAGTAAAGATATGTATTTTACAAAACTGCCACTGGCTTCCTACAGGCACTTATTGTTTAATTATGGATTTCTCAAAAAAAAATTCTCATTGAAAATCTTGCTGTCAGAGACGAATTCTTAGCTGCTTTTGCAATGCCATGTTGGCTTCCCAAGCATAAAGCTAGTTACACGAAGTGCTGAAAATTCACCACTAGCTTTTTCATCGAAACTATAAATAGCATCTATATTGTGCCTTGGAAAAACAAGCATGGGTTCAAAACTTGATTAAAAGTTATTTTTTCCCCTTAAACTGCTAAGTAAGTCATCTATAGGCTAAAACTCATAACTTATGTTTTATCCTTAGCAAAGATGAAAGTAATTGGTTTGTCTGACTATGTATCCATCCCCAAAATATTAATGCAAAATATGTTTGGAGGTAGGCTGAGGAAACTTCTAAAAGGTTAGGTGACAATATATCTTTTGGATTAATCTTTAAATAAGATTAAAGGTCCAGTTTTTAAATAACATTCTCCCAATTTTTATGTTTTCTGATCATTCCCTAATTGTTTATAAAAGAGGTATCTGATTTATTGTGATGTATACTATACTCCTGTGGGTATTAATATAAATATGTCCTTTAAATAATCTTTCCCAGATAGGGTGAGCATAATGTTTAAGTAAAATGACATACTTCATTTTGTAATTGGTCAAAAACACCTAAGAAATAGCTGTTCAGATTTGAAAGGTACATGAGTGAATAAATTGCCTCCTTCATTAAAAAAAAAAAAGTTATCATCTTATCACAACGCATTATTTCTCTGATTCAAAGTTTATCATAAAATAATTTAAATCAACACAGGAATGGAGTATTTGTGTATAAGGGATGAAGAAGAAAGACAAAGGGGAATACAACTATAGTTAAAAACCTCAAGCAATAGGACTTGTTTTAATGGGTTATCTTTTCACTTACCCACTCCTACTTATATCCAATAAACCTATTGGAAAAAAAAAAAAAGCCTCTTGATTCCTTTAATATATTTTTCTTTTGAATTTAATGGAATTAAATTCAATTCTATATATTTCTGACCCAAATCCCAGAAAATCTAATCAGAAAGAATCCATTCCCTCAAGAAGATGGGAGCAAATATCTGGTTTTCTTAGAGCTCATATAAAAAGGTGTAGTCAGGACAATACATCATATCCTCACTGAAGGCTCATTTAGAATGAATTTGGAGCAACTGACCTAGAGGAAGAAGGCAGCTGTGCATTGAAGAGACTGGAATCTTGACTCTTTTGAAATAGCAAAAGAGGTGAAAGGAAATAACCCAGACTTTTGCTTGGAGTGTGTGATATGGTCTTTAAAGTGTCATTACCTTGTTATAGAGCTAGCTGTTCCATTTTCTAATTTTGTTGTTGTTGCTGTAGAGATTTATGCTAGGAAGTGGTTGAGGAACTTGTGCTCAGTTTTTAGATAGGGAGAAAAGTTTTATCATGGCAATTACTAAGAAAAAGAGAGGGAGTCGAAAGGATAATTGTTTTTACATTATTTTGGAATTCTGAAAGGAGCTGGGCTAGGGTACATTAATAAATTAAAAATTAAGTTACAATTTCAGAATGCATTATTCTGTTATACCAAATAGCACATTGAATTGTAATTATTTACTTACATTTCTTTCTCATTCAGACTTAGATTGTAAGAGAAAATAATGTGCCCTATTCATTTTTTTAATCCCCAACCTTGGCAAAAATGTCTGTGTAATGAACTAACCTGGCTGTGTTCACCATGTTATCTTCCACACTTTGTTTTGTTCTTTCTTCCTTTTTTTTTTTCCTGTATAGGCTCTTTCTCTTATAATTCACTCTTCTTAATCAGATTTTCACTTTTAGTGAATTTAACTATATGTTTCATTTTATGAGAGTCATTAACAAGCATAGAATGTATATAACAGGAATGAAAAGAATGGGAATGGATATAAAAACTGCTTCTTATGAGAAAACAGTACACAAATGAGTCCAGTCAATGCAGTGGCAGGACACAAATGAATGGTCTTCGAATTCTTGAAGGGCTGTATTATGAGAGAACAGTCTGCGTCTCTTAGCAAAAGACACATTCACAGGGGAGTTTAGATTAATCCAACAGTTGTCCAAATATGCAACAGTTGCCTTTTAAGGTGTGATATTCCTGTCCTGGTGGGGTAAAATGGAGACTGGATTGTCTGTTTACAGGGATATTCTCAAAAGCATTCCTTCCTGGGACGGAGAAAAGAATTTGTTGATTCTCTTACCCATTCCTCTTCGGTATAATAGTTACCTCATCACTTGACCAACTGCTAGCCACCTCATGATAATGTTTATGAACATATCTCTGACACAGACAATTAATAAGCTATTGCCATTCAGTCTCTATATACTTTTATTTGGGGGGTGCAGATATCTTTTTATTGATGGGTTGTAAAGGATCTATATACAAGTACCTTGTCGGATATCTTTCTTGCAAATATTTTTCTCTCATTCTCTGGGTTATCTATTCACTTTAAAACATCCAGTATAGTTAACATATAGTGTTATATTAGTTTCAGGTATACCGTATAGTGAGTCAACAATTCCGTTCATTACTTAGTGCTCTCTATAAGTACTTTTGACAACTATTGTGCTAAGTCTTGGGGCACACAGAGATTAATGAAGGTACTTTTCCGTCTGGATGTCCATAGTTTACAGTGTGAGGAAAGGTAAAAAACATAACTTATGATGCAATAGGAACAATATAAGCAAACGTCCTCTTTTTTTTTCTCTTCTGAATACTATATCTGCCAAAAATATTGTTGTTTTGCAAATATAGGTAGAAAATGAACATATTTATCCCTTGTAGACCTGGGTTCTTCTGTGTTCTGTTTCCAGGAAAGAAAACCCTTGTTGGAATGTTGCTGTGAGAAAGGACTTTTGACTAACCAGACAATATGTACATGTTCATATAAGGAATCAGACTTCACTTCCATATAGATCCAGTGCGTTTTCTAGGATCTGATTTTTGAGTTTTCTAGAATCTGATTCTGGGATGTAGCAGTGGAAGGTAACTTAACCAAGGCAGAAAAAATGTGGCAAAATTAGGCAACAAAATCAATACAAATTTCTTAGAAAAGTGACAGCTTGTTTGTTTAGGAAAGCCAAATATGTATGTTTATTTTCCTATTAGTGTAATATAAACTTGATGGCCAACAGTTCAGTGTTCCCCATTATATATTAATACATTCTTCAAAGGGCAAAACTCTCTTCCAACTTCTGGACTTTGCACTTGTAATTCTCTGTTTAGAAGTTGTATCCCTTCCCAATTCTTTGCTGATAGAACTCATCAGAACTTAACTCTCCTTACCTCTCATAAATTAAGCCAGATCTCTACCAGTTATATAGTTTCATTGCTGCAGACATTGTTTCTTATCATGACTCTCAAATATACACATGTGCGTGTGTGTGTGTGTGTGTGTGTGTGTGTATGTGTGTGGACACACAGTTGGTTATATTCATTTATAATTAAATTATTAATTAGTGTTTTTCTGCTTTATTATATTGCAGACTGTTTTAGCTCAGAGCTTCTAACCTTTTTGTTTACTTTGGTGGGCCCAATCCTCAAGAGAACATTTGGCAAATAGATTTTGAAAGGCTGAAAGGAAGTTTTACAGCTTATTAAGGACTAGTTGTATTAGCACAAAATGAAATTTAGAGGCTGGCCAGCCTTCTATCCAGCAATAGCCAGGTTTTTCATTTCCTAATTATTGCTCAAAAATAGAGTTTTCCCAACCTTCTATAACAGAATGATTCTATTCCCTCATAAAACACTCTTAAACAGAGTTCTATAAATGAATAAATAGATTATTTCTAATATTTTTCTGCACTGGTTATGCTTATAAGATTTATAAATATGGTGAGTATCAAGTATCTTAGTGTTATTTGTTTATATGGAATTAATATTTACATGCTGTGTCACTTTAAATGTATTATAAACAAGGACATTGATTAGCTATCAATATACAATATATGCAAAGGAAAGGAACTTCTGCCAATCAGAATAGTTTTTATTTTGAAAAAAATGTTCAATTCAATGTTTAATGTATTAATAATATGAGATAGAAAGATACATGTCTATTTTTAGTTTTATCTTGAAAACCCAATTACATTAGAAAGTGATTAATTCCATTTGATAGCTAAATAAAAAAAATCATTGCAGGTAAACTGATTTATTCTCATCAGCACTGTTAGCATTATTCATTTCAGTTACAGACACTGTATTTTCTCATCTGTACAAAGGGGTGCTTTCATTAATGAGCCCTAGTTTCTTGCCTGGTCTACCAATCTATGATACTACAAATTTCAGTAAGCTAATTTTATGTTTCATCTACATGCTAAGAAGATCATAACAGAGAAATAGCACTCTAGAGAATTGTATTCTTTGGCTGTTTAAAGTTCTCTGTTAACAAAAATGAAGATAAATGATGGAGAAATCAACTCTTACATCTATTCTATGTGGTTAGTAATCAGAAAAAGAAAATCTACATTCTCCACACTTGATCTTAGCCAAAAGGCCGAGAAGCGATACATTAACATTTTGCTAGAAGACTTTCAAATATAGGTTCTCTGTCTTTTTTGAATAGCTTTTATCAAATCTGTTATTTTATGATGGCAAGATCATCCACCATTTTCACTGAGTATCATGAAATCTTATCTCCCTTACCTGAGGGCAGTGAGGCACTTCTTCCACTATTGGCCACAAGGAAATTTTTGCAGTGGGGCTTGAGTTATAACAAAGTATAAAAAAGAAACCCTTATATCTTTGTATTAAGTATCTGGAGCACGGGCATGTTCGGGATCTGTTTTGTGAATAGTCCCCATCCTTTCTGCATGAGCTGCAAATGTTAATAAACAAGAGTGGTTTAGAAATCTAGATCTGTGGTGTTATTTGTCATCACACACCCCAAATGTCTTCTATTTTATTTTCATGTATAAAGATAAGTTGATTAGGCCAAGTAATAAACTTCATTCTGTGAAGGTAATAACTCATTGATCTCAAAGAGTGTAGATAATATCAAGTCATGTTGCAAATGATTGTCTTATTATTTCATAAGTTCTGGCCTCAGATTCTTTGTGGTTTGGAGCTGCAATAAATCTTTCTCACATATATTATGAAATCAGAAATGATCTCTTTCCGAAGTCTAGGTAATATATATTCTCTCTGTGTGTATATTTCAAGTCCTACATATTATATTCTTCCTAACTAAATAAGTGTACTCAAAATTTCCATTTATTTTGGGACGATAATTTAAATGTTTAGGAAGGGAGCAACTTTGATCATCTTGACATTTTGGTTGTGACACTTTAGAAAAAAATATGGAATTCCAGAATATCTTCAATCCTGGTAATTTTGAAAACTTTCTAAGAAATCTAACAATATAAATTGGCTTTAATTTCTAAAAATCCACCTTGCTTGGTGTTTTTCAAGATATTTTCTTTAGAAAAACTGAAAACAAATTCAAGAGCATTGTATTGCTAGTATTGCCCTACTTGCTGAATCAAGAAAAGTTAATATCTGCCAATCAGATTGGGATTATTTTTACAGATTTATCCCCTGGAAGTTGTGTTTCTGGACCAAGAAGAGTAGTTAATGTCAAGGGAAGAAAATACTGAAAATTCTATTTAATTTGGTTCTTTCTCAATGACTTAGCACATTCTGATCACATTTCTCCTAGATCATTTCTTATCCCAAATTTACATCACTCTATTATTCACATAAAGGTGGCCATATGATTATATTTTAATTATTTTATGGTATTATTAATGATGAAAACGTATTAAGTATTAACAACATGTTCTTCAAAATTAAAGCTTATATCAGTTTTGGGAACATGTTGCAATATTTCCTACAATGTTTGTTATAAACTCTTCATTTATTTCAGATGCAATTACATAATGATCTAATAATGTTAGAGTATATACATTTGTGTGAGCTTACTAATAGCATGATGAGGTCTGTAAAAGGTAAAGAATGTTTGTTTATAATCGTGCTATATACTTTTACCCAGGTTATTGATTAAAGTGAAATCAAGAAGTGACAGTAATTTTTTACACAATATACTTCCCGGAATAAGAAAAAAGATGAGTAAATTAGTCTTTCTAACCCCCAGTAAAATTCAAGCAAGATTGATTTCATCTAAAATTTTCAGAGGCAAGATTTTTATAGAAGTTCAATTACAATATTGTCATTTTCTCGTACTGGATATTGTATTTACAAAATGAATATTATGAATATTTCAAATAAAACATAAGCAGTAATATAATTTATATGCAGCATTATGTTTTACTTGCAAAACTGTCAGACACTTCCATTATGGCTATGAAAATATCTGATGAATATACTTTGTATTATTTAAAGTTTGTGGTAAAAATGAATGATGCTTATTTGATTATATTTTAGTGTTAAGATGAATGAATATTAAGCCCAAATTTTTATGCATCAGAGAATCAGGTTTAGAAAAACTCTAGTTCTTATACTAAACTGCTTGTAAAAGAGTAAAATGTTGAGTTTAGATCAAAACATGACTTTGAAGTACACTTTTTTGCACCTATTCAATTATTTTAATCTGAAGAGTTCTAAAAGAAGATAGAATCCAGATTTAACATACTTTCTTTAATTGAACTTTAACTGTTTTATAGTGGGTATCAAGAAAATGAGAATGAAAGCCAGGTTGAAGAATAATGACAATAATCTTAAACATTTCATAAAGCCCACATCTTCCTCAGAAGAGTCAAATGCAGAAACATTTCTGCTTAAAAAGAAAGAGGGAAAAGGAGAGAGAGAGAGAGAGAGAGAGAGAGAGAGAGAGAGAGATGGACAGAAACAAAACCACAAACATTATCTTTTAATTTAATTCAATAAATCTCAATTTGCACTTACTTTGGAGTACCAGAAAATCATATGTCTTTGTCAGACTTCTTGGTAAGGTGATTATTATGTTCATGAAACAATATAAAGAAAAAAAACACCATCCAACTAAAAGTGTAATCAAATGTCAAAAGGATATCAGAGAAGATATTGGTAGGTAGTCAAATCTATCAACCAACACACGTTTATGGAGATTCTACTACATACTAGTTACAGTCCACGTGATCTGTAAGTGTTTCTAATCTCCACGTTGATACTCATGAGGGTCCCATTTTAACCATTCATCTAGGAGATCATTCATTCAGCAAATATTTATTATCAGATACCATGTTATTTAATGTGGATACAATAATGACAAAAAAAAAAAAAAAACAGTCACTTTTCTCTGCATGCCCTGAATTCACCTTCTACTGTGGTGACATATACTTATCAATAAGTCACACAAAAGTAAATTTATACTGTGAGAAAGAGATGAGAGGAAGCAATGCATCATGCTATAAGATTGTAAATTAGAAAAGCTAATGTATTTAAGGAGATAGGGAAGGCTTTCTTTAAATATATTATATTGCCTCTTTTTTTTAAATAAAAGTTAATCAAATGAACAAAGTTTAGGAGCTGAGAGAAGCAATCCAAAGAGAGGAATATGTAAAAACTCTTGCAGGAAGAAGGTTGGAACTTCTCCCAATATGGGTAACCAGAAGCCATCTAACCCTATACAGAAGAGGAAAAAAATAACACACTAACTTGTTAGCTAAGGTTGGCAGACCCTTGAGTAGTGTTAGTGGTTAAATCTTTCTCTTTGATGCAACCACATTATGGTGACTTTACCATCCAATGGCTCCAAAGGAAATAAGATTAAAGTTCAAGCTGAGGTCACCAGTGTTGAAAATCACATTTAACACTATTCAGCTACAACTGGCATTGTGATATGGGTTCTCACCATCTAATCATGTCTGGAAATTGCTAATTAGAAATAACATTCTTAAACTACAGAAGGATTAGGATATTATTAACTATCAATATATTTTCTGCATATTCTTACCAACTAAGCATACTTCTAAATAATTTATTTATGTGAACTTTCATATATAGTTGTATAGTAGAAAAGAGTCATAATTCAAAATTTTATTGAAAGAGTAGCAAATTTTTTTATTGATGTCTCACTTAAAGGATGTTGAAAAAACATTACCAAGATTTCTGCTGGTTGTTGCTTCCTTCTAAGGCTGAGTCCAAAAGCAAGCTCTATGCCAGGCACACTTAGGGAGGGGTCTCAAGGTATATTTTTTTGCATATCCTTGGCATGAGCCAGAATAGGCTCAACTACACTTTTGACATAAATAATCCATTGTCACCAACCAAGTATCCTCTTGAACACAGTAGTTTGGGAGGTTCAGTAACAAGATGCTTCAAGGCAGACTACCATCAATGGTGTCCATTCTATCCAACAAAATTTCACATGTGCCTGTTGTTCCACATGGAAGAGTGCATGCTTCCCCTTACTATACTCTCTATTGGCTCTGCCAGTTTATTTGCTTGTTTGTTTGTTTTGTTACTATCCAAAGTCTAGCTGAAACAAATTTATTTACTAAGCAAGTAACAACAGATGAGTGATGATTATAAGTCTCTGAAATCATGAAGGAAGGTGAGATGGTTAGGGTTTTTGTTGTTGTTGTTGTTGTTGTTTGTTTTACTGTGGTAAAATATACATAATGTTAAATTTATTATATTTTCATTTTTAAGTTTTGTGGGCAAGTTGGGTCATTGAGACTTATATGCCATTTTGAACTAGGGAATGGGGTGGGGCATGAGTCTTCAAAAAGGAAGGGGACAGTTTACAAGACAATAAGAAAAACAGGCTTTATTCTTTCTTTCTTAAATTTCACTATGTGTTCTAAGGATTAGTGTATTAAAAGCCAAATTTAATTTCTCTTCAAAGTTTCCATAATGTGTTAAGTTGGAAAGCTATCACCATGGACAGCAAGACTGAACACAGGAAAATGGATACCCCTACTTCTCTCTCTTTCCCCATTTTCTCCACTTCTTTGTAACAAGTACACTATAGGTTCTCAGTAAATGTTTGTTGGATAAATTAACAAATGAATGGATGATCTAAAAAAAACTTCCAAATTTTTAAATAAAAATTTTTGAAGGTGGAAAAAAAGAAAAAAGAAAACAGATGTTTAGGAATTAGATCATACAAATAGGTCATACAGATAAAAGTTATGTCTGGTAATAAGTGTCTCTTAGTGTTGGCCCCCCCATCTAAATTATTTTAGGCAGTTAAGGAGAGGTAAAATTTTTCCTGAGTCTGCTGGGTCTTGATGGCTTTCAGCTCAAAATAATCCACATGTCAAAGTAGTATATTATGGGGTCAAGTGTTCTGCTCCCGTTTACCTGAAGGTAAGTAGGTACTAAAACACACACACACACACACACACACACACACACACACACACACACACACAGTGCTGTGGTTATGTCAAAGGAATGGAGGAGCCAAATAATAGAACTCCTAATTGTTCAGCCTAAAGCTGAACAATTTGATCAACGAAATAAAGTAGTAGTAGATTATAATCCAAAGTATAAACTGTGTAGGAAAGTCCCTTGGTAATACAGGTTAATTTAACATTGACATTGATAGTTATGTTGATAGTATGTACACTAGTTGTCACCACAACAAAATAGGAAAAAAACAAAAAACAAAAAACAAAAGCACAGGCAATTTCATCATGATGAAAATGACAGTTTATTTTTGGGATCTTCTTGCCAAAAACATACAATCCCTGTCTAATCATGCGGGAAACACAAGGCAAATCCCCATTGAGGGACATTTTACAAAGAACAAACCGATAAAATGACTACTACTCAAAACTGTCAAGGTCGTTAAAAACAAGAAGTCTGAGAAAGTGTTACAGCCAAGAAGACGCTTAGGAGACATAGTGATTAATTTAATGTATTCTGGGTGGGATCCTGGGACAGAAAAAGAATGTTACATAAGAACTAGAGAGAGGATTTTGGTTAATAATGATGTTTTATTAATTGTCACAAATGCATCATACTAATATAATATGTTAATGATATAGGAAACTGGGTGTTGGGGTATATAGGAATTCTCTATACTGTTTCCACAATTTTACTGTAAACCTAAAACTGGTCTAAAATTTTAAAAACCCACTATTTTAATAAGATTCTATATAAATACCACCTTATGTAAGTTTCCTCCTATAAAGGTCAATATAACACTGTGATTGAATCACCACTGCAAATATTTGAGTAGTAAACAGGCCAGAAGTCCTCAGGTTGCAGTCTTTATACATTTTCAAGCAATAGCCTCGTTTAAAAAATAAACCTAAAACACTCATTTACATGATTTCGTTGGTAAATCAAAGCATTCAAATCCCCCCCGTTAGAGTGATAACTTCAGAGATGAATGGTCAGAGTGAATGCTAACATTTATCTGGTGTCAACCTGAAAATACAAAGCCACGGTGAGAGGCGAGTGAGCACTTATCTTGGATCAAAGAATTGAAATTCGGGGAGCACAGATTCAGGTGGAAACTCGAAAAGTGTCTGGTTTGTAATGTGGAATCATAAGGATTTTTAAGGAAAAAGAATGGGGGCCACAATTACATGAGTTAAGAAGAGAGAAAAAAAGGAGGGCTTTAATAAATTAACCTACACTGGATTATACCTTGATTGACTACTGATTCTCGCTTCAGAAAGTCCACACCCCCTTCAGTCTTAGGATCAGAATGCCCCGTTTACTTCTCAAGTAATTGCTTAAAACAATTGTCATTTTGCCCAATCCAAGAATTTGGTCCCAGTTTCTCCGCAGTGGCCAGTCTGGCTCAATTTTTAAAGGGCACCATCTATGTCCATTTTTCATGGAGGGAACTATAAGGAATCAGTTCTTTTTTCCCATTAGATCTGAATCTGAGACACTGAGGCTACTACTGCTACGCACATTTTTGTCACCACAACGGAATAGGAAAAAAACAAAAAACCAAAACCAAAAGCACAGGCAAAAGAAAGGAACACCACCAACTGAGAAAGAAGAAAATTATGTTAGTTGTATTGTTTATGCCCCGATGTGAGATGATATTTGAAGTCTCTCCCTAGGCTTGTCATTTATGTAAGCCAATATGTTCCTTTTATTTTGCAAAAATTAGCTTGGGCATATGTCTATACAAGAGTCTTAACTTGGGGCGCCTGGGTGGTTCAGGCAGTTAAGTGTTTGCCTTTGGCAACACTTGGGATCAAGCCTGGGATCAAACCCCTTGAGATCCAGTCCAGCCTCTGGCTCCTTACTCAGCAGGGAGTCTGCTTCCTCTCCCTCTGACCCTGCTCCTGCTCACTCTTCTTTCAAATAAACACATAAAATCTTGAAAAAAACAAGAGTCTTAACTGCTACAGAGAGATTAATAATTGAGCAAAAGAAAGAAGTTCAAGTCATTGTTCAAAATTAGTTTCCTTAAAAATCTCTGACTTTTCCATATTTAATAAAGTCTAGTCATGTTTCTATTTCTCTTCTCATCTCTTCACTTCTTTTTTTTCCTACCTCCCACATTCATATTTATTTCTGCTGGTGAGTAAATGATGTCTCTTCTGCTGTTTTTATCTCATCTTCTACCTCATGGAGCTTACTTACTTACTTTGCTGAAAACAGAAACAAAACAAAAACAAAACATAGCAAAACAAAACAACCCAGAGTTACCTGAAAGGAATTCTGGTGACAACAATTAAGGTACTCCATTTTTCACCTGCTTCTTACTACACATTGTTGTTGATTTATTTACATCCACCAATAAACTATAAACTTCTTTAGAGCAAAGACCCTGTCATATCTGAGTTTTACTATCAATCTAGAGCATACCATATTCCTTGATAAATAAGCAATATTTGTGGGGTTATACATTATTGTCTGAGAGCAGACAAATAAATAATAATGTCTAGTGAAAAGATATCTGAACAGACTTGATTTTGCTGTGATGTTGCTGTACTTTCTTTATGTAAAATAAAATAAATAATCCATTTTCTTCTTTTATGAAATAAAGTATTCAGGCAAAAAAAATTTAACTACTACAATTCTAAAATCTATGAATCCAAGCAGCTTCTACTTCTTTAGCTATAATTTGGTGACTACAGTTTTATGCAAGCCACAGTATTCCATTTTCCTCTATTCACCATTGTTCTGACAATGCACAAAGACTGGGGATTCCAACAGTATTCTTAGAACAGCATGTGCAGTATTATTCACTTGCTAGCTCTAATTCTTCTAGAGCCAACATGGAAAATGGGAACACAATCAGTGTCCTGCCAGGTAGCTTCCATAAGATCAAAATAAAAATAGTTATTCAGGAAAAGCATTATTCTTACTGATATTGAAGTCAGAGTTGATTTTGTTTAATGCCTCCTCCTGGAAGGTGGTATCAGGGAGCAAATACTCCTATCCCCTTCAAGATCCTTCTGATCAGTGTAAGAATCCAATTGACATAAGAAAGACTAACAGGATAAAATCAGATTTAATAGCATATGTACAGGGAACACATACAGACATGGAAATTCCGAAGACAGTCAGGCAAAATGGGGTATAGACGTCATTGTGAACCAAGGAGGAGGAGGGAGGGGGCTGGGACCTCAAAGGGTCGGAATACAATTCACAAGAACATGAAAAACAGTAAATGTTTGGTAAGCAAATATTTGTGGGCCACTGGAAAACACTGGGACAGAGGTCTTTGATCAACCTTGCTAGGTTCTTCCCTGTCTGTCTACTATACCTAGTTTATTTCATAATGTATCTATGGTACTAACTCTCTTCCTGGAGCACATTCTCTATCTGAATTGTTTTAAGACAATTGAGTGGGGCAGGTAAAGAGCTTTCCCTGAATCTGCTGAGTTTTGATTGATTTTTAACTCAAAATAATCTTCATACCAAAGTGGCCCATTTGGGACATCCTTCCCTTGGCCCCTATATTGGGTAGAGAGACATGGGTTAATTTATTATTTACTATTAGCATTCATAGACTATTTAAAAAATATATATAGCAACAGAAAATAATCTGATGGCACCCAACTGAACAAGCAAGTAAAAATAAATGACAGTAATACATTTGATTTCACAAATGCATTTTTTAATGCATAAGATTTTTAAAATCCCATTTTTTACCCATAAAATGAGAAAAGGAACTGTATCTTTTAGTCTTACTGAGGGAAGCAAATGAAATAACACAACAAAGTACTTAGAGTATGGCCTGGTTAATTGTCAAGTTTCAATACCTGTTAGCTAGTACCTAATATGATTAAGAACAAGTACCCAGATTTTGGATGATTTGATTTTACACCAAAGTAATTTTTTTAAATGCCTGGAATAATATTTACAGTATCTAGAAATAATTTCTTTATTTTGCTGGTTGCTAATATCTCAGTGCCTTTAATGTATTAACATGCTGTTGGAGAGATAAAATAATTTTCCCTCTACCCTTCTAGGTTCTTGGCTGAGATGCACCTGTAATTAAAAAAAAAAAAAAAAGATTAATAGGAGAAAAACAAACAGAATTTTAATAACATGTATACCACCTATATATGGGAGATGCTTAGGAAAACCGAATAACTCCCCAAAATGTTCTAAGCTGCCTCCTTAAATAACATCTTCAACTAAAGGAAAAAGAAGATATTGGAGGTGAGGAGTCAGTTATGAGAGGTTAATAGGAAAAGCACAGTAAATAAAGGCAAGGATGTTATGCAGATTTAAGTCATTGCCTTCTCCACAGATAAGAGTTTTAGAAATTTAGAGTCGTTTTTCTCTTCCTGCTACAGAGAAGAGACACCCTAGCAGATGGAGATTGTACATTTCCCTATGCATGTAAATGTCTCTTACAAAAGGGTACCTTCTCAGTTTTTAGATCTTCTCCTATGTCAGCTGTTTCTTAAAAAAAATCATCCTAAAATAATTTTTATGCCAAAGAGGCATAGTTTGGGGTGATTATATTCTGCTCGCCTTCAGTGCTTAGATCTTCTGGAGAAGCTATGGAGTACATGGACACAGATTTCCTACATGTGTCTGTTTAAAAACCCATTTTATTCAGAGCATCCAAGAATTCCTTAGAATACATTTAGGACATTCTCACTAGAGGAATGGATGGATAACATATCCTTCACAAAATCCACCAAAGATCTTATTTCTCTCAGCCAATTTTTAAAAATTGAATTATAGTGAAAGAAAAAAAAATCATCAATGGCAAAATCTTCACATCAAGAACAAAATTATAGAGTAAGTAAGACTAAGATAAGTCATAACGTTAGATGTGGAAGATGAAGAATTGGTATAAAAACGACCTCAAGCTAATTTTACGGACTTCAGTTCCTGATCTAGACTATAAAACTGGCCAAAATGTCTTAATACTTTTCTTCTTCCCTAGTGTATATGAATCCTTCATAACCAGAGTTACATGTTTTATTGGTATCTCACAGGTGGCATGTCTACTCAAGTTTAACTTACAGTATCACCTGTTTTTAACTCAATTCCTCCTAATTGACTTATCTTATAAAGTGATTGGAATTGAAAGTAGGTTGTGGATTGAATCTATGGCTTTCAAATTCCTGTGATTTGTGTGATTCATGGCACAGAATCATTAGCCCCATCTAGAAGCCTATTAGAAATGCTGAATCTTTGGCCCCCTCCTCAGAAAAACTGAGTCATAATCTACATTTAACAAGATATCTAAGTGAGATGTACGTACCTTGAAGTCTGAGAAGCACCACTTATTAAAAATTCAGATTCTTGAGTTGCATCCCCAGAGATTCTGTTTCAGGAAGTTCCCAGTAGTGTCCAGGAATTTGCAACTAATCACCCTAGTTGATGAAAACTCTGGTGATCCAGAGACAACACTTTCAGAAACATGAGTTTATTGTGAGGGTCATCTTAGGTGTATTAAAATAAATATGTAGGGAATTCTAGAAACTCAGCTTTTTACACTAAATTAAGGCATCTCAGATGGTATGCACAGTACTCCCAGAGCTGGGGGAATGGTTTTAGCTGAGGCTGTTTTCTTTAATGTTCTACACTTCCTGTACTGATACAGAAAGCCAACTCAGGAGCAGTGGACATTATAGGCCCAGGCCCAGTCTCAGCAAATGCAAAATCTACTTTGATGATATTTCTCATGTTCATTTTGTTCCATGAAAAGGATAGCTTGTGGGCAAAATAAGAAAGAAGCTTATAATAGCATTCAGTTAAATAACAATCCCATTTTTCGGTTCACCCCTGTATCTACTCTGATCCTGCCCTTTATTCTACTCTCTCCTTTAGCCAATCTATAAGGGACCCAGAAAAGTTCTCTGTTGTTTTGAGTTAGAAGTGCCTGATTTGATACTTCCCTTACCATAAAACCATGTAGTCATGAGAGTAACACAGAGGTGAGGGAGTAAAATTCCCCTCAAGTGCTGTAAAAATGTGATACTATTAATTCCCAGTCCCAACCCCACCCCAAAGCAAATTAAAACTGCTGTGTTCATTCGCTTCTGGCAGGAACATAAATGGGTACAACCTTCCTGAAAAGCAATTTGGCATTATGTTTCAAAAACCTTTAAAATGTTCATACTCTTTAAACTAGCAATTCTCTCTCAAGTAATTTTTCCTAAGGTGATGCGAGCAAAGATTTATGTACAAAGACCTTCATGGCTATGTTATTTGTAGGAACCAAAAAATGGGACATTATCTTATATTCAATAATAGAGGAGTGATTAAATATTGTGGTAGACATATGGTGGGGGCATGAATAATTATGTTAATTGATCTATGACAGACTTGGTAATTAGCAAAAAGTTCGCCCAGTGTCTGCTCTAAATGGGAGAATGAAAGCTTACATGGATATGGATTGGATAAGGCAGAAAGCTAGTGGAAAGAACACAGGGTTTGAGTTAAGATGAACAATGTTCTAGTCTAGGCTTCAGGATGTACAAACAGTGGCATTACATCTAGTAATTTATCAGCTCCGAGAGTCATCTTTTTTACCTGAATCATGTGAATACAACCTACCTTAAATGTTTTTATGTGGCTGAACATCTTCCATATATAAAAGTTTATTTTAGCGACAGTGTTGTAAATGTGTTAGTTGAATGATATTGCTCATGAAGATCTAGAACCCAGAGGGAAAACCTTAGGTTGGGAAAATTTGTAGGATACAAGAGTTCTGCAAGTGATACTGGGAAAACTTAACAAAGTATAGATGTACTAAAGAGATACATTTATTACAGTATTCCTACACTTATCAGGGCCACTGATGATAGCAGGGAATCTGTCCCTGAATATGGTTTATAAGTGTTCAGAACAAACATGCCCATTTTCTCCACTTTTGGTCTGTGTTCTTGTGTTATAGTTGATTCTAACTGCAGCATTCAAAGTGGAGGTATGATTTAGGCCTGGCTCAGGTTACGCGTGACTGTAGTTAACAATACTGTATGACATACCTGAAGGGTGTTAAAAGAGTAGATCTTAAATGTTCTCACTACACACACACACACACACACACACACACACACACACACACACACACAAATGGTAAGTATGTGAGGTTTAAATATGGTAACTGACCTCATTGTGGTAATAATTTCACAATTATATACATGTATCAGATCATCACATTGTACACCTTAAACTTATACAATGTTATGTATCAATTATATCTCAATAAAGCTGGGGGGGGGAATGTTGAGGGCTGGGCAATGACCCAACCAGAGAAAATAGTTTACAAGGACTCTTTTGTTAAGGTTGTTGAAAGAAAAGATTGCCAGCCTTCTGCCACCAGGCTTAAATTTTGAAGCACATACTTCGAGCTCCTCCCAGCCAGTTTGCTATCATGTAGCACCTGGGCGTAAAATCAGTGTGGGGGAGAGCTTTGTCCAAAGATGGAGGGAGCTGGGTTCTTGTGACTTCACTTGAATTAAACCTTCCTCTGCATCGAACCTTTCATGGTATTTGAATAAGCCAGCAAAAATGTTTCTATCACTAGCCAGTTTGTGTTTGTTTTTCACCCACCAAGTGTCTTAACTGATAATATAATATATAAATATTAGTTATTATTAAATGTATTGTTTTCATGACACATAAATGTAAAAGGACATTCCTTTCAAAAAGGAAATTCCTTCAAAAAAAAGCTGCTCAATGTGCAAGAGCATTTAAAGTAGCCAATAGAACACTTGTAGGTATTAATTTGAGCATGTGGAATAATATGAAAACTATTAACATGAAATCACATAAATCAATGGAAACCTCATACTTAGCTATATTTATTTCAGGTACTTTGTCAGAAAACACTCAGGAACAACAGACAGTGTGTTCAATTGTTAAATTAAAAGTGCACAAATAGATTGTGTATTTGTTTAGGAATACAGTAGCAGTTTTTGAAAGTTCATAGTTCAAAAAAAAAATCAAAGCCAGTTTTTGAAACTGGCTGATGATTTGATGATCAATTTGAGGAACATAGAAATATAAATTCATTAGCAAACACTTTTTAAAAATAAATATCCAGAAAAGCCCAGTATAACACCATATGACAAGTTATAAAATGCCTGCAGATGCTAATTTTGCTTATATTTAAGAAATCTATAAAATTTCTCAAAAAGAGTTAAAGAAAATAAGAGAAAACAAGGGATAAATTAATTTAGTGACTGTATTGGGAGACTCTGTGGTCCAGTGGGAAGGTTTGTGACTATTTCTGTTGCATGAGAATCAGCATCTGTGAACCTCAGTTTCCCTATTTGAAATCACATGATAATTAAAGTTGTCCTCAGTGTTTGAGCTTATTCACATGAAGTGCAGAGGGCAATGCCTAACCAACTGAGCCACCCAGGCGCCCCTTAGAGGGCAATGCCAAGCATACATGGCAGCAGCTACTGCTAGGTACTCGATGAATCTTAATCTTGTCTCTTTCCAGCAGTGCTATAAACATGTGATATTCTGACATTTGGAGGAAATCCTAGAACTCATTTACTCTTCTATTAATTCTGTATCTTCTCCAAATCCAGCACTTACACAATATTCTAAAAGGATAAAAAAATTCAATATATACTTCTAGGAAGACCTTTCACATTTGAAATTCACTGAAAATGTACTGACAGCTCACATAAAACTGGTAGAATTTTCTTATGGATAAATGTGGATTAAGCTATTTGAAATGAAGAGTGTATATTCCAGAGGAAACAACTTCGTAGCAGGGTGCTCAAGATGCTGAGAGTAGGCAGGGGGCAGTTAAATTCTGTGAGTGATCTGGAGGATACAGTAGATAGTGAGGTGTTAAATTTCTGCTGATCACCACAAATTATTTAGGTTAGTGAAAAAACATGCGGGATTATGAAGAAATCCAGAAGGATCTAATTAAATTGGGCGATTGGGCAACGTGATGGCAGATTAAATTTAGTGCAGATAAGTGCAAGGTAATGCATATTGCGGAACATAATTTAAACTTTCCATGCACACTGATGGGTTCTGAATTAGCCTGAACCTCTTAGGGAAAGCATTTAGGAGTCATTATGGATAGTTCAAAGAGAAAGCTGCTCAATGTGCAAGAGCATTTAAAGTAGCCAATAGAACACTTGTAGGTATTAATTTGAGCATGTGGAATAATATGAAAACTATTAACATGAAATCACATAAATCAATGGAAGCCTCATACTTAGCTATATTTATTTCAGGTACTTTGTCAGAAAACACTCAGGAACAACAGACAGTGTGTTCAATTATTAAATTAAAAGTGCACAAATAGATTGTGTATTTGTTTAGGAATACAGTAGCAGTAAGACACAGATTTAATAAGCTCAAAAAATAATGAGTGGTTCAGCAAAAATCTTTGGAACATTTTTTTTTCAGTAAGTACTAAAATATGAGGATAAGATGACATTGGGGGAACTAAAATCTACATTTTAACAGAAATACCTTTAATATGACTCCGAATCAATCTGTAATTCACTATTGAAGTAAATCACTGAGGCAAATAGCTTGGCAAGATTCACAGGGATTAGACGTTTATATGACTATGAATAACATTTGCAGCTACTAGCTATACCAGGATCAGATGCCACAGCATAGATCACTCCCTTTGCTCCACAGTTAAAGAAATTATCTCAGAGGCTCAGGGGAGATTTGTTTTTCTTGGTTTAATAATGTAATTCATAAAAGACTGGAAAAGTAATGTAACAATTGGTCATTATGTTATTTATTTTAAAGAAAACTATTTTAGGTGTCATTCCACATGGATTTATATTTTTTAAAAATAACTCGGTGCAGTCGTGTATATTTAATCAGGAGTAAAATTGCTGATGTAGGTATTACCCACCTCGTTGTAGGGATCATGGCGAAAATTTTAGTTAAAAAATAACTAAATAAATATAAGTGTAAAAATTTTATAGGCATTATTTTTATGGTTCATTCATTTGATAAATATGTACTAAGCCTATACTTTGTTCCAGGAAGTATAGAAGTTTAGTAACTTTTGTGAGGTTAGCTAGAAGATACAATATGAAAGCCAGAAACAGCACTACCTTCTAAACTGTAAAATGATCATGACTTTCCAGTTCCTTAAATTAGCCTTTTATCTATAAAATCTATACTCTACTGACTTGGAACAACTCTTTTGTATACAAGCATAAAGGCTAGACATTAAAAGCGGAGATCTGAATTCCTTTAAACACATTCATTTGTTAAAGCTTTTCACATTGGAAACTTGTTTAACCTTTTAAACCTCAGTTTCTTCATCTGTAAAAATGAGGATGTTATGCATTTCTAATGTAGTTATGAAGATCAACCATATAGAGTTTGGTAAATTCTTAGTGTGTTGCCCTATGTTTAAGACAAGTAAGTCAAATAGTGCTAACTCTACTAATTTTTATTGTCTGCTTTTTGATATTACTCTACAGAAAAGTTAATTTAACCTATATTCCTAAATCCATAATGCTTATTTGTTAAGTCTAAGTCTAAGGTATAACATTATGAAAATATTTTTCCTCCCTCTTGGTTTTACACATTAATTTATAAAACTGTTAATGTGTATTTATATTCATATAAGTAACCTAAATCTAGATATTCATATAGAGTTACATCTTTACATAAATCACAGAGGGAGATATTAACATCCCTCATAATTCTTTTTCTAATGGTTAAATAATCACTGCATTTACTTCTTCCGCATCCTAAAATATAACTTTGAGTCTGGAGGAACTTGCTGTTCTAATGGAATTATGTAATCACAGATCCTAATAATTGGAAGGGTCTATAAAATCAACCAATTTGATCTATTAATAATAATAATAGCTACTTTTTTTTCAGAGCTAACTATGTGTAGTCATTGTGATAATTATTTTACAGTCTCTCATTGAATTTCATTCAAGCCTCACAACACCCACAAAGGTCATTAACTTCATTTTTCAGTAGAGGAATTTGAAGCTTAGAGATGTTAAGTATGTAGCTCAAGGTCACATAGCTATAAAATGTCTTAACTTGGACTTAAATATAAGTCCATCTGTCTGCCTGTCTCTGTGTCTTTCTCAAAATGGTGGTCTTAAACATAATGCTGCCTGTTCCCTGATAGTTTTCCTCTATAATACGTACGTCAAATAGTATTCCTACTGATCTTGTTCCATCCTGCAGGGTTGCAAAACTCATTACTTGTAGAGACAGTTCATTTTATCTTTGGACCCTTTTGTTCTTATGCTGGAATTGTTTTCCTGTAGTTTGTAATAATAGGTTCTGGTTCTACCCTGGAAGAGATTAATACCATTCATAGTAAATCAACACTAAAATGTTTGGTTAACAGCCACAGTTTAAAAAAAAAATGTTCTTAAAAATTTACAAACAATAAAAGAATATATCCCTGTTTCAAAGTTCTCTTAGCAAAGCTTCTCCAGCTAGGAACAAACGCTTGCGGTATAGAAATTTGAAAATATGTTTCAGTGTTAATCTGAAGAGAGCGACAAGGTTGAGTTAGCCATAAATATGAAGTAAACATTAGTTGCAGTAGTGCTAAGATAAATGTGAACCAGATTACAGGAGACATGCTGGGAAAGGAAGATTATCAAGGTAGTAAAGTTTCATAAAATCAGAGGGAACAAGCGATGAGGAGAACAAAAAAAATAAGCTCTAGCTTAGATGGTGAAGGGAAATAATACAAAAGTTTCCTTAAGGAGAGAAGCTCAGAAAAGGGTAAGACCATTTTATTAAGAATGCTAGGGGAAATATCTAAGAAGTATAAAGCAATAGTGCTGAATTTTCGTATCACCATTAAAACATCACAAGTAACATGAACCTCACAACTATGAAAGAAAGAATAATAATAAAAATCAACGAGAGGACAAAAATATGCTTGTAAGTTCTGATTCCAGTATACTTGATAACCCATATTTATACAAAACCTGTAGTAAAACTGTTTTTCATTAACAATGACAACTGTCCTACATGAACAGTGTAATTTGTTGTAAGTATAAATAAAATATATATATTAAATAATATACATAAAATGATAAAGATTATATAATATATATAATATATAGCATATGTATATATATATAACATAAATATTACATATATTATTGTTATCAGTCAGGGTCTAAGCAGACTAAAAGAAACTGTTCTAACTACTTCAAATAGAAGGAATTTAATTCAACCATACTACCTCCCCTCCTCTGTAATTTTATCCAAATGCATGTCTTACAATATTTAACTTGCAAATTTCTCACTGAAGCCTAGACTCTTCCTTGAAATGCAAACTCACATATCTAACTAGCACCCAACATCTCCACTTGGTTGTCCTAAATACAAATTGTTGTAAAATTAACTTGTTCTAAAGAGAACATTTTATTCTTCTATCTCCAAATCAGCTTCTTGTAGTCTCTTCCATCTCTTATTGATTTTGGTTTTTCTCTACATCTCAAAAAGCCGAACACTCAACCATAATTCTGTTATATAGTTAAGCTCTCTGCAACAAATCTATTAACTAACATCACCTTTCAGCTCTACTCCCGAACTATATGTAGAATATAAGCAATTTCTCCTCTGTTACTCCCAATCTCAGTCAAAACCCCCTCATTCACTGGGTGTTATATGTAAGTGGTGAATCACTAAATTCTACTCCTGACAACAATATTACACTATATGTCAACTAACTAGAATTTAAGTAAAAATTTGAAAAAAAAACCTCATTTCTCACTAGGATCAGTGCAATAGCTTGTTAACTAATCTATTTCCATTCTCGTCTCTTTACAGATCATCCTTCACACAGTAGCCAGAATAATCTCTAAAATGTAATTAAGATTATATAACTCTCCTGCTTATGATTTCCTATTGCACTTAGCATAAAATGTAAACTCCTTAATATGATCTATAAAAAAACATACAAAGATAATAGATATCCTATAGATAGTTTATCCCTAATCAGATTTTTCTTTTCTGGACATAGAAACAATAAATCACTAAATTTACTGATCCATATATAGGTCTCTTGACCTAAAGGCCTCTATTGTCTTCTTAAACTCAGTATTTTTTTTAAAGATAACTTCTTAAAAAATCCAAAGCATTTAAAAGCAAGCAGTGCAGCCCCATATCTTAAATTCCTTGAGAGAGAGCCTAGCAGTGGAACTTGAACCAGCTCTCCATTAACAGAGATATGCCTTTATGAAAAGCAAAAAACTAAGTTTGTTGGTCTTCCAGCTATCATTTTCAGCACCTAATGATGCAACTCCAAGGACTTCAGGCCCAAAAGCAATCTCACCCCCAACCCCATATTAAAAGCAAAAAAATATCAAATGGAGATGAGAGAAGTACATGAAAGATTACCTGTGACTGTGGCCTGCTGCCACTTGGTAGGACAATCAACATGCATGGGGGATTAAGCTATATAAACTCAGTTGAACTGAATCAGCTGTCTTAATGGGCCAGAAAATCAACCAGTCTGAGTGAAAAATTCACTTGAAATGGTTGACTGGCACTAGTTGAAGAAGCAACTGAAATTTGTGGAATCCTTAAAATGCCCCAACCATCTGAGTGCTTGCCATAGTCTAGACATAGCCTTAGGGGTTCTAAACCAAACACACACACACACACACACACACACACACACACACACACACACACACACACAACACAATTGCATCTTCTTAATCTCTAAAAACATCCTTTAAATTTTCAGTGATACCCATCACCATGCAAACCAAGGGCAGATGGACCATTACTCTGAACAACTTACGTTTTTACTTCATGAAGAATTTACTCAATGGTCTTACATATTTCTAAGTATCTTCCTTTATTATAATAATAGATACTACTAGAAGCACTTCGCTTTTTATATTGAGTTTCACATGCAATATCCCAAGACTTTTTAAATTAAGGTTATTCTTACTGTTCAGAAGAGGAACCTGATGCTCAGATATGATAAATGACTTGTTCAAAACCACACACATACCACACACATGTAGAATGATGAAGCTGGGATTCAAATCGAGGCCGTTGGAAAATCTATCAGGTCACATTTTTTCTTCAAAATCCTCATTCTTAATAACCAGAAACCGTGATAGTTTCTCAACTGTTTGCCTACAAATAAATAAAGCCAGGCTGTAATGCCCGTCTATTAAGCAGACCTCACTATAAGAATCCATTAATTTATTAAGTGACTTGTAGGATTAACTATGACTTGATAGTCCAGGAAATTCTGAGTCAAGCCCATATTTACCATGACTTAATAACCCCCCCCAAAAAAGGAAGAAAAGCTCTTGTGCATGTAGGTGACTTTGTCCTAAATTATGCATTTGTATATAGATAAAATTCTTATAGCTGCCACAGTCCTTCATGCTGAAAAGCATCAAAATGCTTTGCAACGAATCAAGTTCTATCTTGAATAGAGTAAATAAATAGTTCATTTGAGTAGAAACTATATTGTCACTCCATCAGCAATTCGCATTTAAAAATGTGCATTACTTATTCAGCTATTTGAAAGATGGTATTAAAGAAGAGCTATTTTGTAATTTTTTTCATCTACTACAAGCCTTCATTTTTAAACCTATAACGTTTTGTGTTTTTAAGGTCTCAATTACCATTTTAAAATGTGCCAGTCTATCTTGAGTTTCTCAGCAAGTTTCTAGGCCAAAGAAAACACTAATCCTTTCAATTTATTGGGAATCAATGTTTAATCCTCTTTTTTGTTCTCATACTTATTACAAATCATAAAGAATTCTGAGTGTCAGTTTAAGAAGTGAAAGCCTTATGTAATATTCTTATTACTTATTGATCATTTTAAATTAAAAATTGTAGTACTTTCTATTTGAAAAGTAAAACAAAAAATTATGTTTCATCTAAAAATCCTTCCAAAACATAATAAGAAGAGTGTGCTTATGGGAATGTTTCATACTATATTTTAAAATCCATAAAAATGAAGTCCATTATTAGTTAAATTCATGATGATTATTTCAAATTTTCATAATAAGCAACATAAACTTTACTTAGCTTTACTAGGAATGAAGAACATGGAGAATATGCTGATGGATATTTGAAAGCAAACTCTAAAATAGTAAAAACATTCTAAAATTATTTTATGTATAGCCCTTTCAAAACTTTAAAGCTCCATAATCATTTTAAAACTTCAGATAACAATAATTTCTTCATATGGTTCAAAATCTCTCAAAAGTTCCAAATTAATCTATTTTCTTATATTTCTATAAAATACTAAACTAATACAATATATCTTCCTCAGATTGATATATTTTAAGTGTGTTGAAATTATAGGAGATTCTATATAGACATTCATTTTTATTTTATTTTTAATATTCCTTTATACACATACATATATTTTTATGATGACATATTCATTAGATTATATTATTCTTTTGTTTGTTCTCTAAACAAATACTTATTAATTACAAACCACATGTCAGGCATGGTTTAACATCAGAGGACAAAGTTTACAAAAATGCCATCGCCCCTTAAGCTCCATTCTACAATGGAAAGCAGACAATAACAGAAACCAAAAAGGAAAAATATGTTATGTTTATGGTAATAAAAATGCTGTGGATAAAAATAAAGCAGGGAAGAGGGAAAATCATGGGACACAACACTATAAATCAATGTGAGGATCTTGGCTTTTGCACTTATGCAAATGGGGAGCCTAGAGAGGGAATTGAGCAGAGAGAGACACAACGGACAACTCCATCCATTGTGTTACAGGCAGAACTGAAGTGTGGAAGAGTAGACAGGACTATTTAATTGATGTTGCACACTATTGACCTCTTCTACAAGTCTGGTGGCAGTGGAAATAGGAAAAGTGGTCAGATTATGAATATAGATTGAAAGCAGGATATATAGGATTTACTGATAATTAAATATGGGATCCAAGAGGAAAAAAAGCAAAAGCAAGGATAAAATTATGGCATTGTCAAGACTGCAATGGAGAGGTTGTTTTAAGCCTCAGAACTAGATGGGATAACCAAGAGAATGGATATTAGGAGAAAAGACAACAGGTTGAATATTCTAGCCTGGAACTCTCCAGCATTGCAAGTATAGTCAGATGTGGAAGAAGGAGTTGCCATATCAAAAGACAATCTATTAGTAAGAATTTAATCCCAGAACCCAAGAGAAAAAAAGTTTTTGGAAAAAAAAGGAAATTATCTAGTAAGTTAAATAGTATTAATTGATCAAGTAAGAGGAAAATAGAGGATTGGCCATTGGATTTATCAATATGAGGGCCATTCTGAATTTAATAAGAGTGTTTTTGGTGATGTGCTAGAGAACATGAATAGGACTTTGTGGAATTTTGCTCTAAGAGGGGATAGGGTGTGGCTGGAGGCAGCAATAGTCTCAAAAGAGGTTGAGAAAAGAGGGAAAAAAAATGATGATGAAGACTAAAGAAAGAGAATTGGTAGGGTTGGGGCACCTGGGTGCTCAGTTGGTTAGGCGTCTGCCTTCAGTTTTGGTCATGATCCCAGGGTTGTGGGATTGAGCCCCAAATCAGGCTTCTTGCTCAGTGGGAAGTTTGCTACTCCCTCTCCCGCCGCCATTCCCCTCCTTGTGCACCCTGGCTCTCTCTATTGTTCTGTCAAATAAATAAATAAAATCTTTAAAAAAAGAAAAGAAATTGGTAAGGTGCTTTTGTTACAGGGTCTTTTTCCACGAAGTTGAAGAATGAATCTTGCAGACACAAAAGGGTGAAGTGATAGTTTATTAAGTTAAGTTGAGAACACAAAGATAAAGAGCTCTCTAGAATGAGAGGGGAATCCCAAATGGGTTGCCACTGTGGGCTTTTATTGGCTGTGTTTTATTGATAACTGACTAGGAAGCTTGTGGCCTGGAAATTCTTGTGGCGTCTTGGTTTGAGCAAGGATAATTGATAATCTTTCATGGTTTACTTCTTCTTTGAGGTCTGGTCATTTTTTGTGGTTATGATGTAACTGCCATAAAAATATCTCCTGACGTCAAGGACGCTGTGGTCTGGTTTGTTCCCTTATCCCTTGTTTTGCTCTGCCTCAGCATCTCTGCATGCCAGGAATAGTTCCAGAGCCTCATCAGGGGCCTCCTACCTCTCCCTGCCTATACCCCTTCCCTACTCACTTTTTGTATTTGAAAGAAGATGGATTTTGTGGACAAAGAGAAATTGGCTATTGCTAGGAAGATGGATAAGACAAAAAACAGATAATAAGGGCACAAGCATAGATGCTCAGCAGGTTTTGGTATGTGTGGGTCTTTATTATATATTTTTAAAAATATTTTTTATTTATTTTAGGGAGAGAGAGAGAAAAAGAAGACTGTGACTTGGGGGGGCAGAGCAGAGAGAGAGAGAGGGAGAGAGAATCCTCAAGCAGACTCCCCACTGAGCAATGAGCCCTATATGGGGCTTGATCCCAGGACCCTGAGATCATGACCTGGGCTGAAATCAAGAGTCAGATAATTAACCCACCGAGCCACTCAGGCACCCTGGGTCTTTATTTTATTCTATTGTTCTTTGTTTAATTTAGTTTCATGTAACTTTTATCATTAGCTGCTCGCTATCAATTTTCTTCTTCTCCACTTACATCAACACAGGAGCAACCCTCCTTCTTCCAATTTTTTTTAAAGCTTCTTATTTATTCATTTGAGACACAGAGATACAGAGAATGAGAGCATGAGCAGGGGGAGAGGCAGAGGGAAAAGGAGAAGCAGGCTTCCCGCTGAGCCAGGAGCCTGATGTGGGGTTTGATCTCAGGACCTTGGGATCATGACCTGAGCCAAAGGCAGATGCTTAACGACTGAGCCACCCAGATGCCCCTCCAATTTGTATTTTGAAAAAAATATATATATTCGTACAAAGGCACAAACTCAATAATTATTTATTTACCAGAAATAGGGTCATTTCTATACATGTTTATGAAGCTTATTTTTCTCCCTAAACATTTCATGGAACTACCGGTATTTTAATATTCCCTGGAGTTGTACCAAATTTTATTCATCTTCAGCTAATAAGCATACTCATTTTTAGTGTTTTGCCATTTCAAACAATGCTTCTACAAAAAATCATTCCGTGTGTAATGATTTGTGCTTACATCTCAATATCTGAAGATTGAATATCTTCCAATCCACAGAATGGGATTGTGATATAAGAAATAATTTTTATTTTAACATTAATGTTTGTTTAAAGATGATTTTCCACCCAACACCTGTAAAGTCCACATTATA
The DNA here is from genome assembly GCF_009762305.2 of Zalophus californianus. Lineage (NCBI taxonomy): Eukaryota > Metazoa > Chordata > Mammalia > Carnivora > Otariidae > Zalophus > Zalophus californianus. The sequence goes on along the minus strand of NC_045598.1, from coordinate 66,378,099 downwards.
CCAGCAATGTTTTAATTATTTTTAGACATTCAGATTAGCACAAAATGATATATCATTTACTTTATTTTGCATTCTTTGAATACTGTCAAATTTGAACAATTACATTTTGTACCCTTCTGGGTTTGCCCTTCAGTAAATTACCTGTACTTCACTGAACAAATCATGTTCATTTTTCTATTGTATAATTTGTCTTTCTTTGGACACTAGATAAGATAATTTCCTATATTAAAGATATTAACCAGTTGCCATTAGTGTTAAATATTTTTCTAAGGTGAGTCATTTATGTCTTAATATTTAGAATTTTTCCATATATATTTCTCTATAATCACATAGGTGTCCCAGCCTCAGGGAGGTCGATCAGTCAATATTTCAACTCCATTTGTGCTATCATCACTAAGAAGATTAGACATGTTCATAAAAGCCTTATGCCAAGACATTCCTCATTCTTATATCTTTGGAACAATGTCTTCCTGTGTTTTCCCTCTTTTATGTTCTACTCAAGTGTCCAGAGGTTCCTCCTAGGCCTTTGCCTAGCACAAAAGGAAAAGAGAGGAAATCCCATCAAATTTCCTTGTCAAGAACCAAAAGCATTTCTTGAATGCAGCTGACCTTGGTCCCCAGAACCTATCGTGACTCAGTGAGAGACAGACTGAAATTAAGAGTGGGGTATGTAGCTGTGTTCAAGCCACCATACTCAGGCAATCTCCCTTCATACCCCATTGTCTAAGCTATGTATTTCTTTAAGCCACTCATAAAGATTTATTTTTGAGAAATTTCATCTGTCATACCCTTATTATTATGTTCACAATGCCTATGTCTTAAGGAGAAAAGCTGACTTAAAGTTTATTTTTTTAAATCTTTTTTCAATTGGATAAGAGTTCTAGATATGCAAGCAACTGAAAATATAATGTAATATACTTTTTCTGGGATTACTTATGGCAGAACTTCTCAAATTTAAGTATCTGAAACCTAAAAAGTTAACGCACAGATGCCTCACAGAGTGTGATATCACTAGAAGATTTTTCAGATTTTCTGTCTTGATGTGTTTATTCCCTTATTAATTCACTCAATAAATACTCTGAATACCAACTTTAAGCAAAAACTAAAACCAAACCAAACAAAAAACAAAAAACTATTCTAGACCCTAGGTATACAGAATCTAGACCCTAGGTATACAGAATCTAGGCCCTAGGTATACAGAATCTAGGCCCTAAGTATACAGCCCTATGGAAGAGTTAGACATTACACAAATAAACACATAAATATAAATATAAAATAAAAGTATAAAGATAATTTAAATTGTGATAAGTCTTAATGAAATTAAAAGGTCATTTGACAGAGAAACTTATCTTGCAAAAAAGTAAGCACTTAAATTGGGATCTAAAGGATAATCTAAGAAAAATTGTAAGAGTATTTGCAAATCATGATCCCCTTTTACCTGAGGGCTAAATGCGTATTTTATTATCATTGGTTTTATACTTGTTTACAATTGTGCTGTTGACAATTATGTAGAGAGAGAAATAGATGAATATAGATATAGATATGTATAATATACATGCATACATACATATGTACAATAATATATATACACACATATATAAATAGTATATACACACACATTTATATATATATTATGTTGTTAAAATATATGTTTACATGCCTAAATATTTGTGGTTACAGCAAGGATTAAATCAAATAATATAAATAATAGCTAAAGTGCTTAAAGCAGTGTCTAGCACAGAGTAAGCACCTTGTGGACATTTTAAATATAAACAGAGAAGTCATAATTTGTTATGGTTCAATTAGAAATAAAAGGTAAAAAGTGAGAGGAATGCAGAAAATAAGCAAAAAAGTGCCTAAATGCCCATGAAAAATTTACAAAACATTTATTATCCTTTACAAAAAATTCCAACTTATGTATGTTTAAATGCATCACTCCATTTCATTTACCTAATGTGCAAATATCAGATAGTTTTTATGCAATAATATCTGGTAGAGCAAATAGGTGAATGAAAATGCTGTCCTATGCACAATTTCTAGTTATTTTTTTAAACATAACATGTAAACAGAAAAGTTTATAAATCTTTAGCATACAGCTTGATAAATCTGCAAAGTAAGCATATTTGTGGACCACTACCCAGGCAAGAAATAGAATATTAACAAAGTTTCAGAAGCCTCCCTCGTGTTTCTCCTACCCTTTATCTCCCAGTGGCACCACTCTTCTGGCTTCTGTTACCATGGATTACCCTTGTCTGTTTCTGAGCAGCATGGGAGTGGAGTCATCCTGTAACTACTCTTTTGTGTCTACTTTTTTCAGCTTAGCATTAGGTCTGTGAGTTTCAGCCATGTTGTTGCATATAGAAAAAATCTCATTCATTTTCATTGCATGGTAGTATTCCATCATATGAATGTGTAAGAATTATTTATCCATTCTTTTGGTAATGATTATTTGGGTTGTTTACAGTTTGGTTGGGATTGCTCTAATGATTCACTATGAACATCTGTATACATGTCTTCTGTTACATATGAAAGCAATTTTGTTGGATACTTTTGTCCATAGGATTGTATATCTTAAGTTTTAGTGAGCACTGCTAAAGATTTTTCCAAAGTGGTATGTCTTACTTATTTTTTAAATTAAGTGCTGAGAATTGATGTGTACTATTATAGAGGATCAGAAAGATATTATCTACTGCCAGACAAGATTCAACTTCTTTTGCCCCTTAATTTGAATGAGAGCAAATCAAGTTGAGTGGGGAGTTATTTTTAAATGGATATAGAGTTTTGGTTTTATAAGATAAAAAGAGTTATGGAGATGGATTTTGGTGATGGTTGCACACCGTTATGAATGCTTTTAATACTATTGAACTGCACACATAAAAGTCTTATGATGGTAAATTTTATATTATGTGTATTTTACCATGATAAAAATAGTTATACTATTCTATTTATCATGGGTTAATGATGTTAAAGATATCAAAATACATAAAAGGAGTAGTTAAATATAGTTAAAGCCAAGTATCTTCACAGATTTCATAGAGCTACATGCTTTGGTTCCTAATAAATGCTGTTTCATTATAATTTAACTGATACTTCTTTAGTCTTACTAAGTACTACTAAATATAGACTTTTAGAGACTGTAGTCACAGTATTAATATTACCTATAAAGACAACATTTACTGCTCATGGATAATCAGAATTGGATTTTCATTTTCACATTTTTAATATAGATATAATATATCAGAATTAAATATATTTTTCTAAATTGTAATAGTAAACTTCTAGGGCTCTCATTACTGCAATAATATAGTGCTTAAAGCTAAAATTAACATTGCTGACTATAAAACACTTCCATAAACACTATTTCATTTAATTCTCATAACCCTATGGGTTGAATTGTGTAGTATTGTCTTCCTGCTTTTATGGAAGAACAATGAAGGTTTATAGAAGCTATTTGCTGTGTCCAAATGATACGGTTTATTAACCTAAGGTTGGGAGTCAATCTCACTTCACTCTCCAGATTCTCAGATGAGTTCTCCTACTGACTAAAACCCACTGGAAAATTAAAACATCCCAAATTAAAACATCTTTATGCGAATAACCCAACCCCCTTGGGTACCTCAAAATCAATAGGTATAAAACTGATCATCTTTCCTTAGTTCTATTTCCCATCACAGTTAATGGAAAGATGGTCTTGAGGGTCACATTGCCTCTAGTCTCTCTTTTGTTCATCCTTGACATCATATCATATTTTTGTTCTCCAACTAGCTCTTTATCTTTGATTCTCTATCAGGATGAAGACAATGTGCAGTGATTTATCACTAGATTTATTAGTGTCCACTAGGATAAACCTATAGTAACTGGAACTTTTCAGGGCCCAAAGAGGCACTATTAATAATTATGTTAGGAAAAAAGAAAACTGTATCTGTGTCAGGCAGACCCAAATGTATGATCACTCTGTTGAGCATTGATTTGGCTTGGATTATGGTCCTGAAGTACTTTCATATTTGTCATTACCAACTCTGGATGGTTTGAAGACTTGGCAATAAGAGAAGAATCATAATGCTTCAGAATTTGAGACAATATATTAAGATCATCCTAGGTTTAGAAACTGGTTCTTCCATATAATAGCTGTGGAACTTTGAGCAAATACTAACGCCCTTGTATTGATTTTCTGTTCTTGCTTGACAAACTTGCCCAAAATATCATGCCTTAAAACTAAAATCATCTATTGTAATTCACACATTTTTAGGCCAGCTAGAATTCATCTGATTTAGACTGGCTTTAGCTGGAAATTCCTGTTTCAGCCTATAATAGCTAAGCAGCTCTGCTTCTCACTGCAGGTCTGTGTATCAGCTGGGGCAGCTGATTTTTTTTTTTTTCCTAATGACTCAAAAATGACCTTTTTTTTTTTTAACTAATGTTGGACTAGCATGCAAGTTAAGATGTGTACTTTATATTGCAATGGCAATAGTGCAAGAAGTGGAAACACACCAGTCCTTAAAAAGCCTAGACTTAAAATTTCACACATTTTATTTTCCAAAGCAAGTCATCCACAGTCAAAGAATAGAAAATATACTCCACCCCTTTGTTCAAGGAAACTGTCCCAAGACAAAGTTCATGGATGCAGGAAGTCTTAAAGAATTGGAATAATGATACAATTTACCATTCAGTCGGAGACTCAGTTTCTTCACCTATAAAATGAGGATAATAATGACCCTTGAAGGCTATATGTTGTATCTATATAATGTAGCCCTTTAAGGGCAACTTGGCTACTATTTGTTGGAGTGTTTGAGATCACGTCCATACAGTATTTAGTTCATAGTAGATGTTTGAAACCAGGAAGCTATTTCTCGGTATTATTATTATTATTATTATTATTATTATTAGGAGAGTAAGATGTGGTGATAAGGGTCATTTAGGGAAAACAACATCAAAAATTACTTTTAAGTCTCTTTTTTGGCCTTTCTGTGTTATTGGTAGTGATCAAGGGAAAACTGTGCTCAGAGCTCAATGCTCTTCATCAAAGGAGTTCCAAAATCCTAACATTTTATACTTAAAATTTTAGAAAAAATGATGTTTTATTCCTGTCTTCACATTTTTTGTGATTAAAATTTCATAGAACATAAAATAAAATGCATTTTTAGGACATTTACTTTCTGTTAATTTACTTTTGATGAAACAGGTAAAACTATCTAAAATGTAATTATAGAAACACCAAAAATTCAGAGAGCATTTAAGTAACCTAACAGAAAAGTGGAGACAGTTTTATTCGGAATGCTGAAGTTTGAAGCATTTAACTTTATAGCTGAATTCATATAGATTTTTCATTTTCAGAATTGACTTAAGAAAATTCTACTCTGAATTACTAAATCATGACATAAGATGCATTAATTAATACGAATAATGTCAATATTTTCAGTCAAAGTATAATCTGCCATGGGGCTGGTAAATACAAATAGGGCTTATTTTCTCTTTTTCACTCATTACTTTGGTTTTGTTACATCCGGAGATATTCCAACTGCTCTTGTCTTCCTAATGTATACTTTAAATGGATTATTACCTTTTAAAAGTTAACTTCATTTGGTACTTGAAACAACAGTATTAAAACCACACTACAAGAAGTAACAAATGCATATATTTTCAATATAATCTGAATCATAGGTATGAGAAGTAATGAGACTGAGTGTCGATTTGTTGGAATGATTTAGCACTCTGTAGTGCCAGGTAATAATGTACCAGTAATTAATTAGGGAAAACATTTTTATCCTAATCTGCTGGGTGGCTGGTAGTTCATACCATATTGATGTACTCAAGTACAGAAAATGGGGTGAGAGTTATCATCACTTTTGATTGATGAACCTCAAAAATGGTGGCTATGATTCTAAATGCCAGTTCCAATTAGTTTGAACATACGGTTCAGATTAAATATATGCTTCGAGAGTAGTAAAACTGTTCCTACTTTATTCTCTTTACCAGGGTCATTGCTCTTTATTATTTCTTAAATAATAAGACTACTTTTTTTTAGTCTAAGCTTGGACTAAAATATATTTCATTCATTTAAGAATGTTTTTTGAACCTCTACAATATGTGATGTATTACTTTTGGTGCTAGGATACTACAATAAATAAGGGGCGAGGAAAAAAAAAAAAGACCTGCCCAATCCAAAGGGAAGTGATACATGTAAAATAAAATCGCATACCTTGTTCATGAGACAGTGATAAATTCTATAGAGAAAAATAATGCAGGTTAGAAATATTAGAAGAGTCAGGGGCACCTGTGTGGCTCAGTTGGTTAACCTGAGCCTTCGGCTCAGGTCATGATCCTGGAATCCTAGAATCGAGTCCCACATCGGGCTCCCTGCTTCTCCCTCTGACCCTCTTCCCTCTCGTGCTCTCTATCTCTCATTCTCTCTCTCTCAAATAAACAAAAAAAATCTTTAAAAAAAAGAAATATTAGAAGAGTCAGTTTGTATGGTCAGAGAACTCTTCACTGAATAGGTGGGCTTTGAATAAAGACTTAAAAAAGAATGAAAAAGCACAGTCATATAAATACCTGGGACAGAAGTGTTGCAGGCAGAAAGACCCCCAAATGCAATGGCCCTGAGGCCAGAGTTTACATGCTGTGTCTGAAGTAAATCAAGGAAATCTACACAAATATATAGACAGGGGTGAAGACAAATAGGCGGAAAAAGTGAGATGGTGGTGGTGGTGCTGATGGTGGTGCTGATGGTGGTGCTGATGGTGCTGATGGTGGTGGTGATGGTGGTGATGGTGGTGGTGATGGTGGTGGTAGTGGTGATGGTGGTGCTGATGGTGTTGGTGGTGGTGGTGGTGATGGTGGTGGTGGTGGTGGTGGTGGTGGTGATGGTAGTGCTGATGGTGTTGGTGGTGGTGATGGTGGTGGTGGTGGTGGTGATGGTGGTGATGGTGATGGTGGTGGTGGTGGTGATGGTGATGGTGGTGGTGGTGATATAGATAGTAGGGACTTTAGAGGCCACTATATTGTTTCTGAGTGGGATAGAAAGCCATTGGAGGGCTTTAAGAAGAGAAACAGCATGATATGACTTCATTTCCAAAAGCTGATTCTGCCTTTTATATTAATAGTAGACTCTACAGGGACAAGAATGTCAAGAAGGACACCAACTAGTGGCCAGTATGATAAACTGCGGTGAAAAAAAAAATCACAGCCTGAGGAGGGAGGTAGTAGTAGAGGTGGTGAGAAGTGGTCAGACACTGAATATATATTTTTTTAAAGATTTTATTTATTTATTTGAGAGAGAGAGAGAATGAGAGAGAGAGAGCACGAGAGGGAAGAGGGTCAGAGGGAGAAGCAGACTCCCTGCTGAGCAGGGAGCCCGATGGGGGACTCGATCCCGGGACTCCAGGATCATGACCTGAGCCAAAGGCAGTTGCTTAACCAACTGAGCCACCCAGGTGCCCGACACTGAATATATTTTTAAGTAGATCCAATAAGACTTCCTCCCACATTAGGTAGGGAGTGTAGAAGAGAGAAGTTAAGTGTGAAATGAAGGCTTTGTTGGCCTCTGTTACTGGAAGGAGGAGATAGATATTTCCTGACATGAGAGTAAATATGGAGAAGCTGGATTTAAAGATTAACTTTGAAAGGTCATTAAGACATGGAGATGGGTGTGTCAAGTCCATAACTGGATACATATCCTGGAATCTGGAGGAGAGGTCTGTATAAAAAGTAAAAGTGTGGGCCTAGCCAGTTAGAGCTAGTCCTTCAAAGTCACAGCAGTGTTATATCACCAGAAGAATGAGTGCAGATGAGAGAAGAGGTGTAGAAACTGAACTCAGAGCATTCTAATATGTCAAGATGAAGAGAAAGGAAGTAGCAAAGGAAACTAGTAGCAGTAGGAGAAGTGAAGATGTCAAGTGAATCCACATTCTGAAAGCCAAAAGAAGGCACTTCATATGTCAAATACTGCAAATACAACAAGTAAAATGAGAACCAAAAATTTCCCATTGGATTTTTAACACATGATCACTGGTAAAATAGATAATAATATTTTCAACTGGAGTTGCTTGGATGAAAGCCTAATTAGAGAAGTTTCGAGAGAGACCAGGAAGACAATGCCTAGACACAGAATATAGACACCTACTATATTTCATCAGTTCTAAGATATGTATTATTTCATATTTTAAATCTCTGAAATTGGGATATATATTAAAAATAATACCATTTCCTACTTATTACTACCTAGGCAGCTATTCTAATGCAGTTGTCATTGCCTGCTTATTCATGAGCTTTGTTAAAGTTGTTTAAATTTTCATTACTGCTACATAAATAAAAACTAAAAAGCTCTTCCAATATACATAAAATAAAAATTCTAAGTGATATGAAAGCTTTGATCATAGCTTAATTAGCATTTTCCTTTCTTAGTGGTACAAACATTACTGCAAGTTATAATCAATGTGACTCAAATATAATAAATATGATTATCATGGAGTTTAGCCATAAGAGGAAAAAAGAATAAAGAGATAGAGGATTATGAGGTCAAGAGCAGGTTTGCTTATGGGATTTTATTTATTCAAGATGCAAAAAATTTGGAGGTGTTTGCATGCTGATGGGAATAAGCTCATGGAAAGCAAAAATTTGATACAGCATGATATACTTGAAGTATGTCCTCTCTATACTTCTGAATGTGAAAATATGGTTACAAGAGTGCTTATCTCTAAATGGTGTTTTGCTGAAATCATTTAAGATTTCCCTTTTGGAGTTCTTGGGTGGTTCAGTTGGTTAAGCGTCTGCCTTCGGCTCAGGTCATGATCCTCTCTCTCTCACACTCTCTCTCTCAAATAAATAAAATCTTAAAATAAAAAGATTATTTATTTATTTATTTATTTATTTATTTATTTGACAGAGAGAGAGCATGCATAAGTGGGCAGAGAGAGAGAAGGAGAGGTAGTCTCCCCATGGACCAGGGAGCCCGATGTGGGACTCGATTCCAGGATCCTGGGATCATGACCTGAACTGAAGGAAGAAGCTTAACTACTGAGCCACCCAAGGCACCCCAATAAATAAAACCTTAAAAAAATCTCCCTTGTGTATTCACAAATTAGAGGTTGCTCTAAAATCCTCTGTATATTACAGATAAGAGGATCAAACCCAATGAAAACTATATTCTCATGTATGTGAGAAATATCAACCATTGATAATAAATATTTACTTACAACATTTCTATAAAACCGCTTACATCTATACTCATTCAATATCTTATATAATTGTTATAAATAAGTAATCTAAAATATAAAATGACTTCAAAAGTCAATATTTATGTTTCCTTTTTACTAGAGTAAAAATTATGTTTTATTAGTATGCTGATTTTAGGGGCACCTGGATGGCTTAGTCGGTTAAGCATCTGCCTTCTGCTCGGGTCATGATCTCAGGGTCCTGGGATCAAGCCCCATATCGGGCTCCTTGCTCAGCAGGGAGTCTGCTTCTCCCTCTCCCTCTGCCTGCCTCTCTGCCTACTTGTGATCTCTCTCTGTCAAATAAATAAATAAAATCGTGGGGCCCCTGAGTGGCACAGTTCGTTAAGAGACTGCCTTCAGCTCAGGTCATGGACCCAGGGTCCTGGGATCAGCCCCACGTCCGGCTCCCTGCTCAGCGGGGACCTGCTCCTCCTTCTCCTTCTGCTACTCCCCCTGCTTGTGCTCTCGCTTGCTCTGACAAATAAATAAACTCTTTAAAAAATAATAAATAAAAAAAAATAATAATAACATCGTTAAGAAAAAAAAGTATGCTGATTTTACATACATACACTTATTCTACCTGAAAACCTCTATATTCTACCCAATGCGCAGGGAATAGGGTGTTTTCCAACTTACAAACGGGCTGACATAAACCATAAAAAATGATAACAAAAGTATTTCTAGAGAAATTAGTACTACTCAAAACTGTGATAAATGGTATCTATGACTTCCTATAATGCTCAACACTTGCAAAATAAGCATTATAAAATAATTTATTTTGCCAATAATGAACTTGAAATAAATGTAGAGTCTATTTCTTTAGAATAACAGTTCTAAATGTAATAATGGTTCCTGTGCACTGATCTATCTAATAGAGTTCTTTTCCAATTTCTGTTGCTGGATAATCAAGTATTTCTGGAAAGTCTAATAGGTGTTTCAAAAAGTGTTCCATGGGGCACCTGGGTGGCTCAGTCGGTTAAGCGTCTGCCTTCGGCTCAGGTCATGATCCCAGGGTCCTGGGATCAAGCCCCGCATCGGGCTCCCTGCTCGGTGGGAAGCCTGCTTCTCCCTCTCCCACTCCCCCTGCTTGTGTTCCCTCTCTCACTGTGTCTCTCTCTGCCAAATAAATAAATAAAATCTTTAAAAAAAAGTGTTCCATATTTTATAATTAAAAAAAGGTATGAAAAGTGTAGCTGAGTGTGAAAAAAAGTCATAATTGTAAAAGCCAGATATGGCATAATGTGTAATTTTTATTTAAAGCATAAATAAGATTAAAAATCTGGGCATAAATTCACATTCACGTTTTCTCTACTAACTATCATTTTCAGGTACATTGCCGATCTGTTGTTTTTTTTCTCTTTTCTTATGGTTCTATTTTGACATTTTGTGTTATTTTGTTCTTAATAAAATAACTATGATTTAATTTATTTCAAATATTATTTTTGATTATTATAAAAATGTAAAAGATACAAATCACATTTTGACTATTCTTGGTGGCAATTAATCTGTGCTCATTTTTTTTTTGCCCTGTGTATCTTATCACATTAGGTATTTTATGAGAGCATGTTGTTGTCCTGCCAGTATACTAACATACTATTAAATACTCTGCAAAATAAATTCAAGGAAATCTCTTGTTATTGACCCATGGTTGCTTAGAATCCTTCTGCTCATCAAGCTACATACTCCTTCAGGTTTACGTGGTTTGCCAAACATCTTAATTGTCTGTAATGGTATTAGTTCCATGAGAAAACATGTTCTCATATACTGTCGATATTGAGAGGACTACACATTCTTCTCCTCCTCCTCAATAGCTCTGTGCAATGGATGCCATGGATGTAGTGCCAGAGAGAGGGCATAGGAACAATGTTTAGAAATACAGATTCTAGAAGCCTGCATAGGCACCAAATGGTGACTAGCTATGAGATCATAGGAGAGTCATTTGACTTCTCTCAGCTTCACTTTTTACAGCTGTAAAGTGAAAGTTATAATAGCATCTATATTATAGGCATTTGAGAGTTAAATAATAATGCATTGCTTGGCATACAGTTAATGTCTAGTAAATGCTGATAGAACAAATACAGAGATGATATAGTCATCTGGGACATATGTTACCTTATTCCAAAAATATTTAGATGACTAAAAATTCTTATGTTAATAATTTTATGGGTATGCTGAATATATATATATATATATTCTGTGTATATTCATATAATTTATACATATATATAAATTAAGTTTGTTTTTAATATTCATATTTCTAAAGAAAATTAAGAATTCCATTGTAGCTCTATGTGCACATTAACCATCACTAATCTAAAAATTATTGCTGACTACATTAAATTCTAGTATAAAAGCATATTTTACACAGAATTACTGAGATATATTATGAACAGTATGGTAATCTATTTTATGAATTTCTAGTGTGAGATGAGGTATATAATTTTCTCTTAATGACTCTACTTAGTAGGAAAAAAGAGTTTGCTTATAGATTCCCAAATAATTAAAGGTCTTAAGCTACCTATAAAGTGTTATTTGAATTTGAACAGTCACTCTGTATTACTTTGCTAAACTGTGCAGTTTTATATGATAAATTTATAGAAGCAAGTTTGTAATATACTAATGAAATTGAGTGTTAATGTTCTGCAATATGAAAACATGTGCCTACTAGAATAAACATTCTGAAAAAGAAACATTTCATGTAAATATTCTTGAAACTCAGTGTTTTGCTACATAACTCATGCAGCAACAAGGTCACCAGCTATAAACACTTTCCTTCATTTCCATCAACTTGTTATTGCTTCTGTTTTGTGCTTATTTGTTTTTTGCTTGTGGTTAGGCAGACTTTGGGATCTACAGCTGAGATTAACAAAATCTTTGATTTTGTGAAGTTCACCAGGTACCCAGATGGTCATGTGCAAAGGAAATTTCACAAAAACGACTTAAGCTATCTTTGTGCTGGATCTCTGATAACACTTCAACTACACTGTGTGTGTGTGTGTGTGTGTGTGTGTGTGTGTGTGTGTGTGTGTGTGTCCTTGGCCTGCCTCACTCAACCTCCTTCTTAGAAAGAGGGCTTTTAGAAGTCACCCCCTTTCTTACACCTAGGTTCATTGTATTACTTTTGCCCAAACCTTTGTAGTTCTAGGGCCTCTCTTGGAGATTCTAGCAAATAGGGAAATTCTAACTCAATATTTAATTAGAGCTACAATTTCCTGAGCATCAAACATACCAGTTTATATATTTATTCCCAGTTCTTAAAATAATCTTAGAAGATAGTTACAGTTTTCTCCCTTATTATACATGTTGAAATTAAGATGAACAGCCAAAACCATAGAGCTGGCATTTTCCATGTTTGGACTACAAATTCAGTTGTACTTGGCTCTGAAGATTATCCAGGATTCAATGCTGGCTTGATGGGTAATCTGAGAAGTTATTTCTACAAAATAATTGATAACTAATAATGACTTCACAAAATGACTTTCTCAGATCATAGTTTTACTTTTTCTTAGGGCAACCAATTGTCTAAGCAGAGAATATGACCATGCCCTACAGTACAAAGCTGAATAAAGAAAAGTGTTTAAATCGCCTAACTGAAGTCCACTAATTTATGAGATGTAAAAAAAAAAAAAAACCCAAATTGGGCATATTTATAAATTCAACAACTACCAGAAACTGTACCTGAGATTCAAATACTTTGACCAAATAAGAATTAGCAGGGGTTTTAGATCGGTTGGTTGGTGTTGATTTTCATTTTTTAAATGAAGAATGGAGAGGATGACTTTTAAAGGAGACTTACATTGCTTGACACAAACAAAATCATAATGACAGAGAATAATCACTGACCTTGAAAACAAAGTTATGGCTTATTTACTGGGGCATGTGTTTGTTGGTGAATTTGTGCTTCAATTTCTTCTCAGAAATACAGATACTTTATTTTTGAAGTCCTTTGAAATTAAATTTAAGAGTTTATAAAAAATTGTCATAATCTTATATTAGATTTCTAATAGTACAATTCAGTGAAGCGTCTTTAATTTTTTTTGTACCTTTTGAACAATCAGCTGGCTTCTTTCTATGACTCAAGAGCAACTTAGCCATCATTCATCAGGAGTAAGATAAATTGATCAAGATGTTTTTGCTATTACTTTCAGGTTAAAATAAATTTCAGTTTACAAGGTGCTAAACTCTAACCTAGACATAAACAAGCAGTGTGTTTCTACCACAGATTTCATCACTCAAACTGAGTCAATATGGTTAGTGTAATAAGTTTTACTAAATGTGCAGGACTTGGAATATAAAATACTTAACTATCTTAAGGTATATTGTTTTATTGACTTCCCTTATCTAGTAATACAAGCAGAAACTCCAATCATACATTCAAAAATCATTAAAATATATAGTGCAATAAAAGAAAAACAGTCTTTATTCTGATTTCTGCTTAATATACCCAGAACATTTCCGATGATTTGAAAGTATCCACAGTTGAATTTGTTGAGATAGTTCAATTCAAGTAAGTGGAGTTCCCTAGACAGAAGTGGAGTTATGACTCTGGGGTACATTTCTACCTCCCTAAAAATTTCACCTTCTGAACTTATATATTCAATTTCCATATAAGACTAAAATATGTTCCTATACAACAAGCTCAAGCATTTTGCTCTTATTATTTCACTTCTTAAAAAACTGAAATCTCTGGTTAAGATTTCTTCAGTGACATTTTTAATATTGAATAAATCAAATCCCTGGTCTCCAGAGCATTGTATGTCATATTTTGAAGTTGTGCCATATAAACAAATTGTTTTTCTAATCCTTTTGTATTTTTTAAAGTATATGAAAAGTTTAACCTAATTTGACCAACATCATCAAATTTTTATTTCCTAACTCTTATTTTATTTGCAAGCAAAACTCAATTTCCAAAGATATGGATTGTTACTTATATAACTGGATTATGGACTACAAATCAATACATTTGATATTATTACAGTTAACGTTTCAGAAAATTGTGTCACAAATGGCACTGTGCATTAGTCTTATTTTTATTCTTTTTAATAATTCAACTTTAGTTCTAATATCATATTTTTATTTTGAAGTAATTTTTCTAAGTAGAAGGAAATGACATGGTGAATTGTATTGTAACAAATCACACAAAATAATTTATCTACCTGGCTAAGTTATTTTTTTTTGTCCAGTATTAATTTTTATAATGTCAATATTCATATCCCCTCCAAAAAATGAAGACTCATTTTAAGAACTGTTTTATTTCACTTACATACAAGGGTCAGAAATGACTTTTTAATTTAAATTCAATTAGCCAACTTATAGTACATCATTAGTTTCAGATGCAGTGTTCAATAATTTATCAGTTTTGAAATGATTCTTAAAAAAGGAGTCACTAAGTTAGATAATTAATTGTAATTTCTTATTAAGCACTCCCACATACATTATCTCACTAAAACAACTCCATAGTGTAGGTAATAACATTACCATTTTATGGATTATGAAAGGAAGTCTCACAGGCTTGCCCAAGCCTACACCTTACATCTAGCAGATCTGAGGTCCAAACATATTCATCTGACTAAAGGAATAATATTTCTTCCACTGTATTAAACAACTAAGAGCCAACATTTATTGCACGCATGTTGTTTGCTTAGTTGTAAAGGCTTTGGGTCTTAAATCAAACCCCATCCTCTCTCTCCCTTTCTTGCCCCCCCCTTCTCTTTCTCGCACAAACGAGTGCGCGCGCGCGCGCACACACACACACACACACACACACACACACACACACACACACACGAATACCATTTTACAGATGAAATTAAGCTACAGGGAAATTAAATAGCTAACTTGTTGCTGTAGCTAACAACCTAGTATGTGGCAAAACTAAAAGCAAATTGTACAGCATAGTATTTCAAGTTCAGGCTATGGAGGAAAAAATGCCTAAACTCTATCTGTGATTTACCATGATTCCTATTTAGTGTTCTGAGGGCAGCAGTCAGTGTTTCAAAAGTGCTTGTCTGGTGGTTTTAGCTAATTGTCTCTATTGTTTTGTAATTATATTGAGTCTCCCTTTCTAGTTTATTGACTGTGATTTATTATAGTGATTCTTCCCCCATATTTTAACTTTTTTTTTTTTTTTTTTTTTTACATTTCATTAGGTTCTGGTCATCTTTTTACTAGTCGTTTTCTATCTCAATCTTTGGTTTTAATCAGGTAATTTTCTAACTACTAGAGTTGACACACAGCAGACCTGCATTTAGATATTTTTGTCTTTTCTTACACTAAAAGTGTTTCCTAATCACAAGGAACATTTTCCAGGATAGATCACAAGGTAGTCCACAAAACAAGTCTTAACAATTTTAAGAAGATTGAAATCATATCAAATACCTTTTCCAACCAAAATGGAACAAAAGTAGAATTCAATGGCTAAGGAAAAGTGAAAGGTTTACAAATGTGTGGAAATTAAACAACACACTCTTGAACAATGATTCGGTCAAAGAAAAACTCAAAATGAAATTAGAGTATCATGAGACAGATAAAAATGAAAACACAATATACCCAAATATATGGGATTCAGAAAAAGCAGTTCTAAGAGAAAATTTTATAGTAGGAAGCACCTACAAGAAAGATCTCAAATCAATAATCTTTACATCTCAAGGAACTAGAACAAAATAAGCCCAAAGTATAATATTGTAGAAGGAAGGGAGTATTAACTATTAGAGCAGAAATAAATGAAATAGATAATAGAAAATATGAATAAAAGTAAGATTTGATTGATTGACAAAATAAAGAAAATTGGCAAACCCTTAGCTAGCCTAAAAAAAAAGAGAGAGAGAGAGAGAGAAGACTCAAATAACAAAAACAGAACAAGAGAGGGGAGACATTATATTTATGTCCCAGAAATTAAAAGAATCTTGAGACTACTCTAAATAATTATATGCCAACAAATTGATTAATCTAGAAGAAATGGATAAATTACTAGAAACATACAACCCACAATGACTGAATCATGAAGAAATAAACAACTTGAACAGATATATCACTAATTGAAAACAGAAATATACATGTCATTTCTCATATGTTATTGTTCATACATGATAAATTATATTTTTCTTAACACTATTTCCTTCTAACTTAGAGAACTTATATATGTAATATATATATCAACATACATGTATATGTAAACACATATATTTTTATATATAAAACAGTTTTTAAATTATAGATTCTATTTTTATTTGTTTGACAAATGTCCTTGTTCTTTAAAGCTATAATGGAATCAGAACTCTCCTCTTAATACTCACCCTTTTTGTTCTTTCCTGATAACTTCTGGAACTTTCCTAATAACTTCTAGACTTTGTCTTTTAACTCACTAGACTTTTCTTTTATAGTGAGCAGATGGATTATCTTTCCCAATTTTTTGCCCCCTCCCTATAATTGAATT
Source organism: Zalophus californianus (assembly GCF_009762305.2). NCBI lineage: Eukaryota > Metazoa > Chordata > Mammalia > Carnivora > Otariidae > Zalophus > Zalophus californianus. The sequence continues at coordinate 66,361,449 of NC_045598.1, read as the reverse complement.
AGACATCCACATTCTTTTCAAGTGACTTTGCCATGCTTGCCTCTACAATAGGCAAAATTTATAACACAGTCCTACTAACTTTCAGTTTAGCCTAGAAATTTTCTTTAGCCATAGGAATGTGAGGAGATGTGAAATAAGTAGAGTTGAGCTGAACTTGTTTGTTTTGACTTGTTCTCTTGTGATTCTACTAACTACACTGAGAATAGTCTAGAATTAGCAGACACATATGTGAGAAAAATAAATTTCAATTGCTTTTAGCCTAAAATTCTGATATATTTTAGAAGTATAATATTTGACACAATTAAGACATCGATTAAGTTATTTTATAATTACCTCTTTATATAAAATATTTAACACATACAAAAAGTGTTTATATTATAAAATATAACAAGATGGTCACTTTTGGTGAACTCACTACCCCACTTAAGAAATAACTCATTGCCAAAGCCACTGAAACTCCCTATTTTCTCCTTCCTGACAACTTTGTTTCTCCTCTATTCTGGATTTTGTGTTTATCATTCTATTGCTTAACTATAGAATGCTATATATATATATATATATGATGTATATTATATATGCATATGTCTCTACACAATTTTTAGACTTAACTATATTACTCTGAGTGCATTTCTTAGATTTTATTCACAGACTTATGATCAGGTGATTTTTTTTGACAGTAGTTGTATTGGTTGCTGCATGTAGCTCTAAAAGCCATCAATCTCCTCTCTATTCTCTGTATTGAAATATGGAAAGAAAACTAATTCATTAGCCTCAACATGCATAGAATAAGTAGCCAAAAAGAAACTTTTTTTTTTTTGGTAGAAATTAAAGACTCTCCTTAAAGTGTTGTTCTTTTGATATCAGGATTTCGGATTTTAATGGCCTGATTATAATTACAGACATTTGTTCCATTATGCTCATGAATGATGAATGATTAAAAAGGCAGTCTATTGAATTCATATTTTTCTAATCTATTTTTAAATTAGAAAACTCTGAGGCAGTAATTTAGAGTAACAAAGCAAAGATTGTTTTATGGTCCCAGACTTCTCTTTTATTTAATTAAAATTGCTTTAAAAAATAATTATTGGGAATAAGGTGTTTGTTTAACAGGATATTAGAGCATAACACCTTATTGAGCATGCTTTTGAAAGAAGTAATGCTATTTTTCTCAAAATTATAAGGGGAACTTTGCATATAGGATGCACATTTCCAAAGATGATGTATACATTATTTTTCTTTGTTCTATAGTATATATATATATATATATATATATATATATATATATATAAAATATAGTGTAATATATAGTTTGATCTCAGGGTTTTGGAAGATGGAACATGACAACTGGAATCAAAATGAAATTTATTTTGTGAGACAAAGTTTTCTTTCTTCTTCTTTTTAAATTTAAAAAAATAATCATCATATCACCAAATTAATTTCATCATGTTCTCTTTTAATTACAACATATAGTGTATGTTTAATCACAATATATACCATCTGTGTTATATGTTATAGTACATAACATATATGTTTTGTAAAGAAACATGTCTTAATTACAACATGTAACAGAACACATATCCCAGATGATGATGGTCCTTATTGTATTTGCATTGAAATAAGAATGTTCAATTGATTAAGAGCAGTTCAGTGTTTTTTGCTAGTTTCAGAATGCCTTTTTGCCCTAATTATTTGTGGCACTTTAGTGGGTGTGCTCCACAGCTTAGCATCAGCCGCAGAGAAGATGGTAATGAACACAATTTAAAACATGAAACTTGCATATACCCTTTGAAAGGGAATACAGATTCATCATTGCTTGTTACTTTATTTGGACCTTCTTTGGGTTTTCATTTCAGGTAGTACTACAAGATACAGCGATATTCAAAAATATTTATTAACTTATTAAGGTAAACTGTCTTCTCTGCCAGTGGATGATATTTTATAGAAAAAATACAAAATCCTATAAACTTCACGGTTGGAGTCCTGCCACTTTCTAGCTGACAACACTGTAACCATTACTTTCATTCTAATTTTAACGACAGTAGTAGCAACACTTCAATTAACCAATTAATCAAAATAATATTCAAGTTTCTGCACATCTAGTTCGTAAAGACTCTCCCTGTTGCACATTATTTCAAACGAATGTCACCTCCCGCTATGGTGGGTGTTCAGCTGTCCTAGAGAAGCACACTAGTGAGCTCCTTTCATTGAAGTGAAAAAAGTTAACAACACTGACACTTAAGTGATCATAATTAGTCCATTGAGATGGATGTGGGAACTTTGTACCTCCCTAGTGTCATTGTCACAGACTTATGACACCCTCTAAATTGCAGTAGTTCATTGGTTCATTTTCCAAATGGCCTTCTCACTTAGAATGCCTAGAAACACTTTTTTTTTTTTTTTTAAGAAATAAAGGTCTTGGATACTTTAGAAAACAGCCTCAATCGAAGGAAGTCTAGAGGGAGACCTTATGCCTTTCAAATTGCCATGTATTTTCTTAGTGTTTGTATGAGAAAGATACATCAAATGACCATATAGAAAAACCAAATCCTTGTAATTGATAACATTAAATATTTAGCAGAGCAAATGTGAAAGTTTAGAGATGAGTTTTCCATGAATACAAGTTAAAAACCTTAAAAGAGTAATAAGAAGCAAGTTCTGCTTGCTTCTTAAGAACCAGTTCTTCCAAAGGTTTAACATGCTTTATGAAACTAAGCTTATAATAATAATAGGACATAAAATATGTTTTCAGGTGCCATATCATGCAACAGCTAACATGCCATTTTGTTTTAATGCCTTTGTATAGTAGTAGAGAAAAATATGACGGTGTGTAACTGTTTTTTATATGAATGTTACTATAAACAGTCTATTTTTATTTTTTTCTTAAGGTTTTATTTATTCATTTGACAGAGAGAGAGCACAAGCAAGGGGAGAGGCAGACAGAGGGAGAGGGAGAAGCAGGCTCCCCACTAGGTAGAGAGCCCAACCTGGGGCTTGATTCCAGGACCTTGGGATCACGATCTAAGCCAAAAGCAGAAGCTTAACCGACTGAGCCACCCAGGCGCACCAAATAGCCTATTTTTAAAATGCAAATGTTCTTAAAAACTGCTTTAGATAAATTTCACTTAAAAATTAGGGAATTCAAAGTAAACTATTAGCAAATATGTCCAAAAATTCATTAGCAAATTCTTGTGACTATACAGGAAAACAAAAAGCAGAAAAAAGGAAGGGACAGAATTGTAGCACACTATAAGTACGAAAGGAGTGAAATATTGACTAACATAATTACATTTCTCAACTGTTCACTTTCTCCTCTGAGCCAGCATGGAAAGCAAAAAAAAAAGCTATTAGAAATCAAAAGAGGGCACCTGGATGGCTCAGTCAATTAAGTGCCTTTGACTTAGGTGATGATCCCAGGGTCCTGGGATTAAGTCCTACATCTGGCTCCCTGCTCAGCAGGGAGTCTGCTTCTCCCCCTCCCCTCAGACTCCCTGCTGAGCAGGAGGACCCTGGCTCATGACCTGAGCCAAAGGCAGACATTTAACCGACTGAGCCACCCAAGCGCCCCCCCCTTTTTTAAAGATTTTATTTATTTATTTGACAGAGAGAGAGCACAAGCAGGGAGGAGGGAATAGTTTCATTTTTTAAAAGTCCTAGCATTGACCCAGCATTTGTGGTATGTCTATTCTAGAGCTAGTTAGATTGGCCGGAGTCACAAAGGCCTTTTTGGGAAAATTCCACCCAAAACACATAGTATCGATTTCATCATGAAAAAAATAAGATTCTTTTATCAGAAAAATGATGAAAGAGGTACAGAACCAATGAATACAGAAATCAGATAATCATCCCATAGAAAGAGAGGAATTCTGGACACTAAAATCACATGAGGTTGCTACTGGTCTTATGCAAGATTTTTATACAGATTACCTTACAGGTATTTTGTGGACATTAAAAAAAAATCAGAAATAATTAAGAGAAGTCATTAAATGTTCATTGAATTGAAAAGAAGACATATCAAACTATCTACATTTATACTTTTGATAGGATGTCCAGATTGGTAGGTGAAAAAGACCTTAGAAATACACTACTGAATTTTTTAAAGTAAACTACTGAATAATATTATGAAATTTGTATTTAACTATTTTGCTAATCATAATTTCTTATACCAACTTACCAGAAAAATGTTCATTAAGGGGTCAATATTAAAGTGAAAGAAAGAGGGGTGCCTGACTGGCTCAGTCAGTTAAGTGTCTGCCTTCAACTCAGGTCCTGATCACAGGGGTCCTGAATCAAGCCCCCTGTGGAGCTCCCGGCTCAGTGGGGAGTCTGCTTCTCCCTCTCCCTCTTCTCCTCCCCCCGGCTCATGCTCTCTCTCAAATAAAAAAATAAAATCTTTAAAATAAGTAAAGTGAAACAAAGAGTTTAAGGGTTTGTTCTTGATCCTTTTTTTTTTTAATAAAGATTTTATTTATTTGACAGAGAGAGAAATAGCCAGAGCAGGAACACAAGCAGGGGGAGTGGGGGAGGGAGAAGCAGGCTTCCCACAGAGCAGGGAGCCCGATGTGGGGCTCGATCCCAGGACCCTGGGATCATGACCTGAGCTGAAGGCAAATGCTTAATGACTGAGCTACCCAGGTGCCCTTGTCCTTGATCCTAATTCAAATTCTTTTTTCAGCATTTTGGATGAGGACATGGGAAATAGGTTAGTAACATGTGGGTTATAGAAAGCTTGGTGGGAAATGATATACTATATATTACATATTGTCATATCTGAGATCTCAAAAATATATCAACATAATAGATACTTAAAATAAACATGATGAGATAAAAGTTAATCTAAATCTTTATGGGTTTTTTTGTTTGTTTTGTTTTTTTGTTTTACATACACTGTGAATCAAGCTTATACAAGGAGGATTAACAGGAATTTATCAAAATTCTAAAGGAGGGGCATGTGGGTGGCTCAGTCGGTTAAGCAACAGACTCTTGGTTTTGACTCAGGTCATGATCTCACAACGGTGAGATCAAGCTCCTTGTCAGGCTTCCCCAGAGCCCTCTGGGTGGAGTCAGCTTCAGATTCTCTTTCCCTCTGGCTTGTGTGCGCATTCTCTGTCTCTCTCAAATAAATAAATCTTAAAAAAAAAGACTAAAAGACATTAACTTGAAACAACCTCAACACACATTAACAATGTTATATTTTCTGCTAAAACGATTTAAAATTATTATTAGATATATTAATAAAATTTCATTTTCTAATAATAATAATAGGTGGTACTGTCATAATCTGAGAGATGTACTGATAAATTTGAGTATGTCCAAGGATGAATTATTAACACAAAAAAGGATGTGACAATATCTAGATTAGAGGGAAGAATATTGAATAGAATAGTAAAAACCACTTTAAATACTTGAAAGACTTTCACACAGACTTAATTTGTGTGCTTTTAAAGGTTATATCCAGAACTTGTATTTGGGTTGTGGAAGTCAGATCCACAATCAAGGACACTTTTTTTCTTCCCAAATTGTGTACTTTTACTTTTGGTTTTGAAATTATGTGTGTGTGTGTGTGTGTGTGTGTGTGTTTCATTAATTATTGTATTTTCTACAATAATATGATTCAATATGAGATTCAATATGATTCAATAATGACATCTTCTGGTGTCATTTCAAGAGGAAGCAGGATATTGGAAGAATCTGGTTGAAAGAGTAGTTTTCAAGGCAGGTCACAGAGAAATGGCCTATCTAGGGGGCAGTAAGAATTTGTGATCATTCCACAAAGAAATATACACCTAAAGACCGAAAAGCTCAGACTCTTTGAAAGTTTATGAGATAAGAAAGAAATCCCCTCTCCAGAATTGTTTTAGGAAATTTCACTATGTAGACAGTCTTAAAAAAAAAAAAAAAAAAAAAGCAGGTATGAAGGACAATGAAAGTAGAGATTGAATTAAGGTTAATAGCAATTAGGGATTGTTTTCTTCTTATTAATGAATACTTAGTACATTGGAGTTCAATATCTAGGTGAGTTGAAAATGTTTTTTTAAAAAACAATGAGATAATATTTCACACTTACTACATAAAATATACATTCAAATCTCTGTATGCTCTGTTTCAATTATATCCCCCATTCCACAGCAGAGATAATCACTATTCTTAATTATATTTGTAATTTACGCTTGGTTTTATGTATTGGTTTTTTTGGTGTTTTTTTTTTAAGATTTTATTTACTTATTTGAAAGTGAAAGAGCACAAGCTGGGGGAGGGGCAGAGGGAGAGGGAGAAGCAGGCTCCCCACTGAGCAGGGAACCCGATGCAGGACTCGATCCCAGGACCCTGGGATCATGACCTGAGTTGAAGGCAGACGCTTAACCAACAAATCCACCCAGGAGCCCCTTATGTATTTTTTTGCCAAAACATTTATGTGTTTGTATGTGTTTTTGCATGCTTTCACATCTATAAAAATGATTTTTGTATATATATATATATATGTATGTACATTCAAAAATGGATTCATGAAAGCATGTTTTTGCATGCTTTCATATCTATACAAATTGATTTTTGTGTATATATTTACATATATATGTGTGTGTGTGTGTATATATATATATATATATATATATATATATATATATACACTCTTCTGCTGATAAGGAAAATCTGTGTCCTAAGATGGCCAACCCAGTCAGCGAGAGTCCAGTCCTTGCCCTGGGGCTGTTCCAGTTTCTTGTCCCTGCCCCACTTCGCACACGTGCCAAAAGTGCCAAGTATGCAGAAGTAGAAGTGTATAAATTGCCCCCTTTGTGCTCAGGGCTCAGACCTTTGTAAATCACTCTCCTCTGAGCGCGCTGGCATTAAATAAACCTATCCTCCAAGATCTCTGGGTGCCACTTGGTTCTTCCATCAGGCAATCCAGTCCAGGTTCCGTAACATTTGGTTCCCTGACTGGGAAACCCAACCATGAGGGCCCATTGTTGGCACTGATTTGGGGGCAATGGCGGGGTGGTGACAGAATGAGGGATCATAATGGAGAAGGTGCACCCTGCCTAATTTTCGGCAGTCTCCCACCCCGGTTGCCTCGGGCCGGCCCCGCTCCGCTGTTCCTGTTGGACTTGAGGAGACCTGGCAGGTGAGGACCTGATCCTGACATCAGATTCCGGTAAGGCCTGGGCCCCAGGACCCAGACAGGTCCACCCTTATTGGGGTAGAAGGGGAGCCTGATCACCTCCCAGAGACCTCTTAGAGGTCTCACAGGTAGGGATTCCCAGGGAGGGAATGTAAAAACTTCTGGCGTGTGAATGTGTGAGTGAATGTGCAGTCTGACCTGGCTTGTTCAAGCAGACTGATTCTGTGACTCCATGGGCAGGTACCCTTAAGGTCCCCAGAAGCCTATGGAGTCTGAGTAGGCCTGTCTGCAATTCCTTGTTGAATGGCATAGTCTATGGTGGCATTGGAATAGTTTCTGATCGTAAGTCACAATGCTGAGACCGCTAAGGCTAAGCCTCACCTAAGCTCCTTCGGGACACAGCCAAATGGGCATCCAATTGGTCTCCTTACCTCAGGAGGCATCCACCCCCTTTGTCTGTCTCTGTACCACTGCACACGGGGACATCACCATGGGGTCAGGGCAGAGTAAACCTACGGTTCTAGAGACCATGATTAGAAATTTCAAGAAGGGGTTTTCAGGGGACAATGGAGTCAGGATGAACCCTGGCAAGTTCAGAACCCTATGTGAATAGGAATAGTCCACCTTTGATGTCGGGTGGCCTTCAGAAGGGACATTGGATGTCCCAACGATTTGTCGAGTATGGCGAGTTGTAATAGGAGAACCCGGACACCCTGACAAGTTTCTCTACATTGACTCCTGGCTAGGAATTGCTCAGACCCTTCCCCCATGGGTGTGATTCACTTGCAATAAGCAGGGACAGACCAGGGTCTTAATCGCCTCATCCAAGCGACCTAAAGAAAATCAGCAAAAGCCCCAGTCTCCACAAATCCTAGCTAGAGATCCTGAGGACGAACCAACCCTTCCCTCCACCATACGTACCCCTAAGACTGTCTACACCTGGCTCTTCAGCTCTAGACACTCAGCCGCCATCAGTTTCACTGGCGCCCCCAGGCCCAGATGATCCACTAGTGCCCCCAGACCCAAAGATCCACTTTTTCCAGGACGAGCACCCAGGCTGCACCCCAGGCCGGGCACGAGCACCCTCCAAATGCCTGTATGAGAGAAGCAGGAACCTGAGAGTCACGTTGAAGATGGGACGGTCCAACCCAGCCATTCCATGAGGTATTATCAGCCCTTCTCCACCACCGACCTCCTCAACTGGAAACATAACACCCCATCCTACTCCGAGAAAACACAGGCTATGGTAGACCTCATAGAATCCCTCTTCCAGACTCATCAGCCAACCTGGGAAAACTGCCAACAGTTACTCTGCACCGTGTTTAACACAGAGGAAAAGAGAAATAAAAGGTGCACAGCAGTACCTGGAAGAGCACACACCAGCAGGAGTCATCGACCCTGCTGCCTGGGTTAATAACTGCCACATCTGAAGAGCGCCCAGCATGGGACTTCACCACAACCAAGGGACAGGCCCACATCTGCTGGTACCAGGAGGCCCTCCTCCAGGGAATCTGGGCGGGAGCTAAGAAACCCATGAACATGACTAAAGTATCCTCGGTCACTCAACAACCAGGGAAGTACCCCCGGGGACTACTACAGAAGATTATGTGAAGCCTACAGGATATATACTCCATTTGACCCCGAGGCACAGGAAAGCCAACAGATGGTAAACACCTCCTTAGTGGCTCAGTCTGCTCCAGACATCAGAAAAAATCTTAAGAAACTAGAGGGTTTTGCCAGGATGAACATCACCCAACTAATAGAAATTGCCAGTAAGGTCTACGTGAACAGGAAAGTTGGAGCCAAACGGGAAGCTGACAAAAAGATGAAAAAGAAAGTCAGCTTCTTTGCTGCCACCCTGAAAGAAAAGGACAGCACAAAGACGGAGACACCCCAACCACTGAAAAGGGGAACCCCTTGGCAAAGGACCAATGTGTCTACTGTAAAGAGAAAGGGCATTGGAAAAACGAATGTCCCAACCGGGGAAAGACTCAAAAGCCCAGCCTCTATAAGGAAGAACCCCAAGAGGAGGACCTCATAGGCCTGCGGGAATGGGACTCAGACTGAGGGGGACCGGGCTCTTTCCTCCTTGGCCCCCATGAGCCCACGGTCAAAATAAAGTTGGAGGGCCAACCAGTGACTTTTACGGTTGATACTTGGGCCGAGCACTCTGTTGTGACCTCCCCAGTGGCACCTTTCAGCAAAAGGACTGCAACCATCCTCGGGGCCCCAGGATGTGAGTGATACAACAGCCTTTTTGCCATGCTCGCCAGTGCAAACTTGGGGCCCACAAGGTCCGACATGAATTCCTTTATCTGCCTGACTGCTCCATCCCTCTCTGGGCTGAGACATACTCTCCAAGCTTAGGGCTCAGATGACCTTTGAGCTCACTGGACACACTAGCCTCCAATTGAACCCAAGGCAAGAGGAGATGGGGACTCTAAAACTAGCAATTACCACACCAAGGGCAGAAGAATGGAGGCTATTCTGTGCCCAGGCCCAACCGAGCAGCCCGTCGGAGTTCAGACTCACCTTCCCTTCAGTATGGGCTGAAAACAACCCACCTGGACTAGCCTGGAATTGGGCCTCTATCACTGTTGAACTGATCCCAGGAGCCCAACCTCAGAGGCAAAGGCAATACCCCCTTCCACAAGAAGCTAAGATCAGCATCCAAGAACATCCGGCCAAACTCAAAGAAACAAGTATTCTAGTCGAGTGCCAGTCGGCCTGGAATACCCCACTCCTGCCAGTCAAGAAGCCAGGAGGCAGATACTGACCAGTTCAAGACCTGTGGGCCATCAACAAGGTGACCATCTCTCTGCATCAAGTGGTCCTGAATCCATACACCCTCCTTGGCCAAATCCCAGGGTCGGCAAGATGGTTCACGTGCCTAGATTAGCTCCCCAGAGCCTGCCACTATTTGCCTTTGAATGGTCTGAACCTGATACAGGACACCAGATGCAACTGACTTGGACACACCTCCTGCAGGGGTTTAAACACTCACCAACCCTCTTTGGGGAAGCGCTGGGGACAGACCTCGCCAGCTTCCCAAGAAAGGCCCCATGATGCACCCTCCTCCAGTATGTAGATGACTTCCTCCTCGCCAGTGACACACAAGAAGACTGCACAAAAGCACAAAGGCCCTCCTACAGCTCCTGTCAGACTCAGGATACCGAGCCTCATGGAAGAAGGCACAAATCTGCCAACAACAGGTCCGATACCTTGGTTTCCTCCTCACCCAAGGGAAAGAGAACTCAGGCTAGAGAGGAAAAGGGTCATCATCTCACCGTATGGGGACCGAGCCCATGGCCAAATTTATGATTAAGTCCATGTTCACTCCAAGCTTTACAGTCAACCCCCAGAGTCAGACAGAAAATAACTCGCCTTATAAAAATAATTTCAGTGAGATGAAAAATTTAAAAAAATTAAAATTTAAAATTTATTCTTAGATAAAAAAGTGTAGAATATTGTCATGTCCCCAAAGAAGAGTTTTCTAAACAAGATAAAAATTCTTTCTGGGGCACCTGAATTAAGCATTGGACTCTTGATCTCAGCTCAGGTCTTGATCTCAGTGTCATGAGTTCAAGCCCTACACTGGGCTCCATGCTGGGCATGGAACCTACTAAAAAAAAAAATTATTTCCCTAAGCCTAAGCCTATCCCAACCTTAACTCTAGATGTGAGGGGGAAAAAAGAAAAAAAGTAGGAGGTGTATATATATATATATGTATATATGGTATATATATATATATATATATATGAGAATATATTAACATCACTCACCTTATTGCTCTAATAGCTATCATCTTTTCCTGAATTAAAAGGACCTTTTTTTATCAATGTCTGTAAAAACAGTTGTCCTTAGGTTTTGGCATTTTACTCAGTGATGTTAATATATTCTCAAATAACTCTAGTACTTTATGTAAATTATTTTGAAATTTTAACGTAGACATGTTTTTCTTTTTTTAAAAAAAAGTCTTGATAGTTTTTGTTTTTATTATTTGTCTTATTGCAGTGACCAAGACCTCCAATACCATTTTGAAGAGAAGTAGTAATAGTTATATTTTTTTCATATACATTTTTGTTGAAGTCATCTTTTTAGGTTTTGGAGATTTATTCTCAGAGTGTCATAAAAGTGTTTTTTTTTAATTTTTATTGTTATGTTAATCACCATATATTACATCATTTGTTTTGGTGTACTGTTCCATGATTCATTGTTTGTTCATAACACCCAGTGCTCCATGCAGAATGTGCCCTCCTTAATACCCATCACCAGGCTAACCCATCCCCCTACCCTCCTCCCCTCTAGAACCCTCAGTTTGTTTTTCAGAGTCCATTTTAAAACATATGGTTGATCTTATTGAATGCTTTTTTTGTTACATCTATTACTATAATCATATTTTTCATTGTTAGTGTCCTAATGTAATGAATAACCTATGTAGATTCTCTAATCTTAACTTATAGTAGCATTCCTGGTGTAAACCCACCTTCACCATTTTATATAGCAATTTTTATACATTGGTGATTCTATGTCCTAATATTTTTAATTTTGCATCCATGCTCATAAGTCAGATTAGCCTGTAAATTTTCCATTTTCATGAACATTTTCTTTTGTCTGACTTTTAAGTGAATTGAGACTAGTGGGGATGTTTTTTTGTTGTTGTTTGGTTGATTTTGGTGTCTGGGATATACTTATTATGAATTTAATTCTTTCAATAGTTTCAGACTATTCAAATTTTAGACATTTTAATAAGTTTGATGGTTTACATTTTACTAAGAATTTCTCCAATTCATTTACATTTTCAAGTGTACTGGCTAACATTGCTCACAATTTTCTCCTGTTATAATGATATGTTTTGCATCTATATAGATAAGTCTCTTTTATTTCAAATAATCGTTGTGTTCATCTTTATGTATATTTGATTAATCTCACATTACTTCTCTTTTAGTCTTTTCTAAGCACTGAATATATCAGAACTTTTTGCTCAGTGACCCCCAAAACAAAGCAATTCATGTCAGATTGACATGGAATCTCTAATTTTTAGATTAATGTCTACAAACCATGGCTACCCAGTTCTTAGTAAATATTTTTTAAAAGGAACTGATTTATTAAAGACTATGTAATCTTTAAATTCAGGTCTCCTTTCCTTTGGGAAGAAAGTGGCATTTCCAACTAAAAATAATTTCATGCTGAAAATAATGATATAATGATTCAGCAATGTATTACCAGAAAAATCTTGTGTATTTTAATGAAAGTAATATAAAATAAGTTTGCACATACATAATAAGCACATTGCTCATTGACTCAGAAGTTCTATTCTCTCTAATCTGTCCCTAGCAAACATGAATTTCCTAAGCATGTTCACCAAAACCAGTGTATTTAACTGTCTGAATATTAGAATTACCAGAGGAGCTTTAAATACCCCAGACCAATTGAATAGAAATCTCCCAGTATTAGGCCTGAGCCCAGGAGATTCAGATATGCAGCAGGGTTGAAAACCACTAGCATAAGTTATATATTTGTGAAACCCTATGCCTTAAATTCATTTGTAACATTGACCTGCATGGTTCTTTATTAAAAGAATAGACTATTGAGGTCAAAAACCATGGCAGCTAATAGCAGAGTGTTCTTCCTGAACTAATTTGACCATTATAAGACACTTCAAAAGCAATTTCCTAATCTGTATTTTTACACTGTTTAAAATGCTTAAATAGTATGCTGCACTTCATCAAACATTTTCTGATGTTGTAGAATTAACTGTTTTATGCTTGAGTATATTTATCTTTAAACTCTTTCCTGACATTAGTGAATGCTAATCTATTTTTAATAAAATTAGTCAGTTAATCTCATTTGGTTAAGGCACATAGTCCGTAATACCAAAAATGGGTGGGGGGGAGGGCTGTTACTGTCTAATATTATGAAGCCAACATTAAAAGTCTTTGTAACAAGATATTCTCAGATTTGAATGAGTGATGTGAAGAGGAATGGGTGGGTATTTAAAAAATGTAACTGACTTCAATCCATGAAGAAATATATATATATATATATATATATATTTAAATTATTTATCTGAAAGAGAGAGAGTGTGCATCAGTCGGGGGAGGGGCAGAGGGAGAGGATCTTCAAGCTGACTCCCAGCTGAGGATGGAACCCGATGCAGGGCTTGATCTCACAACCCATGAGATCATGACCTAAGCTGAAACCAACGTCTGACACTTAACCAACTAAGCCACCCAGATACTCCAAGAAATATACTTTTGTAAAGGAAAATTTATAATGTTAATTTAGTTGCTTCTGTCCCAATTTAACTTGCATTTATGTAGCCATTTGTTTTTCTTAGCCAAACATGCTTTTATCAATTGAATCAGGTAATTTCATTTCATGTTTTCATTCATTACAAGATATAATGTAATCATTATCCTAATTACTTTCATGAACTAAAAGAAGTTGGGTCATATTTTTCTTGACATTTGTGCTATAATGTAATTTTCTTTTTATTTTGGAGAAAAAAAAATCGTGTAGTCTTTAGTAGACAATTGTCTGCTCTTTCTATTTACTTTTGGTGGACCCCTCCTGATTTCAGTCCAAGGATTTGAATGAGATATATGTCATCATCCAGCAACACAGATGGGAAACATATCAGGCCTGGCTATCCAATATATTTCATCTAATTGTATGTATGCAATGGAGGGACACAGTGAGGGGTCCATGAACTAAACAAGCCAAGAAGAGTCATTCTTATAGGTTAAGTTATAAAGATAGCAAAAGATGGCCATCTCTGTTACAAATGAAAACAAAACAAAACAAAACAAAACTTGATTGACAATGAAACCAACCAGTAAAGCAGAGCTGAGAACTGAATCTTGAAAGAATCCCAGTGTATAATTTGAGTCTTTGGAAGGAAGTGTTTCCTGCATGCTTTTTAGTATGTTGGCAATACATTCCCTTATCAAGTTAATACTTGATATTATACTTAGTTGTTTTTTGTCACTTGTAAGAGGGTTTTGATTACTAAACACTATTGATCTTTAAATTCCATCACTTTTAAGGAATATTGTCATATTTTATGTGCTAACCAGGAAAGAAAAATGTAAAAGTTGCCAGTTAAACATTAAGTGCGAAATGAATCTCAGTTTCAAATTTGTTAAATTTAGAAAAACTGGTCAAATAGAAATACTGGTATATGGTGATACAAAAATTGATAAAGTAGGTTTTTGCCAATGACACATGGTAAAATGTGAAATTACAGAAGCTGAGGCAGTAGATGGTTTGCCCAAGGTTATAAAGCGTCGACCTTTGTCCCATGGTAAATTGTTGGATATTGCAAGTTAGGGCATGTGTTTATGTAGGTTGGGACATTAGGAGAGTTGATAGAAAATGAGGATATTTAAATTAGTTGGCTAATTATTATGTCTGACCTTAAGTAAATTCCTACAAATGAAATAATCTTCCTTGAGCGGAACATCAAAGGAAACAGCTCAACTTAGAATTTTTTTTTTGTCCAGTGTTCAATATTCCAAGAAATCTAATTATAATAGAGTCATGTATATTTTAGGCCTGAAAACCCCACCTCCCAAGTTCCATACTAAAGAAAAGGAAAAAAAAAAACTGTTGATAAAACAAAATGTAAGGGGGTGGGGGGATGGGTTAGCCTGGTGATGGGTATTGGAGAGGGCACGTTCTGCGTGGAGCCCTGGGTGTTATGCACAAACAATGAATCATGGAACACTACATCAAAAACTAATGATGTAATGTATGGTGATTAACGTAACAATAAAAAAATTTTTAAGAAAAGGTAAGATAAGCTCCAAGAGGGAGATAAGGCTTTGCCATGGATACCTTCCAAGTATCTTTTGATTTACACAGACTGCCTACACATGGTAAAGAAATAAGTCCACACTTTAAAAAACAATAAAATAAAGAGAAGCATACTGGGATTCACTGAGGCAGGGATAGGTCCTAGAGAGAAGGTGGAGACCCATTGTGCTAAATGCAAGAGATATGAGCAAAATATTTTGAAGGTCTATTACCAAAAAAAACAAACACACAAACAGAAACACCCCCTCAAAAATGTTAGGATTAAAGATTAAAAGCTTTAGATCCTTGGCTCTGGTAATTACCCCATGGAGTATAAAATTGATGGGAGGCCAACATAAGTTTAAATGGAATTAGTTATATTGCCCAATAAATTCCCAAGTTTGGGAAACCAAGTCTTATGATTATTTAACTTCTTAATCAATCCCCAGGTACTGTGATCCAAATATGTACCAATGGGAAATAAATAAAATAAAATAAAATAAAATGTACAAAAGGGGCACCTGGATGGCTCATTCTATTAAGCGTCCTACTCTTGATCTCAGGGTCATGAGATCAAGCCCTGGAGCTGGGTTCTGGGCTAAGCATGGAGCCTGCTTAAGATTCTCTCTCTCCCTCTCCCTCTTCTCCTCCTCTCCTCACTCCCTGTCTTTCAAAACAAACAAATAAACAAACAAATTTGTACCAATAAGAAGGCAATGCTAAACCACAGCAATCACCAGAAAGGTATTTTTCCAAACCTCTTTCTCAAATGTGATGTTCTGGACAATGCAATTGTGAAAACTTCCAAAAGAACAGAATCAGGAACAGAAAGATTGGTTGATCAGAGAATTCTCCTGACTGTGGAGCAAGGAGTCCTTGCTATATGTACAAAAAGGACATTATGCCTGGTATGGAAAGATGAATACTGCATATTCTTTCTCTATTTTCCCTGTACAAATCAAAGTTTTTATTGAAGATGTCCTCCTTACTCACTGTAACAGTACACTGACTACGATGAGGGTGAGTTCCGGACCATAAGAAGTTACTCTCACCCTAGGCAAAAGAAAGGCTTATTAGTAATCAGGTACCTTAGACCAGACGCTGTATGCAGCAATTGCATGAGATACTAGGCAATCCCGTACTAGGAAGAAGTTGCAATGTGTCTGAATTAGCTTGTGGTATAGTTGTACCATGTTAAGAAAAGATGCTTTAATATTATCCACATTGAGGAAAAGATGGGAATATCAGACAATAAGAGATTAATGAATATTCTGTTCTGTCTGACCTAATTCCCCCAAGCACAGTCCCCAGTCAGTCCATGCTGTTCCAATGATGTATGAAATCTAGGACTGCGCATATGACCAAAGCCTAATTGGAGGACTCCAAACACAAGCCACAGGATTTATCCAGAAAACAAATCATGGCTTCCATCGAAGCCCATCAAAGTTATCCCTGAGATTTGTTGAAGATATTTGCAAGAGATGCTCTCTTTTCTCTGAAATTTCGAGCTGTGCGAACAATGTAGGTTAAATATTGTTTAAACTGAGGATGAAGCCAAATGAAAGCAGAGTCTAATGAAGAGAAAAGGGTATCAGAGCTGAAACAAAACTACTGGAGTCGCTGCATTCTGGTAGTCTTCAACATAGCTTCATCCCTGACCTTTGCAGTTACGTGAGCCCATAAATTCTCTTTGTTTTGCTTAAACTAGCTTGATGTGAGTTTTGTTTTTTGTTTTTGTTTTTGTTTTGTTTTTCATTTGTCAACAAGCTAAGTAGGAACATAAAGCTGTAGTTGCAAATTCAAAAGCTTGGGGACCAGAAACATCACACACGTAAAAGGTAAGAAACTAAGAAGGAAATAAAGCCATAGGGAGTAGTAGGGACAGTGAACACCAATACTTTGCTATGCTGATTGTGGGAATGCAGACCACAATTTTACTAGTTTTCCTGAGCTTTACAAAAAGATCTGAATTTTAATATGAAGTCTTCTCAAATTGAATTATTGGCAATTCATATTATTATTTTATAAAATGTATTATGTAGGCCATCTCTTAATAGCCTATGATTTTTGATACAAATACTTAAAATGTGCAAATAATAATTTATTCATCTACATAAGAAATGGTAAACATCTAAAAATTAGTTTTTGCCTCAAGTCACATATACCCGATCATCCACCCTTATGTTTCTGAGTTTCTGGCAATAGAAAAAATAATTGATATTCTATAAATGTTTATATACCATGGATTGCCTGTCTTATAAAACAGAGAATGTAACCTTGTATATCTCTGTAGGCTAGGAAGGTGATGTAATAGAGCTAGTGGAAAGTAGTGGTTAATGTAGTGAAATTTATCCTTGACCAAAAGGCAAGGATGATCCTTGCCCTGAAGCATTCTATGTCGATTAAAAACAAAACAAAACAAAACAAAACAAAAGACAAGGTGTGAAACAAATTTGTGTGTGAAGCTTTATTTCTGAACTACCAGTCTGAGATATTTGTGATGTATTTTTTAAAAGCATGTATGAAAATTTCTCTTATCTGTTTAAAATGCATCCTAACTTTTCAGAATATCTTTTAATAACCAACTGTTTGAACAGTCAACAAGGTAAGATTTTCTGTGTATGTAAATACTTATACCAACACCCCGGAGATCTACAGGCCTTTCTACGTACAGTACTAAGCGAAGGAGGAAAAGTTTACTACATCAATATAGAAATGGCCTCATGTGAAAAATACAATGGATTCTCTGGACAATTTGGTAATCCTGCAAAATTAATTATGCCCTGGATATATATTGCACTACACCGAGGGAGAAAAATAAAAATTATTTTTGAACATTAAAATGAAGTATAATAAGGGCATAAATATGAGTTCAGAAAATAAAAAAGTAGAAGTCATATTAATAGGAGGACTATACCTCTCACCTAATAAGAGTTAAGAGCTCTCTGAAATTCTACTTCTTACTGTAAGGTGCAGGGATTTATAAATATTTTAGGAGGAATTCAGATACCACAAGAAAAGTGTTATGGTCTGAATTGTGTACCCCTCAAATTCATATGCCGAAGTCTTAACCTCCAGTGTGACTGTGTTACTGATAGGGCTTTGATTTTTGTAATTAAGGTTAAATGAAGTCACAAGGAGGAGCTCTTCATCCAATAGGACTGGTGTCCTTATAAGGAGAGGAAGAGAGAGTAGGACTACACACTTACACAAAAGACCATGTGAGGACACAGCGAGTAGGCAATGATCTGCAAGGCAAGGGAGAGACCTCAGGAGAAACCAACCTTGTTGACACTGATATTTTGTACCATCAGCTTCCACAAACAGTGAGAGATAAGTATCTGTGCTTAAGCCACCCAGTCTGTGGTATTTTGTTGGAACAGTCCTAGCAGACTGATAGAAAAGGAAACCCTCCTCCCGTTGTCTCCCTTCCCAGCCCCATGAGGTAAAAGACCTCCCTTTTCCCCTCCCCAGCAATGAATCCACAAGCCTTAAACCAGGACTCCTTCTTTTTCTTTGTTATTTCAACCCAGGAGCAACTGGGGGTTGAACCTTTTGGTAGAGAAGAGTGGAAAAATCCCAGGAAAAGAAGGGAGAGCAGGAACAAAGGGATGCAGGATGGTGGGAAGTGGGGAAGAGAAGAGTTAGCTCTAGATGGGAGTTGGTGTATTTGAGACTCCTTGGGAGCACAGGGATATTATATGGAACTCCTCTAAAGTTCTAGGGAGTAAGATGCCACTCTTGTTTAGACACGGGGATAATTCAACCAGGCCAAGAACCAAGCATCATAGCCACCTCTGTACCAATGTACACTATTTATGGCTACCAGGGCAGGAGAGAGGGAGGGAGAGAGAAAGAACTCAAATAATGAAATAACAGTCCAGTTACCCCCAGATGAGTTACCTTTGTAAACACTCTCTAACTTAAAGATATTCATCTAATGGTGGAAATTTTAAGCATCATCAAAAAGCAGCAGGAGTTAAATTTGTGGCTTTAGCTCATTTCTAGTCACATCACATTTGCAAGTGACCTGACCAATCAATTGAGTTCTCACTCATTTGTTAATCTCTTCAGCATTATTCACTGAGACAATTAGGAAGGATCCAACATTATAGGTAGCACAGAGTAGATTATCAGTATGAGCACCTTCATTCATTTGTGGCAAAAAATGCCTAAGTTCCAAGTATGCACGAAGCCTTATTTTGAGGATGGGAATACAGTGATGAACAAAATACACGTAAAGAGCTCTATTCAGTAAAGAGTTACATTCTAATGGGAAGATGAATAAGAAGGGGGAGAAAAGAGGCAGTTATCTTACGTAATGGGAATGAGCTTAGGGTGTGCTCTGGGAACATCTAGAACATGTTATGTTCAAGCTTCACAGATCAGAGAAAGCATGCCACACTTGGGAACTGCAAAGTCTGGGACTGGATTCTGGCTCTGCCATTGATTAGAAATGTAAATCTGGACAAATTCCTTAACATCTCTATGTGTCAATTTACTCTTCTATAAAGTAGAAATAATAATGACACCTATCTCAAAGTATGAGAATTAAATGAGTTAATATGTACAATACTTAGAGGAGTTCTTAGCATGTAATCAGAACTCAATAAAAGTTTTCTGTTTTCATTGTATTATTATGAAGCTACCTTGGGTTTGTAGCAGAGAAATAACATGGTCCTCTGTTACACATTAATTTCTCTTTGCCTAGCCGCAAATCTGATCTCCTGCTCTAACATTTCTTGGACTGTCCTATTTCTTTTGTGTACATTTGTATAAAGGTGAGTGAAGGAACATATAATGACTCTGACACTGAATCCAGATCTTCATACTGTGAGAAACAAGACTTGGTTCCTCCAGAAGATAACATTTTGGAAAATGATACATGTCCGTCTTATTGTATCACTGAAGGAAGAATTTGTAGAACACAATTCTGAGGCCCTGGCAAACATGGCCAGGACACATGCTTCTTTTGTACTCTACAAAATATTTCAGACTCCGCCCACCTTTTTTTTTTTTTTTGGTAATTTGTGTATAGTGAATTTTAAGGAAAAATGTGGGATAGAAGCCTGCAAATCTGTTTCTCACCTCTCACATATCCATCCTGGTGGGAACTTTGCACGTTCTCCTAATTTTGAAAATCTACAAACAGCTAACTGAACATAACCTATGTACCAAACACAGCATCTGAGATTGTGTGCTGGTGCCAAAGTCACACGGCTCCCTCCATAAATGCTCATTTTGTTCTGATCTCTCCTGCCAGCTTATGACTTTCCTGTCTTTGGTCCGGCACCACTCACCCTCTTTCCACATTCTTCCCTAACTCAGCCCTCCTGCCGTATTCTTTCTTCGCCTTTTGGATGGTGCTGTTTCTTTTGTGTTCCCATATATGAAGTCAGTTCAAGGCACATCACTGCATCTTTTAAGAGCGAGGCTCTAAATGTCTTTAATTTTTCTTTATTCCATTTTGTTATCAGCATCAGTGCATTATGAACCTCTACACTAAGATACAATTTTCCATCTTTGAAAAAGAGGCTTATCTTATTTTATTTTTTTAAGATAACCAGTGGCTTTTTAAAAATGAAAAAGGTGGATTAAATGAAGGCAATCATACAGCCAGGTTTACAAGCATCGGTTACTTACAAAGACTGCAAATCGCCAAATAACTTCTTTCTATCTGATATTTTCCTTGACTCAATTCCAAATACATATTAAGTAGTGGATTAACTGTTTCCAGGAGAAATGCTGATAATAATTATATCACATATAGCTATATATATATAGATAGATGATATAGATATAGATATCACATATAGCTTTGGGTGATAGGAATGTTAAACGCCACTAGACTGAGCCCTGCTTGATTTCCAGTTTACTTTCCAAGACAAACCTTCAGACACCTCCATATACATTTTGATATTTGTGCGTTTTCATTCATTTTCACTTTGATGAACTTATAATATAGCATTAATTAGGACTACACTGATGGAAACATCATATTCATATCGCTAAAGACTACCTCCAGGAAATACTTACTGCTTACTCATTTTGTGCTAGGCAGAGACCCAAAAAACAAATAATCAAGTCAAAAAATGGTCAGAAGACATGAACAGACACTTCTCTGAAGAAGACATACAAATGGCTAACAGACACATGAAAAAATGTTCATCATCATTAGCCATCAGGGAAATTCAAATTAAAACCACATTGAGATACCACCTTACACCAGTTAGAATGGCAAAAATGGACCAGGCAAGTAACAACAAATGTTGGAGAGGTTGTGGAGAAAGGGGAACCCTCTTACACTGTTGGTGGGAATGCAAGTTGGTACAGCCACTTTGGAAAACAGTGTGGATGTTCCTCAAAAATTAAAAATAGAGCTACCCTATGATCCAGCAATTGCACTCCTGGGTATTTACCCCAAAGGCACAGATGTAGTGAAAAGAAGGGCCATACGCAACCCAATGTTCATAGCAGCAATGTCCGCAATAGCCAAACTGTGAAGAGAGCTGTGGTTCTCTCTATGGACTGTGGTCCATATACACAATGGAATATTACTCAGCCATCAGAAAGGATGGATACCCAACTTTTACGTCAACATGGATGGGACTGGAGGAGATTATGCTAAGTGAAGTAAGTCAAGCAGAGAAAATAAATTATCATATGGTTTCACTTATTTGTGGAACATAAGGAATAACATGGAGGACATTAGGAGAAGGAAGGGAAAAATGAAGGGGGGGAAATCGGAGGGAGAGATGAACCATGAGAAACTATGGACTCTGAGAGACAAACAGGGTTTTAGAGGGGAGGTGGGTGGGGGGATAGGTTAGCCCGGTGATGGGTATTAAGGAGGGCACATACTGCATGGAGCACTGGGTGTTACACGAAAAAAATGAATCATGGAACACCACATCAAAAACTAATAATGTATGATGATTAACATAACATAATAAAAAAAACTCAATCCTTTTATAGCTTAGCAGTGGATTTTTATGGAGAAAAAGAACACTCTGAGATACAAGAATAGCAGCTTCAGTAAATAAACTTCTTGCTTCTCATTATGCATAATTTATTTGACTTATATGTGATCTTCATTTTATATTTATATTATGAATAGAGGAGTTAACTTTCTTCATTTAACTTTTCCATCTAAACAAGCAAGCACTCTAAACCACATTCAATAGCAGTTAACACAGATGCTATAATCTGCAGAATTAGATTTTTTACATTCAAATTTTCTAGAGATCATAAATTAGGTTTTGATATTTTGTACACAATTATTTATGCATTTTTCCACTTAGAATTTTGTTTTTGCACGTTTGCTAATAACAAATTACCTCAGATTTGCCTTGTCTAAAAATGGCATATCTTTTGAAATTGTTTGAAAACAACTGTTCATCTTTGAAGGGTATTTTCAATGGACATGAAAACCAAGTTTCACTACTGCCGATATGACATTCCATTTTCTTCTGGGTTTTATTGTTGTTGTTGTTGTTGTTGTTGTTGTTGTTTTGGGGTTTTTTGAAGGACCTATTTTCAAGATTTTCTCCTTTCAGCAGTTTGACTAATACACATTTAAAAAACTTTGCTGTTTTTGTATTGTAAATAATACATTTACAAGGTTTTCTGAGTTTCTGGAAGTACAAGTAAACATCTTTCATGGGTTTGAAATATTCTTAGCCATCATCTCTTCATTTTTTTCTTCTTTACTGTTCCTTCTCTTTGCTTCTGGGACTCCAGTTAGACCTATGGTACTTTTTGACTCTGTATTGCACATATCTCTTAGGCGCCTTGCTTCATTTTCAATTACTTTTGCTCTCTCTGCTTTACTTTAGGTATTTTTCTATTGTCCTGTCTTTCAGTTCATCAGCATAATTTTTGGTAACGTCTAATCTCTTGAAGTCATCTAGTGAATTCTTAAATTTCAGACACTACATTTTTCAGTTGTAGATTTTCTGTCCGATTCTTAACATTGATTCAAAATATCTTAGGCACTTCTCCAGTTTAATCTATCATTTTCAATGTTTCCCTCTATTTTATGAAACATATGTCCAACTATTTAAATTGTTAACCTGGAAACTGTAATATCTGTAATATCTGTGTAACTTATCTGCCTTTGTACCTTCAGATTCTCTCTCTCTCTCTTTTGTGTGTTGTGTGTCTAAATGTTTCTGCTCATCCTCACATCCAGTGACTGAATTTTCAACATTGTATTAAAATGGTTAATAATTCAAATGTTGTTTTCTTCCTTCATAAATGTTTCAAGTTAGATATGGCAGTGAGCTGAGTTGAGGAAAGTTTACTGTTTGGGTAATACCCAGTCTATATCCCTGGGATGAATACCTTCAGGATTTTTAAATGAGAGCCTGGCCATTCACAGTATCTTTTCTAATGGGTGTTGAATTCCAATCACTATCTTTGACTACTGTAAACTTTGCTATAATTATTAATAATAATCTTAGTTTTTTTGTTTTGTTTTGTTTGTTTTGGGTATTGTTGTTGTTTGTTTGTTTTTTGCCTTCTACTCCATCTAGTTTCTAAATTAAAAAAATGCCTAAGTGGGAAATTAGCCTTTTGGTTATGGCTTCTCAAGTCTCCAAAATCGTCTCCCTAGGCTTGTGATAACTGCAAGTGTCCTGCTGGTTTCTCAGTCTGCCCAGCATGGCTTCTGATCAAGACAGTATCAAATCCTCAGCCTTGTGCCTGCATCCACATTCAATAAAGGTTTCCAGTGAAAATCAGTTTACCTCTTCATATACCTTCCCTCTGTGGAATCTTAATTTCACTACTAGTTGCTCCTGCTGCTCTCTGCTGTTTCTCTGGTTTCATTTTCTCCTTAGATTTTCATAGTTAGAGCTTTAACCAGCCACAGATTCCATCCTACTCAGATATAGAATTAATTCCTCTTCATTTTTGAGTGATATTTTTCACAGGATAAAAGAATTCTAGTTTAGCAGGTTATTTTCATTAAGCATTTTGAAAATATCATTTGAATACACCTTATATCTTTTACGAGTGATTATTTCTCCACAAATCCTACAGCAATTGGTATTGTCACACTTTTGAAATTTTTTTTTAAAGATTTTATTTATTCATGAGCGACAGAGAGAGAGAGAGAGAGAAGCAGAGGGAGAAGCAGGCTCCCAAGGAGCAGGGAGCCCGATGTGGGACTCGATCCCAGGACCCTGGGATCATGACCTGAGCTGAAGGCAGACGCTTAACCATCTGAGCCACCCAGGCGCCCTCAAATTTTTAAACTATTCTGGTAGGTACATATTTATATATCACTGTTGTTTTAATTTACTTTTCCTTAATGGTTAATGATGTTGATGATCTTTTCATGTGCTTTTTCTGCTATCAGGTATTCTCTTTAATGAAATGTTTCTTCATGTCTTTTTTTCCCACTTTCTAATAGAATTTTTTCAGTTGAGTCTGAAATTTCTTCGTATATTTCCGTATGAGTTCTTTGTCAGATGCAATTGTAAAATATTTTTTTCCCAGTGTAAAACTTGATTTATATCATCTTAATAATGTATTACCTGTAGAGAATGGTTTTAATTTTTTTTTAAAGATTTTATTTATTTATTTGAGAGAGAGAGAGAATGAGAGAGAGAGAGTACGAGAGGGAAGAGGGTCAGAGGGAGAAGCAGACTCCCCGCCGAGCAGGGAGCCCGATGTGGGACTCGATCCCGGGACTCCAGGATCATGACCTGAGCCGAAGGCAGTCGCTTAACCAACTGAGCCACCCAGGCACCCGAGAATGGTTTTAATTTTGATAAAAGGCACCCGAGAATGGTTTTAATTTTGATAAAAGGCGCCTGGGTGGCTCAGTTGGTTAAGCGACTGCCTTCGGCTCAGGTCATGATCCTGGAGTCCCGGGATCGAGTCCCTCATCGGGCTCCCTGCTCGACGGGGAGTCGGCTTCTCCCTCTGACCCTCTTCCCTCTCGTGCTCTCTATCTCTCATTCTCTCTCTCTCTCTCAAATAAATAAATAAAATCTTTAAAAAAATTTTTTTGATTAAGTCCAGTTTTTCCTTTCCCTTTTTACTGATTTCGGTTTTGGTCTTAAGTCTAAGAACTCTTTGCCTAGTCCAAGATCCCAGTGATGTTTTACATCTGTTGTTGTTGTTTTATATTTCACATTTAATTTTGTGGTCTATTTTGCATTAGTTTTTATATAAGGTTAGAGACTAAACTTGAAGTTTTTTTTTCTTCCTTCCTTCCTTCCTTCCTTCCTTCCTTCCTTCCTTCCTTCCTTTCTTTTTTCCTTCTTCCTCCCTCCCTCCCTCCTTTCTTTCTCTCTCTCTCTCTTTCTTTCTTTCTTTCTTTCTTTCTTTCTTTCTTTCTTTCTTTCTTTCTTTCTTTCTTTCTTTCTTTCTTTCTTTCTTTCTTTCTTTTTTGCCTTTGGATGACCAATTGCTGTAGCACCATTTATTGATACTATCGTTCCTTTATTAACTTGCTACTGCAACTTTCTCAAGAATAAGTTTGGCATAACTTTGTTGGTCTAATTTTGGATTTTCTATTACATTCCATTAATCTTTATGTTTATCCCTCTTTCAATACTACGCACTTTTGTTTACTATAGCTATATAATAAGATTTAAATTTAGGTAGACTCTTTATTCTACTTTAGTGTGTATTTTCAAAAATTTTCTAGCTATTTTAGTTTCTTTGCCTTTCTATATAAAGTCTCACTGGGATTGTAATGGTAATCATGTGAAACATGTATATCAATTTTGAAACAACAGACATCTTTATTATGTAGAGTTTTCCAATCCATGAGCACAATATGTTTCTTCATTTTCTAGATTTTTTTTTTATTGTTTCATCAGAGTTTTGCAGTTTTGAACCTCTAAGTCCCATACATGTTAGTTTGGCATATACCAAAGTATTTCTTTTTTGAGTGATTTTAAAGGATACTATATTTTAATGTTGATGTCTGTACATTCAATGTCATGACCTTGATGAACTTACTACTTCTAGGAGGGATTTTGTAGATTTCTTGTGATTTACTATGTAAACAATCATTTCCTCTGCAAATAGGAATATTTTTATTTCTTCTTTTCTGATCTAGGTTTTTATTTTCTTGCCTATTGCATTGACTAGGAGTTCCAGCACTCTGTTTTATTGAGTAAGAATTGTGAGAAAGTATGATCCCTGCCTTGTTCCCAATCATAGGAAGAAAGCATCCAGTCTTTCCACAATTAAGTAAAATATTAGCTGTAGGTTTTTGGTAGATGTCCTTTATCACATTAAGGAAGTTCTCAAATCTTATTCTGGAAGTTTCTATCAAATGTATTTTATGCATCAATTAATATAAACGTGATTTTTCTTCATTAACCTGTTATTATGATGGAGTATATTGATTGAATTTGGAATCTTGAGCCATCCTGACATTTTGAAATAAATCCCACTTGGTTATGGTATATAATTCTTTTTTATATATTGTGAATTCTCTTTGAAAAAATATTTTTAAGAATTTTTGTTTTTGTATTTATGGAAGACATTGCTCTGTAATTTCCTTATTATATCATTTCTGATTTTGGTTTTAGGGTAATACTAGATTTATAAAGTGAATTAGAAATCATATCTTATTTTTTGGAAGATATTGTGTAAAATTGGTATTAATTCTTCTTTAAAATTTTGGTAGAATTCTCCAGTGAAAGCATCTTGGCCTGGAAATTTCATTTTTAAGGAGTTTTAAAATTATAAGTTAATTTTCTTGATAGAGGACTATTTAAGCTACCTATTTCATTTTTGGTGAGTTGTGGTAGTTATATTCTTTAAAGAATCTTTTCATTTAATATAAGTTGTGAGAATTTTGTGTTTAGTTACTCATAGTAATTTCTTTATTATCATTTTGATATCTGTATATCTCTAGTGGTATCCCCTGTTTCATTTCTGATATTTATGATTTGTGTCTTCTTTTGTTCTTTGTCAGTTTTTGTAGAGTTTGTCAGTTCTTTGTCAGTTCTATTGATCTTTTTTTAAAAAAACAAAAAACCAGCTTTTTGTTTTATTGCATTTTCTCTCTCTCTCTTTTTTTAAAATTTCTCTGATGTTGTGTTCTTGTCTTTATTATTTCTTCTACTTGCTGGAGTTCATTTCACTTTTTTTTCTCTAATGTTCTTGAGATGGAAGATAAAATTATTGATTTGGAACTTTTCTTTTTTTTAATGTATGCATCTGGTGTTATATATTTCCCTTTCAACATTATTTTAGTATGTCCACAGATTTTGATGTGCTGTATTTTCATTTTGATTCAGTTCAAATATTTTTTTTTTCTCTTGAAAATACCTGTTTGACACATGGGTTATTTAGAAGTCTGTTGTTTAGTTTCCAAGTGTTTGGGAATTATCTTGTTATCTTTCTAGCATTAATTTCTTTAATTCCATTTTGATCAGAGAACATTACGTATGAATTTAATTAATTACAATTTGTCAAGTTTTGTTTTGTGGCCCAGGATATAGCTATTTTGTTATACATTTCATGGATGCTTGAAAAAAACGTGGATTTCCTCTGTTGCTGAATGGAGTCTTCTGTAAATGTCAGTTAGGTCCTGTTGGTTGAAGATGTTGAATTCCTTTGAACTCCTTGAACTATACCCTTGATATAGTTCTTTCCAGTTATTCTACCATTCAAGAAAGGGGTGTTGGGTACTCAACTATCATTGTGGATTTGTCTGTTTCTCCTTTTAGTTTTATCAGTTATGGTTTCCCATATTTTATAGTTTTCGTCTTTGGTCCATAAATATTTAGGATTGCTATATTTTCTTGGTGTATTGACCCTTTTATTATTGTGTAGTTTTTTTTTTTGGTCTCTGGTGATTTTCTATACTCTGAAGTTCAATTTATCTAATATTTCTGTCTACTCTTGCATTTTTAAATTGAAGTTTTTATGATTTCTCTCTTTCCCATTGCTACCTCCCTGGTTGGGAAAAATATATATTATGGATCATACTAGAAACTAAGCTGCATAAAACTTCTGAATGACCAGTGCTTTTTTGGTCATTTTACATTCCATTTGGTTATACCCAGGCTTTCTAGTGTTAAACTATATATGAATAAATTTACATGACTAAGGTCTAACTCAGAAGTGAGAGGAATGTTAGGTATTTGGATTTGGCTAAAGGGATATTCTCACTCTTATGATTGGGGCTATACTTCATCAATCTTTTGTTTTTCTTCAATAAGTAAGACATAACAGTCCTTACTGATATGTGAATTAACAAGATGACTAAAACTGCGTAAGTGTTCAAATGAATAGACATGTTAAGAAAACTTCTCTCGGGCGCCTGGGTGGCTCAGTTGGTTAAGCGACAGCCTTCGGCTCAGGTCATGATCCTGGAGTCCCAGGATGGAGTCCTGCATCGGGCTCCCTGCTCAGCAGGGAGTCTGCTTCTCCCTCTGACCCTATCCGCTCTCATGTGCTCTCTCTCTCTCTCTCATTCTCTCTCTCAAATACATAAATAAAATCTTAAAAAAAAAGAAAACTTCTCTCTTGTTTATTCTATTATTTCAAGAAGACCAGAAAATGATTTCTGGCTTGTCAGACTCCATGCTGTTATCCCAAAATGACAAAGAAGACACCAAATAAAAAGTTTCATAAATGTTACCTTATATTCTATACTACTTTTTTCCAAAATTATAACCAGTAATTCAAATAATATGGTCTGATATTTTATACCAATACAACATTCCAACAATTATGTTTTGCTGTTTTTAGACTTACTAATTTGAAGTGATGGATTCTATAGATCCTCATATTATTTAAAAATCATTTTAAATGACCAGGATTCATTCTAATGACTCTTACAATATAAAAATAAAATTCTTATGAAGATCAAAATGGATTATTATGGGTTTATTATGGGCGATCAAAGCCCTGCATTGCTCTACAGATTGGTCTATACCTGAAACAGTAAATTCACTGTTTTATAAGAATGTAATCTTACATGTTAATCTCTCAAATTTTATATATTTAATTCATAGCCATTACTATAATGTTATTCTTCAAATAATATTTGATTCATAATTCTTTGTTTTGACAAATTTTAGTCTTTTTGATAAATATAATGGTGAGGTATCTTAATTTCTATTAGAGTAAACATTTCTTATGTTTTTATCTCTCTAGAATTAAAACATTCATATTATAAGCAATATTAAATATACTAACTAGTACATAACTTCAAAATTTACATTTCAGTAGATGAATGGATATATAAAGAAATATGAATGATTCAATTAATGTTTTCCTTAAAGGAAAAAAAGAGAAGGTTGTTCAGAACATTATTTCACATGGATTTTTTTCTTGTCATAATAAGAGGAATATATAAAATGAAGTAACTGCCTTTGCGTTATAAAAACTAAGGTGCAGTTTTACTGATAATTCATGCATTATGCATTGGATAACATGATTATATAATTATCATGTTTATTTGATTATTTAGTATTTATACCTAGTGCTTTTGTTTTGTTTTGTTGTTTTTTAAGGAATTTGAATCAGCTTCAATATAGTATAAAGCAATTCTGTTAAACATTCCTTCCTGGGCCTGCCAAGAAAAAAAGCACTTTAAGGGAAGAGAAGAATTGCTATTATCAGGCACCTGTGATGAGTCAATCACTGTAGATAAACACTGAATTTATGTTTGTTCATCTTGGCAGCCAAAGCAAAAAGGAAAAATATGGTATTCCCAAGGTTGTCTTCAAACACAAACATTTTCTTGGCTCAAAATTGAAAGAAGACTTTAACATGTGGTTTCCTATGTTTAGGGACACTGAAGAACATAATGGAAGATGTCTTCACACATTTTTATGAAAAACATGGACATTGTTCAGCTATAAAAGCTGCAAGTTTAACATTAGAAGTAATCCAATGAAGACCTTTCTATGGGACACTGAGATAATGAAGTCCACGTATACTGCGTCCTGAAAATCTAACTTAAAACAGATTGAACCTCGCAAATCTGGAGGAAGAGATAATTAACCTGTGCAAAAGACAGCTCTTTCAAATATCAGAGGTCTCAAATGAACTTTTGGCAAGAACTGCACCACTGTCAATTTAGAGGTCCTGAATTACTAATATTTGTTTTGTTAATTAAAGATGGACCCCTCTCTTTGATTAGCTAGTTTACAGCCAAAAAAGCCCTCAAAAAAAAAAAAAAACAAACAACCAAAAAACCTGTCTTGTCCACAAAAAAGAAGTTCTGTACAAAACATGTAGTCCCAATATAATGACAAAGTAATTCTTATAAAATCCATTAAATGGTAGCTGGATAAAATGACAATTTGATTGTTCAATATTGCAGTTATTTGTGTATTTTTCTTATTTGTATTCTACTTCCATTGAAGGAAAAAGATTTTTTTTTTTGGCTCATCGTTGCCTTTTCTACAGCAATGGATAGAGGTACCTTACTTGGTACACATTCAATAAGTACCATTTAATCTGACTATATCATCCATTCCTTTGCTAAGACATCTACCAAAATACAATGCATTTAGTTTTCATGTAATTGAGTCTAAGCTGCTTTTTTAAAAACAATAATCACTCAAAAGTCATGCTAGACTAACTTTACTTTCTCCTTTTGAAATATGAAATGAATGTAATAATGAATCTAAGCTAACCATTCAAGAATCTTTTTACAATATTCTCTTTTTTCTGTTTTATTTGATTATGTTATGTTATTCACCATATATTACATCATTAATTTTTGATGTAGTATTCCATGATTCACTGTTTGTGAATAACATCCAGTGCTCCCTTCAGTACGTGCCCTCTTTAATACCCATCACCGGGCTAACCCAACCCCCTCTAGAACCCTCAGTTTGTTTCTCGGAGTCCATAGTCTCTCATGGTTCATCTCCCCCTCTGATTTCCCCCCCTTCATTTTTCCCTTCCTACTATCTTCTTTTTTTTCTTAACATATAATGTATTATTTGTTTCAGAGGTACAGGTCTGTGATTCAACAGTCTTGCACAATTCACAGTGCTCACCATAGCACATACCATCCCCAATGTCTATCACCCAGCCACCTCCCCCACTCCAGCAACACTCAGTTTGTTTCCTGAGATTAAGAATTCCTCCTATCAGTGAGGTCATATGATACATGTCTTTTTCTGATTGACTTATTTTGCTCAGCATAACACCCTCCAGTTCCATCCACGTCGTTGCAAATGGCAAGATCTCATTACTTTTGATGGCTGCATAATATTCCTGTGTGTGTGTGTGCGTGTGTGTGTGTGTGTGTGTGTGTGTGTGTGTACCACCTCTTCTTTATCCATTCATCTGTCGATGGACATCTTGGCTCTTTCCACAGTTTGGCTATTGTGGACATTGTTGCTATAAACATCGAGGTGCACGTACCCCTTCGGATCCTTACATTTACATCTTTGGGGTAAATACCCAGTAGTCCAATTGCTGGATCATATGGTAGCTCTATTTTCAACTTTTTGAGGAACCTCTATACTGTTTTCCAGAGTGCCTGCACCAGCTTGCATTCCCACCAACAGTGTAGGAGGGTTCCCCTCTCTCAGCATCCCCGCCAAAATCTGTCGTTTCCTGACTTGTTAATTTTAGCCATTCTGACTGGTGTGAGGTGGTATCTCATTGAGGTTTTTTTTTTGTAATTTTTATTGTTATGTTAATCACCATACATTACATCATTAGTTTTTGATGTAGTGTTCCATGATTCATTGTTTGTGCATAACACTCGTCTCCCCCTCTGACTTACTCCCCTTCATTCTTCCCCTCCTGCTATCTTCTTCTTCTTTTTTTTTTTTTCTTAACATATATTTGGATTTCCCTGATGCCGAGTGATGTTGAGCACTTTTTCATGTGTCTGTTGGCCATTTGGATGTCTTCTTTGGAAAAATGTCTGTTCATGTCTTCTGCCCATTTCTTGATTGGATCATTTGTTCTTTGGGTGTTGAGTTTGATAAGTTCTTTATAGATTTTGGGTACTAGCCCTTTATCTGATATGTCATTTGCAAATATCTTCTCCTATTCTGTCAGTTGTCTTTTGGTTTTGTTGACTGTTTCTTTTGCTGTGCAAAACCTTTTTATCTTGATGAAGTCCCATAGTACAATATTCTTATGTAAGATACAGCAAAATAAATTTGAAATGATTTAGTTAACATAAAAGAGGACATTTCTGGAGAAATAGTAGTAAATAAGACAAATGTAGTCCATTACTTTATGGAGATTAAAATATAGTGGGGGGGGAAGAAAAATAATTTATCAAGTGTGATACACATTAAGAATTAAGAAATATAAAAAACATACAATAGAAACATGTAATGATGTTATTTAAGCTATATTAGGGATTCACAAAAATAATGAGGAGTAATATTTAATGTGAGATTTGAAGAATGAGTTGACGTTAGCTGAGTAATGGGAGAGTGAATGAAGGAATATTCCAAAAAGAAAAGTAAATGCAAAATCTATTATTGAGGGACAGTATGGCATATTTCAGGTCAGAAATCCAGAATGGTTGAGGTTTAGCAATTGAGAAAGTGAGTGTGAGAAACTGACAGAGTTGGATCTCAGAGGATCTTGAGCTCAGGTTTAAGATTTCAGAATGCCTTGGCAGCTGAAATGCAGACTGTTGGCAGCTTAGCACCATTTTCTTCTGCTATTCTTTTCCTTTATTTCAGGGGCTGGGTATCTGAGCATTATATTTCACAGGATTTTTACCATAAGGACCTGGATCAGATCTACAACTGAGTAGCAACTGTATAGTTTCGAAAGGTAGAGGAAAAACAGAAATTATTATTATTTTTCCTTCTGGTAGACAAGTGGGCTTTGTCAGAGGTGAGATTTCGTAGTGGCTTTGTGGACCTTCATTCCACTTTGGTGTTGAGGGTAAATATGATCATTGCTGGCAGTTTCCTGTGCTTCCAGCAACTTCCCGATGCCTTAAAATCTAGTACACTTTTGATTTATGTACAGTTTTCCTTGCTATTTAATTACATAAATCCCTAAATTAAAGTCATTTCTGTTTTCCTAACTAAATCCTGATTGATACAGTATTTGGTGTAAAAAATGGTGGGTAAAGTGCTATAAAAATAAAATAAAATTTATGATGTGTAACATTGGCTTAGTCATGTAAGGTAAGACAAAGAGAAATTAAATATAGCAGACTGAAGGGATAGAGAATTTTGTTATTCTGTGAAGAAATGCATGGTAACAGAGGCACATAACTGTGATGGCATAATAATATGTTCACTAAGTCTATAGTCTATGGAAAGTAGTTTGAAGGCTTTAGAATTATAGTGTATGCTGAATACTACTTGCTGCATTGACAAAGGGGTTACAAAGAAGAGGTAAATTCATTCAAGAATTAGCTGACTTCAGAGATAGATAAAAGTGAATGGAGAGGGGCGCCTGGGTGGCTCAGTTGGTTGGATGGCTGCCTTCAGCTCGGATCATGATCCTGGGGGCCTGGGATTGAGCCCCACGTCTGGGTCCCTGCTCGGCGGAGAGCCTGCTTCTCCCTCTCCCTCTGCCTGCCACTCTGCCTACTGGTGCTATCTATTTGTCAAATAAATAAATAAAAATCTTTAAAAAAAAAGTGAATGTAGAAAATTCAGAAATGATGGGCCTTAAACTGCTGAAAACAACAACAACAAAAACAAAACAAACAAAAACTAGTTGTTTTAGGACTCTGGTTACGAAGGAAAAGACTAGAAAAGTCTTCAGTGACAAAAGCCCAGTAAGACTTCTCATTAAACAAATTGGCCAAACCAAATAGGAAATATCAGAGTGAAGGTTTTACTTTCCCAACAAAGTGATTACCTTGGGCATCCTTAAGATAGCGATCAGTAATCTGAGAGAAGGAGTCAATTGATAAAGAAAGGCAAGGGAATCAGACTTGGGAATTATGTCTAGGAAAATGAGATACAGCTATTGGGATGTGGATCGGAGTGGAAAGAAATACGTTAGAGATCAACTAAGTTTTTAAGAGAATTATATTGCCAAAGAAATCATGAGACTATACTTTAAAACTTTGTTCATTTCTTAAGTTATTATTTGAAATTCTACATTTTTACCATTAGGGGACAATATGCAAAATCTCTTCAGACCTCAGAAAGCTGTTTCCCCAGCACATGCTGGTGATATAGCTGTAAAGAACAGTGCACAAGAAAGAATATTCCCCAAAATAGACTTGGTACCCAGAAAAAAATGGAAAAGTTTCTTCCCAGATATAATAATCATCATCAAATTAAATTTTTCCCTACACTTAGGGTAAGAGGTCTTAATAAGATCTGATCATCAGGATGTCTCCCATTCTTTCCATTGCACGTGGAAGCTATTATTGATGTTATTATGCCCCAGCTTCTGTGCATAATAATGAATGTATGTGTTAGGGATGGAAGTAATTTGTCTTTTTTGTGCACAGGTTCCTATATCTGAAGAATCCATAACTGAATCTGATAGAGTTTTCTGAACTTTGAGTTGTATATTGTGACTGGAAATACGTTATATTGTCTCACTTGGGGTAGCAATGAGTGTGTTCAGTGTGTGAGAATAAATAAACTGCATATTTAATGAAAAATAGAGTATGCTATAGAGGAGACTCCTTTATGTGTCACAAAATCCTTATCTTCTTCCTCCAGCCCATATGATTAGATTTTATTTTCCAGTCTTCATTGTAGTGAGTGTGGTGATGTCACTGGATTCTATTCCATGGGGTGTGAGGCGTGTGAAGTGTGCACCACTTCTAGGTCGAGCCCATAAAAATCTCCAATACACGATCCCTCATTCTCACTCTTTATTCCCTGCCCATGCATTTCCCTGTGGGGTTCTAGAGAATGGAGGAACCACAGGATTCGAGGTGCCTGGGTCTTTGAATTATCTCTTTAATGACAGCCACACAGGAGAATGACGAGCACGACTGCTAGATGGTGAATTAAAGGAACACCCTCACTGCAAGATGGAAGCAGGCAATAAAAGATGTAGAGAGACCAGTTAAAGCCTTAGGGGAACAGAAGTTATGGTGAAGGAGATTTTTGTGATAGTATTAAGCACTATCAAAAGCTGCTGAGAGGTTGTATTAGTTTCTTGGAAATGCCATAACAAATTACCGCAAACTGGGTGGTTTTACACAACAAAATTTGGGGGCTCACAGTTCTGGGTGCTAGAAGTCCAAAATCAAGGTGTAGGCAGGTCTTACAATGACACCCCCTGGCCTCTCAGCCACCATTGGAGTCATTCTTCCCTTTTCTGGAAGGACGGCATGTGTTAAAACCAAAAAGTCCTGCTGGCCATTTCCTGCTTATCGAATCCTAGGGTCCAGCACCCATTTCCTACTTATCGAATCCTAGAAGTCCAGCACCCTTTCCTGCTTATCGAATCCTAGAAGTCCAGCACCCTTCTTTCATGTCTTCCCATCTCTGCCCCTTTTGGTTCAAGTGGGCAATGTTTCTGTGCAGATGGTCAATTGGACCCATGAGTCACAGTCTAATCTTTCCAACAAAAGTTAGTGAAACCACACTGTTGGTGTTCTCTTCAGAGGACGCACTATTTTTTTTTTTTTTTGCAGTAGGATAGCAAATCTCTGTTTTAGTTCCTATTTGTTTTATAGTTTCTTCCTTAATGTCTTTCTTAACTCTTTATTTTACTACAAGCAACAAGGAATCACCAGGCTGTGCCTTCCACACTTTGCTTGGAAATTCCCTCAGCTAAATATCCATGTTCATCACCTGCAAGCTCTACTTTCCCCCAACAAGAGGACATAATTCAGCCAAGTTTTCTGCCAATTTATAATAAGCGTTGCCTCTCCAAAGGCATTTCCAAAATCACGTTCTTCATTTCCATCTAAGACCTCACCAGAAGAATCTTTAACATTCGTTTCTACTAGCAATCTAGTCAAGGCAATCGAGAATTGTTCTATCATGTACCTTGGAATTCTTCCAAACTCTACCCATTTACCCTATCCTAAGGCCACTTCTACACTTTTTAGGTATTTTTTACAGAGGTACCTCATGTCCCAGTGACAAAATCTATATTATTTTCCTATGGCTTCCATAACAAATTGCCACAGACTGTACAGCTTAAAACAACTGCGATTTATTATCTAGAAGTTCTAGAGGATAAAGGTGCAAAACCCAGGTATAGGCAGGACTGTGCTCTCTCTAAAGTCTTTAGAGGAGGATTTGCTCCATGCCTTTTTCTTTGCTTCTGGTGTTGATGGCAATCCTTGGTGTTTTGTTTTGTTTTGTTTTGTTTTTTTAAGTTGGAGATGCATCAGTCCAGTCTCTACCTCGATTATCAAATGGTCTTCTGTGCATGTGCATGCGTGTGTTGTGTGTGTGTGTGTGTGTGTGTGTGTGTGTATGACTCTTCTATTTTTATAAGAACATTTTATAAGGTCTTTTGGATTAGGAATTCAGTATAACTTCAGCATGACTTGATTGTCTCTGCAATGACTCTATTTCCAAATAAGGTTACATTCGCAGTTACTAAGGTTAGGATTTCAACATATCTTTTTTTCTGTGGGCGGAGAACAATTCAGCCCATAAAAGGGGTCAAATAAGAAGTGGTCTATTTGGTCTCCTTGGTTTTAGTAATATGAAAATTATTGGTGACCATAGCAATAGCAATGGATAAATGTGTTATATAAGAATCAACAATGTGATATGACTACTAAAATAAATAATGAATCTTAAGATACTTAGTACAGTTATGTTATTAAAGGAAAAGATTGATGTAAGTCTATGCCACTTTTTTGTTTTTTTTTTCCTGTCAAAGTTGTCCTGTGTCACTGAATTTTATTATGGCATCACAAATTTAGAAGGTCTAGGAGAGTCACTAGGATAGTTATGTCTGGAAACAGTGATATATTTTAAAATAATGTGTTTAGACTTGAAAAGACACAATATAAGGGCCTTTGATAGCTATTTTTGATAGCTGTCTCTGATACTTGATAAACTAGCATTTAGTTGAGAGATTAGGCTTAGCCTGTGTAACTTCAGAAGACTGAGTTAAATTGAATGTAGGCAAAGAATGCTTCATCTCAATATGAGAAAGAATTTAATCACTATAGGTTATTGGAAATGAAATGTGCTTATTTAAATGATAGCAACATCTACATGAGTGGAGAACTTTCAGCTGCGCTAAACAAATAAAAAAGTGCATAATATTATCTTCACATTCTCCCAAACCATGTATTTTATTATTTTTTTAAAGATTTTATTTATTTGAGAGATAGAGAGCACGAGAGGGAAGAGGGTCAGAGGGAGAAGCAGACTCCCCACTGAGCAGGGAGCCCGATATGGGACTCGATCCTGGGACTCCAGGATCATGACCTCAGCCGAAGGCAGTCGCTTAACCAACTGAGCCACCCAGGCGCTCCTTTATTATTTTTTTAATTAAGATGTCACTTAAGTCTATTTCTAGCTGTAATAAATTATATAATAGACATAGAAATACATGCATCTCCCTCTATTGGCTATAACTGGACAACTTTCATTCAATTCACTGAATATTTATGCTAAATTATTTTCTAATCTTGCTTTTAATTAGCTATAGTCTAATTCTTAGACTATATTTATCCCCCCTACTGTCAGTCTATTTTCCTTACCATAACACTTACTTAATAATTCTTTTTTAATATCTGGCTCTTACCCATATTGTAAGTTTCATGAAAGTATGGACCATGTTGGTTTCAATCAAAGCTCTTAGTTCTGTATCTATATCTACATTCTCTCTGATGTATATAGGCTATCCAACAAGTTTTTGTAAATAATAAATGTAGTTTTATCAGACTTAAGAGGTTTTAGTCGACTGCCATTCTATCAGCTCTTATAAACAATTGTGATGATTTTCTCCTGATTGCCTGCATATGGAATCAAAGCTTGAAGAGAAATCAACGAGGTATTAAAAAGCCACTTCCAATTTATATTTATTGCTTAATTTTATTATCAAATCCCTATTATTTTGTGGGGTAAGGGTGTTTGGTTGGCTCAGTCAGAAGAGTATGTGACTGGTGCGCCTGGGTGGCTCAGTT
Source organism: Zalophus californianus (assembly GCF_009762305.2). Lineage (NCBI taxonomy): Eukaryota > Metazoa > Chordata > Mammalia > Carnivora > Otariidae > Zalophus > Zalophus californianus. Next base: position 66,323,530 of record NC_045598.1, on the reverse strand, counting down.
GTTAAGCATCTGCCTTCGGCTCAGGTCATGATCCCAGGGTCCTGGGATCGAGTCCCACATCGGGCTTGCTGCTCAGCGGGAAACCTGCTTCTCCCTCTCCCACTCCCCCTGCTTGTGTTCCTGCTCTCGCTGTGTCTCTCTCTGTCAAATAAATAAATAAAATCTTAAAAAAATAAAAAAGAAGAGCATGTGACTCTTGATCTCAGGATCATGAGTTCAATCCCCACATTGGGTGTATAGATTACTAAATAAATAAGTTAAAAAAAATAACATCTTTGGGGAAACATGAAAATTGAAAAAGACAAAATATCATCTATATCTTGAATCTCTTCACATATAATAAACCAATGTTACCATTCTCATGTACTTTTTTTTTTAAAAAATAGAATGATAAGTCATGAGAATAAAAAGCACAGCATAAGGAATATAGTCAATAATATTGCAATAGCATTGCAAGGTGACATATGGTAGCTACACTTGTGGTGAGCATAGTATAATGTATGAACTTGTTGAATCACTATGATGTACATCTGAAACTAATGTAACAGTTTATGTCAACTATAATCAAATAAATTTTTCTTTTTTTTTATTTGAGACAGAGAAAGAGAGAGAGCACAAACAGGGTGGAGGGTCAGAGAAAGAGGGAGAAGCAGACTCTCTGCTGAGCAGGGAGCCTGACATGGGGCTCGATCCCAGGACCCTGAGATCATGACCTGAGCCAAAGGCAGATGCTTAACCGACTGAGCCACCCAGGTGCCCCATCAAATAAATTTTTTCTTAAGATTAAAAAGTAGATGATTTTTATAGATGTGATTGTACCATATTCCAGAGTTTTGAATTTGGTATTTTATGATACTCAATACGAATTCTAACTACTACATTTTTCTACATTTTTTTATTTTATTATGTTATGTTAATCACCATACATTACATCATTAGTTTTTGATGTAGTGTTCCATGATTCATTGTTTGCATATAACACCCAGTGCTCCATTCAGTACGTGCCCGCTTTAATACCCATCACCAGGCTAACCCATCCCCCCACCCACCTCCCCTCTAGAACCATTTTCCCAAATTATTAAGACTCTTAAATAGATGAAAACCCCCCACCTGTTTAACTCTTTTAAATAATTTTACTATTTACTCAATATTGAGATTGCCTCTAATTTTAGTAGAATTTGTTTAATAAGTATTTATATGCTGTCTACTAAAAGCAAGGCACAACTTTAAGTTGGTAGAGATACAAAACTATGCAAAACAAGTCTTTCCGCTTATGAAATATATGTTATATTTGAGAAAGATAATGAGCAAGATCATCTCCACCGAATGGAATGGAAGAAAATAAGGAAAATGGTTTGTTAGAAAATGTAAAATGGGAGGGAAGCTACCTTAGAAAGGAAATGAAAGAAGAGATCTTGGGAAAATGACTCCAGATCTGAGATCAAAATGTAGAAAAATAACTCCCATGGGAAAAGTCTGGGTGAAACATGCCAAGGAGAGAGAAAATAGCAAGTTCAAATGCCCGTAGCTGTATTTCACTCTATTTTTTCAAGGAGCAAAGAAAAGTTAAGGGCCTGGAGCTCAGCAAACAAGGGTGACTTGGGAATGATGGTGGACATCAGAGTATGTTGCACAGAGCGCTGCTCATGTTTAGAAGTTTGAATTCTATTCTCAGTCAGATAAGAATTCATTAAAGGATTTAATAAAGTTGTGACGTTATTCATTTGTTGTCTTAAAAGCTAAATCTGTCTGCCCCGCAGAGAAAAGGGAGGGCACCAGTAGAAATAGGGAAGTCAGTTAGGTGGTGTTGAAGTAAGAGCAGAGATGGAACTTAAGCCATAACAACTTTGGTCCTGTTTCTGAACCTGGACTAGAAATAGCCGGCTCTGTTGTTGGTTATCACATGAAGCTAACTACTCAGACACTCTTAGGGCTAGAGTGAAAGATGAATCATCCTTTAGGAAGGGGAAACTGAAGTTTCCACCATCTTTACAGGGATAGAAACTTTAGCTGAGAAAGTGATAGGAAAATCTCAAAATACAGCACAGGTAAAATTGTAATATAACCAAAGGAAGGCAACCAGTGCCTAGGTCACATGCAAATCCTCGAGTAGGATGAGCTCACTAGCAAATTTATAATACAGAGGAAAAAGCAAACATTGGATGAGGGAGTCAGTGAGGAGAAGAAATGAGAGATTTGCACCCAAAAAACCTAGATTATAGAGCAAATGTGAAAGTAATCTAAGAAGAGTTTACCAAATAATATGAAACAAATGATTCTTATTTTATCCAATGTTTTTCATACATTCAGAAGACAGAGAAAGCCAACCATTTCATTTTTTTTAAGATTTTATTTATTTATTTGACACAGAGAGAGAGAGACAGCTAGAGGGGGAACACAAGCAGGGGGCATGGGAGAGGGAGAAGCAGGCTCCCGGCTGAGCAGGGAGCCTGATGCGGGGCTCGATCCCAGGACCCTGGGATCATGACCTGAGCCAAAGGCAGGTGCTTAACGACTGAGCCACCCAGGCACCCCCAACCATTTCATTTTCTGAAAGTAATACAGCATTAGGTGGGAAAAAATAAACTATTTAATAGCATGCAATAAGGTTATATGCAATGAGGATAATAAAATCATAGTTTAATGTCATTATAAATTGATAAATTTATTTATTTAAAAATAAAAATAATAGTTTAATGTCATTTAAATTAGATGTGATATTCCTAAATTTAAAAAATTAGCAAATCAAATTCTACAATGTATAAAAAATAGTAACATATGATCAAGAATGCCTTACCCCAGTAATGCAAAGACAATTTCTTATCAGAGAAAATTTGATTAATACAATTTCTTACATTACATAAATATAAATTCCTATACTATCAGGTTAAGGTAATAATAATAATAATAGATGAAGAAGAGGAGGAGGAAAGAAAGAAGCAAATATAATACTGGACAAAAGTCAGTATTCATTCAAGGTAAACACTCGGCAAGTTAAAAATAGAAGGTGCACTTAGAAAAATCTGTATTTTGGTTCTTAGAAATATGTAAGATAGGTATGTCAGGTAATATATCTCTTTTAAATAGAGGAAACTAATATTTATAAAGATTAATTAATTTGACCAATGTCACACTGGTAGGAAATGAGCAAAGACTTAATATTTGACTTTTAAACTCTAAGGTGATTTTTCTCCCATGTAGCTTGCCACCTACAAATTCCTTGACTGTATCTATTTAATGTTCAGGAAATGCAATTTAAATAGCTCCCTTTTAGGAGTACCACATAAGAGAATTAAATTAGTTAATTTTTAAAAAATTTCTAGTGATCCATGAAATGTCTACACTGTTAATAGGAAATTACTTATGGATCAATGTTACGTGTTTTGCCAAAGAAATGTGTTGAAAATCAATGGGCCTGATTCTACCTAGTTTATCCACCAACATTAAATAGCTAAATAAATAAATAAATAGATAGATAGATAAATAAATAACTCCTTCTTTTTTAAATGTTTACTAAATTCCTCCAGGACATGAATATTTTATGCACTACTTTGACACAAAAGATTAAGTGAGTTTTTTTTAAATATGGAGATTTATTTCCTTTGCTCAGTAGTTGAATCTTTGATGCAGAAGCAGCCACAGTTAATATGGAGAACTAAACACATTGTAAGTACTTAATATTAATTATTCCTTTCATACAGAGACATGGTTTAGGCTAATGAATATGCTATTTTAATATTTGAGCATTTTCTTTAAGCCACCAGCCAAAGAACATCGCTTTATACTACTTTGTGGGGGGAGCTGATGGATTTCTTCTAAACCCTCCAGAGCTTATTCATTTCCTTTGAACTATAGACCATACCAGAGATGTAGCTAATTGAAGTTAGGTTTACAAGTCAGCAAAACTCATTGTTCTAGAGAGGAAGTAAATATCCCATTACCTTTTCATTAAATTTTTCCAAATAAAGTATAACTTTATAACTTTATGTTCCACATAGAATTGTCTCAGTTTCCAAATGCTTATCTCTCTTTATTTATACACCCACCTGTTTATTATACCTATACTCAAAATTTTTTATTGAAAACTTATTCTGTCCCAAGCAATATTTTGGACACTGAGTTTATGATGACAGTCTGTGACTGCCATATAAACTTTCCTCTGGAACTTAGATTTTACTGCCACAGACCAAATTTATTCAGATGAACACAAAAATGAATGTAATATAACAAGTATGATAAATGTGAGCAATTCTTGAAAGAAAAAGTTTGTGGGGATCGGGGGATAGTTATAGGAAAAACTGACCTACCCTGTGAAACCAAGGAGGTAGAAGAAAGGATTTGAATTGAGGTAAAGAAATAATAGAAGTTAACTAGGCCAAATGGTGACCGGGGAGATTGTTCCAGACCAAAGAATGCCATGTGTTTAGGAGCATGTATACAGCTGCTTAAATCTGTCAATCAATAAAGACGATGTAATAATCCAAAAACAAAAATGACACCAATGTAATGCTTCTGCTTCAGGACAATTATACTTTCTGTTCCCTTCAACAAAATTTTCTTTCCCCCAAATATCTTTTTTTTTTTTAAGATTTTATTTTTTTATTTGAGAGAGCGAGAATGAGACAGAGGAGGGTCAGAGGGCGAAGCAGACTCCCTGCTGAACAGGGAGCCAGATGCAGGACTCCAGGACTCCAGGATCATGACCTGAGCCAAAGGCAGTCACTTAACCAAATGAGCCACCCAGGTGCCCTCCCCCAAATATCTTACAAACATGGTCAAATATCCCCTTTGCTTTGAAATCTTCCTTAAATACCCTTCTAAAAATAAAAATCATTCCCTCAGCCCAACAACTGCTACCCATTAGCATGATATATTTTCCATGATAAAATACACTCCAACTGACATATTCTGTATTTCTTTCTTTATGGGTTTGTTGCTTATTGCCCTCTGTTTTCCATGAGAACAAAGACTGTATTCCCCCGAATCATTGTCTAGCAAATCACGAGTGTTTAACAAATATGTTTTGAATGCTCTGATAGATAACCTAACCTTTCAGAATGCATGCAATATGCCAATTACTCTGTTGCTGTTCTTTAACGTACATTCTCCCATTCTATCTTCTTAAAAATACAAAGTTTGTATTACTCTTATTATACTAATGGGACATTTTAGACTTGGAGAGTTCCACAACTTTCCCATGGTCATACAATTAGTAAATGGCAAAGGTAGAAATTGGACTTAGCTCTATGTGACTCAAAAACCCATACTTAAGAAACAAAAAAACAAACAAACAAAAACTACACTGCACAGCATTTTAATTTTATACTTTGTTACCAGAAACTCTGCTACTAAAACTAGAAATAATACAGAAAGAAAAAAAAAAAAAAAGAGTTCCAGGGTGGAGATTTCTTCTCAGTGGGCCTCCCTTCCCTCTGTACAAAAGAAATAGGCGTTCTAGTAAAGCTACACATTTGTGTCAATTCCTTGTTAAGTGACTTCAACCTACATATTTACTAACTAGACATGATTTACCTAGTTCCAAGTGAGGGATGTTAAATCCTGTGAATTTTTGGTGTCGCTAATCTAAGCCTTAACTTAGGTCTCAAGTGCCTGGGAGAAAGAAAGAGAGGAAGAGAGAAGGAGGGGGAGGGAGGAAAGAAGGAAGAGAGGAAGGGAAAGAGAATTCCCTGTCCAATGTCTTCATAGTCCATTCAGCAAAGGAGGCAAGAACTTGCTTCCATACCCTCTAGAGTAAGGTAGACAATTTTATTAAAGGTCTTTTTCAAATGATCTGTAAATCACTGCATCATTGTATTACAATATTTTGTTGTCCTAGTTGGCATAATTTCCCAGTCCTTTCTCCTAAGCAGGCTAAATTCTCACACCAACATTTCAACATTTCCAGCCGGTTTCTTTCTGGCTTTTGTATTTGTAAAAGTGCCAGTACATCCCTCTCAGCATATGAGCAAGACCTGGACAATCTCCATAAAGATGGGAAGAATCTCCATGGTACTAATACTGAGGCAGACTTGGCAGAAGGAAATCAGTGCTTTCCCCCAAGCATGGAAAAGTGCAAAATGCCCATGCCAATCTCCAGGCTGCCCGTGTGTCTGGCACAGTTTTCATCCTCTAAACTATAGATTCTCTGATATTTGTTATCCATTTTATTATTTTATTGAGCCAAGTCACCTCCTGGCATTCGTATCACCCAAACAGAGTAAAGAGTTTGTTTTGATATATGTTTGTTTTCCACTTTTAATTTTCATCGCATAAACAACTTTTTTTCTTTTCTTTTCTTTTCTTTTTTCTTTTCTTCTTTTATTTTCTTTTCTTTCTTATTTCTTTTCTACAGGCAGTAATTTTCTCTTCTCCAGAGCAAGATTATGGACATATTACAATAACATCCATAATTCACAATGATAAACCAATAAAACAAATTTTACATAAATTTATAAAACAAGCAGTTTGTCTTCACTATTCCTCATGTGATTCACATTTTGCATCTTTTTTGGCCATTCCTTAACTTAAATTAAACCTACATTAGTGTCAAAACATGGGAAAAGAAAAGGAGACAGTGACAGGAGGTGTTGAGCAATGACCAGGAGAAAAATGCTTGTTATTTTACATTACTAAAAATAGGCCACCACTGTCCCATCTAAAACATCTTATCTGGACTTCCCTTACCTGTAAGGATTATTATTTCATTAATGCATTAAGTTACTTCTTGTTTTTGGGGTGCCTGGGTGGCAGAGTCAGTTAAATGGCGGGTTCTTGGTTTTGGCTCAGGTTGAGATCTCAAGGTCATGGGATCGAGCCCTGGTAGGGCTCCAGGTTCAGAGCGGAGTCTGCTTGGGTTTTTTTCTCTCTCTCTCCCTCTCCCTCTACCTTTCCCTCCCCTCAAATAAATAAATCTTTAAAAAATTTTAAGAAAATAAATTACCTCTTGTTTTCTTATGCAACCCTGTACCTGAAAAAGCAGAAAAGTTTGTTGCAGCCAGTTCAAACACCCGTGATCAGAGGTTTTTATTTAGGAAAATTAAACAAAATAAATGTTTAGCATGACATTTTGAACACTTAAAAGCTACTAAATGATTTGATTATATGTAAGAAATCTTAATATCTTTGGGTAAAAGAATTGGATGAATATTATAGGACCCACAACCAAATGACAAATAGTGGGAGGTTATCCTAAAAAGTATATGATAATATGGGAAGCTTGAAAAATCAAAATTGCCTGGTAAAGGATGTCCCAACATTGGAATTTCACAGTTATACATGAGATATATTTAACTTGACCTGTAGGTGAAGCCTTGGACATGGTTCTAAAATATAACTAATAATACCCTTCACTATTTCACCATGTTTTATAATTTCCTAGCTATATTGACAACCACCACCTCACTAGGTCTGATGGAATTTCAAATTCTTAACATTTTAATAATACACTTTTATTTGTACTAAGTTTGTTAGGAGTTGTTTTATTTTTAAAGATTTATTTATTGATTTGAGAGAGAGAGAGTGTGTGTGCATGGGGGAAGAGGCAGAGGGAGAGGAGAGAGAGGATTCTTTCTCAAGTAGACACCCCACTGAGCATGGAGCCCACCCCGGGGCTTCAACCCCAGGACCCTGAGATCATGACCTGAGCTGAATCCAAGAGTTGGCTACTACTTAACCCTACCCAGGTGCCCCCTTATGAGTTACTTAAAATATTTATTTATTTTTGGTAATTGGCAAAATGTCACTATTTAAAAGTTAAAAATAATTATTTCATTGACGTTTTCCTTTAAAAGTTGACAAGAACACGAGTCTGAGAATCAGAGTCCAAACACCTATCAGCAGATTAAAAAAAAAAAAAGTGTCAAGTTGTTCTCTGATGCCTGTTATAAATAATTCAATGTTATTGCGACAATTACTAGGAGAAAACTTGTTTAAAACGGAGTGAGGAGGGGGCCTGGGTGGCTCAGTTGGTTAAGCGACTGCCTTCGGCTCAGGTCATGATCCTGGAGTCTCAGGATCGAGTCCCACATCAGGCTCCCGGCTCAGCAGGGAGTCTGCTTCTCCCTCTGACTCTCTTCCCTCTCGTGCTATCTCTCATTCTCTCTCTCTCTCTCAAATAAATAAATAAAAAATCTTAAAAAAAAAAAAAAAACAACGGAGTGAGGAGGCCAGAAGGGGAAGTTCTCACACCCTCAACTCTTTGACAACTGTAGACCCAACAAAAAGAGAAGCACCTTGTAAGTCAATGCTAGTTTAGCTACTACTTTACTACTGCCGCAGGAGGAACAAAGGCTTTCCTCCTCCCCTGGCAACAGCCTGGCCAATGAGAAACAGTCAAAACTCAGCCAATGAGAAGCCAGAATATTTTGAACTCCCGTGGACTTTTTGCTTATAATAGCCCTCTCAACTTCCTTATAAATGAGTGTTTCTCTCCTTTTCTCTCTGGACTTACCTAGGGTCTTGCTGTAGCTTCCTTGTCCCAAATTGTAATTCTTTGCTATTCTTGAATAAAATAAACCCATTTTTCTGGTAAAATAAAATATGAAAATATGTGTGATGGGAGAAAATAAGCACATAATTAATTATAGAGATGAAAAGATCATAAGGTATCTCGATATAGACCCTCCTACATGGTGAGATATTGAAGAACAGCTGCAGAAGAGTCACATTATTACTATATATTTTAGTATGTTTGAAATTTAATCTAAAATAATATATGAACCCCAGAAGTTAACATACAAAATTGTTATTCTACACAATCTTTCTATCCTATTTTTCAAATTAGTGTATAAACTGCTGCTTTCAGCGTAGTAATTTTCCCCCAACCCCCAACCCACCCCTCAGCCCCTCCCACTCCACCGTGTCCCTTCTCCCAATCAACTTTATCTCCCTAGCACCTAATGTCTCAAGGAATGCTGCTACAGCAGAATCTGTGAACTATATATTGGAATGATATAAAACACTGCAAGATTCTGTGGAAAAGATTACCTGGACTGGGAGAAGAAGAAGAAAATTATAGTCATTAAGAAGGAAACTTAAGTGAGAGGGCATTCAGAAGGACCCCTATGACTTGCCCTTTATGTCCAGATGGGGTCTTGTTGCAAGATCTCAAAATGACAGAATAACAAAAATGGTTTGGAAGGATCTCAAATCATAGGGAATGTGTGCAATTCTTTCTAATGTAATGACAAGCCTAGCCCTCATCCAGCCTTTTAGTCTTTTCTGCACAGTGTGGCAGAACAGTTAAAAAAAAAAAAAAACTACCAGGAGAGTAGCCAGTAAAAACTGCTACAGATTTTCATAATTTTCCCATGCTCACTAGGGCTTGGAGAGTAGCAAATATCTTCTCTGCTCTCAAGTAGGGAACAGAAGTAGCTGGGAGAGTCAGATTTGGAATCTAATTCCAACAGGAGAACAGAATACATGTATGGAGTGTCATGCAGCATTTAAGCTATCTAAAGGCAAATGAAATCATAATTCCTTTAGAGTTCTAAATGATTCACCATGGATACTTTACAAGGAAGTGGGGGTACGGGTGGGGCTAGAGAGAATTCTGTTCTAGAAGCCAAGAGGAGAAAGCGTTTCAAGAGAAGAGTACTGAAGTCAAGACAGCTAAGGACTGAAAGCATCTTGTGGATTAGCAACCCAGCAATCACTGGTAAACTGAGGGACAGCAAGCACAGTTCTCGTGGGTACATACACCAAACTACAAGTTTTTGAAAAAGTCGAAACAGTATTTTAAGTGAAAGTAGCCAATAATGTACTTAAGATAGCACCGCAAATATTGGCAATGAGGATGAAGAGAGAAAGCAGTAGTTGAGGGGTATACAGTCAGAGGGAGGTGGTATTGTCACCGTTGTTTTCTTGTGGAAGGCCAAAGAAATAATCAGATAGCTGTTGGAAGGAGTAGGAGTGTTTAAAGGACCAAAAGAAAGATGGCAGTTTATAGAGTAAGTTAGCAGTGGTGTAATTCAGGTCACAAGAGAAAAGTTGTGTCTTAGAAGGGGTGGGGAGTGACCACTTTCTGTATTAGATTTTCCCTTTGGTATTCGGAGACTTAGGTATTAGCATAAATAAGCCCAGAGAATTGGAGAAGTTATGAAAACACATTTATATGGAGGCTTCTTTTTGGTCACTTTTTATTGAGTTCAGTGCTTGTAATCTCATTTTGATTCAGCATGGATTTTCTGTTTTATTGATAGCCTTGCCCTTCCATATTTTGGATTTCTGTTCTCTTTCTTTGCTTCTCCTTTTCATTTGCCTGATCTGAGATTCCCCCATACCTTCTGCTCACACCTGATGGCAGTACATAGTTCTGAAAAATGCTGCATTATGTTTAAGGTATATATGCATCTGAAAATAGTTAGAATATGACTTCAGACATTTTAGAAACAAAAATCACTATAGCAAAATGTCCCAATTTGCTGGACGTCTGACCATTTATTTGAACCACAGACGATCAGTTATATCACTTGTTTTAAAACTCACAACACTGGAGCTTGCTAATAAAGGTGTCTATAGTATGCCCCATTTTATTACATTGGTATAACTGTTATAAAAGTGCTATAACTTCTGAGACTTTTGTCCGTCCTTCCTTCCTTCCTTCCTTCCTTCCTTCCTTCCTTCCTTCTTTCCTCACTCCCTCCCTCCCTCCCGCCTTCCCTCATTTTTTTTTTGTAAGATCTCAATAGTATATTTACAATTCCAAAACTTGGTTTTATCTCTACCAACATGGTTTTGAAAAAAGTCTTCCTCTGCTTATATGACACCATTTATCTTACCAGGGCCCTATTTATTCTCCCTTTGAAATTTTGTGTTTTACTTACTTATTCTATTTTTAGTTTTATTGTGAAAAATAGCTTAGGCACAAAAAAATTGTCTGAGACATAACATATACAAACTTAGAGAACAATAATGTAGGAGTTACTCATAGCTACCCCAGAAGTTATCTCTCCACAATCGCATCTCTTTCCTTCCTCCATAGAGCACCACCAAATTTTGGGGTAATCATGTTCTTGCTTTTCTTTATAGTTTCTAACACCTATGCATGTCCTATGCTCTTGAACATTATATACATAGAACCATCCTGTATATATTCCATTATCTTGCCTCTTCAACATCATATCATTGATATTCAATCAAGTTAGTATACGTTATTTTAATTCATTTATTATGATTGACCATGAAATATTTACCTATTCTACTGTTGATATACACTGGGCTGTTTCTATTTTTTACTATTATGAACAATGCTGATTCTGGGAGTGCTAAAAGAAGTAGGGAACTGAATCTACCGGCTAGTGCAGGGGTATGGGCCATCACTGATGTGATGCTGAAAAGAACAGGAAGCAGACAAAAGGGAGCAAAGCCTCCATTCCTTTCCCTGCCTCCGGTCTGCCTCAGTGTCCCCATTTGCAAAACCTAAAGGAAACCAGATGACAAATGATAAATATATCATCACTACCCCAGCCCCCAAAACACAAAGGTGGTTTATAAAGGTGAATTTATAGCTGAGAGATAACAGTTTAATAATCAATAAAAAATAATAATCAATAAAATAGTTGAAATAATTAGGCAAAAAATTAGAAATCTAAAGGCATTGACAATAGAAGATAAGAAGAAATTAAGGATGGAGGCTGGAACTTACAAAAAGGTATGAAACAAATAGGATATAGAAAAGGCAAGTAGCTTGATAAGAAATACACTGGGAAAGAAAATGTACAGGGTTTCAGAGGGATTTGAATCCAGGTCTGGGTGAGTCCATATACCATGTCTTTTCAGTTGTCTTGCTGTCTCCCACAGACGACACTGAATTTTTTTAGAAAGATTTTCCTATTTAATTAGACCTATTTTTGAAATAATGGAAAGACCAAACTTACACCAAACTTAAGAAGAAAATGTTGCTTCTCAAAGATTTTCAGATGCAATTTTGTTTAAAATAGTCTGGTCTGTTTTAGGAAAGGAAAATGACAGAAGTAAATATCTTATTATTAATATTTTCAAAGAGGTAATAAAATTATAGCTCATATAAATGAGTGTAAAGGAGGTTGAGATGAAAGTATGTCCAAAAAATGAACTGACATTTATTTTCAACAGAAGAAAGGGCAATGGGAAACAAATACCCAAAAATTGGCAAATCCTCAGTCACTATAATTGGACTTTTCTTAATAAATTAAATAATTAACGAATCAGTAATATGAGGTATGATGCTATACCTTGATCTTTATGTCTTTTTTTTTTCTTCCCTTTCAAGAATAAGACAAACAGGTACCTGGGTGGTTCAATCAGTTAAGTGTCTGCCTTAGGCTCAGGTCACGATCCCAGGGTCTTAGGATCCAGTCCCACATTGGGCTTCTTGCTCAATGGGGAGCTTGCTTCTCCCTCTGCTTGCCGCTTCCCCTGCTTGTGCCCCCCTGACCAGCAAATAAATAAGTAAAATCTTAAAAAAAAAAATAAGACAAGTGTTTTCATTCATTTACTTTTATAAAGTCAATTATTGTTTATATCATGCATACTTAATTTTTTTCACACCAATCCTGTCTGATTTTTTTGCATTTCCCTGGAGTTCAGATTGATTCTTCCTAAACTGTATTCTATAAAATTTTAAGTGATGATCTGTCTTTGGTAAACTCATCTTTTTTGTGTATTAAAATGCATTTTTAAACTTGTTTTTCACTTACACATGACACCTTTTTAACTCATTATCTCTTGCTTTTTATTTTTGCTATTGATACATCTAGTATTTATTTAATTGTAATCTTATTGTAAGGAATATTTCTTTTCTCTATCCTCGTTGTTTTGTTTCTAGTTTTTCTGTAAATTCCAGTTAGTTTACATACAGTGTAATATCAGTTTCGGGTATAGGATTTAGTGATTCATAACTTACATATACTACCCAGTGCCCATCACAGCAAGTGTCCTCCGTAATAGCCATCACCCAGTTAGCCCAACCCCAACCATCTCTCCTCCAGCAGCCCTCAGTTTGTTCTCTACAGTTAAGAGTCTGTTTTATGGTTTGCCTCTCTCTCTCTCTCTCTCTCTTATTCCCCCTATGTTCATCTGCTTCATTTCTTAAAACTTTTTCTCTGAGTATTTTAAAGTATTGGCACAATGCTCCCCAGAGTAAACTCCTTATAATTTATCAGACTTGAGGTTTGCTGTTTTTACCAAGGCTATAAAATCATTCCTTTATTAGGTCTAGAAAATTCTTAGTTAATACATCATCACAAACATGCTTTTTCCCCTATTCTTTGTATTCTTTTCTTCTGAAATATATATACATATATATGTGTATATATATATATATATATATATATGTTATAGATGATAAAGAGAGAGATGTGTTTATATATATATATATATATATATATATATATAATACATATGTTGGATTTCCTATCTATCCTGTCTCTTCAGCTCTCACGTTTTTCTATTTTTTTCCTCATGCTTCATTGTAGGGAATTTTCAGATGGTCAATTTATTGAGTGTTTTTTCACCTGCACATAGCTTATCCTTTTACCTGATTATTTATTCAGCTTAACTACTATGTAAACTACAGGCTCCTGACAACATAATGATACATAATTTTATACACTGAAGGCTCTGTCTCCCTCAAAATGTAGCAACACCATTCAACTTCAAAAATGTGTTTTGCTCTTTCCACAAGATCAAAAACATTGTATTATAATAATTTGTTTTGGTTTTCACAAGACTAGAAATATTTTTTCACACTTATTCTTTGTGCTATACAGAAAAACCTAGCTTGATACTGTGGCAGCTTCCTACTTTCCTTGAATAGTCTGTGAAAATAACTTTTGAAGTTAGTAGACCTTATATAATTCAAAAAAAAGAAAATTGCTAAAAATAAGAGAAATATGCTTATATGGCCTCAAAGGCTAACGAGAGCCCTAGATGATGCGTATTATTTTTCACAGAAACCAAGATGATGCAATTAGAAAATACGAATCCACTGCAGGACCCTAAGGTTGTCAACAGAGAATAGTTGCGAGAATCTCCATTTACTTTAGCTATACATGCTGTTGTTTCCTTTGGGTGGTAAATTCTAATTTGGATTATTCATATGCCTGCAGTAATTTTTGTCAATCACAAAGCCTTAAAACACTCACACCATAAACACCCACACACCCACACACACACTTCTAAACAGAAGTACTCTATAGGTATATAAAACTTTTACAAAAAAAGTAACAAAATGACTACATTCTTACAATTTGAACACCACTTGACAGCTTTAATCACTTTATCTTCCCATCATTTTTCCATGTCAAAACCACCTCCAGAGGTCGCATCAGAACAAAACATTACTTAACTTGAAAATGAAATTCCCCAAACCTATGTCCCTATTTGGAAGTGGAATAGGTTGCTTTGTTTTGAAAGAAATCACTATTCACAAAGCCAAATTAGTAAAAAGCATAGCGTTATTTCAAAATAAAGATAATCCGTGACATTCTCCCGCCCCAACCCCGCCCTGGATGCTTAGAATGTGTTATTTTCTTTGGGTAAGATCTTGGGCAATGGAACCAAAAGACACAATTTTGAATTCTTGCCCTGTCACTTTTTTAGCTGTGTTACCTTGAACATGTGATTTTGTCTCTGTATTTGTATATTTATATAAAAGATGATGACATCCAACATCTCTTTGAAAGTATTACTAGTTAAGTAAGATAATACTTGTAAAGTGCCTGTCATACTCTTCATACTACATTGATGTTACTAGTTGTTACACTATCATTATTCAAATGCAGTGTTATTGACAGCCAGAGAGTTTCCACTTGAAGTTACTGTCCAGGACTATTTGGTGGGACATGAACCACTGCAATGATTCCCAGGTGGGAAGAGCCTCTCTGACCCTGGAAGAGCTCCTCAAAGTAAGGATTTGGTTAAAAACACGCTGATTTAGTTCCTGCATTCCAAATGTCCTCAATTAATGTAATCTCAGTTTGCACAAAATGAAGTTTTCTCAACACTACCACAATGATTGTTCAATGACTGTTTCCCTTCTACAGGATCCCTTCTGCTTCACTGCCTAGGAGCAATGTTCAGACCAGCTGTGATTTGTGTCTCATCTCATCTCAAACCAATACCACTACTGAATTTGCTTTTTTAATATGAATGGCTTTCATGTTGTCTATGAGTTGATTTTAAAAAGTGTGCTGTGCTTCAAGTGGACATGCTACTTTTAGTTTTATGCACTTTGAATGATCTGTATGTAAGAAACTGCAAATTGGAATGTTTTTAATAGAAAAGATCATGAAATTATAGATCTGAAGGACTATTTTGAAAAAACAAAGCTGTGAAATTTTATAAAGAAATTGAGAAGGAGGTGTTGATATAAATTTTTATGTAATCTAGTCTATAGTTTTTAAAGAATTTTATTCTATAAAACTTAATATGTTATTAAATTGAAGTAATTTATACACCATAAAATAGTTGGGAATGTTCTTTTTCAAATGTATTTTTATATAACAGAAATATATCATTTAATTGGGAATATATTCACATAGCTTCCATGTGTATTTAGCAAATATTCAATAAATATCTACTACATACTGGTCATTGCTCACATACTGGGAATATGATGATTAACAATGTAAAGTCACTGACCAAGGAGTTTTCCATCTGGCAGAGAGGAGAGACAAAAGGACAGATATAAAAAGACTACAAAAAGTGCAATACTGAGATATGCACAGAGTGTCTCTAGGACACATAAAAGGCCCTCAAAAGACGTAGAAGAACCTCCACAAAAGACTGGGTAAGAATGTTGCTGATTGAAGGAACAACATGAACAAAAGACAGTAAGGCAGAGGATTAGGGGAATGGAGTCTGGAAACCAAAAGGTGGGAGTAACTCATTATGACAAGTGCATACAGGCTGACCACGGCGGGCATGGAGAGGTGAGCAAAACCCAAATCCTAAAGGACTTCATGGGCTATGCTAATCAATTTTGATTTTATCATGAGAGATATAGGAAACTATTAGAAGGTTTTAAGATGAGGGGGGATGGTGTGACCGGATTAGATTTTAGAAAGAATCTGACAGAGGACCAGAGAAGGGAGTGTAGAAGCCATGCTCAGAGGAAAGGACTCAAGTGGGAGTGGGTGGACACGGGGAACCAGGGGGATCTACAGCATCTGAATCAGAGTGATGGTGAGGATGGCAGACAGTAGACGGTTCAACAATTTTGTACATGGAATTGATACAAGTTGGAGTCGATCTCCTCATGTCAGTTTTGGGTCACATTTGCTTTTCCATTTCAGGTTTCAGTCTTGCGCATATCAGGGAGTTAGGAGGAGCTTTCAGGGCAAGAACTCCCGGCTTTGCTACCCGTATGTCACTTGTGATTGAAAACGCAAACGCAGGTCACCAGGTGAACTGCTGTATCCTTGCCTAACTCTACATGGTGCGGGTAAAAATCAGTTGAGGCAAGAATGATTTTATTGTTGGAAAATGTTAGCCTCATCTACACAAAACTTAATGAAGTGGGAGAAAAAAATGTGAAATATCTCAAAACTAAATATTGCACTCACAGATGAAATCATAGTTCAGTGCTGTCAGTGTGGTTAAGTCCAAATTGTCATTAAACTGACACCTTTTCTAAGCAATAAATTGAGAATTATTATGTAAGAACTCTAATAATTATTACTAACATTTGTGAGGATTTTACCACTTGCAAAATATTTTCCAATCCATTATCTCATCATGAGATACTTTTCTGATATATTGTATTCTATGTGATATTAGCAATATATTTCGTAAAGTTGAGATCACTCAGACTTTCTATGTATGAGTTAGCAGAGCCATGGTCTTTCCAAAACATATTATCTGTTGAATGCAGCCAGCCACATCCTTACAGGAATTCATCTGTTTGAACATATTACCCTTTATTTGAAAATCTCTTCATTGGCTTCCCATAAAAAAATCTGTATTGATTTTAAAGTTTTTTTACTCACTTATAAGGCACTTAATGGCCATAGACCAATATGTGTGCTAGATCTATTGTTTCTACATATCCCTTGTTACCCATTGAGGTCACAATGAACAGGCTATTTAGTCCTTCCAAAAGCATAAACTCAAATCCCTTGAAGCTGAAGCTTTTAGAAAATATGTTCCATGATTGTGGAATGTAGTTGTAATTTCAATTCGTTTTATTCCATCTGTCTGCATGCAAAAAGAAACAGTTGTGTTTGGTTGCATCTCAAAATGCTTAAGATTATTATTTTTGGCTGTCATATCTTAGTGTATGTATATCTTTAATAAAATCTACTGATATGCTTGATCCAGTTTATTAAGCTTAAAATTGATAATTTTCTAGCTCCAAGGGACATCGAACTTCCTCCTACATGATTTCCTACGGAAGAAATAAATAGGTTGTTCTGGCAAGTGGATGCTAATAGACCACATAGAAAAACAAATTCTAAAAACAATATAAACTCTTCCTTTTATTCTCAAACGTGCACTTCAGGTTCTAAAAGAAAGAATTGTGGGTGAATCAGCTAGGTTTAAAACTAGAGAATTGGAATTATGAAAAGACATTTAAATTGTATATAATAATGCAATTGCTAGCATCTCAATATACAAAATAAAATGGGGACAAATGATCCTTATAGAAGAGTTCCAAATAATCTATGTAGACATTCTTCTCTCCAGAAGGTAGAGCTTGATTCTCTTCTACTTGAAGGTGGGCTAAGAGGATAACTCACTTCCAAATAATTAAGTATGAAAAGAGAAAAACTACATTACAGTAGAGATACTTGGCAGTTTTTAACTTCATCAAAGTTAACATCACCAGGGATATGTTGTTGATATCATATAATCTGCAAAATGTTGTAATGAGAAGGCCATTTCACCTCTGTGGCATTCTTCCTCAAAACTCTTAACCTCAGTTTGGGTATAAGAAACCCATCAGAAAAATCAAAATTGAAGGACACTCTACATCACACTGGACTACTGCCCTTCAAAACTGACAAGGTCACTAAAAATAAAGACAGAGGAGCTGTTCCAGACCAGAGGAGATTAAGGAGATGTGATTACTAAATGCAATATGATACCCTGGACTTGATTCTAGAACAGAAAAATGATGTTCATGGAAAAATTCTTAAACCTTGCAGTTAATAGTAATTCACCATTAATTTCTTTGTTTTGAGTAATGCACCATGGTTATGTAAGATGTTAATATTAGAGGAAAGTTTCTAGAAGCTAGAGTATATTTGAAATTCCACAAAATTTATTAAGCACCTGCTATTCTTAAAACGTTGTTAAATAGAGCTACATCTACCGTATATTCACTATAATTCTCTTCACATTTGTATTAATTTATAATATTGATAAATGTTTTGAGCCTCAACTTGAAGAAATGAAAAGGTCAAGATGATAATTGCTTACTAGCCAAGTAACACTTTACTCCATGGAAAAAAAATAGTGCATAGTACCTATCTTTGTGATAGTAATTTCAACCGCAAAAAAAAAAAAAAAAAAAAAAGTTGTTTAAGGGCTGTTTTCTTTTTCTTTATTGCATTATCTTTCATGCCTTATACTTGATTTTATAATATTTTGAGATTTTCACATACTAAATATGGAAACCAAATAAAATATGATATAGCATGCCATCCAATAGAGGCCGCTAGCCAGGAATAAGTTAATGTTCCATTCACACTAACAGTTTTTGGGAAAGTCTGGCCACTCTGAGGTCTGTCTCATTATCTGAAAAACAAAGAAAGAGGTGATCTTTAGAACTCTAAATTTTATAAATCTTAATAATACGATGAGGGTAGAAATCCTTTGCAAATAATAGCTTAAAATAATTTTAATCATTGGGCGCCTGGGTGGCTCAGTCATTAAGCATCTGCCTTCGGCTCAGGTCATGATCCCAGGGTTCTGGGATCGAGTCCCACATCGGGCTCCCTGCTCGGCAGGAAGCCTGCTTCTCCCTCTCCCCCTCCCCCTGCTTGTGTTCCCTCTCTCGCTGTGTCTCTCTCTGTCAAATAAGTAAATAAAATCTTTAAAAAAAAAATTAATCATTTTCAACCATATTTTTGTGAAATGTTTTTGGCTAGATAACATGCTATTAAAATCACAGCCATATACTCAAGCAATCATAACAACTATGACCTTTTTATGCATATCTGCTTTGGACTATTTACATCGCTATGCCTAATCAGGTAATTAATACATTAATACAATTTCAAGTGTATGGACACATGACAATTGACCAAGAGATAACCTACTATAATACACTAGACACAATTTCATACACAGCAAAATTTCTGTCTTCGTTCTGGCAATATCTTCTAAAGAACTTTCTATGTCAGTCTACACCTATAGTTTTTAAAGGGAGCAACAGTGGAAAAGAGTCACTCTCAAATCCCAGGTAGTTCCTCAAAAAACATGTGAAGTTTTGATTTTTGATACAATCTCAGTGAGTTTGGAAATCTTGTAGGATGAAACTTTCAGCACAATCTTCAGTATTTGTTTTCTAAATATCATGCGAGTTATGTATTTATATTATTTATAATGCTGTACGTTTTCTTTTTTTTTTTTTTTGATAGCAAGACCAATAGGATTAAGGAAACATAGAGATAGAGGGGAAAAGAATGTGCAATGTAAGAAGTTGATGTAGGAAAGGATGCTCTTTGGAAATAAGAGGGCAACATTAAATAAGATGTTTCTTTCTCAAGTCTAAGTACTTTCAACCAATCGGGGCACATGATGCAAAATGAATACAGCTGATCACTGAGACATGGACTGTGGCTTGTCAAGACCTTGGGCCAAACAGATACAGCAAGTCACTCAGTTCCTTTTCCTTTTCAGAAAATCTTTCTTAGCAAGAGGCAGCTAGTTTTTTCTCACAGCAAGCAAGAATCAGCATGTGAAGCTTTGAACAATCCTGCACTGCAGGGAATGTTTTGCAGAAACTGCATGACAAGATTGCCAAAAAGATTACCTCTTGATTTCCTTTGTCCTTGGGTTTATTTCATCTAATAATGGGGCAAAGATGGTGTCTTCTACAATGAAGAGAGAATTTATTCATGAGTTATATGCAGCAAAATTGTTTTAAAATCCTTGTTCCTCATAATTTTCTAAGAAAACAATACCTCATTGAATATAAAATGTATGTTTTTACTTTTAAAAAATGTTTATCATCCTACTATACTTTATAAGCGTAGAATTAATTTGTTCTTGCAACAGCTTGAAGCCAGAATTCTAAAAAAAAGTATTTCCTCCTTCTCTACTAAAAAGGTGTGAACAACCATCAGAACATAACAATATAGGGTCAAAATAAGTGAAAATCAGCCCATTTAACTAAAACAGAAAAAATCTATAAATAATATAATACTATAAATTTCAAACATGCTACTTTTATCTGTTACTTTGAGGTCTGGTAAAAAAAAAAAAAATCTTAGATATCAACTATTATTGCACTAACAGACATGGCTGTCCTAGCCTAAGAAATACCATGAGGTTAGTGTCAGAACACATAGTTTTAAGTACCATTTCTATCGCTCAGTGCTTAGCATTTTGAATTGTATTTTCTTGCCTATGAATTGAAAATAATGATGGTTAGATTGCCTAACACATATAGTAATTTTGAGGGTATAATAAAAGGTTACATATTTTCTTAGAATTATAAGGATATATTTAATAAAAAATAAATAAAAATCTAGTGCACAGAAAAATTTATCATTGTAATCTGTCACATTTAGTTTACCGTAATCATTCCAAATAGTCTACTAGTTATAAAGTCACGTAGTTATGAGTATCTAGGAACCCCACTTACATCAATGAATAGATCATCCAGGCAGAAAAATCAATAAGAAACGTCAGCCTTACATGACACCTTAGACCAGATAGACTTAATAGATATATATAGAACATTGCATTCAAAAGCAGCAGAATACAGATTCTTCTCAAGTGCACATGAGAAAATCTTCAGGATAAATTATATTTTATGTCATAAAACAAGTCTCAATAAATTTAGGAAGATTGAAATCCTATCAAGCACCTTTTGTGACCACAAGGTTATAGAACTAGAACCAACTACAGGAAGAAGACAAAAAATAATTCACAAATATGTGGAGATTAAACAACCTGCCACTGAACAACCAATGGGTTAACAACGAAATCAAAGGAAAAATTAAAAAAAAAAGCAACCCAAAATCTTGAGACAAATGAAAATGGAAATACAACATACCAAAATCTATGGAATGCAGCAAAAGCAGTTTTGAGAGGGAAGTTCATAGCAATACAGGTCTATCTCAGGAAACAAGAAAAAGCTCAGATAAACCACCTAATTTGCACCTAAAGGAACCAGAAATAAAAGAACAAATGAAGTCCAAAGTTAATAGAAGGAAGGAAATAATGAAGATCAGAGGAGAGATAAATGAAGTAAAGACTAAAAAGACAATATAAAAATTCAATGAAAGAGCTGGTCCTTTGAAAAGACAAACAAAATTGACAAACTACTAGCTAGACTCAATAAGAAAAAAAGAAAGAAGGCTCAAATAAAATCAGAAATGAAACAAAAGTTACAACTGATACCAAAGAAATACAAAGAATCAAAAAAGACTACTGTGAACTGCTGTAGGCCAACAAATTGGACAACATAGAAGAAATGGATAATTTCCTAGAAACATACAGTCTTCCAATATTGAATCATGAAGTTAACAGAAAATTTGAATAGACCAATTTACAGTTAAGGAAATTGAATCAGTAATCAAAAACCTCTCAACAAATAAGTCTAGGACCAGATTGCTTCACTGGGTGAAGTCTACCAAACATTCACAGATTTCATATCCATCCTTTTCAAACATTTTCAAAAAAATGAACATCAGGGATCATTTCCAAACTCATTTTACAAGGCCAGCACTACTCTGATACCAAAACCCAAGAATGTCTCAGAAAAAGAAAATTACAGGGTGATATGCCTGGTAAACATAGATGCAAAAATCCTCAACAAATTTTAGCAAACTGAATTTTTTTTAAAAAAGATCATACACCATGATCAAATAGGATTTATTTCAGGGATACAAGGATGCTTCAACAACCACAAACCAATCAACGTGATACACCACATTGAAAAAATGTCAATAATATTATATTGTATATTTGAAAGTTGCTAAGATAGTAAATCTTAAAAGTTCTCATCATAAGAAAAAAGTTTTTGTAACTTTGTATGGTCACAGATGGCAACTAGGTCTATTGTGGTGATCATCCCTTAGTGCATACAAATATTGAATCATTATGTTATATACCTGAAACTAATATGTTATATGGCAATTTTACTTCAATAAAAAAAAAGCATATAGGTGTGTGAGGACACAGGTAAGTTGGGATCAGGATCAGGATCACTTCTTCTTGAAGTGACATGTGATCTTGAGATCTGAAAGATGAATAAGAAGTGACCATGTAAAAGATCAGGAATAGAGATGGCCTCCAAGTAGATAAACAAGCATATGGAAAATATGGCAACACAAGGGAATTTAATTTGGAAATTAATTCCAAGGCTGGAATTAAAAAATATATAATGGTTCAGGGGAGTGATGACTTGAGTCAATTCTGAAGAGGTATGTAAGTTTCAGCTCATGTTAACTGTCAAGTATAGGTTTCTACTCAAGGAATCATAAGAAATATTTAAAGAAGTAGAGTAATATAAATAATCAGGTGTCCATTTTTAAAAGATCATTCAAAAATAATGTGGAGAATAGATTGGAGGAGGACAATTATAAACCGGAGGGACTAGTTATTTGGTTATTTCAAAAGTCCAGGGCAGAAATGATAACTGGTCAAGAGGAATGGCAGGATAGTTGGAAGTGAACAATGTAGTAATATGTTTTGGAGGAGAGGGCTCGAACACGGCAAGAAAGAGGAAAAGGTCAGTGAGAACATGATATGTAATCTGGCCAAGGCGGGCTTCACCAAGGAGATGCTCTTTGAACGTAAACCTAGGACAACAGGAAAGAGCCAACACAGGACACTTTGTAGAAAAGAGAGAACAATGAGTGCAAAATCTCTAAATTTGGAATTCATTCGGTGGGTTTGAAGAAGAGGAGGGATATTTAACAAGATGTAGGTAGGAAATAAAATTTTGTAGTAAGATAATGAAGTGATATTTTCTTTCTTTTTTTTAAGATTTTATTTATTTATTTGACAGAGAGAGAGAGAGCACAAAGAGGCAGACGGGCAGGCAGAGAGAGAGGGAGAAGCAGGCTCTCCACTGAGCGGGGAGCCTGATGCAGGGCTCGATCCCAGGAGTCTGGGATCGTGACATGAGCCGAAGGCAGATGTTTAACCGACTGAACAACTCAGGCGCCCCAATTTTCTGATGACTCTTGAACTATTAGGCAATAGCATTGTGCCATTGAGAGTGGAAGAGAGAATGTTGATATTTGAGGAAATATAGGGTGTAAACTGGTCATTTTGAAGAGTGGGAGCATGAAAGGCTTTGTCAGGTTTGTTTGTCTATTCAACAGTGCAAAGGAACATATGATGCTAAATATAAAGTGAGACCGGTCAACAGATCTGTGTTTTCTCTTTCCCAGCCCATGTAATCAGCCCTCTTCTCATGTGAAATTTGCAATAGTGTTAACAATCATCATTTTGCCAGTGGAGTGTGACAGAAAGAAAATGGGCCAAGAGAGTCATTCTAGTCATGTATGATAAAAAGCAAGGTGGGGAAAGAGGGATTAAGTATGCATCAGATGAGGGTAAAGAGCCAGCGCATCTGGTGAGTGTGAACAATGTTTAAGTATTATTATGGGACCTGGCTATGATGGGCTAAGAGTAGAATGCTTTACCTTGTGATTTTGCATCTTGTGCATTGGACGGTGAATGCAAGTTCCCCATTGCAGCACTTGCCAGTATAATAGCCATTAGCCACTGTGGCTGTTTTAATTTGCGTGCTAATTAATTAAAAGTAAACGAAGTTATAAATACAGTTCTTCAGTTCAACTAGTCATGGCTCAAGTGCCCGATAACCACATGTAGCTAGTGATTATGGTATTGGACGCTGCAGAGCTATAACAAGTCTGTCAAGGTTCTATCACACAGTGCCAGTCCAGATCGCCATCTGTGGAATGGGTAGTGGAGAATGAAGATAAGGAAGATCAGTTAAGTGAGGAGGACAGAAAAATAAGGATCTATGATGTCCATTGAGTCTTTACAAGGGTACAAAACTCCAAAAAATGGTGACAGAAGGAAAGAGAGAACACTGTGGGGCTAAAACTTCAGTGTGGGTGACAGCAACAAGAATGTGTAAGGAGAGCTCTCATAGGGATGGCAAAATTGTGAAAAGATGTAAAAGCTTTAAACACCAAGTAAGTATAGATGAGCAATCCAAGGGGAAAGGGAAGGGAGACTGAGGCTTCCAGGAAGAGGAGATGCCATATGCAGGCTCATGGAGGCCATGAGAAAGCATGATCCTTTAGAGAAAAAAATGGGAATAGCTTCACATGGCTGGAAAAATGAGAAGTGGAGTGCCTAACACACTCACACAACCGTTTCAGGTTCGTTAACACAGTTAAGTCCACCAATAGCTTCCCTGGGAGGCTTGCTAGGAGACTAGATAGTCTCCTAATATTTAATTCTCTGTTGCTTCAGTGGTGTCCTCATCTTCTCAGCAATTTGCTTGTGTAAATAACAGCTCCCCCCACCAACCAAATGGGTATATAAAGAGTAAAGTGTAATACATGTAGTGCTGGTTATAGGACTTTCTAATAATATCCTGGATAGGGACACCAGTGGGATTGTCAAATCCAATAGAGATAAAATAAGCTCCAATGGCAAAAACATATATGTATATGTGTAAGTTTTCACATATACTTGTGTATAAATATATGTAATACTATATATGTAAAACACATGTACACATATGTGCATAAGATATACAAATCTCTTACAACATCATGCTTCTAAATAGCATTTATTAAATCTCTCACTTAAAAGGAAAAAACTTTGGGCGCCTGGGTGGCTCAGATGGTTAAGCGTCTGCCTTCGGCTCAGGTCATGATCCCAGGGTCCCGGGATCGAGTCCCGCATCGGGCTCCCTGCTCCTTGGGAGTCTGCTTCTCCCTCTGCTTCTCTCTCTCTCTCTCTCTCTGTCTGTCATGAATAAATAAAATCTTAAAAATAAAAAAATAAAAAAAATAAAAGGAAAAAACTTTTTGAGCAAAATGTGAAGGATTTTTCTATTCTCCTTATGAAATCAAGGGAAAAAGAAGCAATTATCAAGATAATTCAAGGATAGAATAGGAAAAAAATACTTGCCTAAATTATCTGAATAGTTAGTGAAATACTTGAGCTTAAGGCCTCAATTATCCAAGTAAATGAATCTGTTTTTTACTGTATTTTGCTTGTACATTTAATGAATAAATTAAATTTGCCTATGGTTCTAATTTGCCTCAGGTGCTAGAGAAATTCCTTCCTTTCTCTCAAGCTACAATTAAGTCTCCGTGGGGCTAGGCTCAATATTATTCAACATATAACATATTATTGTTATTCTGAGACATGTTATGGTAAACTGTGATCAAAGCATACTAAAGGTGTAGGCTATGCCTACACACAGCCAAAACATCCATATGAAAAAGTATAAAGCAGCTTGCTTTGCCTAAATGAATGCCATAGGAATATTGCTCATTTGGTAATTAATGAATCTTGATCTTGATAGCTTAATTTTTTCTTTTTACTGACATGTTTTTAAAATATTGAAATTATAACCACAAACTATATTTAATTAACATAAAAAAGAGGTCATAACCTGGTCAGTTTGGGTTTTGTTGGGCATTTTTCACAACCATGCAAATTATAAAATACAAAATATTATTTCTTGCCAAATGTTTGAAGTTAGCCATGTTTAAACTTTCAGAATTCTAAATTGGTAAGATGTGATCAAGGCATCATTTTTAGAATGCAGATGTAAGAATTCCTTGGATATATTGAAGAAGAGAACTACTAAACTCATAATATACCCTTGATAAATGTATTCAGCTTAATTGATTTAAATGAATTATTTAAAGGAATGAGTGGAGTCGAATTTCCAAAGAGAGTGGTTTTGTTTATTTCAGAAATGTCATTATCATCCATGGTCTGTTGCCATCTAAAAACAAAAGACCAAAGGGTATGCCTATAGGGATATTGGCAGGGAGAGCAGATGTTCTGGGCTAAGTCCATTGTAATTCTAACTTTATTGTATAGCACATTGCACATTTTGAACTTATATTTATGCTTTAAAATTCAGAGATCATAGCTGAAGTGACTTCCCAAATATATCAATAAGAAACAGCTTGTTTAGTAAATGAAGTATCAAAATGCTATGATCATACTCTGTTCTCTTTGATAAATTGAGTAGTACTGTGAATCTCCCTCTGACACCCTTTTTTCTTATACATGCCTAAAATTTGAAATTCGATATGCCTGCAACTTACCAAGAACGCAACAGTACTGAACTGCCCTTAGGTTTTCTTCTAGATAAGATTCAGAGGCCTTGCATCTGAAAGGAATTGAGGACACATTTTAACATGAACTGAAATAGATTCAGGCTGAATGTTCCCTAAGTGGTAGAGAGGGCAAATAACAGATTTTCGGAAGTGGTAACCACATCAGGTCAACCCTAAATTCAACAAGTGAGATTCATGATGCCAATGATCATGGTCACAACAATCAAAATTTGTATGTCGTGCCACTCTGCAGACTGTGGTTGGTCACAGCCAAATACATTTTAATATAGTCACTTATCTATAATTTCAAACAACTCATTCAAACACGTATTTGGTCTACTTCAATTCCTAACAACACTGTGAAATAGTCAAGTCAGAGAAACTACCCATATTTTCCAAGTAAGAAATGTGTACCTTTCAGTTATGTGAGTTGTTCAAGGTTTTACGAGTAAAGTAGCTTCATTCATCTTTACTCTGAGTCCCAATCTATTTTCATCAGACTATAATATTTTGCCAACACCTAATGATCCATTTATATCCACTCAAGTTCATTATAAACACTACTAATCTGCTAAAAGAGCAAAAGAAGCAACACACTGCTATTTTCTTCGTGTATTTTTTTCATGATAAATGTACTTTTTAATCCCCATCACCTGTTTCACTCACACTCCACCCACTTCCCTTCTGGTAATCATCAGTTTGTTCTCTGTAGTTAACAGTCTGTTTCTTGGTTTGCCTCTCTCTTTTTTTTCTTCCTCATTTGTTTTGTTTCTTAAATTCCACATATGAGTGAGATCATATAGTATTTGTCTTTCTCTGACTGACCTATTTCGCTTAGGATTATACTCTCTAGCTCTATCCATGTTGTTGCAAATGGCAAGGTTTCATTCTTTTTATGGCTGAATAATGTTCCATTGTACATATATACCACATCTTCTTTATCCATTCATCTTTCAACGGACACTTGGGCTGCTTCTGTAGTTTGGCTGTTGTACATAATGCCGCAATAAACATAGTGATGCATGTACCCCTTTTATTTAGGATTTTTGTATTTTGGGGGATAAAAACCCTGTAGTGAGATTCCTGGATTGTAGGTTAGTTCTATTTCTAATGTTTTGAGGAACCTCCATACTGTGTTCCAGAGTGGCTGCACCAGTTTGCATTCCCACAAACAGTGCAAGAAGGTTTCTTTTTCTCCACATCCTGGCCAACACTTGTTTCTTGTGTTTTTGATTTTAGCCACTCTTACATGTGTGAGGTGATAGCTCTGCAGTCTTAATTTGCATTGCTCTGATGATGAGTGATGTTGCACATCTTTGCATGTGTCTGCTGGCCATCTGTATGTCTCCTTTGAAGAAAGGTCTGTTCATGTCTTCTGCCCATTTTTAATTTGGATTATTTGGTTTTTAGGTGTTGGGTTATATGAGTTCTTCATATATTTTTCCATAGTAACTCTTTATCAGATATGTCATCTACAAATATCTTCTCTCATTCTGTAGGTTGTCTTTGGTTTTGTTGACTGTTTCCTTCCTTGCACAGAAACATTTTATTTTGATTCAGTCCTCTTCATGTCCTTCTTAAAATTAATTTCTATCAAACTCAAGTACATAAAAAGCAATTTCGGAATCAAACCAATTTGGAGGAAGAAAATTCATGGCATTATAATGCAATAATAAAAATAAATTTTGTATCTGACTGCAAACTTTTAAATTACAATTTTGAATGAATCAAGTTGTATCTATAAACAATTTCTTATTTAAAATTCATACATTTCCTAGAATGCAGTAAAAAATATGTAAAGCATGACATACTCTGGAAAGATTTTTCTTACTCTCACATATCAAATGTAAAATATACCTCATCTCTGATTTTGAAAATGCACAATGATATGACTTCCAGTGAGAATTTTTCCATAAGAATCTGTACCCTTTTTTGTCACAGATATTTATAAAGCCAATTTTTATTGTACATCCTTTTAGTATAGATGCATGAATTAAATTAATATTGATGTTATTTATTCTATATGAAATTATACATTCTTTCTCAATATTCTTTGAACTCTTTCAAATGAGCCATATAGAGCCTGGCTTTAATAACAGCAAAAGAGGATAAGGGTAGAAGTTTTGAAACAAATTTTGTTTTGGAGAATTTTAAATTTGGAAGCCGTTGTAAGAAATCCTTATAAAAAATAAGAATTAATTGGATCGGCTGTTAAATTTCTTAAACTGGAATTTGTTTAGTGTCAAATTTATTTTGAGCCTGTTTTCCAAATCCTCATGCAATCCATATGTATGGTAATCTTGACAAAATAAGGTGGCTACTATATTCACAACTCTGGGACTTACTGAAGCATCTTGGGAATTACTTGGCATTTCAAAAGTAACGTTCAATAAAGCTATCAAGCAGTTATTCTGTCATTATCGATAACATTTCATAATAGCAGGGAAGTTGAAAATTGCCCATGGGGAGAAAATTGTACAAAAAATAACTAGTTCTTTTGTAATTTGATTTCACGTGTACATCATATACCTTTAATAATATTTGAGACATGAACTGATAACCAGCTTAAGTCGGTTGCCTCCTCCAATATAGAAAAATTAGGTTTTTATTCAATTACATTATTTAACTATTTACGTATTTTTAGAATTGAGAAAGGCACCTTACCACTATAATCAATGAGATTTGTCAGATCACAGCAAAATAAGAGCTATGCTTTCTTCAAATTCCAAATATATGTGAAGATAAAAAATTGAGTTCTAGTGTAATTGTTATTCCATGAACACACTACCAAAAACGGTAATTTCTTTCTTACTCCTTTGACCAAAAATACTAATGAATACTTGTTGAGTGTGTTCTGTATACTGAGCACAGCCCTATCAAGTTAGTAGCTATAAAGTTCATTTTATGGATGGGGAGACTGAAGTCCTATGAAGTTAAGTAAAATGCTCATACTCATTCAGTTGAGAAGTGAATTTATTTATCTTTGTTTTTTTGTTGTGTTTTTAAAGATTTTATTTGTTTATTAGAGAGAGAGCATGAGCTCAGGGGGTAGTGGTAGTGGCTGGGTGATAGACGGAGAGGGAAAAGCAGACTTCCCACTAAGCAGAGAGCCTGATGTGGGGCTCGCTCCCATCATGACCTGAGCCCCAAGGCAGATGTTTAACCGACTGAGCCACCCAGGTGCCCCATGTTGACAAGTGAATTTAATCATCTAGTTTATCTAGTCCAGAATCCATGCTCATATTTACTAAACTCATGTAAATCTGTTTCAATGTTTGTTGCTTTTTGTTCAATTAGCATTATTTGACACTTGTTGTTGTTAATCCCAGGAACCAAAAGCTTTCTTACTGCATTGGCCAAAATGGGAATTAAATGCCTTATCTTTAATTGTATTATTCTAACCTTATTTATCAGGTAGAAAGTTAATTGTCACCTGAAAGAGTTTCCAATTCAGAGTTAAATAAGTGTGTATATAGTAGAGTTTTACTATTATATTCAGAGTGAATTTTTGGTTTTCTGAATAAGCTTATTTTGTTATGTCAAACATAATGAAAATATTCCCTAAGATCTAATCAGTGCATCATATCCCATTCAAACGATATCAGCTAGATACTCTGAGCTATTCTTCCTTGATAGGTTCACCTTGTTTACTTAAAGCAAAACTATGAAATTTAAAAACCAACATATTTTCTATATCTTACATTAGAATATGCTGACACTTTTACTTTATTTCTTTACTGTATGCATCATGGCTCTGATCTTTGTATTATGTATCATTGCTTCCTCGAAGTCTCCTTGGTGAGTAAAAGATGAACTTTAAACCTTGTCAAGTGGTGATCAATATCAGTCTTCAAGGAATAGCTTACAACAATAGAACTTCAGGACTCCTTAAAAGAATACACTGTTCAATTTCTTTAATATATTTTCTGTCAAAAACTGTAATAGTATGATTGAATGTAAGGTACTTTGCATGCAATATAAATCCTTTACAGTGTCAGAAATAAATGTTCCTATATAAGCTGATATCAACATTTTAAATGATAAGCAATAAGATCTCATCTATATCAACCACATTAATACATTGGATACAAATCAAGAATAGCTGTCCATGTCTTATTTGTTTATAAACTGCTAGATATTTTATTCAAAAATATTACTTAATAAGAATATTTTCAATCAAATTCAGTTATTCTACTTTTCAATATAAAGGGACAGTGATGTTAATAAAATCTAGTAGTCTAGGGCTGTTTTTCATTATTTTATGCACATTTGTGATAAGAAACATATTTTAATTATATTCAGGACAGGCACAAGGGAAGGGTTTTTATAGAAACCAGAAAAGGCCCAAAGCTATGATTATATTTAAGTTTTGTAACTTAGCCAAGTCCATTATTCATATTTATAATTTAAAAAGTCATAGTGGTTTCAAAATATTTAGACCCCTCCTGATTGTATTAATATTTGATATTTGATTAGGTTAAAATGCAAATGTGAACCCTCCATATGGTGCAGAGGAGCAGAGGAACAATATGTTCCATGTGGCCAAGCCACCTTGGATCTTTCAATAATAAATATTCACAAGCTCCATTAACACCACATCATCACTACTTAAATTTTAACCTACCAGGTTTTGGGTCAGTGATAAAATTTGGTCAGTATCTTCACAACAGCAGACTTAATGCTAGTAGAAAGTATAGGACATGAGAGTGGAAAATTTCACTGAAATAAGTGGAATGAAATCCTGCAATCAAATATTTTCAAATACAAAAAAAGTGGGTAGAAATAAGAAAATAACTTTAATTCTGGAGAGTGAAAGAAAATATCTGGTAAGACTAAAAATTAGGAAGCAAAAAAAAAACAGTTTAAACAAATTAACTTCCTGTTTCCCGTTTGCCTAATTTTATTTTTAATTGTTGTATAAATTTTTATTTTGAGGAATATCTTAAGAAACACTATAGCAAATTGATGTAAGAAGATTAGAAGGCAAATGAATCTCCAATGATGGAAGATAGTGATTCTGGTCAGCATATATTATTTCAGATTTGAGAGCTGGATAGTGAAGTCACTTTGCAAAGACTAAATAGTTTAGATCATTTTTTTCAAGACCAAAATATTTATGAAATATATTGATGGAAGGATTGTGATATTGCTTAGTGCATGGAGAAAAAGAGGCCTGAGCAATGAAATTGATCCCTGATTTGGCCAGTTAATTTAAATGTTTCATGTTGGAGGTGAAGTTCACAGAGCGATTTTTAAAAATGATGTATAGTTTAGAAGAAGAGCAAATAAAACAAATAGGCATTTTCGGTTTGCTCCTTGGCATCCACCTTCCACTTTGAGTAACCATGATGAGGAGTCAGAGTTCACCCAAGACCAAAAGTGAGGCTCAGGAAGCAGACGAAATGAATTAGTTTGTTCAAGGTGTGGGTAAGGGGCCTACTAAGGTCCAGACAGAGGTCACCTTGGAACTTTCACATGGTTTGCCTGGACAAAAAAAGGCTTTTTTCTTGCAGATGTGTTGATTTGAAAAGTGAAATGCTGCAATTATTTTCAGATGACAATAAACCCAGTTTATGAGTAAGTCTGATACATTAAGCAGGGCACAGTAAAACATAGAGAAACAGACCTAGAATCTCAGTGACAATGAGAATGACCTGACTGAGCCATACCGAAGTTTGCAGTATTTTAGGATTGACTCAATTACCCATGCCAATAAACATATTTTATTAAATCAAAATGGATTTTTTTATTTGCAAAAAAACATCCCCGTAAAAAAAAGGAAAGTGAGTAAATGGACTAAGACCTATTTAATCCCACAATTAGTCCAAAAAAAGAAGAAGAAAAAAGAAAAGAAAAGAAAAGAGAGAGAGAGAAAGGCAAATACACACACACATACACACAAGTAACTCAAAGCACAAAACTTACTTAAAAGTTTGATGTTATGCAAATTCTAAAAATTCCGAAGTCAGATAATGATCTTTTCTTGTCCTCACTTTCATTATTTTTAGCTCCTTGCTTTTAGCTAGACTTTTCCCATGTGAGCTTAGCATGGAGAATATTGGAATTTTCCTGTGGATCTTAAAAGTCTTATTCCTTGACGAATCAGGGGCTGCATTATTCATTGAGGAGTTAGGAAATGCTATAGCTTGGCAATTTCACTACCTTTAAGGAGATGAAGGAGGTCAAAGAGCTTGGATATTTTGGGCTTCTGATCGCATATGAACCTTTCGTCCCTGTTATGGTCACTCGTCACATGTGCATACTTAGCCAGATGCTGCAGGAGCAGCCTCAGCAACTTAATCTGGTGCCTCACTAGAAAGAATTTTCCTTCGCTCTCCACACTAACCACCTAATCTTAGCTTATCCCTCTGGGAGCCCACATTTTCAGCATTTTCTTTCACCACTCTGTAGAGTCTGTGACTGCAGTGTAAGCAACACCCAAATGGCTCATTAAAGCCATTATTATTAGCTTCAAACAATCCCGGGAGGTCTGATCAGCTTTTACCCTATTTCATTCTGTCTGTGCACTGAGTAGGACTATATTAGGACAAAGATGCCTCAGTTCCTGAGTAAGCAGGAAACAGTATTATTTTAAAATAGCAAAAAGCATAGAGGGGTAGAGATAGCAATGGATTTAGTTAGGGTTTTAGTAAACTACATTGATTATGAAAATTAAGAATTTTTCCCAACAACCCCACAGAAGGAAATTCAGAATGAACAGGGCTTTTATTATCCCCTTTAAAACTCTAGTTTCTCAATATTGATTTAAAGCCTTTTCAATACTAATTATATATTTTCTGTGTCATTGGGTATGAAAGGATTTAGGTGGAAATTGATGACATCTACATGTATTTACGTATATGCACATGAAATGTATATTTCAAAGGGTGACAAAGAAAAAGCACAGTTTTGCATTGCTGGTGATGGCTTGGTTAATACTAAGATGTGTGGTTGTAAATGACAATGTCCACGTGTGTATAATGAAAATCATAAGCTTATCTACTTATACTTGATGCCTTTTAGAATTTTTGGTAGGTCATAATTAGAACTCCCCAGTGCTTGATTCACTCCTCTGCATTAAATAAACCACTTAGTGAAATAGATGATCACATTCTGCACATGAAGTACTTTAATATGACTAAGTAATATGCTGGAGACCTAAAAGTTGCATTACCTGGAATATCTCATTTTTGTTGTTGTTTTCTGACTCTTTATTTTACCTTTTGATCCTTCAGTACACTATTGAGCCCCTGTGATTTATTTCTGAGAATTCTAAGGTGATGTCTTATATGTGCTCAATGAACCTGGTGTTTGTGCTACTCTATCATGTTCTCCTCTCACTCTGTGTGGCCATAGACTCTGCCTCTGCTCTACAGGGTATCAGAGATCTCTGAGAGCATCCTCCTCCTTCACCTAAACAGCTGGTATTCCGGGGCATCTCTGTCAGGAATGCAGATGTTGTAGCTTTACTAGCCTCCACCTCCTTTGTCATCCCTCCACCTCAATGTCAGGCCCTGTAGTACTCAAAAATTTTCTCCTGATGACTCAAAGCTGTAAGCATTTATCACACTCAACACCCAAAGAACAAATAATCCAATCAAGAATGGGCAGAAGACATGAACAGACATTTCTGCAAAGAAGACATCCCAATAGCCAACAGACACATGAAAAAGTGCTCAACATCACTCGGCAGCAGGGAAATACATCAAAACCACAATGAGATACCACTGCAAATTTTGCACTAATATTCAGGAAATCACAAAGAACATATACCTCTGATTATAGTCACATGATATTAGAGAACACACCACAGGGGTGCTTGGGTGTCAAGGTGTCACAGGGTCCATTGAAATGATATGTCTAGTCCTTTTTCTCTCTTAAGATGTAGGCATAGACCTAGAGGACTGTAGACAAAGATATATGCAAGGTACCCTTAGTTTTTTTTTTTTATTAACATATAATGCATTATTTGTTTCAGGGGTACAGGTCTGTGGTTCATTAGTCTTACACAATTCACAGCACTCACCATAGCACATACCCTCCCCAATGTCCATCACCCAGTCACCCCATCCCTCCCACCTCCCACCACTCCAGTAACCCTCAGTTTATTTCCTGAGATTAAGAGTCTCTTACACTTTGTCTCCCTCTCTGGTTTCATCTTGTTTCATTTTTCCCTGCCTTCCCCTATGATCCACTGTTTTGTTTCTCAAATTCCTCATATCAGTGAGATCATATGATACTTATCTTTCTCTGATTGACTTATTTCACTTAGCATAATACCCTCTAGTTCCATCCACATAATTGCAAATGGCAAGATTTCATTTTCTGATGGCTGCATAATACTCCATTATATATGTATACACCACATCTTCTTTATCCATTCATCTGTTGATGGACATCTAGACTCTTTCCATAGTTTGGCTATTGTGGAAATTGCTGCTCTAAACATTGGGGTGCACGTGCCCCTCCAGATCACAACATTTGTATCTTTGGGGTAAGTACCCAGTAGTGCAATTGCTGGGTCATAGGATAGCTCTATTTTCAACTTTTTGAGGAACCTCCAGACAGTTTTCCAGAGTGCCTGCACCAGCTTGCATTCCCACCAACAGTGTAAGAGGATTCCCCTTTCTCCACATCCTTGGGAACATCTGTCCCTTTCTGACTTGTTAATTTTAGCCATTCTGACTGGTGTGAGGTGGTATCTCATTGTGGTTTTGATTTGGATTTCCCTGATGCCAAGTGATGTGGAGCATTTTTTCATGTGTCTGTTGCCCATTTGGATGTCTTCTTTGCAGAAATGTCTGTTCGTGTCTTCTGCCCATTTCTTGATTGGATTATTTGTTCTTTGGGTGTTGAGTTTGTTAAATTCTTTATAGATTTTGGGATACTAGCCCTTTATCTGATATGTCATTTGCAAATATCTTCTCCCATTCTGTCAGTTGTCTTTTGGTTTTGTGGACTGTTTCCTTTGCTATGCAAATCTTTTTATCTTGATCAAGTCCCAATAGTTCATTTTTGCCCTTGCTTCCCTTGCCTTTGGCGATGTTTCTAGGAAGAAGTTGCTGCGGCTGAGGTCAAAGAGGTTGCTGCCTGTGTTCTCCTTTAGGATTTTGATGGACTCCTGTCTCACGTTTAGGTCTTTCAACCATTTGGAGTCTATTTTTGCGTGTGGTGTAAGGAAATGGTCTAGTTTCATTCTTCTGCGTGTGGCTGTCCAATTTTCCCAACACCGTTTGTTGAAGAGACTGTCTTTTTTCCATTGGACATTCTTTCCTGCTTTGTCGAAAATTAGTTGATCATAGAGTTGAGGGTCCATTTCTGGGCTCTCTATTCTGTTCCATTGATCTATGTGTCTGTTTTTGTGCCAGTACCAAACTGTCTTGATGATGACAGCTTTGTAATAGAGCTGGAAGTCCGGAATTGTGATGCCACCAGCTTTGCTTTCCTTTTTCAACATTCCTCTGGCTATTCGGGGTCTCTTCTGGTTCCATACAAATTTTAGGATTATTTGTTCCATTTCTTTGAAAAAAGTGGATGGTATTTTGATACGGATTGCATTAAATGTGTAGATTGCTCTAGGTAGCATAGACATTTTCAAAATATTTGTTCTTCCAATCCATGAGCATGGAACATTCTTCCATTTCTTTGTGTCTTCCTCAATTTCTCTCATGAGTGAATATTCTATAGTTTTCTGAGTACAAATTCTTTGCCTCTTTGGTTAGATTTATTCCTAGGTATCTAATGGTTTTGGGTGCAATTGTAAATAGGGTCGACTCTTTACTTTCTCTTTCTTCTGTCTTGCTGTTGGTGTATAGAAATGCCACTGATATCTGTGGATTGATTTTATATCCTGCCACTTTACTGAATTCCTGTATGAGTTCTAGCAGTTTTGGGGTGGAGTCTTTTGGGTTTTCCACATAAAGTATCATATCATCAGCAAACAGTGAGAGTTTGACTTCTTCTTTGCCAATTTGGATGCCTTTTATTTCTTTTTGTTGTCTGATTGCTGAGGCTAGGACTTCTAATACTATGTTGAATAGCAGTGGTGATGGTGGACATCCCTGCCATGTTCCTGACCTTAGGGGGAAAAGCTTTCAGTTTTTCCCTATTGAGAATGTGGGTTTTATCAAGAAAGGATGCAGTACATTGTCAAATGATTTTTCTGCATCTATTGAGAGTATCATATGGTTCTTGTTCTTCCTTTTATTAATGTAGTGTATCTCATTGATTGATTTGTGGATGTTGAACCAACCTTGCAGCCCAGGAATAAATTACACTTGGTTGTGGTGAATAATCCTTATGATGTACTGTTGCTTCCTACTGGCTAGTATTTTGGTAAGAATTTTTGCATCCATGTTCATAATGGATATTGGTCTGTAGTTCTTTTTGATGAGGTGTTTGGTTTTGAGATCAAGGTGGCCTCATAAAATGAGTTTGGAAGTTTTCCTTCCATTTCTATTTTTGGGAACAGTTTCAGGAGAAGAGGTATTAATTTTTCTTTAAATGTTTGGTAGAATTCCCCTGGGAAGCCACCTGGCCCTAGGCTCTTGTTTGTTGGGAGATTTTTCATTACTGCTTCAATTTCCTTACTAATTATGGGTCTGTTCAGATTTTCTATTTCTTCCTGGTTCAATTTTGGTAGTTTGTACCTCTCTAGAATGCATCCATTTCTTCTAGATTGTCTAATTTGCTGGCATATATTTGCTCATAATATATTCTTATAATTGTTTGTATTTCTTTGGTGTTGGTTGTGATCTCTCCTCTTTCATTCGTGACTTTATTTATTTGGGTCATTTCTCTTTTCTTTTTGATAAGTCTGGCCAGGGGTTTATCAATCTTATTCTTCCAAAGAACCAGTTCCTAAATTCGTTGATCTGTTCTACTGTTCTTTTGGTTTCTAGTTCATTGATTTCTGCTCTGATCTTTATCATTTTTCTTCTCCTGCTGGGTTTAGGCTTTATTTGCTGTTCTTTCTCCAGCTCCTTTAGGTGTAGGGTTAGGTTGTGTATTTGAGACCTTTCTTGTTTCTTAAGGAAGGCTTGTATTGCTATATACTTTCCTCTTATGACTGTTTTCTCTGCATCCCAAAGATTTAAAGAGTTGTGTTTTCATTTTCATTGGTTTCCATGAATTTTTTAAATTCTTCTTTAATTTCCTGGTTGATCCATTCATTCTTTAGTAGGATGCTCTTTAGCCTCCATGAATTTGAGTTCTTTCCGACTTTCCTCTTGTGATTAAGTTCTAGTTTCAAAGCATTGTGATCCGAAAATATGTAGGGAATGATCCCAGTCTTTTGGTACCAGTTGAAACCTGATTTGTCACCCAGGATATGATCTATTCTGGCGAATGTTCCATGGGCACTAGAGAAGAATGTGTATTCCATTGCTGTGGGATGGAATGTTCTGAATATGTCCGTGAAGTCCATCTGGTCCAATGTGTCATTTAAAGCCTTTATTTCCTTGTTGACCTTTTGCTTAGATGATCTGTCCATTTCAGGGAGGTGGATGTTAAAATCCCCTACTATTATTGTATTACTGTCAATGTGTTTCTTTGATTTTGTTATTAATTGTCTTACATAATTGGCTGCTCCCATGTTAAGGGCATAGATATTTAGAATTGTTAGATCTTCTTGTTGGATAGACCCTTTAAGTAGGATATAGTATCCTTCCTCATCACTTATTACAGTCTTTGATTCAAAATATAATTTGTCTTATATAGGGATTGCCACCCCAGCTTTCTTTTGATGTCCATTAACATGGTAAATGGTTTTCCACACCCTCACTTTAAATCTGGAGGTGTCTTTGGGTCTAAAATGAGTCTCTTGCCGACAGCATATTGATGGGTCTTGTTTTTTTATCTAATGTGATAACCCATGTTTTTTGATTGGTGGCATTTAGCCCATTTACATTCAGGGTAACTATTGAGAGATAGGAATTTAGTGCCATTGTATTGCCTGTAAGGTGACTGTTACTGTATATTGTCTCTGTTCCTTTCTGGTCTATGTTACTTTTAGGCTCTCTCTTTCCCTAGAGGACCCCTTTCAATATTTCTTGTAGGGCCAGTTTGGTGTTCCCAAATTCTTTTGGTTTTTGTTTGTTCTGGAAGCTTTTTATCTCTCCTTCTATTTTCAATGACAGCCTAGCTGGATATAGTATTCTTGGCTGCATATTTTTCTCATTTAGTACCCTGCCATGCCAGTCCTTTCTGGCCTGCCAGATCTCTGTGGATGGGTTTCCTGCCAATCTCATATTTCTACCATTGTAAGTTACAGACCTTTTGTCCAAAGCTGCTTTCAGGATTTTCTTTTTGTCTCTGACACTTGTAAGTTTTACTATTAGATGTCAGGGTGCTGACCTATTTTTATTGATTTTGAGGGCCGTTCTCTGTGCCTCCTGGATTTTGATGCCTGTTTCTTTCCCCAAATTAGGTAAGTTCTTCACTATAATTTGCTCCAATATACCTTCTGCCCCTCTCTCTCTTTCTTCTTCTTCTGGGATCCCAATTATTCTAGTTTCGTCTTATGGTATCACTTATCTCTTGAATTTTCCCCTCGTGATCCAGTAGTTTATCTCTCTTTCTCTCATCTTCTTTATTCTCCATCATTTGGTCTTCTATATCACTAATTCTCTCTTCTGCGTCATTTATCCTAGCAGTTCAGAGCCTCCATTTTTTATTTAGCAGCTTTTTGATTTCGACTTGTTTAGATTTTAGTTCTTTTATTTCTCTAGAAAGGGATGCTCTAGTATCTTCTATGCTTTTTTCAAGCCCAGCTAGTATCTTTATAATCGTCATTCTGAACTCTAGTTCCAATATCTTACTAATGTCTTTATTGATTATGTCTCTGGCAGTCAGTACTGCTTCTGGTTCTTTTTTTTTGAGGTGAGTTTTTCTGTCTTGTTATTTTGTCCAGAGAAGAATAGATGAATGAGAGAACAAATGCTAAAAGGGTAACAATGACCCCAGAAAAACATACACTAAACAAATCAGGAAAGACCTGTAACTGCGGGGGGATAGAAAGAGAAAAAAGATTAAAAAAAGAATATGATCAGGCTGGTGAATAGGTCAGAGCCACACACTAGATTTTGGGTGTATTTTGGTCTGTTAGAAGAAACTGCCTCCCAAAATTTTGAAGAAAGAAAAACTTACATATATACAAAAGTAAGGGTAAATATGATGAAGGGATGGAATACGAATGTAAAGATGAAAATTTTAAAAAGATTTTAAATAAAGAATTGGTAAGAAGTTGTTTGAAAAAAGCAAGAAAATTAAAGAAAAAAAGGAGAGAATGTGATCAGGTGGGAGACTAGAACAAAGCCATACACTGGACTTAGGGTATATTTTGGCCTGTTAGAAGAAACTGTATCCCAAAATTTTAAAGAAAGAAAATCTTATATATATATATATATATATATATATATATACAAAAAATAAGGTTAAATACAATGAAGGGATGGAATATGACTGTAAAGATAAAAATTAAAAAACATTTTAAAGTGGAATTGATAAGAAGTTGGTTGAAAAAAGCAAGAAATTAAAGAAAAAAGAAAAAAATAAAGAACATTAAAAAAATTAACTTTGGAAGACCAAAGAATCAGAGGAAAAAAGCCATGAATTCTATGTGCAGTATTCCCCTAGCACTGGAGTTCTGCCGTTCACATTGATCGGTAACTTGGTCTTGGCTGGCTGTTCTTGCTGATCTTCTGGGGGAGGGGCCTCTTGCAGTCGTTCTCAAATGTCTTTGCCAGAGGTGGTATTGCCCCACCCTTGCTGGGTCCGGGCTAAGTAATCCACTTGGGTTTGCTCTCAGGAGCTTTTGTTCCCTGCAAGCTTTCCATACAGCTTTGGAGGACGAGAGTGAAAATGGCGGCCTCCCAATCTCTGCGCCAATCGCCACCCTGGAGGAGCCGAGAACTCGGGGCCCCACTCCTCAGTACGCCCCCCAAAAAAGCAGTCAGTCACTCCTGTCTCCCTGGTCTCCGGCTGCACTCCGTGCTCACCCGGCCTGTGACCAAGCATTTCTATCTCTGGCACCCAACCTTTTCTGGAGTCTCCCAACCCAGCAGAGTCCTGTGGTGCACTCCCATGCCACTCCTCCCTGGGGAGGAAGGGGAGTCTCCCCAGATCTGTCGCTTGTTGTGTCCCTGCTGGAGGAGCAGTGGCCCGACTGTGCCGTGGATCACAGTTTATGGAAACCCCGAGCTGAGAGCCCACTCCTTGGCCCTTTCTCTGCAGCTGGCTTCCCTGCTCCAATACCTGGGAGCTCTGCTGCAGTCAGGCACACCCAGTCTTTCTGTAACCCTGAGGGTCCTGAGACCACACTGTCCCAGCGAGGGTTCCACCCCCCCCCCCCCCCCCCCCCGCTTAGCCACTGGAACAACGTCCCTCAGTGGACCTGACTTCTCAAAGTTCTGATTTTGTCCTCCGTGGCTCTATCACTTGCCGGTAGCAGCTGACGGAGGCCCCCTCCCCCGCCATCTATCTTCCCGAATATCACCTTGGGTTCACTCCTCTGCATGTCTTACCTTCTAGAAAGTGGTCGCTTTTCTGTTCATAGAATTGCTGCTATTCTTTTCTTCAATCTCCTGTTGAGTTCATAGGTGTTCAGAATGGTTTGATACCTATCTAGCTGAATTCCTGTGACCAGACAAAATTTAGGTCTCCTACTCCTCTGCCATCTTGCTCCTCCCTCCTAGGCGTGTTTCAATTACTGCAAGGTACTCTTAGTTTTACTAAGAGCTAACACCCTACACTTTCTTATTAGGTCACATTCATTTTGTTTAGCTCAGTGTCTTAAAACAAGTTACTTCCCATGTGAATCTTCAGATTTCTACAAAATGGAATTCTGTTTGGTCTATCACTTTAGGTCTTCACCTGTGCTCAAAATTACTTATAACTTAACAGTGTACAATTTAGAATTGTAGCTCAAATTAAGCTAGTTCACATTTCTGCTATTTTCATCTATGGTCTACTTGAGTAGCAGTAACTGATTCACTCATAAAAAGTAGGTCTGCAAATTCGTGAACATTTTCAAATGTATTGGAATTATCTTCAGCTAAAAACTGAAAACCTCACTCAATGCAATAAACATTTCAATTCAATTCAGAGATAAATTAATAACATCCTAATTTGACTGCCACTCTGATGATTCATTTGAGAATCACTTCTTTCCCTATCCAAGTC
Source organism: Zalophus californianus (assembly GCF_009762305.2). Classification (NCBI taxonomy): domain Eukaryota; kingdom Metazoa; phylum Chordata; class Mammalia; order Carnivora; family Otariidae; genus Zalophus; species Zalophus californianus. The sequence goes on along the minus strand of NC_045598.1, from coordinate 66,281,906 downwards.
TAATCCCTTCAACCATGTGCAAAATACATTGCCAATTCCTTTTTCATTGATTTTGTTTCATCAGTTTCATCCTGTCTCTTCTTTACCAGATCATTCTCTTACAAATATAAACGTATGCATAATGCTTATTTTCTAATGATGAAGGGGAAAGAGTTGACCTCAACTTTATGACACACTCAAGCTAACCTCCTCACATTCTTCCTTGCCCAGTCAAACTTCATTTATATTATTCTTCACCTTTTTGCAGTCTAGTTTCTGCCTCCAAACTCTCAAACCACATTGACTTCACAAGGAAAAAACAATCAAATTAAAAAAAAAAAAAATCCTCACTTTTCTTCTTCCCTCACTTGCCTGTTGAATCACTCTATTGTCTGAACCCAGTAGAAAACAGAGGACACAAATCTGTTGATGCAGTTGGCCTCCTAGCACAAATGAAAATTTCCAACCCAAGTATTCTTGCCAATATCATACCCATTTCTTTGGAAATGCTCCAAACTCATAGTGCTGGCAGAAAAGATGGATTTAAATAGCTGTAGTTGTAACATATATTCTTGTTCTCATGACCGCAGCTAGTTAGGGTTGGAACATAATCATTGTCTAAAAAGAATTGATCATATTCTGTTTCCAGGAAATTTGCATTTGGGGCACAGAGAGCCAGACACTTATATGCTGCACCAGTGAAATCTTGTAGAATATGGGCAGGAGCCAGAGACATGGTGAGATGAAGTCTGAACAAGCTGTCTTAAGCAAAGGCATCCTCTTAGCTAGAGGAGACGGGAACAGAAATGCCCAGGAAAAATGAGTTCAGAATCCATTAGCCTCCAGATAGAGTAGCTAACTGATAACTTCCCACTTCTGAATGAGCTCAGTTCTAGTTCCTGTAGAATTTCTATTTTTTAAAAATACGCTTTTTAATTTCAGGAAGTTGCATGGCTTTTCTTCCTTCCAAATGATGCATGATTAAGATAATTCCAAGAAAGGTAACAAATGATTTATTAAAAAAAAAAAAAGAAAAATCCTCCCCCCAAAAGTAAATGTTCAAACAGGAGTTTGTATGTTTCTCCAAAAGACAGAGAAAAATACACATTGAAAATAATATATTTTCCAAGTGAATACACTTTACTAAATTATATGGTGTTTTGACTCAATTGTTGTATCCTTGAATAATGCCCAGTTACAGTTTTTAAAGCGTGAGTTTAGCCAGGGATTTATTCCTATAAACCCTCTCTAGACTATCAATCAGATTTTGTTTTTGTTTTTGTTGATTTTTTAAGATTTTATTTATTTATTTGAGAGAGAGAGAGAGTAAGGGAGGGTATGAGTGGGGGGAGGGGCAGAGGGATTGACACCCCACGAATCAGATTTTGAATAAGCATGTAAATCAACACCTGCCAGAAAAGCTTATTGATTATCAACTGATATCAATTTTTTTAAATAACAGTAACACTCACTTTTAAGTATTTAGCACAGAATCTAGGGTTTGTATTTACATTCTGTATGCTTTTTTATGTTTCATTTGGACTATAAAGTTATTAAGAAAGGAGACTAGGGGGGGTGCCAGCATGGCTCAGTCAGTTAAGTGTTTGCCTTGGGCTCAGGTCATTATCTCAAGGTCCTGGTATCACGCCCTGCATTGGGCTCCCTGCTCCGTGGAGAGTCTGTTTCTCCTTCTCTCTGCTCATGTTCTCTCTCTCTCTCAATCTCTCAAATAAATAAATAAATAAATAAATAAAATCTTAAAAAAATAAAGGGAGACTAGGTAAACAAGTCTTTTGAGTGCTTCTGAGATATCTAGAAGTTAACTACAGTTAAGTTACCAGAAATTATTTATGTATTTACCTATAGAAATTAATTTCCATTTTTGGAGTCACTATGGTATATCTATTTAGCAGCAGAAGGTGATGAGAACTCAGGAGTTTTTTGTCTGCTATTTACATAATGTAAAACTAAAACTAAGTCAGTTTCACTGAATACAACCATGTATACTGTGTATAGCACAACTTCACAAAGTACTATTTATATAGACCATGACACGAATGTTCATTTCCTTTCCTAGCTGTGCAATGTAAAATTCGCACAACCATTTTTGGCAATTATGCCACATCTATCAGAACAATTAGATGTTTTAAATTTGTGTTTCTAACATATAAGTTCCAAAAGCAGGATTTTTTGTCCTTTTAGTTCACTGTGTATCCCCAGCACCAAGACTGGTGTCTAGGATATGATAATATGTTATTGCATGGATAATGATAAAACCAAAAGTACTGAAATCATTTGTATTATTTATCTAAGGAAAAACAGAATTCTGACTTCACTCTAGATTTACTATATAACCACATCAAGCACTGGGCATAAAAATTGACTATTAGAAACATAATATGTTAGAACCATCATTGTTGATTCACATCTAGTCACAAGACTAAATGGGCATACTAAATTCAGGATGTACACAGGGAAAACTCCAATCCTATACTCTGAATCCAACTCTCAAATAGAGGTTCTCTCATATATTTTGGCCAATAATACTTAGAGGAAAAGCTTGCATGACAAAAAAAGATGAGATAGAGGATTCACAGAGTATTTTGTCTGGTCTACACAATGGTAAATAATAATTCAATTAAAAGCTTGAAAATTAAATAAAACCTAAAGCTCACTTTGAGGTTTTAATTAAACTTGTTCTTATTGGATTGTCTAACTTGTAGAGGAAATAGAAATTATAAAGTATGGAAATATGGATGTATACTACTTAAAATCATGTACTTTGTAAAACATCAATGTATTGGTTTCATGACATTTTCATTGTGAAAATTAATATTTACCAAGTCAGTTCCTTGTGCCTGAATAATTTATATATGATATATTTCAATACATGCTAGATGACAGTGCATGTTATTCATGAGGAATTAGATAGCTATATGTCTGCTAGAGTTCATACAAAAGTTAACATAGAAGGGAGGAAAGACAAATTAGTAAAACCATTAATTGTGTTGCTGAGTCTAATCATTTGTTTGTTTTAGCTAGAATTTTCTGCCTTTATTACGGTCATTAGCACTTGACAGTGAATAATCTTGTGTTGAAAATTCCTAATTAGGTTATGATTTTTTTTTAATTGTTTTAATTTTTTTTTAATTTGTTGCAAAACCTGAGATTCTGTCAATATGGGTGGATATAGTGATTCTTATAATCAAGTCATGGGGTCTAACTTAAGACAAGAAATTATTTTCCATAATAACAGAACTATGAATAGAGTCCATAATTTTGCTGATGGTTCTTCCCTCTGCAGACATTAGCCGTGTAAAGGCAAGAGCATGCTGTAAATCAAGTAATGCTTCCATTAATCATACTGGGAGTTAAGTGTATGTCATGAGAATGAATCCCCTTAGGTATTTAAAATGAGTTTCGGTTACTATACATCTGTTGATGTAGCTTGGTAAGGTATTTTCACACTTTCAAAGAATCGCCCCTTTCGGCAAGATTAAATAAGAAAGCATCAGATAAGCATGCTTTGCCAAGAGTCTGAATTTCAAACACTCCTGAGGACTCCAGAAAGCATGTGAGGCAGCATCTGTAAAATGTGTGCACGAGGCTGGGAGAATGATCCAGAACGCCTGCCCCTCAGGTAACTTAGAGACACCCAGCATAACACACTTGCTGCCAGCTCCTTGCTGGATCTCCACCAGATCTCTGGAGGCAAGGCAGAGTCCTTCACCCGGCGCAAAAATGAGAAATCTGTCTTCTTGCCAGGTTTAGGTAAATATTATGAATTGAATTGTCTTGACTTTTTTTTTGTAATTAAGACATATTTAGATCCAGCAAATGCAAATAGCTTCTTAATTTAGGCTATTGCTATCTTTATGAAGCAAAAAAGGAAATTATTGGATGCCCTTACAAAGATTATAAAAGAGGAGGAAGAAAAAATCCAAACAAAGTTATTTAGAACTCGTTGCATTCTTCACGATGTTCAGGTTTCTCTATAATCAAATTCAGGATTAAAGGTTTTACCATATAAATGCAGAGATACTTCTGCACTGAAACATTCTTCATTTTTATGTAATTGGAATTTCAGTATAGTTGGATCCATAATACTTAATGGTATAAGGATAATAAAAATGAAGGCTAAGAGGCAAGAGAGAAGACTGGGGGGGAATAAATAAGTGCGTATGGGAGACACCATTGATTTTAAGAATATTTAATATTAATAATAAGGATAGTAAGGGCCAGAGAGTGAAAGGAAAAGAAATAGACTAAGTCACAAAAAGAGCTTTTGTCAAAGTTTCATACGAAGAATAATATTAGAAAAAGAAAAAGAAACCAAGAGTCTAGAGGTACTAGTTTTTCACAGTTGAAGTGTGGAAACTAGAGATAAAGAGCAGTAATATATGGGTGAGGATGTATGTGCCTCAGGATGGATATATTTCATCATGACTAGTCACATTTAATATTTAAATAAATGGCAAAAAAATACATAATAAGATTCATAACTTTGAAAATAACACCAAACTTCTGGGAAGACAGCAAAATATCAAGTTAATGGCTACAAACGAAGAAGATTTTATGAGGCTGTGCAGGTGGTTGAAAAAGTGGCAGAGAAATTTGAACACATTCAAGTGTAAGATAATATGAATCCTGAAGTATAATAAGAATGCATGTGTAAGATGTCAGTTAGACCAGGAAAAGGAGTTAGGCATCATGTCTCTGATGACAGTAATCCAATATGCTATGTGTTAAAAACACAATCCAAAAATACATCATCACTGAAAAAGGCACTGGAAGCCAACAGAAGACAATGGCTAGGTATTACAGTGTATCTAACGTGGCAAGTACTACTCTGGGCTCTAAGGATAAAACACCAGATAAGGTCCAATTTCATGGAACTAGAGTCCAATGTAGAGGAAAGACTAATACTAGTAAGTATATTTCAGGAACGTCAAAGCACGCACCTGGAATTTTCTTCCTGCAGATGTAAGCAGAGCTCACTTCTTCTGCTTATTCAGGTTTGGGCTCAAATCCTATCTTCTGAAGGAGGCTCTTCCTGAACATCTATTTAAAATTACAACACCGTTCCCTATGTTTAAAACTCTTCCACATGAGTCTTAGCAACAAGCTTTTAGATATGACACCAAAAGCAAAGGCAACAAAATAAAAAAACAAGCAAGACTACATCAAACTAAAAAGCTTCTGTGCAGCAAAGGAAACAATCAACAAAATAGAAAGGCAACCTATGGAATGGAAGAAAATATTTGTAAGCCATACATCTCATAAGGGATTAATATCCAAAATATTAAGAAATTCATACAACTGATTAACAAAACTACAAATAATCCAGTTAAAAGTGGGCAAAGGACCCCAAGAGACAATTTTCCAAAGAAGATATTCAAATGCCTACGTACATGTAAAGGTGCTCAAAATCACTAATTTTATTAGGGACATGTAAGTCAGAACCACAATATCACCTCACTCCTAGTAGAATGGCTATCATCAAAAAGACAAGAGATAACAAATGCTATCAAGAATGTGGAGAAAAGGTAACCCTTGTGCTCTGTTAGCAAGAATGTAAACTAATTCAACCACTATGGAAAATAGTAGGGAGGTTCCTCAAAAAATTTAAAAATAGAACTACCCTCTGATCCAGCAATTTCACTTCAGGGTGCATATCCAAAGGAAATGAAATAATCATCCTGGAGGAATATCTGCACCCCCATGTTCACTGCAGTGAACTTGGCTATTATTCACAATAGCCAAGATATGGAAAGAATGTAAGTGTCCATCAACAGATGAATGGATAAAGAAAATGTGATACAACATATAAATAACAAAACTGGAAAAATGCCAAAAAAAACACAAAATAATTCTCCCAATTATGACATATTGTCCAAGAATTCTGACTTGTAACTATTGCAGATCATTTTAAAAATTTTTATCCATGAGAGTTTGAGAGTAAGGAGTTTGGAAGACCTATGGATTACTAGAAATGCAGAATCTCAGTTGCAACCCAGACACACTGCCTCGAAATATGCATATTGACAATGTCCTCAAGTAAAATTTATGCATATTAAAGTATGATAAGCATTGCAAAAAATAAAAATAGAAAAATAAAAATAAATAAAATTGCAACACTGTTACAGTTGCCTAACACTCTCTGGTTTCTTGCTTTATTTATTTTTTTTCTATATAATACTTCTCACCACTAACATGTCATTGAGTTTACCTATCTATTTGTTTATTACCTATGTCTGCCAACTAGAATGTACATTTTATGCAGCCACGGGGTTTTGTCTGTTTATTTACTGCTATATCCCCAGTGTTTAGAAGAGTCTTAGGAGCTACAGGTACTTAATAAATTTTGTAGACTTAATGAGTAATGTTATGTTTTGAAGAAACAAAACTAAACCAATTGGATGGAGATTGTTTGGGGTTGAAGTTTACGTTAGATTGTGTGGTCCAGAGAGCCATTTAAGTAGATGATGAGAAATGAGAAAGAGCCTGCCCTGTAAAGATGTGGGGAGAGGCAATGTCATAAGGAAACAGCAAGTTCAGAAGCCAAACGCAGGTATGAAGTAAGAGAAGGGCTGTAAGGAGGGGAGTGGTTGGTGGGGGTGGGGAAAGGAGAGAAGATGGAACCATTAGGTAAGCAGCAGCCAAACTAGGTATTGCCTTGTAGGCCATAAAGTATTTGAATTATATTTTGAATACAATTAGATACTGTTAAAACTAAAAAACAAAAACAAAAGAGAACAAACAAGCAAACAAACAAAAAACCCCACAACTCTTAAGCTGTTACATAGGATGTTGGTAAAAGGAATACAGTGAAGAATAGTAGAAACAGAGAGAGCCTCCAAGAAGTTTTTACAGTGGTGCAAATATTAGGTTAAGGCAGTGTAATAACATTGGGAATAGTGAGAGAGGGGCAAGATCCCAGTCAAATCCTTATTTAACTCACAAGCTTGGTGATACTGGCCAAGTTCTTAATCACTACAAGCTTTGGTTTGTTTATCAAAAAAATGGGATTAATAAATTTCTTAACTTCAAGTCTTGGATGACTGGATGATTAGATCATGGTCAAATGTTTTCAGGTTAAGAAAACCTTAAATCTGATGGTTTTTGCATGGACTAATTCTCCAGATGTAAAGATATATGTGCATTATTAGAAACACATGGTAGGACACCCACTAGATATAAATAACAGATACGACATTTATTCCCTCTTGGAATATATGATTCAGAGCACTTAGAATTTGGACATATGCCTGAAAACCACCTGCAGATGAAACAAAATACCTCCGAGAGACTCAGAAACTGGTCATATCAAGAGCACATGCTCTGTTCTGATTTCAGCTCCTCTTCTAGATTCAGTGCTCTTCATAAACCTGCTTTTAGAAATGAATGCAAAAGGTGAGGAGTCCTTTTGCCTAAACCTTGTCAGAATTCTAGCATCTGTTCCGTTCAGAGAAAACACAAACTAAAAGATTTTATTATTGTTGTTCTCCTTATATTGATAAAGTTATTCTTGAAAAGTTGTATATTCACAATTAAGACACAAAGAGCAAGAACGTATGTGGATATTATACAAAAACTAGGTTATAATATTGATAACATACTCTCTTCTGTGTTGTCATATTTATTTTCAAAAACTAAATTGAACACATATATTAAATTAAGATTTTCTCAATATGACTGTCATTTTAAATCTCATTTTCATCACCATGGAGTAACACCTAAATCCATAATCATCTGTGAAGCAATATGTAAAACACTGAAAGAAAAATGAAGGGCTCAAATAAAAGTATAAAACACTATAAATCATAAATAATAAATGGTTACACTGCAACATAATCCCTTTATCAATATCCAAGGCTCTAAGACTTATTTATTCTCTTATTCTTACAGAAAGAGCCCAAATTTGATTTATTTATCTCATCTCAATTAAGGAAAAGCTGCCAAATCTGTTTGTACAATAAATCCCAAAGATCTGTTAAGAAAAATAATCCAAACATGGAAACAAGGCAGAAAATGGCTATGTGTCTTTAATATCATACTGGAGTACTGTATATTAGGCTCACCCAGTATTAATTCTCTAGGGGAATGCACCTTTTTGTTTGACTTGCCATTTACTACTGATTTATGCCCAGAATTTATTAAGGTTAGTATTAACTTGTATATTGTTGTCTAGTAGAGAAGCAAGTGATTTCTGTTCAATATAAAAGATAACCACAAAATTTACAGTTTTAATGACCTATAGGACATTACACAATTTTGTTTCTAGCTTAGCAAATTTATTTCATTATGCCCTTCCCAACTAACTATAAAAATTCATATGTCTCAGATGTTCTCAATCAACCTTACCATCCTCCTGGGTCCTCCATTAATGAGTCAAATACATCTTTGATATGTGCTCACTCTATATATTTGTTTGAAACATGATTTTGACAAGGAAAGTGACACCTTGACAATTTTCAAGCTTCCATCAAAATGTTGAAACAGATTAAGCTTAATTTCTAAAAAGGCTATCCAGTGCAATTTTATTTCCCTTTGGATTTTGGATTAACTCCCAAGGTGCCCTATTTTACCGTTACTGAATTTCCCTCTCTCTCTCTGGCTTTATTTTTGTTTCTGGTTCTTGGCAAAGTTCTGGTTCTTCTGATGGTTAGTTCATGCTAAAAAAAGAAAGAAAGAAAAAATCATTCCCCATAGGGAACAGGAATGGTTGAGAATAGAATTTTGTGGTCTTAACCATTTGGTGACCTCCAGTGGGAACTTCTCTCAGGTTAGAAATGAAAGAACATTTATTTGTTAGTCTTTTTCTTTGTTTTGCTTTTTATCCACAATGACTTTTTAATCGATTAAAACATTTCATGCTCACTGGAAAAGATAAACAGTTTTGAGATCTGGATAAGTGAGCTTTTATGTTCTGTTTAGATCTGACCTTGGTTAAGGTGCAGACCAGAAGCTGCAAGTTCTCTGGTGTCTCAGTATCAGTAATTGAGGAAAGCCTTTACACCTTGTGTAAGAGTTTGAAATATTTTTGTTCCTCATTAAGTGTACACAAATTTGATTATAATTTCTTTTACATAAAATAATTTCTATATTTACATTTTATAGAAAAGAAAATAAAGCAAACAATAAAAAGTAACGTAAGATTTCTAGGGATGGGGAAGGAAGGAAATGACCTCCCAAATTTAAATGTGTTGGTCTTAAACTAAAACAAACTTCTCTCAAATCGACTAACTCCGAACCATATTATATAAGAATTCAAGTTTATATAATCAGGGTGAATCCTTGGTAAAGACTAGTTTTATATTTTGGTTAAAAACATTAGCTTTTCTCTGTCTTAATTATTTGAATTATGATACAAATATGCATCATTTTTAAATATGCCTTGGGCTTGCATCTCATAAAAGTATTAGTTAATATGAACTTTCTAAACTTCTTATATTGCTACAGATCACATAAACTAACAGTACTCCTACATTAATGTTTAAGATTATAGAATATGTGTATTGTTAAAATACATTAAATTATACTTTTAGTGAACTTTTAAAAAATTCAGCAGTGATTATACTCTCTGGGATGTCAGCTTAAACATAATAATTCAGATTATTAGTTAATTTAAAATCCTGGGACAAAATTAGATTGAGTTAATGGTAATTTTTGGATACCTGAATAATTTCTAAGTAAGAAAAAATTCAGAATTCTTGCTCAATTAATATATATCTAATTTTATAATTAAAAATGTCATAGAATAACTGTACCTTTTGGTTTTGTTTATAAATATGTTTATTTTTTCCATTCCAGAAAATGTTAAAGAAATAGTTCAAGCTGTAATAGTTCTTACTATATATTTTGCGGGCTTTGCTCATGTGCTAAAATATTAGTTCTTAGTGGCCTACCTCCCAATTTTCTCTGCGATATAGAAATTAATTCATTTGCTTAAGAGTCTAGGAACAATAATGTCAAAGAAATACAAGTGAAGCAAATGGGATGTCTCCCTCTCCTTCCTCTATCCCTCTTTCCCCCGCTGCAAGGGAAAATAGTTTTGTCCTAACCTAAAACAAAATGTCAGCTTGTTCCAGAATAGGAAAAAGATACAGTGTAAGATAAAACTTAAGTAGTACTACAATTTGTAGAATATTTAAGGGAAGTTAATTTTATTTGCCTTGGTTTACAGTTTATTTTGAGTTGAGTTGTGGTCCCCCAGAAGATATATTAGAGTCCTAATCTCTAGGTCACTTGTAAATGTGACCTTATTTAGAAATAGTCTTAACAGATATAATCAAGTTAAGATGAGATCCTTAGGGTGGGCCCTAATTTAGTATAACTGGTGCCCTTAGAAGAAAAGGAGATTGATACAGAGGGGAGAATACCACATGAGGAAGTAGAGACCCAAAGGGAGGAAGAAGTCCCTGTGAAGATGGAGACAGGCATTGGAGCCAAGTTGCCGCAGGCCAAGGAATGACTGGGGCCACCAATAGTTGGAAAAGGCAAGAAAGAATCCTCCCTTAGAGGCTTCAGAGGGAGCTTGGCCCTGCTTACAGACTTCTAGCTTCCAGAATTGTGAGAGAAAATTTCTGTTATTTTAAGCTACCCAAATGCAATAATTTGTTATGTCAGCTCTGGAAAACTAATATACAATATGTGTATATATTGAATCTGGAAAGAAATAGTGATGTGTATCAAAACATCAAAGTTGACTCTTTTAAGGGTTTGTTCATTAAAAAGGAAAAAATTGTGGACTCTCTATTGCTAAAAGTTATATTAAAGCAAAACTGGGGCACTTGGGTGGCACAGTTGGTTAAAGCACCCAACTCTTGATTTCAGGTCTGGTCATGATCTCAGGGTTGTGAGATTGAGCCCAATGTGGGGTTCTACGCTCAGCGCAGAGTCTGCTTAACATTTTCTCTCCCTCTCCCTCTGCCCCTCCAGCTTATGCTCTCTCTCTCTCTCTCTCTCAAATAAATAAATAAATCTTTAAAAAAAACACTACAATTTTGGTTCTCTCATGGATAAAATGACTAACTGATCTTAAGAGTATTTACTCTGTTCTTAACAAATAATAATAAATAGTAATTTTTACCTTTTGGATAAACTTCCATATAATAGGGATAGTATTTTGCCATGATAATTTCCTGTGGCTTATACCGACTTGGTTTTATCTTTGATTATTTCTAAAAGCAAACAATGAGAAGTGCCTGGGTGGCTCAGTCAGTTAAGCACCCAATTCCTGGTTTTGGCTCAGGTCATGATTTCATGGTCATGGGATCAAGCCCTGCATTGGGCCCCATGCTCAGCACCTCAGTCTGCCTCAGATTCTCACTCTCTGTCCCTCTCTGCATGCCCACTCTCTTGCTCTCTCTAAAATAAATAAATAAATAAAATCTTTAAAAAAAAGCAAACAGTGAGTATTATCTGCTTCAGAAAGAGCTATGTTTCTTTAAATTTGTGTCTTTGATAATTCATTTGATTTTACCATCTCAAGATCATATCCTAAATTTAAAAAATATATAATTTTCAAGATGTCTTTTATACCCAAAATTATCTTTGATATTTCCCAAATGGCTGTTTACAATAATCATAATCATTTTTTTCTTTCATCTCAAAAAAAGAGGATACTAGAAGTAATTAGATTTATTTTGGTGCTTCTTTCTCATTAATTAGCTCAACACTAGTGTATGATCTACAAGGTAAGAGGTGTCTGATAAAAGGTGAGGCTTAGCCTTTCTTGGGTTAATTCTGTACAAGAAAAGATTACAGATATAATTTTTTTAAAGATTTTATTTATTTATTTGACAGAGAGAGACACAGTCAGAGAAGGAACACAAGCAGGGGGAGTGGGAGAGGGAGAAGCAGGCTTCCCACGGAGCAGGGAGCCCGATGCGGGCTCGATCCCAGGACCCTGGGATCATGACCTGAGTCGAAGGCAGATGCTTAACAACTGAGCCACCCAGGTGTCCCATGATACAATATGTTTTAAAGATGATATCCTTTACAAGATGTATCAGTCTCCCTGGAAATGTATCAATGCCTTCATCCTCCATGCTATGTTCTTACCCTCAAGGGAAACACTGATCAGTTTCTTAGAAAAAGCGTTATTTATTTCACTCCAAAACAATCTTGTCCATTCTTGCACTGTTGGTTGCGGTAATGACATAACCAGCTCTATTCAGTCTATCATCAACAGGGCATTTCTACCTTCCCCCTCATGCTGGCCTGAACGCTCTGCCACAAACTACAGATTTTGTTGAGTTTTCAACAATGAAGGACAGTCTCAAGGCCTTTCTGGGAAAACAGCAATAACTGTACTAGGTATTATTAACTACTGTTACATCAAGAAAAAGATTCATATATGTGGGTTTCTGAGTTGTCATTGCTTAGAAAACTGTCAGACTATACTGAGAACTGAATCAGGATTTTCTTTCTCTTTTTAGTTAAGAAACACATGACTCAGGAGGGCAGGCTGCCTGCTCAAAATCCAGTGGAAGAAGAATTAATGAAGAAGTAAATGAGATGCTGTAGGAAATCTAATTGTGGTTACTCTTTATTGAATGTATGATGGTGTTGCTGCTACAAGCTCATATTCTATTTTGATTAGTAGAGAAAAAAACTTTTTACTCCTGATCCATTTCTAACCCTAAATTCAAGAGACTATGCTTTTGTAAACTGAAATAAAATATTCTTTAATAATACATTTTTCCTGACCCCTCATAATTCAGAAGCAACACTTTTACTAGTACTTTATTTTCTTGTTTTTCTTCTCTTTTGTCATTTGACACTAGTTCTTTACTTCCAGTGTCAATGTTATTATTTTCATAGGTTTAATAAGAATTGTCATGCTGTTTACAAGAATATAATTGCAGAGACTGATTGTGTAACCAGAGGCATAAATGGAGTGTCAAATTTTATTTGATCACCTATGATAATGCCACTATTAAGGACAAATATTATACTTCATATATGGAATTAGTGCCTACAAAGCCCTCCCAGGAAACAGGTCTGGTAATTATTGTTCTATGGTTTACATAGTTTCCAGGCCTTACAGGTAATAAAGAAGGTTACTTCCTAGCAGGCTAGGAGCAAGGATTTGAGAAGTGAGGAATTTACCCTTAATTATAGGTACCACAAATAAATCTTTGGAGATGAATTTTGGCGATTGATTTTGGAAAATAAAAAAAAAAAAAAAACAGAGTGAGTAAAAAGAAACTGCTCGGAAAAATAGAGAATATTGAAAATACAATCCTAGTTTATACAATTTCCAAATGAAAATTAATTATCTGCTTTAATAATTGCTCAATGTTGTATAGGTCTAGATTAGTTAATCATACTACAAGGAAGCTTGTATGGCTCGTTAGATTTTTTCTATACCTATGTAAATTATTTAGGCCAACAACAACAAAAAATGATAATAAGATTTTTTGTAAAAATATTTGGAGATTATTTATAATAAAAATTGTTAAGAAAAAAAATCCAAAATATAAAAATAAGGCAATAGGATGGTTAAGTGTCCTTACCATGTCACCTTGGGCATTGTCTGATTAGTCTACTCAAGGATCATTAATTCTACAAAACAGGGGTTGGCAAATTATAGTACATTGGTCAAATTCAGCCCACCACTTTTTTTTTAAGACCAACAAGTTGAAGAGAATCTTTACATTTTTAAAGTGTTATAAAAGACAAAGTAAAGTGAATATGCAGCTTGTAAAACTTAAATTTTACTATTAGGCCTTTCACAAAAAAGTCTACTAATTTGCTCTAGAATATGTTTTTGTCTGATTTGAAATTTAGTATTTGTTAAGGCCTGAAGTCTGAGAAGTTGATGTAAATTTGTAGCTTTTTGTCCCTTAGAAGGCAAATTATTTCTATACGGTAAGAGAGGTAATATGTTAAGTTTTTAAGAGAGGTAAGGTTAAGAGAGGTAAATGCTAAGTTTTTACTGACTTATTGTATATGAACTGATTTTATCTGTAATATAGCAAACTTATTTTCATCCTGAGAGATTATATAAATTGCTGTTTTTCAAACTCTTCTCTTTGTTTTAGGATTTATTTATTTATTTATTTATTAGAGAGAGAGAGAGAGAGAGAGAGCATGTGAGGGGGAAGGGACAGAGAGAGAGAGGGAGAGAGAATCCTCAAGCAGACTCCTCACTGAACATGGAGCCCCATGTGGGACTTGATCTCAAGACCCTGAGATAATGACCCAAGCTGAAATCAAGAGTCAGCCACTCAAGCCACTGAGCCACCCAGGTGCCCCTCAGACTTTTCTTAAAGGAGCTTTGCCATTCTTGATCTATGAGTTTTTTTTATTTTTTTAAAGATTTTATTTATTTATGTGACAGAGAGAGACAGTGAGAGAGGGAACACAAGCAGGGGGGAGTGGGAGAGGGCAAAGCAGGCTTCCTGCTGAGCAGGGAGCCTGATGTGGGGCTCGATCCCAGGACCCTGGGATTATGACCTGAGCAGAAGGCAGATGCTTAAAGACTGAGCCACCCAGGTGCCCCTGATCTATGAGGTTTTATATATATATATGTCTCAATGATGTCTTTCTATATGATTTTATATGCATACACACATTTACATACACACATATATGTGTGTGAGTGTATATTACACATTGCTGTCAAAAGCACAAATAAGAGATATACATATATTAATAACTACTGAGATCACCATTATTAACTATTATATATAAAAGAGGCTCCATGAGTTAGTGATTTTTTTTTAAATCTTTTTTTTTTAAGATTTTATTTATTTATTTGAGAGAGAGAGAATGAAAGACAGAGAGCACGAGACGGAAGAGGGTCAGAGGGAGAAGCAGACTCCCCGCCGAGCAGGGAGCCTGATGTGGGACTCGATCCCGGGACTCCAGGATCATGACCTGAGCCGAAGGCAGTCGCTTAACCAACTGAGCCACCCAGGCGCCCCATGAGTTAGTGACTTGTTACTATAGAAAATTTTAATCTTTTTTTAGAAAAGGAAAATTTGAATATATAAGATTTTAAAAAGTTCCTTAAAAATATAAGTTAAATAAACATTTAAAACCAAAAGACAAGTTAGAAATTTATATTTATATGCTATAAAACTGACAAAGATTGTCTTTAAGTGCTTTGAGGGCTCTTAGACAGTCATATGAAAATATAAATATTTTAGGTTCTAGAAATGGGCAAACTATATGAACAAGCAATTTGAAAAAGAAAATATAAATAGTATACACACAGATATGTTTACCTTCACTGGTAAAGGAACTGGTAAGGGCTACTTACACATTGCTATGAAAAGCACCAATAAGAGATATATGTAACTAACATTGCATTATTAACTATTATACATTATTATTATATAAAGAAGCTCCTTCCTAAATAAGTTAAGGGGTGTGCTACTACATTTCAAGACTTTTGATGTGCACAAATCCAGTGTTAAAATTCAATGTTATAACAGCTGTAGAAAGAGATTGAATATAATGAGATGATTACTTTTCTCTTAAAAATACTCCACACATGGGGGCCCATGGGTGGCTCAGTCATTACCAATTCAAAGAAATGTTTTGTTATCATTAAAAATAATTAGTAAGAAGACTATTTAATAATTTGGATGCATTCTATTTTGTAATACAATAACGGAAATAGTATAATTATATTATTATAATTAACATGTGTATGCAAAAAAGTTAAGAACGAAATACTCCAAAATTCAAAATTTTATATTTTCCAAATACTATGCAATATTGTTAAATTTTGTATTATCAAATATTCAATTAATAATTCAAAAAACAATATATGAGTACCTTATATGTATTGGTTACATTGAACTAATGATAGCCAAATACATATTAAAGTATGAATGAATGCTTTTAATTCACTAAATTCGGATATCCTCAATACCTGGTATAATTACACAATAGAGGTCAAGTGACTGAAACATCAAATTTATCACAAAAGACAAATCAATTTGAGCTACTCTTACTTTGACAATTTTAGCTTTTATTTAGTTTTTCTTTTGGTCCTGTGAAGAGTTGCAACTAATCTTAGAAGGATAAATTTCTCTCTGTTTTGCAAAATTGACATGTCTACATATTATAATCACATGAATTTTGTTTTAAGATCACATAGGTTTTAGAGGCAACTAATGGGAATGAAACAATGTTCCTGAGTGTAATGTGGAGCATCTTATACAATGTTAAGAAAGCAAGAAGAGCTAGGATCCTCCAAAGCAGTGTTTAATAGTGTACCCCCAGGTCTGACATTCTCTTCCATGCTACATCTAACAAGTTTGCTTTTAAATAAAGATATCAATACATTATATTGACATTGAAGGATGCTTCTCACCACTGTAGAAACAAGATTCAAGGAAAGGTGCACTGAGGAAGGATCAGTGATGGACTCCAGGTCAAAGGAGATTCCCTTGTTAATAAGGATGTGATGTGACCATAAGAGAGGACAGTGGGGCATTGCTGTCTTCAGCGTCATCCCCACGACAGTGCAGAAGTACATAGGCTGCTGCATTAAATGCAGAGTGGTGCTCAGATGTGGAGTGGGTGATGTGAAAAAACACAAGCTCATCAGAGGGCTGTGCCACTGTGGTTCAGAGCACTTCTTGTTAGACCGTAAGCATTCACATCCCAGCTCTACATATAATTAACTGTATCCCTTGGCCAATAACCTATCCCGGTGGTTCTCAAAGCTTCGGTATGCATCAGAATCACCTAGAGACCTACTGAAAACACAGGTTGCTGCTTTCCAACCCCAAAGTTTCTAATTCAGGATGTCTGAGATTTGGCTCAAAAATTTGAATTTTCCAAGGGATACCAATAACTGTAATCTGAGAGCACACTTTGAGATCTAGCACTTACCATCATTATACTCATCTGTAAAATACTAATAATCAGAGGGTCGGTATAAGGATTAAGGAAAAGAATCTATCTGGGGCTCTTGTGTTTGCTGTTGTATGACAAGCACTGTCATTAACTAAAATGAATGTAGAGTATTAATGCATACGTTCAATAAATTTTATTGAGTACTCTGTTCTAGGCCAAACAGTTACAGCAATGAACGGATCAAATTATGGTAATCCTGCCATCATGGAGCTTACATGGAGCTACCATTTTAATCAGGGATGTGCAGCGGACAATGTTTGTGTCCCCTCCCACATCCAAATTCTCTGAGGAACCTAATCCCCAGGATGATGGTGTCTGGGATAGAAACTTTAGGAGGTGATTAGGTCATTTAGGGCAAAGACCTTATGAATGGGATTCTTGTACTTGGAAAAAAGACCCCAAAGAGCTCTCTTGCCTTTTCCCCCATGTGAGGACACACAGAGAAGACAACTCTCTATAAAGCAATAAGCTGGTTCTCACCAGACCCCTAATCTGCCTTGATCTTGGACTCCAGCCTCCAAAACTGTGAGAAGTCAACTCTGCTGTTATAAGCTGCTTAGTCCACAGTATTCTGCTATGGCAGTCTGGACAGACAAAGACAGGGTGACAAAGAGTAAAGTAATAATTAAGAAAAGTGAGGTAGTGTGTCAGATGGTTATTCAAGTTGTAAAAATGCTATGGTTGCTGGTGGTGTCAGGGGGCTGGTGAAATAGGGCTGTTGGGCAAGGTCTTTCTGAAGGTGATATTTATATAAATACCTGGAGGAAGTGAGGGAGGAAACCATTCAGGCAGTGGGACAAGAATCTTCTAGGTGGAGAGAATAATACTATTTTTGCAATATGTAATTCTATTAAAAGAAGAAGGAGAGTGAGAAATAGAAGAGAAACTGTAGGTGTGTAAGGAAAAATCCCAAAAGGATGTATATGAGAAAGTGAACAAGGATCATTTTTCAGAATCCATATGATTTTTTTTCTTATTTTGTTTTTGTTTATCTTGCGGTGTCAGCTACATAATATGTGGAGTCTATTGCTAGATGAAAATGTCAAGCCCTTGTTCAAAAAGCTGGAAATGTGTTGTTAGTGGTTCAGAAATACAAAGCTGTCTCTTTTCTTGAACATTCCTTCTCTCAATTTGCTAGGGTATTTTTTTTTGTTATTTAATGTCATTCTAAGTAAAGAAAGTAAAAAGTTTAAATTATTAGCCTACACTGTACCATTCTTCATTATACCACACAATTTCAGTTTTAAATGAAAGTATAAGAGCAGTTGATTTTGGGGGCGCCTGGGTGGCTCAGTCAGTTAAGCATCTGCCTTTGGCTCAGGTCATGATCTGGAATCCTGGGATCGAGTCCCACATCGGGCTCCCTGCTCAGTGGAGAGTCTGCTTCTCCCTCTGCCTCTGCTCCTTGCCCTGCTCGTTCTCTCTCTCTCTCAAATAATAAGTAAAATCTTAAAAAAAAAAAGCAGCTGATTTTCATTAGATCGCCAAAATTTCATAATTCCTATTTCAGAGTTTGTGCACACCCGTATATCTCTTTACTACCAGAACAGTGGAAACACTGCATAACATTAACCCAACCTTATCCCACTTCCAGCTATGGGCACATCCTACCAGTACTTTCTACCTGCTGTGGACTGAGTAAGGAGGGGCTGAAAAGAAGAGGAACTATGAGTTTTCCTATTATCCCCTTTCTTTCCTTGTCATCATTTTCAGTGTGAGTGGTTGGCTAACAGATGAGATGGTGTGAGCCAGAAACGGTATGATAGGGTGTCTTGGCATTTGTATTTTTTTTAGGCCACAATTGCCTTGTTGTGTTCTAAGCGTATTTTAGTTTGAATGGAAAGTGTGACCTCTCAAGGTTGTCAGTGTCTCTGCTTTCTAAGTCATCTATGTAACCTTATCTTATACTGGCTTTGAGTCTGTCTGTTCTCCCATGGACTACGGGTTCACCAGCATTCTAGGTTTTGGGCGGCACTGTGAATACTGTAAGCAATGGGGAAGCTAGGAATGGTCAACTCCCATTTGCATAAGTCTCTTGCCCCATCAGCCTTCACTAACAAAACACAAGTTCAAAGATAAAGTTGCTAAGGATTTGAGAAGGAAGTAGCAGGGCACTGAGCTAAGCATAGACCCCATCTGAGCATGAGGCCTTGGTGGGTTGCACAGGCCACAAGCCCATAAACCAGCTCTTCAGTGTGACTTTAATAATTACATCCTCTGATGATACTGAACAATCGTAATATGCATATGAAAGCAAGTGTTAAAACAACTGAAGTTTTAACTAAGTCACCAGTCTATCATAAATGGTGCATTTTTATGTAGCTAGTTATAGAAAGTATTCTCTGAGCTCCTTCACTTTCCTGCCACCAGGGAGAGTGGGAAGTGTCTTTATCTTAAGCAGTGAAGAGATCTCAGATGGAACAAGTGCCAAACCACACACGTTTCCTGTGGTTGAGGGGCTCTGTGACCTGGTGCCTGGTTCAAGCCCGAAAAGGCTAGAGTGGTCAAGAGTAAAGCAAGAGAGACATTAAAGAACTATGACCGGCAAAACTAAAACTCTGATTCATGGTGGAATATTTCGATGGTCCTTATTTTCCTCGCACCACATGTGGCCTGTGGGGATCAGCAGGCAGAGCTAAGTCCTGTCCCCAGTGACGGATTGGAAAGGTGAAGGCAATACCAACAGTGAGAGTCTGTGTGTCAAGTGGCTCACAGCGGAAACAGCTAAACAGAGGTCTCTCCCAGGAGGTGACAAACACACTGTGAGGGATGGCATTAGCCATGTTCAAATATGGAATTGGAATCCCATGATAATGTATGAGCCACAGCCAGTTTGTAAGTCCAGATGGAATGCTCTGTACCTTTAAGCTCTCTCACCAAGACATCATATATATTTTTTTAAAGCAGATGCCTCTTGATTTATGAGCATCAAACCGCTATCTCATTTTCTGAGAGATAAAACCTTAATACTCAGTGGCAAATATGTAGTGGTAACCATGTTGTTTTCAATTTAGAAAAGCCTAGGAGGAACTATAGATTATTTTAAGAGACTCTTTCCAACATCTCTGCCTTCTATGTTTCAATTACACTTAATACAGCACACTAGCATCAGTAACAATTCAAGCTTTATTCTGGACCAGAGACACAGGTCATGAACGCCCCCATTCTTTCATCACTCCCTGTGAAAGTGTAACAGTGATTTCCAAAAGGGCTTAAATCTGCTATTGTTGCCGTTACCTATTTATGGGATTCCAGATTAACAATGACAGGAAATAAAGGTCTTCTTCTTAATGACATAGGCTCTTTCTTGTTAACAGTTTTTTTTTTTCCTTCTAAATTGAGTCTCTCTTTAATTATTGATTTCTGGACTAATAAAGCTTGAGTGTCTGCAAACCAATTATACAACTTTTACAAAAACAAATTTGTCCAACTTCTTCTTCATCAAATGAGCTTTTTTTTTTTTTCCTAAAGCACATTTAGATTGTAATCTCCTCCAGGGCAGGAGCTATAAATTCAGAATTTTTTATGTACTCCAGAGCTTCTAGAATTGTATTCTGTGCACAGTATATACTCCATCAATATTGATGGACTGCCTGCCTGTAAGATCTGTACAAAGTAATTTGCTGCTCTGTGAAAACTCAGAAATTTGAGTCCCCATAGATTACCACTGCCCTAAAGGATAGAGAATAAGTAGGGGAGGGAGGGCATAAAAGATTAAGGGTCATTCGCATTGTAGCAGATGTTTAGGAGGGATTGGGCATAGCCATCCTCTGCCACATCACACAAACCATTTTGTACTACTACTGGGTTCTGTTTGCCCTAAGGTATCTGCTGTCCTGTTCTTTGAGATGACAAGGAGATTTACAGCCAGAAACTGTATCTATTTTATTAAATGATGCAAAGCTGCAGAGTCTCATGATTTTACAAATATATATATGGGCAATTAGGAGAAAGGGTTTGTGAATAAAAAAAAAAATCAGCAAGTGAAGATGTATGCCAGTGTTCATTTAGTGGGAAATAAAGTTTATGTGAAAACGGTAATAACGTTTAGATGGAAGTGAAAACGGATAATAAAAATGAATTTAATAAATTAACAAAAAGCAAGGTAAAAGGTCAAAGCAAAAATTCCAAGTCTCCATATTTACATAGGACATTTGACCAAGAACTTAAAAACAATATTCCCTTTGTGAGGGTCTTTAAGACGGGCAGACTTCTCATTTTCTAAAACATATCTGTCCTTGAGATCTTTCTATGCTGCACCACTCTTTCTGCTCTTTTTTTGTTTTGTTTTGTTTTTCAGAAATATTATGGATTCCGCAAATTCAGCATGCTGGGATCAGACATTAAAGGTGTGTGTGAGTGTATATGTGTGTGTGTGTGTCTTTTTTTGCCTTCAAGTGTTGATCGATTAAAATTTGCCTCCTCCCAGTGAAAGGAATAGCCCTCTAAATAGGGGCCAGATCAAAATATTTTTGGTGCTAAGGGTTATACATCCTCTGTTGCAACTACCCATCACCGCCATGGCAGTGCGAAGGAACATAGACAAAATGAAGGTAAATGGGTATGATTCTGTTCCAGTATATTTGCAAAAACAAGAAGTAGGGCAGATTTGGCTTGCAACTCTGTAGTATCCCAATTCCTGCTCACTAGATACAATCTCACAAATGAACATTTCCCTGGGTTCAATTGCCTTTTATTCAGTGGATATTCAGAAATGGAGGAGACACTTGTGTAAGCTGTAGAATCAGGTAAATCAAGACAAATGATTCTAGAGTAAATGAATTAATCCCGAATTTTAAAGATCAACCTGACTATATTTGGATGGTAAATTTACCAGCAATACTGTTATAAACATCTATTGAGATCTTGTTATTCTCAAAAGAAATATAACGAAAACTAAATCCAGGCTCATATGCATTTAAAGCACATATCACTGAGAATTTTTGTATTAAGAAAGACGTTTACAGGGCGCCTGGGTGGCTCAGTTGGTTGAGCAACTGCCTTCGGCTCAGGTCATGATCCTGGAGTCCCGGGATCGAGTCCCGCATCGGGCTCCCTGCTCCATGGGAGCCTGCTTCTCCCTCTGACCCTCTTCCCTCTCGTGCTCTCTGTCTCTCATTCTCTCTCTCTCTCAAATAAATAAATAAAATCTTTAAAAATAAAAAAAAGAGATACTATTAAAAAAAAAAAAGAAAGACGTTTACAGTGTGGATAGCACCTGTTTTTATGCTAAGTATTCTGTAGACATGTAGCAAATAGTAAGTAAATAAAATGCCCTTAATTCTCATTCTCCTAGCACTGGTTCCGTTGAATGGATTTGAATATTTAAATAAATCAGTCTGTTCTCCCCAACTGTCACCCCCTTCCATAGCCTAGATCAATGGTGTGAGGTCAGGACTCCCAGACAGGTTGAGGTCAGGGAGACAACCCTTCATGGATCTATTAGTCTTTCATTAACATGAAAATACTCCATAATACTGAAAACACACACAATACATTAATTTTTATGAGTTCCTGTTTTCAAATACGTATGTATCATTAACCCATACTAGTTATCCCATTTGAACAAGTGGCACACTGGTCATTCATAACAATAGCTCGGGTTTAAATTGTCATTTTATACCCTACATCTAAAGACATAGACAACAAAAGGGAAGAATAGAAAAATTGATTGAAAAAGATATTTTCCGAATGATGCAAGCATATTGAGTAAAAGAAAACATTATTAGAAAAAGCGGAGGCCCAATTTTATATAAACTTGGATCACCAGCAGCGATATAACCACACAATTCCAGGCACACTATGGGATACTCTTAATGATGCTATCTGAATCTTAGTTCTCTAGAACAATAGGATGGCATGGAGATTTTGGGCTGTTCCTTTTCTTAGATTAACAAATTGTGTGTGGGGGGTGGGGGGGCACCTGGGTGGCTCAGTCGTTAAGCGTCTGCCTTCAGCTCATGTCATGATCCCAGTGTCCTGGGATCGAGCCTGGCATCAGGCTCCTTGCTCTGCAGGAAGCCTGCTTCTCCCTCTCCCAGTCCCCCTGCTTGTGTTCCCTCTCTCACTGTGTCTCTCTGTCAAAAAATAAATAGAATCTTTAAAAAAAAACAACCAAACAAAAAAAAACAAATTGTGTGTGTGTGTGCGTGTTTCCCCAACAGCTGTAAATCAACAGCACTTTTATTTTTCACTTTGCCACACTTATCAGTCTTCCAGTTAAAAGTTCTAATTCATCTGTATACCTACACAGAAGCCAAAATTTGAATAAACTCCACATGAAATGATGAACTAAATATATTTCAGTATTTGTCAGGCCTCAGTTGGCTAGCTAATATTCAAATCAAAATCAGAATGCTCATGAAAACCAAATGCAATCTAAAGAGCAACATCTTAATCCTATGAAATTGTCTCTGATTTTTTAATTGTAAAATGATGTTATTTTATTAGAATAATAAATAATTCATAAGGTATATATATGATGAAAATAATATCTGTACCTCTGTAGTTACAAAAAGCCACACATAAAGTTAGAGCTTAATTTTCTTTCCCAAAGTTTTTGCCACTGTGTTGTTGATTTGATCATTTATGGCCTTCAATCTGCATATATATTTGACATCATTTGTGAATGCTTTATGACCTACTCCAAAGTCTTTAAGTCGGTTTTATGTGTTATATATAACTCTTCTGCACGGAGTTGTTTGTAATAGGCCTAAAATCCATTCTGATCCTAATGTCCTTGTATTATCTTTCCAGTGTCTAAGCATAATGTTCTTAGTCACCATTAAGCTTAATGAGAGCTATTTGGCACGTCCATGAAAAATATCTTTTCTCTTCAGAAAATTTGATGGCCAGAGAAATATCATGATTGGGATTTTTTCCCATTTACCAACAGTGACACTAATACAGTAAAATATTAACCCCCAATTTACATTTTTTAAAAGTGTAGTAAAGATGAAATAATCAGGATGCCTTCAATAATAAAGCAGAAGTGGCATCTTCAAAAACAAGTTTCCACCTTTGAGAGGTTCAAATCCATTTAATGATAAGTGAAAAGCAGAAATAGATTCGTTTGGATTTTTTCAAATCAAAAATTATATTCCCTTTGTGGTCCAAATTTCTAGATTCATGTAAACAGGATTTTCACATTTGCTAAAATCAGAAGGAAAATGTTACTTTTCTTGCCAAAAGCAGAAAACATGGGTAAAGACAAGCGACTTTACTTTTGCTAAGTTTGCTTCGAATGTATACACGAAAAAAGTCAAATCAAATTTGTTAAATATAAGCCTTGAACAGACATTGGCATCAGTGCGCTATCTTAGCCTATTCCCTTCTGGTTGGATGAAGTATTAAAGAAATGACTTAAATTAGCAGAAAACAATAAATACAACAACATAGTAAAGCAATATCCAAATCAATCAGGTGAAAAATAACATTAAAAACGTCAACCACCACCACACAGTACACAAGTAAAACACATGATTTTGGGTCCTAATGGATATTTTTTAAATGTTCAGACGTTTCTATATAAAGTCAAAAGCACTGAAATGAAATATTTTAAATTACCTACAAGTAAACATATACTTCCGGAAAACATTTCCCGGTTCACGAACTTTAGGGGTGGGGGAAATTAGACATTCATATACATTGAAGAGGCAGAGGTATAAAAAAACACTGCACTAGAACTTCACAGCAAAATGGATTTCTGAAGGATTTCAACAATTTAAACTTCATAGCAATTAGGTATAATACTAAATCCTGGATTTACACTCAAAATGTCTAATGGGAAGAGCTCTAAGGAGATTGAATAAGAACTGTAAGTAATAGTAAGGTTACCTTTATGTGATGCTTTCTATGTGCCAGATATACTTCTAATCCCTTGAGTATTATGTGCCATCCTCATTGCAGGCCTCTGAGATAGGTACTATCATTGTCTGTATTTTCACAGACAGAAGACAAAGAACAGATATTGTAAATAACCTGCCACTATGCCAAGGTAAATGGGAGGTAAATGGTAGAACCAGGATTTCAAAGTGGAAATAATCAAAAACTGCCCAGGAAACTTTTAAAGAGACTTGAACTTCCTGCAGCTAATACACAGTGTAGGTCAGTAATACCTGTTAGCTACTCTCTCTTCCTTTCAAGACTTCATCATTCGGGAATATAGACTAAAACATATGCTTCCTCAAAGGGTTTAACCAAAGTGAGTGTAACAAAGGGATCCTTTACAGTGATTTGAGCAAGGTTAAAGGACCCAACCAAAGCTGAAGAAGGCTAGTGTAGTGGATACAGTGGTATGCTGCTCCGTTCTCTCCTTGATGATAATCCACTCCTCTCCCACCCCCGCTATGGAAAGTTCTGAGCCGAAGGCTCACCAGAATTGTCCTCTGCCAAAGAAGGCTGTCTCATCCAAGCTTATGCCCCTTTTCTAGGAAGCCCACAGACA
Source organism: Zalophus californianus (assembly GCF_009762305.2). Lineage (NCBI taxonomy): Eukaryota > Metazoa > Chordata > Mammalia > Carnivora > Otariidae > Zalophus > Zalophus californianus. The sequence goes on along the minus strand of NC_045598.1, from coordinate 66,256,597 downwards.
TCGACAAGTCCTCAGGGAATGCAAAGTCCCAGGTTCCCCAGCAGGAGACTCCAGCTTCTCTTAAGGGCCATCCCAGCTTCAGAGCTGAAGTCACTGCATCAGAGGATAAATTTTCTTTTTGTCCATTCCTGCTTCCTTCCATCTCACCAGCTCTTTCTCCTGAGCATGCTTCCCAATAAAGCTCCTCAACAGAAATATCCCTCTCAGAGTCCTTTTCTCAGGTAACTGACCTAAGACAACCCACAAGCTGTTAGCATCACAGGGCCTGTCTAGGCAAGACAAAGACAAAGAGGTGCTTCTGAAGCTCAGCAAATGTTAAAGTCATGAAAAAAAAAGAACTTGCGCCTCAGGAATGGTGCCTGTAGGAATGCACCACCGCTAGCAACTTGGTGGGGGCATGGAGGCATAGAGAAGGATAAATATCCAGAATGTTCCCTCTCTATTTTCCTACCACTTGCCTGTACCTTTTATTGCCTGATCCCACCTGGAGAAGGAGAGTAGGGGGCATAGGCCATATGCTTTGTGAAGGATCTATGAAGTAGTTAGCCTTCTGGAGCATTGAAAAGGACAGGAAAGACAAGGTGGCAAATCCAAAGGGGTTTGCAACCCAGCACAGTTTAGAAAACAAGTGACTTACCTGCTGTTCAGTCTCATATTATTTGAGAATAACCAAGTTCACTGGGGTTTACAAACTAATTAGTCTTGGTAAATCTGGATGTGGGCTGCAATTAAGTTATCCTAAATAAAGGGTCAAATAGAATAGAAAACCTTACGTGATATATGGTCAATAGTCTAGCTTTTGTCACTTTCCTCAAAACGGTATCATAGTTTCAAAAATACCCAAATTGAACTTACTTTATCATTACCACTAAAACAAGTCAAGACTTGAACAGTAGATCAAGGTGTAATAAAAACCAAAGATGGATGGGGGGCCAAAGAGAAGCTAAAGACAACAGGACAGTCAAAAGAGCATACAAATAGATCTCATTGTCTCCTTCCAACATTTTTTTTCCACATAAAATCATCTAACTTTATTTGATTTTTTTTCACACTTTTTTTTTTTACATTTTTTGTTCATTTGGGGAATTGTAGGAATGAACAGGAGAAAGGGTTTGAGTGAGTAGATTTAAAAGTGGACAAGCACAGAAAACACATATTTTTTAAAGAAAGGACTTTACCTTCCTTTCCTAATAACCTTCAATTTCACTCTTTGTTAAAAAATTAAAAAATCATCCCTTAAAGAGTATTAGTACCTCGTGAATTTTTAATTTAACTTGATAATTTTCTCCTTTTTTAAAAAAATCTGACTCTACATCCATTCTGAGACTATATGTACTTTAGAGCATACTTTCTTTGAACAAATGTGTTCCCTTTCACACAATCTCAAAGTATCCTGGTAGGTGATGATATAGGATATTTGTCTTGTATCCTTTAGAAGATATATATATATATATATATATATATATATAATATATATATATATATATATATATATATATATATATATATATATATAGTGAGCGACCAGAACAGGTGCCTTAGCAAAGGTCTGGGCAGAAGTTGATATATATGTAGTAAGGCCCTCCCTGCTCCTCTCTTCGTGAACTAAAAAACACCTGAATTTTCTCAAGGAAATGTGAAAACCATATGGACTTCAATTTGCTGCAAGCTGCAATTATATTATTAACTTTGAAGAATTCCAGTTCCATGTAAGTTCTATTTCAATCATATCTTACACATTAGTCGTGGTTGAAAACAAAATTTATTCATCTGATCATTTGGCTGGCTTATACCACTGAGAGGGTAGACCAAGATGATGCATTTAATGGGCAGTGGCTAGTGAGAAAGGGGAAGATAAGGTCTTCTGACCTTATCTGGCCATCAGGCGCGCTGCTGCTGAACAACTGAATTAAGTAAGGGAGACAACTCCGAGCCCTGGAGCTGTCCTCTCATTCCAAACAGTCTTTTTGGTCCAAGGTCACACCGCAGCAAGTCTTAACACCAAAAGCTAAGTTTATTCTCACTAGCTAGGGTAAGAGAATTTAAAGGGACAAGGTAAAGTTTTTTTTATACACAGAGGGCAGGCAACACTCTTGTTGAAAGTGGTTGCTAGAACTTGAACTCGTCTGAGCTGGAAAAAATGTCTCAGAAATTATAGGTTACTTCCTCGCCATTATAAAGGAAACTGACGCTCAGGGATAGAGTTAAACATTAGGTGACATGATTGAGCCAAGACCTGGGCTTTCTGAAATCCTTCCTGGCTTAGATGAAAGCACAGTCGTTCACACGGGTATCTACCTAGTCTGCAGTGAGCCCAGTGTTTTGCGCCAGCAAATCGCATCTTGTGACCATTCTGGCCCCAAGTATTACTATGGCTATTGTAATGACAAAAATAAACAATAGAAAACAGTTTTATAGAATTGTACATGTTATGAAATTGTTATTGTTATGAAGCATCTCATTCTTGCCTTCTCCTAAGTCACGCATGGTGGGCAGGGTGTGGAATTTCTCTGGTTTTGGTCCATTGATCAGAATAAACAATGACGGATTAGCTCTTCTTATAAAATTAAGAGGGGGACTTATTTGTGGCTTGAAATCTTTTAACAGAATATAAACGGCCTTAAGTCTGACTCCGGAGCATTGCATTGTTCACCTCCATGCATTTAATGGTTGCGACTATTGTTTTCAGTAAGATCAACCGTTTCTCTGAGAGAACATACAGTCAGCATTCAATTAATAAATAGGTAAGGGAACTAGGACGGGGTGGTTAAGTTTTAAAGTCACAGTTAACAGAAAACACTTGTTCCGAAAAATATCACTTATGTTCACAAGATAGACCAGCAGAAAAGCATTAGAGAAGGGACAGAAGGAAGGAAGGAACCAAGGAACAAAGGCAGGGAGGGGAGGAAGGAGGAAGACTTTCCTCTGAGACACATCAGCCTTTCTAGTTTACAGCGGCATTGTTTTGATTCTAGACGGCCATAGCTCATTTGGACTGTTTAATATGATATTGCACAATTAAGAAATGTAATTACTTTCATCCAGAAATAGCTCCATACCTTGAGCCCTTTACCTGTAACCTGGATGCAACTTCCCCCCTTATGCTTACATTGCCTCTCCCTGCTCCTTCCCAGTTCTGTCATCCTCACCCCCACCTGTCCTTCAACCACCAAGTCTCTGATTCACTAGTACCTTGAGGACATTTTTCTTTCTTGGTCAGGTCAGTCAAAAACATGTGCAGATGTTCAAAACATGATATATTTTATGAGTTTGACATTTTTACTGCATTTTTTTCCCTCAGAAGTTAATTCAGTTTTACTGTTGAAGAAAACTGTCATTTCGCTGTACAAAACAAAACAAAACAAAACAAAACAAAACAACACTTTGCTGTGAAAATGGCAACATTTCTCCCTAGGTCAAAATGGTGGCTTGTGAATCCTCTCCAAAAGAAAACCGAGACGTGACATGAAGTCGTCATTTTCATATGAGCTGCCTATTCGCCCTTCCATTTTTCTGTCAGAAGTGAGTTTTATAACTTCAAGGATAAAGCAATTTTTAGGATAAGTTCTGGCTTTCCTAGAAAATCGATCACAGGCAATTTTGTTTTGGAAATTCTGAATACAGGACCAGAAGATAGAGCAACCAAATTGGAGATTGATACAACTGGAAAAACTAAACCCATTACCCTTGTAAGTATTCACATGAAGAGATACAGTATATAACAAGTTATTTACTTTTTCATCTTCTCATTTCCCCCCTTCTCATGCAAGACATAGTATCCTGAAATTGGGTTATATTAAAGATAGAACTTGTGATGCCTACTGCAGTAGGCTAAATGGTGGCTCCCAAAACAAGAAAGGATATGTCAAAATCTTAATCCGTGGAACTGTAACTATTACCTTAAATGGCAAAATATATGTTTAAATTAAGTTCTTGAGAAGAAGAGTAGGGATTACCCAGATAGGCCCTAAACATAATTATGTGTATCCTTATAAGACAGAGAAAGATAAGAGGATGAAATGTGACCATAAAGGCGGAGATTGGCCTCAGACTCCTGTGGCCACAAACCAAAAGAATGTCTGGAGACACCAGAAGCCAAAAGAGGCGAGGAACAGATTTTCCCTTTAAAGTATTTGGAGGCAGTACGGTCCTGGCAACACCTTGTTTTCAAATTTCTGGCCTCTGAAACTGTGGGGAAATTAATTTCTGTCGTTTTAAACCAAGCTTGTGGTAATTTGTTACAGCAACCCTAGGACACTAAGAAGCCTATTAAATGAAGATTTGGTGAAAATAGCTCATTGAAATGATGACTGAAACTTTGGCATGGCATAGCCCAAGCCACCTACTATAAGAATCAATGAGAAAGCAATGGAATTTGCTGCTCTCAGCTTTCACCTGCTACGCAATCTGTATCACGACGTAAGATTCGCTTGTTCCAGCTGCTTCTTGGTGATTGAAAATTTGCCCGTGGACTGGATTTGCAATTGTGCCATTCCACGTCTTATCCCTCCTTAAGTATGTTTAGAACTTCTTCAAGAAAGATTTCTTTCTTAAGTGTATAGAAATAATCTGTCTTTTCACTATGTTTTACTTTTATATTTATTTAATCTAATGATGCTATATTAATCTTCATTGTGACCAAGGCAGCTTTAAATCACTTTTATTCTTTTTTTTTCCTAAAGATTTATTTATTTATTTCAGAGAGAGATAGAGAGAGAGAGCCAGTGGGGGAAGGGGCAGAGGGAGAGAGAGTCCTCCAGCAGACTCCGTGCTGAGCCCAGAACCAGAGGCAAGGCTCAATCCCAGGACCTCCCAGGACCTCCCAGGACCTCCCAGGATCATGACCTGAGCTTAAATCAAGAGCCAGCCACTTAACTGACTGAGCCACCCAGGCACCCCCAGTTTTATTCTTTTAGAAATGTCCATATAATTGATGACATTGATACTTCCATACTTGTTCCTTCCACGGTGTCTAGAGAATCGTGTTTTGTAAGTAGTGCTTATTAACTAAATAACTAGTAAAAATGTTTCTGCTAATTCTTTATGTCCCCTTTCCTGATTTCAATAGTCATACCTAGAAATTACAAGTGGAAAGAGAAGAGTAATGGTGCAAAATGACCATTGGGTAGAACAAAGGTGCAAATCAGAAAGCATGACAGATTTCAGGGACTTAAGATACAAAAGAAAATTATTTGTGGCCATGTTATTCATGTGCTCCTTCTTCTTCAGCACTGAGGAGACAAGTTAATAGGTGAGACTTTTGACACAGGCCCTACTCCATTCAGGAGCTCTCCCAACTTTCTGGACTCAAGAACCATCTATATGCCCTAGGGGTCCTGGACAACACTAATAATCCTTGTTCTGCTCTATGCCATTGGGCAACTAGTCCGTGTGAACATAGCTCAAATTCCAAATACTGTAACTCAGAGCAAATTAAGAGAGAAGGGTGGCAAATTCAAGTGTTAAAAAAAAGGAAAAGGAAAAAACTTTTTAAGCAGCTACAGGCTGCCTTAGGTAAAGTGAAACCAAGCCAAACAAAACAAAAAATAAAACAAAACAACCTTCTCTCATCGACCATTGTATTGAAGGTACTAATTCCAACTGATCAACAGGCAGTTAATTAGAACACAAGTTGAATTAATTATTTCCTTTGGTTCTAGTCTATGTTCTTAAAACTCTTTGTATTCTTTTTTCCATTAATTAATAATTCTATTTTGCTGAGAGAGTACTTGGGCATCCACCTGTGCTAACCACTTTGCAAGTAGTGCTTTATAAAATCCCAACTTTATATCAAATGTATGAGATAAATATTTCAAACGTAACAAAATATTTTCCATGGTGGTTGGAGCTTCAACTTTTAGGGATCAAGAGAAACATAATTCAAAGAATGAGCAAAGAAAACTTCACTAAAAGAGAAAATTTTGTTAAATAGGAAGAAGGTTGTTTATAGTGACTTCAAATTTTATCTTCAGATAATGCACTTAAAGTCATCCTTATATATAAACCTATAATACGTATATGTAATTGTTGCATATAAGAACCTGAAATAAACTAACTGGTTTTCCAAAGTGTTTTGTGAATATTTATGTTGGAATTTTCTTGAATCCATTTCCTAGATACATAATTTACAGCTACTATGTAGCTATGTAGTGGTTGTGCTTTATTGCTTAAAAAAGACAACAATGTTAAGCCATTTCAGGACTGACTCAAATAAGTTAAAATCTAATATTAAATAACAGACTGTGGGGGCACCTGGGTGGCTCAGTCAGTTAAGCATCTGCCTTCGGCTCCGGTCGTGATCCCGGGATCCTGGGATTGAGTCCTGCATGGGGCTTCCTGCTCAGCGGGAAGCCTGCTTCTCCCTCTCCCTCTGCCTCTCCCCACTGCTTGTGTTCTCCCTCTCTCTCGTACTCTTGTCTCTCTCTCTCTCAAATAAATAAATAAAATATACCAATAAATTAAATAAATAAATAAATAAATAATTGTGTTTTAAGAAATAGAGCATCTGTGCATTATTTAGAGCTGGATGGCTCATAGTCATATTTTTTTTCTTTATGTTAGTTGGTATAAAAGTTAATTTTGCACTTCAGAAAGTTTAAAATAAAAGTAAATGATAAGGTACTTGACATGGAAGACTCCCCAAACAGAGGTCAGTGTTGAAAATTCTTACAGCAAGCTTAGGTATCTTAGCAGAGAAAGTGGAAATGAGGCCACCCGGTGGAACATTTGAACAAAAGGAAGGAGAAGTCATTTAGAAGTCATGAAGTCCCTGTCTACAGAGGACCATAGAAGTCATTCTGGACAAACCTTTCCCCTTTAGAGAGGAGGGAATTGAAACAATGCTCTCAGGGGATACTTGCAACTGTTGGAACTATGGATCGTATTCTATGCACGAATGCAAATAGTCAATGGATAATTCATTCTTCAGGCAAGTAGTAAGCACTTACTAAGTCCCAGACACTTTGTAGGTGCTGGGAAAATAAAAGCTAATAATACCTAATCCTTGTTCTCAGTGAGCTTACTCTTTTTTAGAGATCAAGAGGGAAATGTGAATAGAAATAATTGCAATGACTGTTCTGGAGGAATAATAAGGAAGTCTGTTTAAACGACAACGAGGAATTCAAATAAGGAAGGCAGGGAGCATAAAAACATAGAGAAAAATATGGACAAAGGCAATTAGGCAATCCTTCCTTGCCATCTTTTTGTTCTCCTAAACTCTCCTCTTACTGTTTATTCCTTCAACTGAACAAATTTGGCAACTCTTCTCTCTGTCTCTTTCATTCACTCTCTTCCATTTAGCCTTTTGCAACTCTTACTCTGTGATTGACATTCCCATCCTATTCTCAATCTTTATTCAAAAAGTTTCCTCTGTCTTCTACATTTGCTGTGACTGGACTCTTCTCTTAGTCCATGACACATCTCTTGTTGCCCTCTTGGGGGAACCCTATTCTCATATGCCCCAATTATAACAGAATCAGGAGAAGAGGTCAGTATCTTTTGTGCTTTCTATCACTGCCTCCAGAATTTTTCAAAACTTTCATCTTATCAAGATATAAAAACAAAACTCCTACTCCTTCAAGGCTCAGATCATGTCACTTTATCCTTCTATTTGTTCTCTACCAAATGCCCAGGGTACTTCACTTATGAAATGAAAACTTCGGCATCTGGTTCAACTTCTTTGCCGCAGCTTCTGCTGTCTTTATTAAAAAGTTCTAGATAACATGCAGATCTCTTAATTCTTCATCTCCCCTTTGCCACTTAGTTATTCCTCCACTCCCATAAAAATAAATACAGTGGAAATCAGCAGTGGAAAAACAAAATGGCATATATCATAGTGATTACTTGCTGAAATGATAATGTGAGGGATATATTGGGTTAAATAAAACATATGATTAAAATTAATTTTACAGGGCCCCTGGGTGGCTCAGTCAGTTAAGCATCTGCTTTAGACTCAAATCATGATCCTAAGGTCCTGGGATTGAGCCCCACATTAGGCTCTCTGCTCAGTGTGGAGTCTGCTTCCCTCTCTTCCCCCTACCACTCCCCCTGCTTGTGCTCTCTCTCTCTTTGAGTCAAATAAATAAAATCTTTAAAAATTAAATGAAATTAATTTTACTTATTTTTTTTTTACTTCCTTTTACGTGGCTATTAGAAACTGAAAAATAACATGGGTGGCTCTCATTTTATTTCCTTTAGAGAGTGCTTATCTAGACCTTTCCGATATTTTCCTTAGATTATTCTTAATTTTTGAGACAGATGAGTTAAAACAAACTGTGGATTAATTTTCCCACCTATATTAGTCACATTTACCTTTTATATTAGAAACCTGTACTTTATTTGGGAAAATTAGTTTAGAATTGTTCTACCTTCCCTATGAACCAAACATTTGCTTTTTTTTTTTTAATTTTATTTATTTATTTGGCACAGAGAGAGAGCACAAGCAGGGAGAATGGCAGAGGGAGAGGGAGAAGCAGGCTTCCTCTGGGGAGCCTGACTTGGGGCTTGATTTCAGAACCCTGGGATCATGACCTGTGCCAAAGGCAGATGCTTAACTGACTGACCCTCACAGATGCCCCACATTTTCTGAATCAGTACGATTATGTCTTTTCCATATAGCCTGTTTTGTTACATATTAATATATGTTTTGTGATAGATTGGATTGTCATTGCAATTCTTCACTCCTTTCCTAGTAATTGAATTACCAAACCTAACAATATTGTACACACTTGTCCTCTACAGAAGCATTTCATTCATTTATTTTTCAGTTTGTAAATAGAATTTCTCTTTTCTTTCCTCCCTGTTCACTGACACTTTAAGTTCTTTGAGGACACTCCCATCTGGTTTTCATCATTATCACTTCCCAAGGAACTCACAAGTTCATAATATAAAGTTGAAAGGATTATTTTTAGCCAATATCATATTTGGGTCTCCTAGAAACACTCAGAATTATTGACATTTTTAAACACTTTATCCTATGACTTTAATACTCTTCAGTTTTTTGTTTGTTTTTAGTTTTTTTCCCTACTAGCTTCTTCTTAAACACACACACACACTCTCTCTCTCTCTCAAAGATCTATATTGTATGTATTTCATGTCCATAGCTTATCACTTAAAAGCATATTTTGCACAAATGTTATTTTTCTAATTCAGACACTTTTCCTGTACTTCCTTGCCTGCTTAATTGTTCCACTTAAATTTTCTAAAGTCAATCAAACAAAATGTGCCCAAAATAAAATTATTGAGGCTCCCCATTTTTTCTTTCTTAAACTTGATTACAAGTTCTTACTACCTCATAAATGTTACCTATACACCTAGTTGCATAAGCAAAAAAACTTGGTATTATTGTTGATTCCTCTCTCTTTTTGATTTCTCAGTATAAATTCATTCATAAATTCTATTCATGTCTTTTGAATGAGTCTAGTTGTCTTCATTTCTACCACAACCATCTTGGGGTCGGCTTCCATTATTCCTTAAGTTATACTGCTATAGCTTCCTATCTAATATATGTGTGCATCCCTTGGTGACTTTCTAATCAATTCTTTACATGCAGCTGGCCTGATCTTTTGAAACACAATCTAATTCTATCACTACCACCATTCCCTAACTGGTTATAACCCTTCAATACATCCAGGAATGAAAAAGAAAAAAAAAAAAAAAAGATAATGGGGGGAGACAAACATACACACAAATGGAAATACACATCAACATGGTCCTCGGGTTATTGCATGCTCTAAGTCCCACCACCCCAGCATCATTTTGCAATCGAGTCCTTCCACTCCACCCCACTCTCCATGCATTCCAACATCAACCTTCTTTCAAGACCTTCTTCCAACCATCATCCCTACAGAAAAGGCTTTGGAAATGTTTTCTCTGGGTAGTCTTAAATCTATTCTATATGTCATTTATTTTGGATTATCATTCAAATCCCTACTTAGTGTGCTATTTTTTTTTTTGTTTGCTTTCCTTCAGGTACCTGTCCTTGACTTTGTTAAGTCAAATTTCTATATATTCATTGCACCACATACTCTTTCTTCATACTCTTCTTGCAATTTATATTTATAAAAGCAAATGATGCTTTTTCTCCCCCAAAAGACCTAAAGCACTGTGAGAGCATGAGCTGTTTCTCTTTTCTTTTTCCTAACTCTTGTACCTCAAACCCTGGCATAGGATCTTGTCATGCAATACGGCACAGGAAATATTTGTTAAATCGTGAATGACAAAGGACATGGGTTATGTATGTTTCAATCATTTCTGTGAACCTAACATCCACCAGATGGGCTGGCATAGAGTAAATGATAAAAATACATACATACATGTATACAAAACCAAGACTAGAGGTTGTGGAGAGTTGATTAAGGGAATCAAGACCAGAAGCACAGAGGCTGTTTGGGGAAAAAAATTACAATTATAAAAAAGTAAAGATATATACATAAAATAAGGAAGAAGGACTGAAATTGGAGAGGAAGCTCTTGGGGCCTGAATGAATATATATGAGAAGTAAAAATGGGGTAGGATCATAGGAATAAAACAAAACGCAAAAAGTGAATAAGCATAGACATTAAAAGAAAAAAAACTTTCTGGTTTATGTACCTGGGTAATACTTTCTTAAACACAATTTGGAATAGATTTAAGAAATATATTTCGGGTAAGGGTAACTATTTTTGAACATCTTAATTTAATTATGTGGGTAGTATCAAAGTATAGGTGTTCAGTAGACTGATAAAGGCCTTGAGCTCAAAGGAACCATTGGTGATATATACTAGAAACTCATCAAAATGTTGCATCAAGAAGCTGAATTCTTAGGAGTAATGGAGATCACACAGAGAGGAAAAGAAAGTCCAGAATAAAAACTGGAATGCCAAAAGACAATGGATGGTAGATAAAGAGAAGCTACAAAAGAATATAAGAAAGAAATAATCCCAAATTAAGGAGGAAAAGCTTGGTGCCATGGGACTGAGGGAAGCCATAGTTTGAAACAGAAGAAAATGACCAATAGCCTTAAACACTCCAGAAAGGTCAGATATTAGATCTGAAAGGAGACCATTAGATTTACAATTAGGAAGCCACAGGTGACCTTTGGCGGGGCAGCCTCGGTGGAAAGCTGCAGGTGAAAGCTTGATTGCAGCGGGCTGTGAATTGGGAATGGGAAGAGAATCATTTCCAAGTAATGTTTGAAGAGCTTGAGAAAAGGTCAACGGTTATCATTAGGAGGGAATATAAAACTGAAGAAACGTTGTTTTTAAAAATTATTTGCCATTATTCGCATTTCATAACATTCTAAACTGGTAAAACATTTTCAAATACCTTCTGAATTATACAGTCACTTTTCATTGTGTTGTAAGAGACAGACTAGACAACAAATAGGTAATCTTTGGCTTTCTGTACTTCTGTCCATTTCAAACAATACAGATAATCGGATTCTACACAACCAACCAAATTGGCCATTAAGACAGGACAAATTCCACAGAGGCCGTTTCAAGAACGAGTGCCTTTCATCATCATGACACAGACTGTGGCTTGGACACTTGCTCAAGGTTACACATAACCCACATAATTGGTATTATGGCTCCTAGGCTCCTGAAGGTTAATCATATCTACCTGACTCTTTTCCTAGGTATAGTCCTTGAAGTAAACAAAAACCAATCCCCCGTTCCCTAATTTAGTGACCATTCTATTGAGTCATATACCTGCAGTTATTATTTGATATTGGACATTTTACGATAGATAGAACATACGGCCTAGGTTTAATGAAAGTAAAGAATTCTTACTGGAATCTGAAAACTGATTCCCTTTTAAAAGTGATAACACTATCAGCTGCTTTTTTGTGAGAAGGGCTCCATATTGATAAAAAATAGAGATAATTTCTGGTTTCTGATAATCCTTAAATGCATTAAACTAAGGCCTGAGGTCTTCAGAAAAGAATAATTGATGTAAATGATTAACACAATTTTCAGATTTTGGGTCAACTGTATTCAGGGCCAGAGTCTTGATCCCCTGAGAGGCTGTGATTAACCAATGGTCTGATGTGTGCCTGCTGGAAGGTTTCACTCATTTTCTTGGCAGTATTATTTCATCAGTTAGTTGGATTCTGTCCAGTTTATTTGGCAAAGATTTTGTAGAACCATGCTGTGTCCACTATCTTTCCCTGACAATGATTTAATCTTATTGCAAGAGTGTCAAAGCTGGTTATTATGCTAGGCATGCTATTCTTAGATCTGGAAGTGTTGCTTCAACTTCATACACACTCATATTTAGCTATAGGAATAAAAAAATCTCTTTGTAACAATATAAAAACTATTAATTCATTTATTTGTATGTGTTTGTCTTTGTGTGAATGTGTGTGCATCCATTCATGTTCCGAGCGTAGACCTGACGGATAAAATTATTATCAGAAGTGGTTCTCTCTCTAGCCTTTAAGGATCTATTGAACATTTATTTGTCCATTTTATATATTAATTTAATAGGACTATTATATGCTGTGTAATGGGTTAGACTCTTTAAATACAGAAAATGAATAAGGCATAGTAAGAGCCATTAGGAGCATACGGTCAGGGATGCTGTAGGTACCTTTCTCTAAAAATACGATCATTCCCTCTTTTGGAGAGTGACTGTAAGCTTTCTTCTTAAAACAAATTAGTTTCTTAGTTTATTTGGGCTGTTACAACAAAAATACCATAAACCAAGTGGTATAAACAACAGAAAATTATTTCCCACAGTTCTGGAGACCTGGAAGTACAAGATCATGGCGCTGACAGATTTGGTATCTGGTGAGGGCCAGCTTCCTCAAAAATGGTCATCACTTCATTCTGTTCTCATGTGGCAGAAAGGGCTAAGAGCTCTACAGGGTCTTTTTAACAAAATCACTGCAATGGTTTGAATTTGTTCGTAAAAATGTGTTGTTATTTGAGAAAGGCCAGCTGTGACCTCTAATCTTCATCCTGCTCCACCATGATCTTAGAGTTCCTGGTTTTGACCTGAGCTGAAAGAAGAAGATGGTCTTTATAGAAATAAAATAAAGTAAATAAAACTGTATGGTATTTTAGAGGTGATATGGGTTAGAATGATAGGCGCTATGGAAAAGAAATCAAACACTGTTTAGTTGTTTTAGTTGGAGGACCAAGAAGACCAGGGAACAAAGAAGATTGGTGCCTGAGTTATAAATGTAAATAAGATAATGAGAGTAGGTGTCATAAGAAAGTGACATTTGAGCAACATTTGTAAGTGAGCCATGAAAATACCTGAGGCAAGGTCTCTAGACAGAGGGGAAAGTGACTGCCAAGGCCCTCAGGTGAGAGTATGGCTCACAAGTTAGAGAACAGCAAGCAGGCACTGAGATGAAGCAGAGCAGGACAGTTAATTTTATGTGTCAGTTTGAGTGGCCCACAGGGTGTCAGATTAAACATTGTTTCTGGGTGTGTCTGTGCGAGTGTTTCCAGATGGATTTGAAGGGGTGGACTTGGTAAGATAGATCGTGCTCCCCAGTGTGACTGGGCATCGTCCAATCTGTTGAGGCTCTGAACGAAACAAAAAGCAAAGGAAGGTGTTGGGGGGATGTGTCTTCCCCCTCCCCCTTGTTGCTTGAACTGGGACATCTCATCTCATCTTTTTCTGCCTCATGAACTGAGACTTACATAATCAACTCACCTTATTCTTGGGCCTTCAGACTCAGACTAAATTATGCCTCCAGCTTTCCAGGATGGCAGGTCATGCCTGAGACTTCCCAGACTCCATAATTGCTTTAGCCAATTCCTCATAGCCTATCTATCTATCTGTCTATCTATCTATCATCTATCATCTATCATCTATCTCCCTATCTTCACCTCCCTCCTCCCCCTCCTCCTCCTGCTCCTTCTTCTTCTTCTTCTCATGGATAATCTTGGATAATTATACATGTATTATTCATATATATTATATTATATTATATTATATTATATTATATTATATTATATTATATTATATTATATTATATTATATTATATTATATAGATTATATATTCTGGGATATTTGGGACAATTCTAGGATATAATTTCATATATATCCTATCGTATATATATATATATATATTATATCCTATTGCTCTGTTTCTCCAGAGAATCCTGACAGATACACAGAGTGAAGGAAAATAGTATAAGAGATGTGAGATCAGAGAAGTAATAGGGGCCAGAAATTATAGCAATAGTCTTGTAGGCTATTGGAAAGTTTTCACCTTTTCTTTCATGTGAGACAGGGGAAATAATACTCAGAGGCTTTGAACAGGAAAATTATATAATCTGATTTCTGTTTAAAAGGATCTTTTTGGCTGCTGAGTTTAGAATAAACAGTAGAGGGAAAAAGGTATGGAAGCAGCAGGATGGTTAAGAGGCTATTGCAAAAATATTCACAAGGAGTAATAGTCATCTCTGGTCTCTGTCATTTAAGCTACAACCTGAAATATGTTCTTTCTCAAATGTAGCTAGAAATGAGGATAGGACAAGAAAGCTTAATTAAAAATGAGTTCTTTGTAATTGTCCTATCATAATACCTAATGTCAGAAACAAGAATCAGATGCTTAACGAACTGTGCTATCCAGGCGCTGTGACTAATGTAAATAATATCATTGAAAAAGTATAGTGGAAAGTGGCCAGGAATGATAAATGCTTGCTAGCTTCCTCTTGCCCTTGCTAATACAATTACATTACACTCCAGATTTGTTTCATTTCCACTTCTGAAAAATTAGAAATATGACTTCTAACAGAATGTTCATTAGAGCAAATTTTCATTATGACAAAGCAATCTGTTGGTCTTCAGAAGGTGATGGGAACTTACACATAACTCTTAAAATACCCCCGGTTTAAAAGTTGTCCTTGCCTGGGTCAACCAGGGTTACTAAAAGCTTTCTAAGGGGAGCTATCACTCCTCGGGTGATAAGGATTCTCTCCTTCAGCTTTATATCTTATACATAGATGGATAAAAGGAACAAAGTTAGGTTTCGTTTAGACAAGTGATAATAGAAGGTACAGACCACTCAAATTGTTTTGTTTTTGAAGGTTATGGTCTACAATATGTCTTAGAAGGAGGACATTGTGGTTTTTATAGCTCAGTTTGTTTTATTAGTTTATTAGCTGTGCGTCCCTGGGCAAAGGACTGAACCATTCTAAGCTTCAGTTTTCTCATCAGCATTATGAGCATATTATTTACTCCATATGATAAATTAGATAATGTGCACAGCTCATTCAGGGGAGTATAAATATATTGATAATTAGAAACCATTTTCTATTTTGTATGGAGCAATATTATCTACAACAACAGCAAGAAGCGCCATTACACAAGGAACAACATTTTAGTTGGCACGTTCTTGGCAAGATGATGGTAACTCAAATGTTTCTGCTGATCTAAGCACTTTCTCATGTTTTAGAGTTTGTCCAAGATGGTTGGAATTGGCAGAGGCCACTTGAAGGAACCCCATTCCGCCACTTGTGGTGCTACTTTGCCTCTGTGAATATCTGTGACTATCATATAATTCTGCAGAGCTATCAGAAAATTTGTGAATGTTATCTTCCTCTGCATTTTCAGGAAAGCTTATTCAGTGTAAGAGAACACTTGTACCGCACTGCCAAAAGCCAAGGTGACAGCCATTATCAAAATTGCAGTGTTTAACACCACATGACCATACTCTCCTGCCAAATTTTCCACAAAATTAAAATTTAGGAGAATAATCCAGTGAATTGCTGTCATACCTGTGGTCATTTTTTCTTAAACCAAATTCATAACAAGGCTGCTGTGAGTCAGTAATAACTCATTATCTGGGTCTTAGTCTCAGGAACATGCTGGGATTAGGCCTTGGTCAAGGATCTCATGTACTCAGATATGAGTTTTCTTATCAAAAATGAAATTATTAAATACAAATCTTGGCTCTGATGACCAAACAAATAAATAAAAATAAAATACACACTAAAACAGTAACTTTGTTTTCAAAATGAAACCCAGCAGGATGACAAATTTGTCTTTGCTTAATTTCCACAGGAAATTATAAACATTGTAATACAAGAATAAGTATTTTCTTATTTTTTGTCTCTATTTTCTTGCAAAATATTTTCATGTGTTTCCAGATAAAGGCTGAGGAAGAGGAAAAATGTAAAAGCTGGCTTGCAAAAAACCTATTGACCTTATCATTGGTCTTTTTATCTTTGGACAATGATGACAGGAACTATGAAAATACCAATAAAGATTATCATGATAGTGAATTGAGAAATTTAATATATAAACATAATACAGAGAAGAAGAGTATCTTCCTCATTAAAAAATAAGCAAAATGATATAATACTGTAGAGCTAGAAGGAAGTTCAGGTGGTCTAGTACAATCTCCCATTTTTTAACTGAAAAAAATCAGTCTCTTTTAAAGATTGCTAAGGTTCAAACAAGTTTTTCTTTTTTTTAATTTTATTGTATTTTATTATGCTATGTTAGTCACCATACATCATGAGTTTTTGATGTAGTGTTCCATGATTCATTATTTTCGTATAACACCCAGTGCTCCATGCAGTATGTGCCCTCCTTAATAGGTGGTATATTAACCTAGTTCTGACACCAATACTATTGATTCTTTAGAGATAGACTTTATATTTTTTGTTGTTTGCTTTTTAGCAGTTGACATATTTTTGTGTTTAGACTCTATTTATATTTTATATTTGCTTCTTCAAACATAAAAACAATGAGGCAATACTAGAATATATTAAAAAAACATATAATTTGTATTTTGCTGTTGAATTTCTATGAGTTAAATGTCTCTCCATATCAAGTGTGTTCTCCTCCCACAGTGCTTTAGGTGACATTTTCAAATGTGGAAAGGAACCAACTGTTCAATTGTGCTCATTTATCTAGACACCATAATTTGTCTGATTTGAGCTCTGCAGTGTTCCAAAATACCTATGGGTGACTGATGTCTCATAGCTCCCATTTGGTGTCAAATCAATGTGTACTATCACTGGAGAACTTTGTGAATGACTTATAAAACCCAGGGAGAAGGCCAACTATTCAGATGACACTCTATCACTTTCCCATGATCATTTTCCATGAGTGGTGTCTTCCTGTCCTAATATACAATCCACCAAGGAATAATTCTTTACTTTGTTTAATTGAATCACTCTGTTTTCCCCACACAGAGCATACAGGGTGGAGAACTAATTGACTTGGGTCTTCCACATGTTATAACTAAGTGGTTTGAAAGATGGAAGAAAAGCAGTTGGTTGAATAGAACTATAGCTATCTACATAGTTCTCAACTGGGGGCAGATTTGTGCCGGGGGCGGGTTGGGGAGGGCGGCATTGGCATGTCTGGAAATGAATTTTTTTAGTTGTTGGAACTGGGAGGATCTACTGACATCTAGTGAGTAGAGGCCAGGGATGATGCTAAATACTTTACAATGCACAAAGCCACCCTCCTACAACAAAACATTTTCTTACTCTAAAGGTCATTATTGCCAACCTTGAAGAATCTCCTTAGAACTTTAAATTTCAAACTCTCTCATCTCTATTACACATAAAGTTTTTTGTTTTGTTTTGTTTCTTTTTTTTTTTCTTTAGAAAGCAGATTACAACAGGAGGTTTATGAGAACACAGTCTTAAACAGCTCTGAACTGCATGCGTCTCTATGAAACAACCTTTAAAACATCACCTGACTTTTTCAGAGCAGGCTTGTGAAGCACATGGTCAAATGAAGCTCACAAATCATTATCAGAGACCTTTTCACAGTCTTCTAAAATTTCTACCCTCTATGTATATGTCTACCACCGAACTAGAGAAACAAAAATTCTGGAGAAGATTTTCCCTTTCCCCTACCCAGAGTTAAAGGGATTGAGAAGGCAGCGCATAGGGAACGGCTGACATTCTAACCAACGGTGCGGGTTGCTTTGTTTTCTTCCTGTCCCTGGTGTGTCAGGAGCCCTTCCTCTAGCCAGGTCTCAAGATCTGAGTTGATGGTGGGTTGTGATGCCCTGTAGCCAGCTTGACTGATGTCTTTTAAAAGTTACCTCCCTATAACAGCTAGTGACATGGCTCTGGCGAGGCCATCAGTGAATCCAATTAAAAATCTTATTTCTTCCATGCTGTGAGAGAAATCAGGAGGCCAGGCCTTTGTTCCAGGGTTGATAATGCACGGAGTTCCAGAAAGGTGCATGCGACACTGTCTAGTCCCTAGGCAGGCTTGTATGCATAAAACCCTCCATCCCCAAGGCCAAACATGGGTTCTTCTTTCACCCCCAGATTCACAGGTAGGTTTTTCTCCTTCTAACAAATAATATTACAAGAAATGAAAATGAGGAAAAAAAATAGCACAGGTTTTCGTGTCCCAGAGTAGACACTTAGAGCTTTTTCTGCAAAGAGATATTTCCTATGTTAAAAGGAAAAATGACAGGGTAAACTAGGTCATGGCAGGAGTGAAACTTACAAATTGCAGGCATGCCACACTTCTGCACCAACATTTTTGATTTTAAAAGTAACTTTTGAAGAAGGGTCAAAGCAGAATTCAATGTGATAATATAATTAAAGACATTTTCAATAAGTCAGCACTTATTTTAGTTTCATTTTCCCCTTGGAATGCAAACTGTGTAGGCAATTAGTTTAAATTAGGCTACGTGGGGATATTATTTGTATAACAAAAATAAGTTTTTCTTTGTAATTAAATTTAATGGTGTTGCTCCGGAGAGAAACTGAACAAGTTTCTAAGACATGCCTTGCTCTAGTCAACCCAGACTTCTGAGATCCGTTGTTGTATAACAAGTCATTTTGCCACTTCCCTGACATGGTCTGCCTTTTTAACATGCTAAGCAGAGACTTCTGGCTGCAAAGGAATTTAAGTAAATCATTTTTCTCTGAGGTTCATCTAAGTTCCAATGCCTTCTAGGCCGTTTTGATGTTGCTGAAAACTTGCTTTTGTTTTAATCCCCCTAAAGAATG
This sequence comes from Zalophus californianus, assembly GCF_009762305.2. Taxonomy (NCBI): domain Eukaryota; kingdom Metazoa; phylum Chordata; class Mammalia; order Carnivora; family Otariidae; genus Zalophus; species Zalophus californianus. Next base: position 66,237,664 of record NC_045598.1, on the reverse strand, counting down.
TGAAGAACAGCTTCTAATTATCATGTTATCTGTATATGCACATGAATTTCAGATTGAAACTTTGTATTCCTGTATTGTAAGCCCTAGCTCATGAATGGATTATTCATTAACAGGGCCTATGTCTGTGACATGTTCATACACATGCACACTGACACATATTTAAGAAAAGATATATTCCATCACTTAAAATGTTCCTACTGGGGCACCTGGGTGGCTCAGTCAGTTGAGTATTGAACTCCTGGTTTCCGGCTCACTTCATGAGCTCAGGGTCCTGAGATCTCTGTGCTCAGTGGGGAGTCCGCTTGAGATTCTCTCTCTCTCCCTCTCCCTCTGCCTTTCTCCCTGTTCATACACACTCTCTCTCTCTCTCAAATAAAAAAAAAATAAATCTTAAAAAATAAAGTAAAATGTTCCTAGTATGTACAACTTAGTAAACGAAAGGATACTTGCTATTCCTTATGGCATACCAAAACTAGATTTGGCTTACTTTTTTCCAGATGTCTTTGGGAGCAGAGTGAGTTGGTTTTCTAATATCAAACCTTCTTTCTCCCTACATGAATAGGAACAGTGATTTTATATTAACAGAGACAAGATTTTGTGGTAGCTAGATTCAGTCTTGGATTCCCATCCCACTCTGTCATTCACGAGCTTAATACTTCAGGGAAGTTACTTCAGCTCTTTGAGTCATAGCTCTTTCAATCATACGTTGAGGTGAGTAACACCTACACAATAGGTTGTTGCGAAAATCAAATGAATCCATAGACTAAAAATGCTAAGCAGAGTCATAATAGGCAGTTAGCAACTGATATTAATGTTTACAATCATTGTTAACTGTTTTTGCTGTTATTAAGAGAAAAAAATGGAGTCATCAGTTAGAAATTAAACATCAAATAATGCTACTTAAGTTTATTAAGTTGACCCTATTCTTTCTATCAGCAACTCTGGCTTCCAAAGCAATTAAAGTAGGTTCATGACGCAGTTCCAAAATGGATAGAGCTGCCCTACTCCTGCCTTGCCTTTTCTCTTGCCATTGCCCAGGCCTGGAATATCCTTTCCCACTTGCTGCTTAGCAAATGACTATTCATTTTACAGACCTTAACTTAAGAAATATTTATTCTGCAAAGCTGTGCCTGATCTTCCCAACTCCTAGCTATGTTTGATACTTTTCATCATAAAACCAGAAATGAAATGTAGATCTCCATGGAAAACACTAAGCATCTATTGATTAGTTGATAGAACCATGTCTGTTCACATGCTTAATGGGATTATAACATAAGGAGAGCAACTCCACCAGCACCCACAAGTATCAACTCTTTAATTATTAAACACATTTTACGTACTCTGATTTTGCATTATTTAATCCAAGAAAGTACAACTGTTTTGTGAAATATTCTAGTTAACTCATATTTCCATGACCATGAAAAGAGCAATCTGTCCCTCTGCAAAAAAAAGAGAAAAAAGTATAGATAAAAGAGTTGCTAAAAATATAAATGTGAAATTGTTTTGTTAATGGGCCAACAAAACTAAGAGGAAAAAAAGAAATGTTTCCTCAAAATTACAGATAAAGAATATGGAAGGCAATACCTTGTATATAAAATGTCTTCGATTAGGATATTAAAAGAAATTATGTTGTTTCATGTCCAACCCCTTAATAAGGATTCACTGTTTGTCAGAGGAAAAACAACCAGGAATCATTGCTCCTATAATTGTTGAGGAATAATAAGTTGTAGTATTATTTGCCATTGTCAATAAATAAGCAAATAAACAAACAAATAAAATTCAAGTAAGCTATTTATGAATCAACATACTGCCATTAGGAGAACTAAATTAAAAATTATTTAAATGCTAATATTTCACAATAAGTTTCATTTATTGAAACATTCATTTGACATGTATTTTGTTTTATTCAACATTCATGTATTTAATAGGTGATATACTTGATTCAAGACTGGGATATAAATGGATTATTTTAATTCACAGGTGATAGATATTACTAAGTAAACGATGTATCTAATTTAATAGAGGCTTAACTATATCTGGTTCTGAAAGTGATTGATCTTTTTATTGAGAGGTTAATCCATATGAAATGTGATGCATCTCAATATGAATTCAAATCCATAATGAATTTTTTTTAGTGTGCATAGGTAAGACAAGGAACAAGTTTGCCCTCAAGTGGGCTTCAAAGGCAGATCAGAGTTTCCAAAAAGAGAGTGGGGAGAAATGTTAGGGTCATAGATTTATATATTCAGTGTAAGAGGGAAGAAGCTAAAATACATGTCCCATTTTTTTATGGAAAATGTTTCCTTGTAGGAGCCTATACTTTTGTAGGTGCCTCATTATGTATTGCATTATCACACCATGATTTTAGTCATACCTTAAAATATTCAAATATTATTCAAATATTATTTGGCATCTGTTAGCTATTTTGTTAAATTTTTAGAATGTTTTAAGGCAGTAACTTCTGCCCTAAATTGACATAAAACAAGTTTGAAAAATCTGTTTTTCCTTCTCCAATAGACATTGACTATGCTACGAAATCTTCATTGAATCTATAATTAAAGCTAATGGCAATGTCTTAAACTGATTTTTGATTTTTAGATGCCCTAAATTACATTATTCTTATAATTTTAGCAGCACCTGGTTTGCCTAAAGCAAATCGGTTTTTAATTCCTACCAGTATATGTCTAGACTATGTGTTTATGTGACTCTTTTCCATTACCTTGGACTTAATTTTATCAGTAAATAATTTGTAACTTCAGTTCAAAATTTGCAATTTGTTCTGAAAGAATCCTAACTTTTTAAAAAAATATTTATTTATTTGAGAGAGAGAAAGAGAGAGAGTGTGGGGGGAGGGTCAAAGGGAGAAGGAGAGAGAATCCCAAGCAGACTCCGTGCAAAGCGTAGAACTCAGGCAGGACTCAAACCGAGGTTCAACGTGGGGCTCCATCCCAGAACCTGAGATCATGAGCTGAGTGGGAACCAAGAGTTAGATGCTTAACTGACTGTACCACAATGTAAAGTTACCTAGAAATCTGTATTTCCTATCAACTAGCAACAAATCAACTTAAGATAGTTCTTATTAACAGCAAGATTTCAAAACCAATTGACTGGACTCGTCAAGGCCCATGTAATACTGAGAATGTAAAATTCCCTTGCAAATTTTCCCATAGTCTTCTAATTCTCACAGAAATATTCCCTTCTCTGAATGTCTTGCCGCATTATATAATTAATCACCTTAAATTTATGCTGACCATTATTATTTGTCTTTACTTCACTCTGTAAGAAATTTTACCCTCAAACTTATGGTCTACATTCTATAAAGTACATTTTATAATGAACTTAGACATAATGGAATTTAATACTTTTATAATAACACCCTGATTAACCAGAATTTGCTCTGGTTAATTGCATTTTCTAATAATTACATTCAACAAGTGAATTCTATTCCTTTAAAATGTTGTCAAAATTCTTTCCTTTCTCAAATGCGTTAGTTCATTTACTACTTTAATAAGTAAAGCATAGGTGAAGATAATTGACTCTGTCTGATAATTGAGAATCTGGCAATGCCTGGAGGGGTCTCATTCTGAAACTAAATTCTCAACATTGCATTGTCCTAGAGAGGTAGATGTAAAGATTAACACGAATTTGAGTGATTCTGGAACTGAGCCAGGAAGCTAAAATTTTCATGAAACACACACACATACATCTTTCCCTCTATTTTATAACAACCTTTTAAAGCTCCAGACAAGCCAAATAATTTTTGACTAATTGAGGATTCAGTTTAACTGGATTCTGTTGATTCAAAGTCTTGTAATGTTGAGAAAAAGTTATTTTTCAAACCTTCAAAATTCTTCCCAGTTTCTAGGGATGATAAAAAGCCTTGAAATTACTGAATACCCAATATCTACTTAATGGTTATAGAATTATGTATGTGGGTATGTTTGTAGATTTATTTGCACAATTATGGAATATTTCCAACATACAAAAAAGTATAGAGAATAGTATAACAAACACTAGCATACCCATTTCCAAGCATAAAATTTTGCAATTTACCACATGTTCGAGTTTTTAAAGAGAATATTCTTATTCTCTCCCTAAAGGTGTCTATTCTAAATTTACTGCTAATCATCCTATATTTCCATATATTTACTCTAGGTGTTATTTGATTTTTAGCATTTAATACATGCATGTCGTATTTATCTACTTCTATATACTTACATAATTTCAGAAATATATACTATCCACTTCCTATATATTCTTATACACATACACATGCATACTTTTTCCATATATAGCCTGTGTACATTACATTTAGAATATATATATTTAATGTTATCAAACATTATGTTAATTATAAATATTAAACTACATTTTGCTTTTTAAAATTTTTGTGCAAGGTTAGCATTTTATCATTTTTCCATTTGATTCTTAAAATTCTAGTTCATTTATTATGTTGTCATGTGATATTTAATCATATGACTCTACAATTATTTATTCTCCAGCAGATAAACATTTTAATTATTCAAAAATTCTTTCTATTGCAATGGTGCAATAAATATTATTATACATGTCTTCTGTACACATATGAGAAAGAGTCTCTAGAATATATGCTTAGAAATAGGCCTTTTGAGTCTATATTTAGAGGCCTCTTCACTTGATGACATAAGGCCAAAATTCTCCAAATGAGCAGAACATATCTATACACATAGCAGCAAGGTTCTGTGGCTCCACAACTTTGCTATACTTATGATGAGAATTTTAAATTTTTGCTGATGTGATACAATTATAAACATACCATTTTGGAGTGGTAACCTACATTTCTCTGTTGTTATTGATCAGCTCCTTAAGGTGTTATTTCTCTATTTAGTTTTCTTGTTCAGTAAATTGTCTGTTCATGTCTTATGCTCAATTTTCTTGGGCAGAGACATTAATTCGTGATTTAAAGGCATATTCTATTAGCAAAGTTATGGAGGAATAGTCACTGTCATACATTGCTCATGGGAATGCAAAATGGAATGGCTTCTCTGGAGGCAAATTTGACAATGTCTAGTAATATTATAGGCATTTTTCCCTTTAACTGAGCAATCCCATTTCTAGGAGCCTATTCTGAAGATAAACTGGTAAAACTATAAAAAAAAAAATGGATCACAATCTGTTTGTTACAGACTATTTGTGTAACAAATTTTGGAAATAATTCAAACATCCATCTGGTTAAATAAATGCCATCAACAGAATGGAATACCGTGAAGTTACAAAAAATAATGAGAAATAATTTTATATATTCTATTACAAAATTATTGTTTAGTTAAAAAAGGTGAAAAAAACAAGTGTATAGCATGCTATCATTTATCTAAGAAAGGCATATATATGTACACACAACTCTACCTTAGATATTTATATCTTTCATATGTATGTGTAGACATATATATGTAGAAGCTGGTCTTCTTTGAGCATATTTATTTTAGAGATTTAAATTCATAAATGTATTTCAAATAAACACACTAAAATAATTCTTAAAAATTTGAAAGCAATAAAGTAAAATACATTTAAATTATTAATTTTACTATGTATTGAGTTAGCAATATAATGAGATGAATTATTTCAAATACCTATAAATATAATCATTTGATTATATATACCCCTAGCAATATAACCTAAGATTTTTTAAAATGGCAAAATTTAAACTATTTTCATTAATTCTGTTGTTAGTAATAATTTGGTATTATTATGCTGAAAGTTTTATATAATTTTATATAATTAAATATGGATTGCATATATATTGCTATAAATAAATATATACAAACAAACAAAATTACTAATTTAATTAATTGTATAATTGATTATGTCAATAGGTCATACTTTTTATTTTTTTAATACTCTATGTAAAGGGAAATATATTTTTTGAATTACTTGCATGAATTTTAACATTCATCTTTATATGTGTAATGTCAATTTAAAGTGAAAATATAAAAGCACTCCACTCATTTGTAGAATCATCAAAATCACATAATTTGTATTTTGTAGTGTGTGCATGCACATGTATTTTGTTCTTACCACAATAGTGGAAACACTACATAAAACAAACTGGACTGTTTTTATTTTACTTCTTAATATATGCATAATGCCTTCTCTATCAAAACTGTCTATCAGTGGCTTACTATTGAACAAGGAGGACTAAAAGGAAGAAGAATTATTACTCTGCTTTTCCTTATGTCATCAATGTCAGCATTATGTATGTATTTGGCTAATACAGAGAAGTAACACAAGTGAGAAAGACTATGACAGGATTCATTAGTCATGCACATTTGTCAGAATGCCATTGCCTTCTCACTGCATTTTAAGCAAATTCTTGTTCAAGTGGAAAGAGTGACTTCTTGGGGCTGTTGTTTTCCCCACTTACCTAGTCATGAACACAATACACTCAGGTTGTACTCATTTTGAGTCTTGCTGAACTCCCATTATGGATCCACCAGATTTCTTGCATCTTATGAGACCTCAGAACCATCATATGCAGATGGAGAGACAAGGAATGGCATAGGGTGCGTATCTCCTCTGCTCAAATGCACATTCCTTTGTCCCATTAGACTTCATTTACAAAACACAAGTTCAAAGGTAAAATTGTGAAGAAGTTTAAGGCAGTGACAAAAGGGCATTACACTAAGTACAAAACCTTTCTGAGCAAAAGACCTTGTGCAACTGCCCTGGTTGGCTGTCCATGGAGACTGCTTATGCACACTTCCATCCTGCCTGAGCCCCAGAAATTTCGGTGTAAAATGTGGTTAATGATTGAATTAAGTGAAAAACTGCTTATAAATTTCTTTCTTTTTTTTTTTTTTTTCCTTTTGGAGAGGGAAAAAGGTGGGGCGAGGGAAGGAGGGGAGAAAATCTTAAGTAGGCTCCGTACCCAGTGTGGAGTCCTGACACGGGGCTCAATCTCACAATCCTGAGATCATGACCCGAGCTGAAATCAAGACTTGGAGGCTTAACCTACTGGGCCACCCAGGCACCTTGGTAATAAATTTCTTACAGAAAACCTAAAAGTGCATTTTATTTTTAGATTTCTTTCTATAGTCAGAGAAGTGTAGTATAAAATAAGGGTTCATGAGAATTAAAAATAGGTAGGTGTATTTCAGTGAAGAAAAAGAAATTTTAAGTGGAAAAAGGCATTTTGGCAGAGATTAAAAGTAGATTTCACTAAAAAGGGACACATTTTAAATAGAAGAAAAAGAAAGTATGATCCATGGAGAAAGATTCAAGATCAGAAGAAGTTGGGTCCATAAAAATTAGCATGAAATAGGCCTTTGGAATAAAAAATGCCAAGTTGTCCTTCTAGACAGATCACAAGGAATTACAGTGACCACTAGTAGCATCTAGCCATCCTTTACTTTAATAAATCTTGCCCTCTCCTCAATTGCTAAGAAAATTCTTACCCATTAAGTTTCCAAAGATTGTAAAAACCACTAAGGAGTGAAGCCATGAAGATATTTAATATCAGATGAATCTTACTCAGATTTTGTAATGCTGTATTTATAATTGATTTTAAGACTTATTTTGTGTATTAGAATTTTATTTTGTTAACTTTGTTTCTTACTAAATTATATGTATATATCTTCCTGTATAAAAATCTCTCTTTAATTTTCTGCAATGTGTTGGCAAAAAAAATGATTCTATGTACATTGCAAGAGGTATTTAATTGTGATATTTCAATATAATTTGGATCATTATGCAAAATTTGGCATAACTTGATTACCAGATTGAGTAGATCTTAATATAACATATTGTACGAGGACTTATATGCCCTACAATACTGGTAACAAGAGGAAAATAATTTATGAGAAACACTGAAAAAAAAAAAACTCTAGTTCATTTGACATTTTTATTTCTGAAATTCTGAATCTTTTCTTTCCTTTTTTTTTTTTTAGAACTCTTTCAGACCACTATAGAATAATTAAGAAATGGTTGCCTTTTGCATTGGCCTTTAGGTATCATCTACAGAATTGCCTATATTACTTGTATATTTTGACCTGAATGACATCTACAATGAGAAGATGATATTGCTTGAGAGCAGAGATACAGATAACTTCAGCATAATAAGGTTTAGAAGATCAGTAAGGGTACAATGCAATAAGGAAGGTACAATGCCTATGGCGGCAGTTAGGAAAGAACATTGCTGAAATGACTCATACCCCAAACATAAAAAGTGTTGGGATGAAGCTATTGAAAGTGTTATGAAAATATAACACTAATAGAAAAAAGAAAGTCATAGAATTTCAGAAATTAAAACAGGAAGGACTTTAGATGTCATCCCACAGAGAGTTCCAGGGTCTCAGATTTTCTGACAGAGTTATTCCCTCATGAAATATGTTGACTAAAGTTATCCTAAACTTGTATCCTAGACTTGTAAGAGATGATAATATGCAAAAGAGCTTCAGAACTTTTCAAATATGGGAAACAAGAAGTATTTTTCATGCTTCTTAGGCTTCCATGTTCCCTCTTTTTTTCTGTTTAAAAGACATATCAAGGGCACCTGGGTGGCTGGCTCAGTTGGTTGAGCGACTGCCTTCGGCTCAGGTCATGATCCTGGAGGCCCCGGAATCAAGTCCTGCTCAGAGGGGCGTCTGCTTCTCCCTCTGACCCTCCCCCCTCTCATGCTCTCTCTCTTTCTCATTCTCTCTCTCAAATAAATCAATAGAATCTTAAATAAATAAATAAAAGACATATCAAAATTTTGAAGAACTCCTCTCCCATGTTGTATTTGGCAAACACTGGTTATTTTCTATGATCCTGAGGTGAGTAAGTGGCTTTTAAAAAATTATACAAATAATTAATGGCAGTGAGAAAGGGGCAAAGGGATATGTATATTATAGGACACAATTTCTATAAGCCAAGCACTTGACATATACCTTACTCAATCTTCATGGCTACTCTAACTCTTAGGCATTATTATCTCCATTATGGATGAAGATGGAGGTTCCAAGAAGGGATATAATTTAGTCATAGGGCTACAAAATAGAACAACTCTGATTTTGTTACAAATATATTCTTTCTACTGCAAACCATAAAACAAAGTTTTACTTCAGTTTTTAATCTAAAAGGTATATTTGGATATGACACAGTAATGTTTATTAAAAAGCAATAGCTAACAATTAATAACTCTATAGTAATTACTAACTGCCAGGAAGTATTCTGATGGTTCTTTCTTTCCTTTTTTTTTTTTTTTTTTTTTGATTAGAGAGTGTGGGAGCATGCAAGAGGGGTGGGGGCAGGGCAAAGGGAGAGAGAGAGAATCTTAAGCAAGCTCCACGCCCAGCACAGAGCCGACCACAGGCTCGATCTCACGACCTAAGATCATGACCTGAAAATCAAGGTCATTGATTTTCATAATCATTAATGCATATTAATGATTCTAATAACATGCATTCTACATGATATAATACAAAAACGTGGTGAGGGATGCCTGGGTTGCTCAGTTGGTTAAACATCTGCCCTTGGCTCAGGTCATGATCCCAGGATCCTGGGATCGTGTCTCGCATCAGGCTTCTTGTTAGTGAGGAGCCTGCTTCTCGTTAGTGAGGAGCCTGCTTCTCCCTCTGCCTGCTGCTTTGCCCTGCTTATACTCTCTCTCTCTCTCTCTCTGTCAAATAAATAAATAAAAGATTTTATTTATTTATTTGTCAGAGAGAGACACAGTGAGAGAGGGACCACAAGCAGGGAGAGTGGGAGAGGGAGAAGCAGGCTTCCCGCGGAGCAGAGAGCCCGAAGTGGGGCTCGATCCCAGGACCCTGGGATCATGACCTGAGCCGAAGGCAGACGCTTAACGACTGAGCCACCCAGGCTCCCCTAAATAAAATCTTTAAAAAAAATACAAGAAAGTGAGGTAAGTACTACAGAAGACAGGTAAGGTAACTTGTCCAAGGCCCACAATTCATAAATATTGAAGCTGTTATTTGAAGCCAGATGTTGTGTTCCAAAATTCTAAATAAATACTGTGTCTTAGGGAAACAATATAAAAAATAAAAAAAAAATAAATTGTTGTACTTGAGAGCACCTGTTATGTGCCAGACATTGTTCAAAACACTGGGGATATAGTGCTAAATGAGACTAAGTTCCTTTTTCTCATGGAACCTACATTTTCATGAAGTGGAGAGTAAATTTTAGAATCAAATAAATATATACTGAGATAATGATAAAGACTAAGAAAAAATATAATAGGTAAACAGAATAAAAGGGGATGTGCTAATGTAGAACTTGTGTCTCCTCTAGTTAATTGGGGTGGGTAGGAGATGCTTCACCTACAAAGTGCCATGGGACCTGAGTTCTGAATGATGAGGCATACTCCAGGTAAAAGTCTGTAAGAGCCAGTGCAGAAAAACTGCTTTAGTAAGGATCTGCAGTGGATGACCTAGACTAAAAAAAGCAAGCCAGCAAGCTGGCCAACAGACTATATTGAGGGGATGGAATTTTTTTCTGAATGAAATGAAGTAAGAAAACGTTGCCAAGCTTTTGAAGGGAAGAAAAAAATTTGCGTAAGTACCCTGCCCACATCCACTTAAATATTCTTCAGCCAATTTTCAACTGCCCATATCTACATCTCTTTGTCTGGGGCTTTCTCTGAAGCTTTGGAAGGATGAACTGCTCTCACACAAGTAGGCAAATGTACTGAAAATCCTGAGGCAGCCCCCAGGCAATGACTGCTGTATATAAATACCACAGCTCTCTCACCCTTCTGATGGGATAACTCCGAGGAGCCATTATCTGGCTTCTTTGGGAGATCAAGCTTTAATAAGCCACAGAGATCGCTGGCTTTATTGGCTGTCTTCCTTACTTTTTGTACTTTTCCACTCCCATCTTAAATATCGTTTTACTTCCAAAAAGATTCTCTCACATGAATCTTTGTCTAGCATCTGCTTCTGGTGAGAACAAAACTAAAGCAACATTGATTTCCTTTCTAAAATGGTTACCTTGGCTGATGTGTGAAGAATGGGCTGAAAACAAGGAAGGAAATGATAGACTATTTCAGTGTCCCACAGGAAAGACCATGGTGGCTTAAATTTAAAAGTAGAGATGGAGGAAAGTGGATATATTGAGAATACACCTTGAGGGTAGGGCTGACAGATTGCTGATACATCGCTTATGTATGTGGTAGAAGAAAGATTCATGAAGCACTCTTAAATTTTTGGCTTGAGCAACTTTGTTGATAGTGATGCCATGTACAGACATGGCAGATTTGGAGGCTAGACGGTCAGCAGAATGCATTAATATTCTATTTGCAAAAATGTTAATTGTGAGTAGAGTTAGGCATCCCAACAGTGACATCAACTAGACAGATCTTTTAGTTTGCTGGTGCTGAGGATGAGGAGAGATCAGGATGGGAGATATTCTAGAAGTCAGCAATGCTTAACCAGTCTTTCACTTCATGGGACTAAATGAGATCAACTAGAAAGACTGTGATAACTGGAGGAGACTTTTGAGGACAGAGCTGTGGTGCACAAACATTTAAATCTTAGGCCAAAAAGGAAAAAGGAGTTAACAAAAAAAAAGATCGAAAAACATACAGGGAGTTGAGGGACAGTTAGGCAAGAGTGGGGGCTATATGAAAGTTTGAGCAAAATGATCCAAAAAGATCGGAGTCCTCAATTGTGTCATATGGTCTGACAATTCAAGGAATGTTAAAAAAGAAAATTGACCATTGCATTTGGTAAGACAGAGGTTATTGGTGACTTGACAAGTGTCATTTTGCTGAGCTGGTAGGAACAAAACCTTTAATGAAGGGAGCAAAGACAAGACTTGAAGGTGAGATGATTGACAAATAAATTATAGACAAATGGGAGATTGTTAAGAGGGTAAGCTGGAAAAAGTGTCAGTATCTGGACACACATAATCTTTATCCCAATCTCCACCCCCCAGTTTCCAGTGATATTGTGTATGATATTGTGTATAGAATGGAATCATCAGAAGTGGTTTAGATGATTTTCATAGATTGAAGTCCAATATCTCTCTTGTTTAATGAACACCTCTGATTGAAAAATAAATAATAAATCATAATCAATGGCATTGTGATAGTGTCTGGTAACAGATGGTAGCTACACATGTGGTGAGGATAGCATAATATGTAGACTTGTCAAATCACTATGTTGTACAACTGAAACTAATGTAACATTGTGTGCCAACTACACTTCAATAAAGAAAAGAATAAATAATAAATTATGCTTGGAGTTAAGTAGTCATATTTCATTTAAAAATGATATCAACCAAATTTAAGTTTGAGAACACAGTGTAGAGCAATTATTTCTCAGCGCTGTCAGTGGCTAATTTCTTCCATGGTCATTAAGCTGCTCATGGCGATACTAAAAATGCTTTTTCATTTTCAGATAGCACATGTAAGAATATCACTCACCTTTTGATACAAAGCCAAATATTTTTATTCAGATTCATAGCTTGAGCAATTATCAAAAATCTTTGTCTTCAACTAATATAAATGGTAGGCATATTATAAAAATCATGTCAACAATCTTTGTTTAAGTTTCTGGCCTCCATAAATTCAAACTAAAAAAAAAAAATCTTTTCAGAGTGTTTTTGTCAAGTTTGTTGTTTTGAAATTTGATTAGTGAGAACAATACATGTTTTGAGTACCTCAATTTTCTCTCACATTCTCCTCTTTGTTCATGTTCCTTATATAATCATAGTACCTGTCTGAGATGATTTTTCATGGATGTTGCACAGTTGGACAAGATTTTCTAGTTTTTCCTATTTGTGAGATGAAGGGTTGATGTGACAAAACAGGTATTCTGATTTTAATTCAATCTCACAAGGTCTAAAAAATTCCCAAATAGGACTTTTTCATGGAAAACAAAAGCAAGACATAGATGGAATTAAATAACTATTAAATAATCAGTAAAATTTTCTTTTTTTAGTGTTATAAATGCATGTATACTAAATGATTCTACAAAATTAACATTATCATGTAATATCTATTATTTTTCCTTAAATTATTATTTAAGTTTTATAAGCATATTTTGACTCAAAAAGGGTATAATGGCCTTTCTAAATTTATTTAGCAAATGCATTCAGTTCTGCTATTGATATTAGCTCACAATCTATTTCCTTTTACCTAACTACTTGAAAGGTCTTCAGTTTCATAGATATGTATATGTACGTGTGTATACTTGTTTAAGTTGCAACTACTTTGCTTGTGTCTAGCTCCAGATCAGCTGTCACCATGAAAACACACACGTTGACCACGTCCTGTGTGTAAGGCATATTTACCAGTTTTCCCACATTGCAGTTGCCCAACAATAAACTCAAAAGTATTTTTCCTTTTGTAAAATGCAATTATAGAACTTTGGTCCTGAAACCTTTTAAGAATTCCTTTTCTCAATCTACCTGATAGATTATTATTTTTTCCTTAAGGAAAATAAACAAAAAGCTATGACGTAAATAGTAGCTTAAAAACTCCAATGGAAGGGGCACCTGGGTGGTTCAGTTGGTTAAGCGTCTGCCTTCAGCTTAGGTCATGATATCAGTGTCCTAGGATCCAGCCCTGCATCTGCTCCCTGCTCAGCGGGGAGTCTGCTTCTCCCTCTCTTTCTGCTCTTCCTCTTGGCTGGTGCTCTCCTTTTCTCTCTGTCAAATAAATAAATAAAATCTTTAAAAAAATATTCCAATGGAAGAAAACCTGAATGGAATGTTTCACCAACTTCTTCATCAGTTGATCCATCAATCTCCCAGGCACAGTCAAGGAGGTAGAAATAAAATCACATGGCTTTTTTTTCCACCCCCAGGATCTTTGAGATCATAGATAGGCATATCTATCTATCTATCTATCTATCTATCTATCTATCTATTTATAGATAGATAGATAGATATGCATAGAAACTAGATAACAAAAGGAATGCATCCTCCTGTAACTCTTCAGGAGAGAGTGAGGCCCTCCTGACACCTTGATTTCATCCCGGTGACATTGATCAAACTCCTGGCTTCTAAAACTGTGGAGGGGGGCGCCTGGGTGGCTCAGTTGGTTAGGCGACTGCCTTCGGCTCAGGTCATGATCCTGGAGTCCCTGGATCGAGTCCCACATTGGGCTCCCTGCTCGGCAGGGAGTCTGCTTCTCCCTCTGACCCTTCCCCCTCTCATGTACTCTCTCTCTCATTCTCGCTCTCTCAAATAAATAAATCTTTAAAAAAAATAAAAAATAAAAAATAAATAAAAATAAAACTGTGGAGGAACATTTCTGTTGTTTTAAGCCAAAAAGTTTGTGGGAATTTGTTACAGCAGCCATAGGAAATATATATCTCTTTATATATTATTATTAGATAGAGATATATATTATATATCTTATATAGTATTATTATTATATATGGATATTATATATTATATTATATAAAATTAAATTATTATAAATCATTATATATCATATTATATATTATGATTATATATCTAGATACATATATAGATACAGATAGGAATATAAAAATAGAATTGTAAATATATTGATTATATAGAGAAAAGTTCTCCTTTTCTGTCCTTATCTAAGTTCATTTCAGTTTAATTCCTACATCCAGCAGGTAAATGTTTTAAAAACTCCTGAGAATTTACAGATGAAAATGACCATATCTTTGTTTGATTCAATACATTCTCATTGGACTTGTAAAGTACTGTTTTATTAAGAGGCCAATCTTTTTGAACTCTTCAAGCATATGCCTTTCAGGTTGCTTGCATTTGTTGTTTTCTTTTTCACTCCTCCACTCCAACTCTACTCCCTCCGTACATCCTCATGGTTCTCTTGCTTACTGATCTCATGAATATACTCAAATCTCCCCATCTTAGTAAGGTCTTCTCAGATCATCTTAAAAAACAAACAAACAAACAAACAACCACATTTTTTATATAATCTTTATTGCTATGTAAGCTAATATCCATTTACTTGTTTATGTTTTTTATTACCCACTTTGTACAAGAAATTCAGTTTCATGAGGTCAGGGATTTTGTATGCTTTTTCATTGCTATGCCCCAATTACTAACACATAGTAAGTACACAACAAAATATTTGGTGAATGAATGAATGGAATCAGATGAAAATGAATTAATGAATCATGAATGAGGACCTATATTTATTTCCCTTGTGATTTTTCATTTGCTTTAAATGTGTGTGTATGTATTAATTGATTAATTAATTAATTTGCTTTAGCGACTGGATTTTAAACTTCTCTCATGGGAATAATGAAATTAAGCTATGAGCCAAGTTGCAGTTCTATTAATAAGATCAAGGAACAGTTATTTATAAAGTAGGATTAACATATATTACCACGTAAGAAGTCTAACCATTATAGATTATAATGGCATAATTTATAAATCTTTCACAGTTTCTAAATAAGTTAGAATTAAAAACAATGTTTTGAAATTGTGAGCTAATTTATATTTTTCTATATGTTAAGAAAAAAAAGAAGATATCTTACATATGAGCCTGAAGTCTGACAATATTAGAATAATAATGTAGTCTAAATTGTGCATTAATCCCTCTTGTCTAGTTAAATAAGCTCCTCTTCTACCCACATGACCCTCTCTTTTAAGCTCATTATATGTTTTCTTGAGCTACTTTCTCTAATTTAATTTTAAGTAATATCCTCAGTGATTTTTTTAGCATTTATAAGAAGATCATTTTTAAATCTTGTCTTAAGACCTCTCTTCTGCATACCAATTCCATAATCTCTGCTGCTCACATCTACTTGCACGTCCAAAGCTCTTCCCTAATTATGACAAAATTATCTTTGTTCCCTCCAGAGAGCTATTTATCTTCCTCTCCGGAATGACAACATTTGCTCCCTTCCATCCTCTGCTTTCCTTGCTCATGGGATCCTTACCATCATCATTATTATCATGATTATCTTCCACATTCCACCTATGGATTAGCAACCGGGCAACCTAAATAAACAAGAACTTCCTGTGGATCTTTTAGGATGTGAAATTTGACTTGTTTTCAAATGGTTAGTACGTTATTATTCTTGATTTCTTACTGAGATGAACATAAAAGTAAAAATATATTTTCAAAGTATATTTGTTGGTTTAAATAATTTCACAACTACGTATTTTTATTTTCCCAAGAATAATGGGAATCTTTTGGTTAGAACATATATGGCATTGTGGAAAGAATGAAGCATGCCTGAATCCTCAATTCATCACTACTTACTTGTATGACCTTGAAGAACTCAAATATATTATCATTTCATTTCTTCATTTATTATAAAGGGAAATATAACAAAGTCTATTATCCATATTTTACTATACTATTATCAGACTGAAGTAAACATTATATGGAAGAGTACTTTGAAAATTACAAAATTGTATTAAAATGCAAGAGCACATTTAGACAAAACAGATATTTATAAAGCTGTCTTACTGATCTTAAAACTTAGGAATAAAAAGATTTAGTTGGAAATAAAATCCAGATCTCTTGTATCATAAAGCTTTAGAATTATGTTACCCTAATTATAACACAGACACTTAGAAAATTTTCAAATATTACTGTTTCTAAGATAGTAGGAAGATAACTGAACATCTCAAGGTTTTTTTTTTTAGTTTTTGTTTTTTTATATAAATGTGTATTAAATAATGTGGCATCAGTGCAAGTCTAGATAACTTAATTAAAAGAACTGTATTCTTTGAAACAGGAATATAGACATACATATGCATATATAAATTTGTTACTGACAGAGGCAAGATCAAATATTATCTATACCTACCACTATAGACAAAGAAAAAAACTATAAATAGATTATGGACTTACATGACCAAAGAACAAGCTCAAAACTTTAAAAATACAGAGATAAATTCCTTTAGGATAAAGAGAAATTTATTAGACAGGTTAGGAAAAAAAATGTGAACTATATGAAAAGACACCTGAAATAAAAAGTCATGCCAGAAAGAAGATATTTTAACACATATAACTATCAAAAGATTAGTGTGAAGAATATATAAGGAATTCCTACAATCAATAAATAAAAGAGAAACAATTCAGGAAAAATATAGGCAAAGCCCAAGTATATCATAGTAAGGGAAATAAAAAAGACAAAAAATATTCAGAGGTGCTCAACTGTTTTATTAATTTGAGAAATGCAAGTAAAGACTAAAAAGTTAAACCATGTAACATGTTCAGTTGGTTGATACAAGTAAGTCTAATATTGGAGAGAAGTGAAAAAAATATATATATTCATCACACATTTTTATTATAATGCAAATTGTTATAACTACAAAAAAATGATTTGACAAATCTTATGAAGCTGAGCATCACTTTCTCAATGACCCAGCACTGACATCCTCAGTAGGAGACATGCATAAGTTCATTCATACACTGTTCCTGATAGTAAAATGCCCCATCAAGAGGGAAAAGAACAAATAAACTATTATATATTCATAAGATGGAATATTAGATGGTTATAAAAATGAGCTAGAGCCATATGCATCAACATGTATAAATCTTAGTAACATAACGTTGAGTGAAAAATGCAAGTCCTAGTAAACTATGTAAAATATGATTGAATATTTAATTCTAGAATTGGGTGATAGATTATGAATATTTCCATAGTATTCAACATCAATAAATCAATGAAATAAAAGAGCAGAGCATATGAAACAATAAACACTGTGTCTTTAACCAAGGACTGCAATTAATTCAGTTCTGCCTGCATAAAAATAATATAGAAGTGGGGAATGATAACTAAATTTGAAGTAATAAGAAGCTGCAGAGTTACAAAACTCTACCAGTTAGCAGAATTAAATAAACCTCCATCTTCCCATCATTAATAAAGGAATGACCATATTATCTACTTCACTAAGGTGTTGTGAAAATTAAATAAAACATATAAATAATAGAGTTAAGTAAATAATATTTACTAAAATAACATAAAATTAAAATAATAATTAAATTAAATAATAATCAAACACAGTTAACTCTGGCTGTGTTTTTTCTGGAGCCTTAGGCCTCTGCTTTTCACTTATTTTATTTATTTTTTTTTAAATACTGTTTTAAGATCTCTTTCGACGATTGCATCCATTCAGAAACTCAGCTAAAATTTCTCCAAGGGCAAACTACAAAAATAAAATTTCTCTATTTTAATCTCCATGTTAAAGTTTATGAATTCATTTTTTCACCAATTCACACGTGGATTAAGCAGATATGTAACAGATACCACTGTGTTGCCTCCACAATGGTATCTGTTATATATCTGCTTAATCCAAAGTAGAAGAAACCCTAGCCTTAAAATCAGACAAAGTTGAATTTGAAATAATATTTATTTGTAATGACTTTCCAACATTCATTTTTGCCATGTTTTTGTCAATTCACTGATTATTTTTTTAAGATTTTATTTATTTATTTGACACACAGAGAGAGATAGCGAGAGAGAGAGAGAGAGAGAGAGGGAGAGAGCACAAGCAGGGGGAGCGGCAGGCTGAGGGAGAAGCAGGCTTCCTGCATGAGCAGGGAGCCCGATGTGGGGCTCGATCCCAGGACCCTGGGATCATGACCTGAGCTGAAGGCAGCGGTTTAATCAACTGAGCCACCCAGGCGCCCCAATTCACTGATTATTAAATCAGAATAACAACGCTCACCATTGCTGACCATTGGGAGAATAATGACCCCAGAAAATACTGGTCTCCAGTTCTCACAAAGCTCCTAACTCCCTCTTCCTCCTTTTCTGATTATTGTGGCTTAAATCCAGGGTTTGGCACACAAGGCTAGAAACTTTGAGTAACTGTCTTAACTCAGTCTCTCCCATCTTAATTTATATATATTTTAAATTCACCTTTAAGATGCAAAGAGAAATTTGAACCGTGGAACAAGAAATGGCTTAACTGTATGTAAATCTTGATTGAAACACATCAGCTCACAATAATAGTAATGATACCTAATGTGTACCTCGTGCTTAAAATTTGCCAGGCATGGTCCCATGTGTTTCTTTGTATATTTCATTTAATCCTCATAACAAATCTAGAAGATTCATAGTTTTAGGATGCATTTTTGTATCAATGAGGAAACTGAGACATAAAGTATTATGGGCTGAATTGCATTTCCCCCTCCAAGTTCACATATTAAAGTCCTAACCTCCAATATCTCAGAATGTGACTATATTTGGAGGTAGGGTCTTTAAAGAGGCAATTAAGGTTAAATGAGGTCCCTAGGTTAGGTCTTCACCTAGTATGACTGGTGTTCATATAAGAAGGGGAGATTGAGACACGGACACACACACAGAGGAGACCATATGAACTCACTGGAACAAGAAGGCCATCCCCAAGCCATGGAGAGAGGCGTTAGGAGAAGATCTCAGACTTCTAGCTTCCAGAATTGTGAGGAAATATACTTCTGTTGGTGCTTTGTGATGGCCACTCTAGCAAACTATTGCAGGAAGTTTCCCAAGTTCATCCAGCTAGCAAATGGATGAATCAGGATATTAATTCGAGTCTGCATTGTGGGAAACTCTGTAAACCTGCTGAGAAAAGAGGATGAACCCAAGAAGGTCTGAAATTGGAAAAGTCCCTGAGCCTTGTGGAGGCTGCAGAAGACACATTCCTTCTCACAGTCTTACACTGTCAACACATTCATTTAGTTACAATTGTTTCTTCTATAATGAGCAATTTGCTTAAATACTTGGCATGCCTCAAATTATCCTCCTTGTTGTATATGCTTCTTTTCTTCCTCTACATGTCTCTTTCCTTCCTGTCTAAATGTCCTAGGGCTGCCATAACAAAATATCACAAACTTTGTAGCTTCAAACAACAGAAATTTGTCCTCTTACAGTTCCAAAGCCTATAAACTTGAAAGCAAATTGTAGACAGAGTAATGCTCTCTCTAAAGGGTCTGGAGGAGGATCTTCCCTTGCTTCTTCTAGCTTTTAATAGTTGTGGTCAATCCATGTCATTTCTTGATTTGTGGCAGCATAATTTCAGTCTGCCTCCATCTTCATATAGCTGCTTTCTTGCTGTGCATGTCTTTGCACCAAAAATTCGTTCTTCTTATATGGAATAACACCAGACATTGGATTTAGGGCCTACTCTATTGACAGTAGGACTTCACCTTAACTTGATTTCATCTACAAAGACCCTATATCCAAATAAGTTCACGTTCACAGGTACTAGAGGTTAGGACATGAACATATCTTTTGCAGGTCACAATTTAACCATAACACCCCTATAGACTATTTTTCAGCCAAAGAACTAGATGGATCAAAAATGAAGCCACACTCAATCCAAACAGACCGAAATATTTGTAATAGGTATGGCCTATTTTTAAACTTTCGTTTTTTAATATAATGTGGAGTGATTTACTGTATTTGGTCTCCTCTAGGAATCCAAGTGTAGAACTATATCTCAGTAGATATTTAATAAATTACTAATTAATGGAAACAAAAAAAATTTCCAAATTCTGTTATTTTTTGATAGTGGGATACTTACATAGTGCATCTTCTTCATTCACTATTGAGTTTAGAGATATGATTATAACCCATAGAGAAAAGGAGACTAGGAACCAAGTGACTGGCAAAGTTTATTACCTTAGCTAGGTGAAGCTTCTTGAAAACTAGTGCCATATTTTATGTTTCTATTGGGCTTATTTTATGTCCTCCTGACATCTCACACACTTCTGTTAGAAAAGATCAATGATAGAATAGTTGCTCCCTCTACATTTACATCAGGTTTCTCCTTGTTGTCCATCTTTGTTTACTCATTTATTAAATATTTATTGATTGCCCATATGTGCCAAACACAGTGCAATGAAGATAAAAAAAATGAATCTGAAAAACCTGTACCTGGGAGTTTCTGATCATTTTCACATTTGTTAGAATTTTTTGAATTAAAAAGATAATGTCTTCCAAATTATTGAGTTCTTTTACTTATTTTATGGATGCTGCATTATTCATGCTCTATCAGCAAATAAAAATGGAATCAATAAAATAGAAACTCCTTGAAGACAGACTCCATTAGCTATTTCATGAATATCCCTTGAAGATCCTGTGGAGTGTAATGTGTTGTGATAAAGTGTATGTGTGCTGCAACACTGTGAAACAATAGAGAAGTAAGAAAGAACATTAATTTGTAACCTTAGAAATAAAAGCTTTTATGTTGTAGGGATTGAAGTTGATATTGTGGTTTTCTGCAGCAGAGTTTAAATCACTGTATTATATTTGATAATATCACACATGTTACCACCCCCATCCCCTCAATATACACCAATTGCCAAAAGACAGATGAACAATACCTTGATCAATAGGATAGTTCTCTATGCAATTAGGGAAGTAATTAAGGATGTGAAAAACGCACCAATACTTTTGCCACTGTGAAAACCAAATAGAATTCCACTCACAGAATTTAGACTGTTATTGCTTTATCTGGAAGGAAAATGTACAGATTTTATTCCAGGTCAGCTAAAAACTTGCATTATGCCTAAGAAAGTAGAACATTGCCACAGCCTTTTATGTTACCTTGGAAAAGGTTATTTCAACATTATCATTAATTTATTAGTACAAAACTGGCTAATTTCCCCAAGGTTCTTAAAATTTGAGAGCACATCTTTGAGGCTTCTGAAGTGCAATTATTGGAAAATGAATAAAAAGCTTAAATTGGAATAAATGTAATAATCTTTGTTTGACTTTTCCTAATATCACAATCAATCCAAAGAGAGTAGTTTTACCCTGTGTAGAGTTTAAAATGAAAATATGCCTCTCTCCCAGCTTAAGTGTTTCAATATATGTGTGTGTGTTTATGTGTATAATTTATTTTAAAAACCCATAAAGATATTTATGAAATAGATGAATCACACCAGGTTTTGAGGGTACACCAAGTCCAGATACAATTTTAGACAATTCTCTCTTTACTTCGGTGACTTTGGCCCCAACGCCCATGTAATCTCTGAACTTGATAGACATGGCTGAATTGTAAGGAAGCCTTGAAGATTCTTTGGTCTTTGAAATACAAATGTCATCTATGCAAGATGACCCAGAGCAACATTGCATTTATGAAGCTTGACTAGAAGTCACATCTGAGATTTTGTGTCTTTCTCATGTGCTCAAGGAAAGGGGGAGAGTTTGAAGGTTGAGGAATGAACGGTCTGGAAAAGTGAAACAGTTGATTGAGCAAAATCCAAATGCTCTTTTGCTGGTAGGAAAGTTGTGAACACCATATTTTAAGATCTTTTGTCTTATCCAACATCTCTCCTTAACTCACATGGTAAACCAGAGCCAGGCCTAACCAGTTTGCTTACTATTGTTTGTTTTCCTCCTTTTCTCTGACTCACACCGTGGACATCACTTAACTTCCCAAAGACAAGAGGCACCTCCCAAATAGAAATTCTTTTTTGGGTTTGTGATACCACACAGTGTCTAAAATATAAATTCCTAAGCATTGTAATATTCCTTAGCTTGTTTAAGAATTAATCATCTTTGGAAGCTTAGGGGTAAATCCTTTGTGCCCAAATGTTTCGGATGTACCACTGGCAAAATATGTCTTAATAAAAGGCAAGGCCCAAGTTAAGGACAGCTACTTAGGTGTACTTAGATATATCTGAAAAATTCAGTATTTTTATTTCTTTATCATGAATATAGATTCATACTATTGAACTCTGTTGCATATAGCTCATTATAGGAAAAATGATGTCATCCTTTATCATTGCCTTACTAGGAAGCTTGGAGAAGTTTTCCATGCTTACTCTCTTCAGCCTGATGATATAATATTCTTGACATTAAAGAAAATACCATCATATAAACTTTCATTTAATTGTATTTTTAGTCAGCAAGCTTAATCTAATTTAAAATTCTAGAATTTATAACTCGAATATATAGATAATTTTTAATAAGAAAGAAAATCAAGTTTAGTATCATAAACCCAAACATTTACTTTAAGAAATTAACGAGAGATTTTTATAAGGAAAGACATTTCATTGCTAATAATTTCTTAGCTAAGGAAAAATTCAGCCATATTCTTCTGCTATTCACTTTAGATATTCAATTTTCTTAAATTTGGCATCTACAAAAATGACCTGAACTATAAGAGGTTATGCACAATAGAATTACCAAAATGTTTGGAAATTAAGGATTTTAAAATCAAGCTAATGTCTTCTGGACAGTGTTCCTACAAATATTTTGACCTGTAATATTAAAGAATACCAAGCACCATAAATATTCTTCTGTAAATCTAGATTAAAAGATGAGTGCCTTAAAGTTATACCTTTTTGATGCATTGCTGTTCTATTAAATTCAAAAAAATAAACATCTCAAACTACACAAAAAGAGAAACAGGTTCATAGTGAAATTACCTATTTTGGTGGAAAACGTCTCAGCTAAATAATAAACCTAACTAATATAAGGCTTTATTGCAATTTAGAGCCAATTGACAAAATAATTATCATGAGTGGCTGTTTTACAAAATTGCTTTTACCCTCCCAAAATTGTAACTCTTCTCCTGAAACACTTTTCATGTATTAAGCTCAACATACCTACATTTTCTCTCTCAGAATTGTGAATGTTATGTATTAACTTCCTATTTCTGAAGACTATTTTATTTTCTCTTTATAATCTTTATTTTAGTCCCTCTATTCCTGGAAAACTCAACTAGACTGTTTAGAATCAGTAGTAAATAAATGTTTGATTTGGTCTAATTTGCTATGACCTAAAAAATAACAGCGGTTCTTTAACTGCTGGTAGTTGACCTCAAAATAGTGATTTTTATCCATCAGAAGTTTTCCAAACAATGGAAAACAAACTACTAAAATCATCCATTCACATGCATTTTGAGAATTCTTGGTGAATAGAGCTAAAAGTGAATGAATGCCTAAGTCCTTCAAATTTTTAAACTTCTAATATTACATTCAGTGTTTGCTTAGTTACCTTTGGATAATGAGAATTGTAGTCTTGATAAATGCAGGAAAAAATAGAATTCTTCCTCCCACGAAGTTCACATCTACAGGCATACCTTATGTTATTGTGTTTTGCTTTATTGCTTTTCAGACACTTTTTTTTTTTTTTTACAAATTGAAAGGTAATGGCAACCCTTGATCAAACAAATCTATGAGCACAATTTTTTCAACATCATCTGCTCATTTTGTGTCTCTGTATCACATTTTGGTAATTCTCATAATATTTCAAACTTTTTCATTATTATTATATTTGGTATGGTGATCTTGGAACACTGATCTTTGATATTCCTATTGTAGTTGTTTTGGAGTGCCAGGAGCTGGACCCACAGAAGACAGCAAATTTAATTGATAAGTGTTGTGTGTGTTCTGATGGCTCCATCAAGTAGTCATTCCTCTGTCTCTCCCCTTCCTCAGGCCACTCTCTTCCCTAAGACACAAAAAATGTTGAAATTAGGCCAATTAATAAATCTGCAATGACCTCTAAGTGTTCAAGTGAAAGGAAGGGTCACATTTAAATCTAAGGCTAGAAGTGATCACGGTTAGTGAGGAAGACATGTGAAAAGCTAAGATAGGCCAAAAACTAGGCCTCTTGTGCCCAACAGTTAGCCAAGTTATGAATGCAAAGGAAAAGTTCTTGAAGGAACTCCAGTGAACACATAAATGATAAGAAAGTGAAAAAGCCTCATTGCTGATGTGGAGAAAGTTTTAGTGGTCTGGATAGAAGATCAAACCAGCCATAGCATCCCCTTAAGCCAGAGCCTAATCCAGAGCAAGACCTTAACTCTCTTCAATTCTTGAAGGCTAAGAGAAGTGAGGAAGCTGCAGAAGGAATTTTGAAGACGAACAGAGTTTGGTCATGAGATTTAAGGAAAGAAGCCTTCTCCGTAACATAAAAGTGCAGGATGAAGTAGCAAATCCTGAGGGAGAAGCTACAGCAAGTTATCCAGAAGATCTAGTTAAGATAATTCATGAAGGTGGCTACACTCAACAACAGATTTTCAGTGGAGATGAAACAGCCTTATTCTGGAAGAAGATGTCATCTAGGACTTTCTTAGCTCAAGAGGAGAAGTCAATGTTTGGCTTCAAAGCTTCAAAGGACAGACTGACTCTCCTGTAAGGGGCTAATGCAGCTGGTGACTTCAGGTTGAAGCCAATGTTCACTTAAGAATGTTAAGTTAACATTACACCTTGGAATCAAAATTCTAGGGCCCTTAAGAATTATGCTAAATCTACTCTACCCATGTTCTATAAATGGAAGACAAAGCCTGGATGACAGCACATCTGTTGACAACATGGCTTACTAAATATTTTAAACCTACTATTGAGAATTACTGCTTAGGGAAAAAAGATGCCTTTCAAAATATTACTGCTCACTGACAGAGCACCTGGTCACCCGGGAGATCTGATGAAGATGTACCATGAGACCAATTTTTTTTTTCATGCCTGCCAACACACATTTACTCTGCAGTTCATAGATTAAAGAATAACAGCTTTCAAGTCTTATTTAAGAAATTTCTGAAGGCTATAGCTGATAGAGGTAGTGATTTTTCTGAAGAATCTTGGCAAAGTCAATTGAAAGACTTCTGGAAAGGATTCACCATTCTAGATGCCATTAAGAATATTTGTGATTCATGGGAAGAGGTCAAAATATCAACATTTACAGGACTTTGGAATAAGTGGATTCCAACCCTCACAGATGACTTAGAGGGTTCAAGACTTCAGTGGAGGCAGTAACTACAGAGGTGGAGAACTAGAAATAGCAGGAGAACTAGAATTAGAAGTGGAGCCTAAAGATGTGACTGAATGGCTGCCATCTCATGATCAAACTTCCATAGATGAAGAGTTGCTTCTTATGGATGAGCAAAGAAAGTGGTTTCTTGAGATGGAAACTATTCTTGGTGTAGGTGCTCTGAAGATTGTTGAAATGACAACAAAGGATATACAATATCACATAAACCTAGTTGGTAAAGCAGCAGCAGGGTTTGAGAGGATTGACTTCCAGCATTGAAAGTTCAGCTGTGGGTAAAAGGCTATCAAACAGCATCGCATGCTGCAGAGAAATTGTGAAAGAAAAGTCAAACGATGCAGCAAACTTCACCGTTGTCTTATCTTAGAAAACTGCACAGCCACCCCCATCCTGATCAGTCAGCAGCCATCAACATGAAGGCAAGACCCTCCACCAGTAAAAAGATTACAACTCCTGGAAGCTCCAACAATGGTTAGATTTTTTAGCAATAAAGTATTTTCTAATTGAGGGATGTACATTGTTATTTTAGACATAATACTATCGAGCACTTAAAAGACTATAGTACAGTGTAAACGTAACTTTTATATGCACTGGAAAACCAACAAATTCATTTGACTTGCTTTATTGCAATATTCACTTTATTGTGGTGGTCTGGAACTGAAACCGAGCATCTCCAAGGTATGCCTGCATTTGTAAATTGCAAAGCAAAGCAAAAATATTTGCAAATCTATTCTGGTAATGTTGAACACAAGTGGAATAAATGGGTTGAAGTATCCATTCTTCATGTATTCATTTGTTGTTTTTTTTTCTTGGTAAATTCTCCCTTTAAAATTTTTTTGCATGTTTACATGCTGAATTCTTTCATTATAAAGAAAAACAAACAAACAAACAAACAAACAAAAACACAGAGCCTGCATCTAGGAGCTTGAAATGTAAGGTGCACATGCAAGCACATAATTACTATATATCAAGTGTTTCATTCTTACATTCATTACATGTTTACTGAAGCCCTTCTGTGGACCTGTCTCTATGCCAGGGGCTAGAGATACAATAGTACACAAAACTGTCACAGTCCTGCCTTCATGGATTTTTACATCTTGAGAGGTTTTGGGACTTGGGGAGACATCTGGTTGTACAAAGCATACAAATAAACAGCAATTTTAAACTGTGGGGAGTATTACAAAGGATAAATAAATTGTATATATGAATAAAATATAATAGAGTTTAGACTGACGGTGAAGTTATCCATAGAGAAGTGACTTCATTTAAAAGCTGAAGGTTTTATAACAAGTAAAGCCAAGTGATGAGCAAATGAAAAATAATGTTAATAGAGAGCTGGTTAGAGTCATATTCTTGATATGCTGATAAGTGAAAATAAGGGATTTATATGGAAAAATCTAAATATCTGACCATTATTCACTTTATGCAAGGAGTCTTTCCTTTTAGGATCTTCTGATTTTTTTAAGCAAGCTGGCCTTTATTTTCACTTCACACGCTCATTTAACACGTTGGATATTTAGTGCCCACTATAATGATTAGTATAGATAAATGGAATCAATTAACAAAATGTTTCTAGAATTCATTTAGTAGTAATCTCATGAAAGTTTAACAGACTTCTCCAAATAATCATTCCAAATAAAAGGATGTATACTCTTCATGAAAGATTATATAGTATTCATAAAGATGCTACTAAATTTTCCCAGAACGCTCATGGCTTTGTTACTGAAAACGCATGGCAACGATAAAATAGCTAATGAAAAAGAAAAAAAAAAAAGGAAGGAAGAGCAAGAAAATCAGTGTGCTGAAAGACCTAGTCCTACTAAATTCCTATAATCTGTTCCCAGAGAATGTGCTCTCATGGAGAACATTGAATATAATTAGACAGTGATCTAGTAAAAAGTGTCAATAGAGTACTTGCAGTAAATCACTCACTATTATCTCGCTCTTAACTAGGATTTATAGAACTGTCCTGTGGAACACTAGTATTTCTCAAACTGCAGACAGAGAGAGAGAGAGACACACAGAGAGAGAGAGAAAGGGGAGATGGGAAGAGAGAGAGAAGTTACATTTTCAAATAACTGTGAGCTAAAAAGTTAGTGACTTTGTAGAATCTTTAGTTATTAGACCTAGCATGTACAATTGCCCCAATTACTTTGACCTACAAGCATTGCTCTTTTAAAGAACAACCGTAGGGCAACCTGGGAGAGGCTCAGTCGTTAAGCGTCTGACTTCAGCTCAGGTCATGATCCCAGGGTCCTGGCTCAGTGGGAAGCCTGCTTCTTCCTTTCCCACTCCCCCTGCTTGTGTTCCCTCTCTCGCCGTGTCTCTGTCAAATAAATAAAATCTTAAAAAAAAAAAAAAGAACAACTTTAAACATCTTCAGAGATATTCCAAAGAACACGGTTTGGGAAACACTCATTTCAGTGACTACTTATAGTGTAGCTTTCTTCTGCAAAGGGTCTGTCTAAAACTGTAAAGAAAGCATGTTCTGAGCATTAGTGCTATTCACCAAATATTTCCTGCTCTTCACGTTCCAGAAACATAGTAGTATTGTAGCTTCTTCCCCCCTTGTTGAAGCGTTGGTCAAGTGAAATTTCAGACAAGTATTTATTAATGCAAATGATAGTTCTCAAATTTCAAACTGAAGAATTTAATTGGCACTCTGAGACCCCACAAAGATTTTTTTTTCTCCTTCTACCATGTTGATCAGCAACATTTGAGATGACTAGAGCTCTGTTGTCCTGAGTCCCTAAGTTATTGTGATGAGCAAAGCCTCCCTCGTGCCTAGTGATGAACATAAGATAGGAGAAAACCCTAACCTTCCTTCTTTTAGCTCACTGAGATACACAGGTTGTTTTACTGCAGCATAATCTAGTCTGTCCAACTGATGGAGAATGCAAAGTGAAATGCTAAATACCAATACTGTTGATATTTTGTAAATATAACAGTTGGTTACAAACTAAGAAAGAATTGCAGAATATCAGCTTTCCATTTTTTTCTTTCTTTGGAACATCAGTATCTACCATCAAAATTTTATGATATTTTCCCACCAGAAGAATTGTGATATATCTATCCATTGACCACATGGCATTCAATCAGTGATAATTGATTGAGTATAACTATATGCCAAGGTTACCAATTAACTTAGATGAGCATGTTCTCTAAACTTTAAACTGAAAATTATCCTGAAGGAATCGTTGGTTAACAACAGAGCATTTAGGGGCGCCTGGGTGGCTCAGTCGTTAAGCGTCTGCCTTCGGCTCAGGTCATGATCCCAGGGTCCTGGGATCAAGCTCTGCATCAGGCTCCCTGCTCCACGGGAAGCCTGCTTCTCCCTCTCCCACTCCCCCTGCTTGTGTTCCCTCTCTAGCTGTGTCTCTCTCTCTGTCAAATAAATAAATAAAATTAAAAAAAAAGAACAGAGCATTTAAGTCGGACCTATATATGATGGTTTTTGGCTCTCCTCTTAACTATATGACCATGTACTGTCTGCATGAATTGACTTTCTAATCCAGAAACAGGGAAAAATAATACCTAGCTTATACCTACATTTTATATAGTAAATAAAATAATAGGGCTGTAAGCATAACACTGATAGTAAAGAGTATTATTTCCATGGGAATAACTTGATAGTAATAGGAGCATTTAGAAGTGGAATATATCTTCAATAAGAACCAGATTTTAGTTATTTTTTTAAATTATATTTTACTCTATTATATGTATCTTTTAGGAGATTCTAGTCCCCTCACCCACATCTGAGGAATTACTATCTCATATATATAATGATTAAAGAAAAGATTAATGTGTACTCTTATAAATTACTTTAAAAATAGTAATCTATTATAGCTGATAGTTTTCATTTTTAGTCATGTTTATTATTGATGAGAAAAGTCCTTTTTCTATCATACTTATGTAGACTTCCATACAAAAAAAAATTACATCAACACTAAAATATTGTATCATTTTATAAAGATGGCAGACGAGTGTTTTATAGTTTGTCACCATTATGAAAACTGTATTAGGCCTCTGCAAAGAAGCAGAACCAATAGGATGTGTGTGTGTGTGTGTGTGTGTGTGTGTGTGTGTGTCTAGGGAGAGAGAGAGAAAGAGAGAGATTGATTTTAAGGAATTGACTCACATGATTGTAAGGTCTGGCAAGTTCAAAATTTGCAAAGCAGGGTGGCAGGCTGGAAACGTGGGGAAGTGGTGGTGTTGCAGTCTTGAGTCTCAAGTCAGTCTGGACAGAATTCCTTCTTCCTCGAGGAATCCTCATTTTTTTCTCTTAAGGCCATCAGCTGAACAGATAAGGCCCACCTACATGATAGTGGTAAATCTGCTTTACTCAAAGTCTACTTATCTAAATATTAATCACATCTAAAAAATCCCTTCACAACACTACCTAGAACGGTGTTTGGCCAAATATCTGGGCACAAGAGCCTATCCAAGTTGACACATAAAATTATCATAAGATCTCATGTCAGTTTGAGTATAGAAAGCAACTCTATTTTCTAGGAATAAATTAACTTTCAACCAATCACAATGACAGATAAAACCTCATCCTTGAAGTCAACTGGATAGAGTATGTTTTTTTTGATCACTTGAGCTCAAATATTTTTTTAAACTGCTACCAATTTTTTTTCTTTTTTTTTATTATTATTATGTTCACTTAGCCAGCATACAGCTCAAGGGTTTAAAAACTGTTTATAGTTTGGGAATTTCAAGTAGCAAAAGCATTTTTTAACTAATTAAATATGGTCCATTATCTACGGCCCATCGAGGTATTTCACAAATAACTTTCCTATACAAATATATTTTTGTACAATATTATGGGAAAAATAGAAAACAGTTTCTTCTTTGTTGAAAAAATCTAAAGATGTTTTACAATGAGAACTAAAAATACAAGGAAATGTATAACTATAGAAATCAAGCTTTCTCCTTTAAGCTTTACACTACACCTCTAAGATAACACATTTTACATAGAATGGCCTTGATTTATTTATCATACCAGGGATGACATCTTGCCTTTTTTTTTTTTTTGTATCCTTGATACTCATTGTGTAACTCTTAACAAATGTTTATTGAATCAAATCCATATTTTGAGGTTTGAAATGCTTTTACATATAGTTAATATTTGCTCTAACCATATTGTATTAGTTTCTATTACTGTTAATAACACATGAACACAATTTTAATAGCTTAAAACAACACAAATGTATTATCTTACATTTCTGCGAGTATGAGCAGGCTGCATTCCTTGCTCCTTCAGTTGTTGAGAGAATTCAGTTCCTTTTGGCTCTATGACTGAGATCCTCAGTTCCTAAGCTAAGGTCCTCAGCTAAGAGCTTTTCTCAGCCTCTAGGGGCTGTCTTCATACCTTGGCCCATAGTTCTGGTCCTCTTTCTCCACAGCCAGCAACAGTGGTTGAAATCTGTTTCATGGTTTGACTCCCCACTGCCTTCTCTGTCATCAGACCTCTGACCATTGTGCCTTCTTCTTTAGCTGTAGGGACCCATGAGATTACATTGGACCCACCCACATAATTTGAGTTGAACTCCCTATGTTAAGGTCAAAAGTCTTAATTCCATCTACAAAGTCCCTTTTGCCATCTAAGGTAATATATCACAGGTTCCAGGGATTAAGGTCGGGCCGCTTTGAGGGGGCCACTATCCAGTCTGCCATATGAAATAGCATTATAAGAATCTCTGTTTTATAGGTGAAGAAACTGAGAGATGACATGCCATCTCATTGCTTACAAATGCTAATCACAGACCTTTTACCCTAATCATCAGTATTAGATCTGTCTACTGTACTAAACCATCATTTTGTCCCCTAAAATAATAATTAAAGGAGACTTTCTGGATTTAGCATGGAGATTAGAGTCTTCATGTAAACACAAAGCCTATTGTGGCTTTTGAGATAAAGGGGTTAAGTTTATATGTATTTTATAAATAATAAATAAATTGATATATGCAAAGTGTATATGCATTCAACATAAAGGTGAATCATAACTAGAAAGAGAAGCAGGGAAGCTGAAAGCATATATGCTAACGAGCCCTATTTGTTTATTTCCTTCTTCACAGTTGGGCCACAAACCTTAAGACCTAAAGCAAAATTGATGTCAAACAATGAACTGTTTGCAGAGTATAAACACAGACAAATTCCTCTGCACTGGACTAACAGTATAAGACTAGGTGAAAAAATAAGCACTACAGCCTCTGGAATGGATAGAGGATTTGTATAGATCGACAATAGCTACCTTATGGTTTCAACAGTCACTTTCTAGCACTACTTACTTCATGATGAGAGTTGGCATAGCTACACATCTTAATAAATTTATATCAAAGAAAGACATACCTTTTCAGAGATAGAGAGACCTTTTCTTGACATACTCGAAAGCCTCCAGATTACATTTTGGGCATAAAATATAAAATCTAATAGCTGTGCTTGCAGTTAGTATGTGGTTTGTTGCTGTTGCCATTAAAAAAGGAAAAACAGCATAAGGACTCTAACAATGCCTTATACAGTGAGGTACTTTAAGAACTACACAAAACAAAAATTCATGAAGTATTCATTTTAAATTGTGGTCATTTCAATAGACGCAGTTCAGTGTCTATCCACAGCACAACCCCAAAACAGTAACACACACACACAAAAACCTATTTCTTTATGTGAAGAAAGAATGCCACCTTAATGGAATAAAACTTATCTAAAACTGTAATATTAAACATTGTAAATGCTAACTTTACACTAAATAAAAGTAGAATTAACCTTTCCCAAGTCCAGTGAATGTATTGCAAAACCAATAAGAAAAAAAATCAATTTTGTTTTATTTTGATTTTTCATTTTTTTCTTAGCTTAAAAGATTGAAATTTTAAAATGTGCAAATTTAAAGCTCTACCCTTAACACTTGATTATGCACATTAATGAGAGATCAAAGCATTGGTATTCAAAAACAAAAGATAATCCCCAAAACATTTGTGTTTATGATTGGAATGTGGTCATATATACAACTGTATAAATGCT
This sequence comes from Zalophus californianus, assembly GCF_009762305.2. Taxonomy (NCBI): domain Eukaryota; kingdom Metazoa; phylum Chordata; class Mammalia; order Carnivora; family Otariidae; genus Zalophus; species Zalophus californianus. Next base: position 66,204,995 of record NC_045598.1, on the reverse strand, counting down.
AATGGCTCGTCCACATGACAACAAATCGACTGGTTAAACAATGAGCAAGTAGCCAATGCTTGCTTTGTTCATAGGATGCCAAGTGTTTGATATTTTGTTTGTCTATAATGTTGAGAATTATATTGTTAATTTAAAACACTAGGTATTTGAGACAAAGAATATACTAGAATAGTCTAGACAAAGTCACACGCGTAGGAAAATACTCCCATATGGAGCTCCTCTGTGTCTAGCTTCTGCAGCCATCAGAATCAGCCTTATATGATAGGTGTGGTATAGTGAAAGTTGAGAACTATGCATGAAACAAATCATCTTTCCCAGTGAAGCCGATATGGGTGTCTGTGTGTGTTTGTTTGTATGTACGTGCACAAAAATATTCATAGGCAAACATCGTGGTGGTTGTTATCTTTATTATTATTTGGCTTTAATTTGAGAATGGTAGTACACACATACACACACACACCACACACACAAAGACACACACACACACACACACACACACGAGGTAGCTGGATGAGAGGAACACAAGGGTTTGGGAATTAGGATAGCTGGGCTCTAGCTCCATCTGAAGATGGCCTTTTCATGTTATTGGGCAGATCACCTAACCTCTCTAAATCTTGGATTCTCATCCTTAAAAGGAGTCTTAAATCAGTTTATTATCTCTAAGAAATTGACTGATTCCTGGCAGACAGTGTGCATATTTTCAGATAACGTCAGATCTGTGTGGTTTGTCTGTTCCGGCCAGCCTAGACTATACCACAAATAGCAGCTCCGACCATCTGGGAGCTAGGAAATAAACCTGCTTTTCATACATGACTTAGATCAGACTTTCTTAAACTTTTACATACATAAGCATCACCTAGAGGTTTTCTTTAAAAAATGCTGGCTTCCTTGTCCTAGCCTCAGTGACTTTAATTCAAAAGACATGTGGCAAAGCCTAAAAACCTGCATGTTAATTGTCATCCAAAATGATTCTGACGCAGGTGATCCTCAGACTCTATTCTGCGAAAAACCTACCCACACCCAACAGAAGCTATTACTGCATAGTGAGCATCATCTGCGTAGTGAGCGGTTAACATTTGTCCTTGGATTATGGCTATTCTTCAAATCAAGTTGCTGGGTATAGTCCTGAGTGTTTAAGCAGGTGGTTTAGTCTGGTTTCCCCAGAAGAGAACACTGAGAGTGGAATTTGTATACAAGTGTTCTCAGGAGAAAACAGAACAGGAGCAGAGCTAGCAGAATAGCTTAAGGCCAAGAAACAAAGCAAGGTGAAGTTACAGGTGCCAAGATTTCTGGAGTGTAAATTACATTGCAATTTGCCCCACGTCAAAGTAAGGCAGCTGGACCCTTAACTACGACACCAGTACCTCATTGGCTACTGTATGCCCTGTGGGAACTGAAACTCCTAGGCGTTTTCCTCTCTGAGATAAGTGGCTCCAGCACCAAGAGGACAGTCCTCTGAGGATGACTGCAGATTCCAGTCCTTAGGAGAAGAGCCTGCGGAAGCTGGGAGTGCATTTTCCGAGGATACCTAACTGGGTGGGAATCCAGCAGCTTCCACTCGGCTGGTTATCTCACATTCTTTTCAATCTTCCCTTGTTCGCTCTGTTTAAATATTAAATACTTGCAAGCTAGACATTTCCAGCTGATGACATTCAACTGGTCTGAGAACCCTGAAAACGGAAATCAAGTCGTAAAGGAATTCAGCATATGTCATCCTAAATATGCTGCTTTGGCATATTGATTATTTTGAGTTAAGGGCAATTTGGAACCAGCAGGTGCAAGAAGGACATTCTGATCTTCCTTTTCTTCCTGGAAGCAGGAGATAAAACTCTGTGTGGAGGCACCCTTCCTGTACAGGGAGGATGGAAGGCATTGTTTTAATGGAGACAGGGGATTGAGACTGAGAAATCTGTACAAAAAAGCCTCATGAAACGAATCCTTAGCTTCCTACTCCCCCACCCCTGCAGATGACCGCCCCAGGCCAAATCTCTTTGTCTTTGTTTATCTAAAAGGTATACATTTCTGTTCTGGTCACTTCTTTGTGTCTTAATTCCCTTGTGAAAACTCCCTCGTAAAAATATACCCAAATTTACATGCTTTTCTCCTTTTAATCTGTTTTACGTCAGTTTAATCAGGCCCAGCCAGAGACCCCAAGAGACGAGAGGAGAATTTTTTTCTCCCCTAGACTCACCAATTCACTTGGACTTTTTCCTGTATGTCCTTCTGCTTTGTTTGCATTCCCTATTTCCGACCTCAATGTGATTTCTCCATCCTAGCGTATAATCCATTTGTTGCCACAGAACATTCAAAGTTCGGAATATAACATTGCTTTTTGTCTTTAGTGAACCCTCAGGAATTCCCAGTTCCAGTCCTCAGGCCCCTGCCTAAGTATGTGCTAACTTGCTGAACATTCTATTTATTTGACCTTTTTCTCTCAGTCACTCTTAGACTGCCCAGAACAACTGCCCATTCAAACAAGTCCAGTTTGAGTCAATTCAAGTAAACCAAAATTAACTGGAATCCTTGGACCAGTTCAGAATTGGGTTTGGTAAAAAGAAGTCTTTGTAATTGCATAATGATGAAAAAAGATGTGCTTATGTAACATTTTAACACTGAAGTTAAAATGTCTTAAAATTCTTAATTTAGTTAATTTAATCCAATGCACAAAACAATATGTTCCTATGTCCTATATAAATACAAAATGCTAGTTAGGACTATATAATAAAGAAAGTAAAAAAAAAAAAACATTGGATATTTTAAAAAAATCAAGCTGGAAATTACTTCATATGTCTTTAATGTTTTACTATTGGGCTATTGAACTGCATATAAATCTAGAATTAGCTGCAAAACTGCTAATTTCGGTGGGAACATGTTTAGAGATTCTTTTTTCTGTCTCTTTTGCTATGTCAAGTGGCAAAGGTGTTGCTAAGTCAAAAATCTAAAGACACATTTCTTGCAGTTGTATTGCACCTCAGTGAGTAGGAATGAATAAGAGTAACTCTGGACATATTAACCTAAATTACATAACTGAAGAAAAATTAGAACTCAAAATATCGAAGATTTTTTTCTACAAGATGACAAATTTAGGGTACTTGGAGGTAGTCACATATTTATATAACGTTTACCTTTTTTACAAGAATGCTTATCTGCTATCAGACAAAAAACAAAAAACTTAAAATCTGCACGCATGTGTGTGTGTTATTTAAAAAAAAATCAGCTAAGTGAATTTGAAGATCTAATTAGCTTTATTCAACAATTTATGAATGGAACAGTGTCCCATCCAACAAATAGCAAAGAGTTCCAAAAAGCTGTAGAAAAGCAAAGGTTCTTAAGGGTAGAAAGGGGGTAGGAATAAGAAGTTTACTAGCAAAAAAAAAAAATGTGTTGTTTCAGGCAAGCACTTCCTTCTAAACAACAAGAGATCTGTTGGGCAGATTTCCTCACTAGTGTTGACCTGGTAATTCCAGTTAAAGGTTACATTTTGAGAGAGGCTGAAACTGCAATTAAGTTAAGTATTAAGTCTTGATTTGCAGACTTGGGACTTAGCATAAGTGACTCCATTTTGGTCTGTTGTCTCCTTTTTGACAGCATGTAGATGAAAATTTCTTCAATATTGGAGAATACATAGAATCCGCCAATGAGTTCCATCGTTTCTAGATACATAATGACTTGGTTAGTCACCAATGTTATGTATTACAGGGATTTTGACAGTTTTTTAAAAAATCTATTCTACTGAAATTACTAGTTTGAATATTTTCTTACCATACATTTGACTAGATATTAGGTGAAAATTAACTGGTTGCTTTGGTTCAGCTAGGAATCTAACACACACTAGAACTTAACAAAATAACTTTTTGGCATGTCCAAGCATTTTTTGAAATGGTATGAATTGGCCAACAACTAGAGTTTATTGTTGACAAAGGAAGAGCTAGAGTCCAAAACAATAGAGTTTGAACATTCAGTTTTCGTGAATGGAAAAAAAATGTAGGTACAGAACCTTTTCATGAAAGCAAAACATGAAATGGATATTGCACGGATTCTGTTTAGTTTAGAATAGCAGAGAATATGGCATGCAGAATCCTATTTGGAGGAGAAAAGTGTGGTCTTAGTTATGCACTTTCAAGTATTTTAGGTTTCATTTGAGTGTATTTTTATGCTAGAATTTTAGTTGTATCTACTAGATCACTGTGCATAGGGCATAGAATGTTTTCATATACTGTTTTGTGGCATGCCTGTATCTGCCAAACTCAACTTAATAGCCTGAGATGTTTTGTCATACAGACAAGCCAAGGTAAACCACAAGGATTGTATTTTTGTAATACTAATTAAATTTATTTTTTCACTGCTCAAAGCCAGTCATAATAGTCATAAAGTCTAACTTTTCTCTATTTTGGACAATGCCAAACTTTTGTGCCAAAAAGCCCTGATAGTTTAACATTAGAGATTCCACAGGAATGATTTACAATAGCTCACATAGACTGAAGTGCCTTTAAATGTTAAGTTGGGTTACTAAGATTATTGAGAATTCAAACAGGACAAGACAATTTAAAGGGGAAGTTTATCTTTCATCAATCTACCTATCTATCTATCTACCTATCTATCTATCTATCCTTATAATTATAGACACACACGTGCACACATACACTTACACACAAATGCACACCTATACAAAGGAAAGTGAATTGGATTCTTTAAAATCACAAGGGCATGTAAGAGCACAGTATATTTTGGTACTGTCATTATTTCTAGTCACTTGGTTGGCTTTAAATAAGGAAATAGTCCAAAACTGCAATTGATTCCATGTTATTTTATAAGGCTCTTTTGTTCACTTGAGTTTACTAAGGTTATTCTTTACCTAAGAATTAATGTATATGGGCTAAAATTTTCCAAGAAAATATTCTTCAAAACCCCAATTTTATTTTCATTTATCTCAGAAAATTGACCTCTATTATGAGTTCATATACTCTATTACATTAACAATAATATGTAAGTCCAAAATAACATTAAAGAATTTGAGCCACTTAGAAATTGACATCCCTCCCAGTTGAATAACCAATGGTGTTGCAAGAATTAACACAGCTCTAATGTTCATTTAAATCTAGAGCTATAATAACCATTTAGGGACAGCTTGTGATGAAAACATATGGAAAGGAATAGGGAGAAAGCTGCTTCTCTTTGTCGGCTGACTCCATTGAAGGTTATTTCCCTTAGACCTATCCTGCAGGGAATTATGAAGTGTTTTCACAAGTTGGCAAATGTCCTTGTGATTTCAGTTTCCTCATTAATTCAAGGATTCAGAAATAAGAAATAGAATTTATATCAAAATCAAAATTTGTGCTTTAAAGGAATTTCTAATGATGAAATCTTGTGCTGAAATGTGAAGCTCTTCATTATCATTTAAGGATTTTTTTACTCCCCATACTTTACAAGTGATTTCAAATTGGTATATCCTTTAACCTTTAAAATGGCTATTTAAGCAAATCATTAGATTAGACATGAGATTTTTAAAAAAGCAATAATAAGATAAAAAGACAATAGCAAAAGATGACATAATGTAGAAATTAAAATTATAAATTTCACTTCTGCTCTTCATTATCCATTTAAGTGTCTTTGAAAAACTTACTCATATTTCAGTGGTCTGAGATTTATAGCTTTTAAAAAAGAAAATGCATTCTGCAAATATAGCTAATAAATTTTATTTATATTAAATATTATAGCTAGTGAGCATATATTCATGTCACTTACTAGATATCAACATCAACTCAATGACAATTGGTTATGCCAGAAAATCATATCAAATGATTTTTGGAAAGAAGCACAAGTTATTGATTCAACATACGTTCAAAAATAAAAATAAGTATAGTGTGCTTATGACAACAGATGTATATACAAAAAAAGCAAGATGATTTTAGTTGACAATCTGTTCAATGATTCAGCAGTGTCATGTCGTTCCCCTCAAAATGTTTATATTATATAATTTTAGTCTGCACTGAAAATACTGGTTTGTAATATTTAGCTGATAGTCCCAAGCCTTCATCTTCTTCTTCTTCTTCTTTTTTATTTATTTTTTTTTTTTTTGTTAAATTGTACCCACAGTGCAGAGTTCTCTGCTATATACGAATGGTGGGTTAATGATAGCTATAAAATTTTTGTAATTTCTTCCATTAAGAAGTAAAGTCTACTCCCCTTCCCTCTGAACCTGGACTCACCCTCTAACTTGCTTTGATCAAGAGAATGAAGCAAAAATGACATTGTCTAACTTTGAGGCTGAGTCTTAGATATGCAGATTCTGCTTTGGCACTCTTAAAACACTTCATTTTGGAAACCAGCTGCCATGTTGTGAGAAGGCCTCACTCTCTGCAAAGGCCACATGGAAGGAAAGTGAGGTAATCCTGCCGATATCCCCAGCTGAACTCCAGCCAGAGTGTGGGCATCAACTATCAGTCACAAGACTGAGCCCTGTTGGATACACCAAACCAGTCTATCTTCCTGATAACTGGTGTCCCAGCTGACTCCACATGTACCAGTATAATCACACAGCTGGTTCAAGTCAAATCACAGAATCATGAGGGCTAGTAAAAAAAAAAAAAAAAAAGTTGTTTTGCTTTGTCACTAATTTTTAGTGATTAATTGATTTTAAATTTTCTATTACTAGTTTGCTACATAGTAATTGATAACATAACAGTCTTTAAGGGTTATAGACAAAAATGGAGTGTATAGAGAGAGGAGGTCTGTCTGTGACACCCTCATGATTCATAAGTATTAGCATGGGCTCTGAGATTAGTATTACTGCTCTCAGATTGGTGTCAAACATGGGAGGTGTCCTCAGCTTCCCTCTGGGCTTTCTTGCTTCCCCAGGTCTTTGTGGCACAGTCTCTGTTTATGTTTAAGTTTAGCACTCTAAAGCTCTTCTGAAACTTCAGTTCTTTTCAGAATCCAAGAATGGGGATAAGGCCTGGTCAAGCTGTCTGACACTTTTCGGACCCTATTTCTGCCAGCTGACATGGTTTGGTGCATTTGTTTGACTAAATGGTGGTCTAGTCCAAATGGAATAAGTCTACAGAATCCACAACCCTTTCATTCAATTGACTTTAAAGTCACGTGGTTCTTGGCCTCATGAAGAACTCATGAAAATCTCTCTAGAGGCCTCTTGTAGAATAATCAAATGGTTTTACTATAAATAGAGAAGACTGAATTATTCCAAAGTGTGTTTTGTAACCGTCAAGGCCCCATTGGAATTTCCTGATAATGTAATAGTGAATAGTGTAACTCAGTGATGTAAAGAAGGCAGTAAGAAACAAAGAAGAAAAAAATTAGTAATTCTAATTTAAATATTTTATGATTATTGGTTTTGTATTCATCAACTAAATTCTGTGAAGCTTACACTCGAATGGTGTTAATATCTAGTTCTGGTGACAGCCATATAAACAGCTAACGCAAGATGAAATGAAATCTAAAAAAGGGGCTGAAGCAACATTCTTTGTCCATCCAAAGGAAGGAAGGGTTAATTCTGACTTTAGAAATTGACTGGAGAAGAGAGAATATGATTTGAGGAAAGCTTCTTGAAAACAGAGGCATAGGAGTTTGTATGAGAGATAAGTTCAGGGAGGTATTGATAAGCAATGAATAAGGGAGCTAAATTCCAGATTCAGGAAATGAAATGATCAAAATAATAGCAAATATAGGGAACATGGGAAGTTTGATAAGACTAAAGTAGTAGGAAGAGAAATATGAAGAAGACTGAAGCCAGGTTTCATCAGCCCTTATTATGCAGTGTAGACATTTGGGGGGGTGCAAGTAATATGGCACTAGGGAATATTTTTGGAGGGCCAGTTGAATGATGTGACCAAACTAGTATTTTGGAGGATAGCTGGTGGCAGAATGGGGGATGCGCTGAGGAGTGGATCTGTGTGTAGCCTGTAGAGGCGTCTCCTGCTATATAGTTCAATAGACAAAAGATGAAAACATGTCAGAGTAAATGGGAATGAAAGAGGGGATAACCATCAAAGACTACTTGACCACACTTAGGGTTGATTGTGAAAGTGAGGACAGAAAGAAACAACTTGAAAGTTTCTAAACTGGGAGGCTGGGAAGATAGTTTTATAATTATCCTGGTGAAGACGATAGGAGTCTTTCGGTACAAAGAGGGAAGAGAAGGATAATAAGAACATGCTGGTTTACATGGAGATTGCATGCAAGCATTTGCAATTCATTTGTAAAACTCATAAGAAAAACAAAACTGAAAAAGTGACATCAATAGAAGATACATCTGCTGTAGAAAGAAACCTAAGCCATGAGAAGAAAGGAATTGTGCAGAACAGGGTAGAATAAACCTCTGGGAATCCCAATGATTCAAGAAAATATAAACAAGAGAGGTCAGTGAAGCAGAATAAGAAACTCATGAAAGAGGAGTGTTTGTTTTGTTTTGTTTTAAGAGTAGTGTTACTGAATCAAAGGAGAAGTTCATGGAGATGGATGATCCATGGGTCCAAATATCCAGAAAGGTTCAAAATGATGAAGAAAAAAATCCACAAAATTGGATCCAATAATGAGAAGAGAGTACTAAGGAAATCTAGAAAGTGAGCATAAACCAATATTTCAAGATAATTGGCAGAGAAAGGAAGAGAACATTATAAAAATGGTATCTGAGGTGCACAGATTATCAACATATACAACAGCTTCTCAGAAGAGATCAGTTATAAATGATCCAAAAATGCATCTGAGTGTAGAATAATGAATTTTAGATTAGTGATTTACAACATGAAGTATTTCATTTAAGGAATATGCTATTATAAATTCCTAAACGATATTGGCACTGCTAGAACAGAGAACACATGGACTATTTAGAAGCCACATCTGGGTAGTTTTCATTTATTTTCATCTAAAGTTATAGCGAAATTTGTCTTAAACATTTTGCTGTATAATTTTATATGATTTGAATATGTATTGGGTACATCCAAGGGAAATGTATAATTAAAACTTGATTATGGTCTCACTTAAAACTATATTTCTTTCAAAAAAAAAAACCTAGAAACTAATTTATTATTTCAATACAACATATGATTGTTAGTGATCTTAAAGTGCAATGTTCAAGGGGCTCTGGGTGGCTCAGTTGGTTAAGCGTCTGCCTTCAGCTCAGGTCATGATCCCAGGGTCCTGGGATCCAGCCCTGCGTCGGGCTCCCTGCTCAGCGGGGAGCCTGCTTCTCCCTCTGCCTGCTGCTCCCCCTGCTTGTGCTCTCTCTCCCTGACAAATAAATAAATAAAACCTTTAAAAAATGCAATGTTTAAGTTTTTCATTCTACCTGAGGAGTGTTAGGATGCAGAGTAAATAGAATATGTTGTTCATTTTAATAGTTGATACTATCCATTAATTAAGAGTTGTTTCACTTCCACGAAAGGATCACAAAGTTCCAGAGTTTGCAAACAATAGGACAATGACATAGTATTTTATTTTTTTCTTTAAAGAAAGAACTATAGAAGCTCCATGTTTATAAAGAAGAGAAAACCTATGTAACTGAGCAATACAAGGCAACTTACTTTCAGAAATAGTTTATAAAACTCTTCGCAGATTGCTTTCTGTCAAATTAGAAGCACCTCTTCCACAGATTCGCTTCTGCTAACGGTATTTTTTTTAGCTAAATTCAAGGAGAAGAGCCGTTTCATTTTCTGCAATAAATATTTTGAGGTAAAACCCTCTACTTTTATCATGAGGTAGTTCTGGATGAATTGTGACCAGATACCCCAGCAAATATTCCAAGAGGTCAAATCTGTGAAAGTGAGAGATGGGGATGAGGCTTCCACTACCTTTTTTGTTTAAATGTAGTTGGAAAACTTAAGAAAATACCTCAAGGGAATATGGATATTTTTCACTTGTTTGTGATTAAAAACAAATAAAAAAAAAAGAAGTCTCCTTTAACTGAAGATACTTAATTAAAGCTAAAGGAGAAAGCTAACCACTTAACAGCAGGGGTACTCATGGATACAAATGCTTCATTAATTGGATAAAAGATGAGAAGAAAAACCTTTCCAAAAATATTGCTATGTGTTTCTGAACACATTTCATTAAGTGCATTTTTAAATCAGTGGTCAGCAGAGTCTAAAGTGAGACCTCCCATAGCCATGGCTCCAAAACACTTTTAGATAACACAACAAAATAAAGATGGAAAATGAAAACTAGATGGAAATGAGAATAAGACTTTATTTTTTTGTTATAAATATAGAGCAGAAAGACCATTATCTGCTCATGTATTAGCATATATTTCACTACAAGGCAAAAGCCATTCATTCATTCATTCATTCAATCAATCAATAATGATTTCCTATCTACAATGCTAGGTCATATGCTAGGTGCTAAGTATGGAGAGTGAACAGTAAGGACACTCAACAATAGGGAGTTCTAATTTCATGAGGTAAGTACCATAACATATATGAATACAAAGTACTCAGAAAATCAAGGTGATATAATTAATTCAGTCTTGGGAGGACAAAGAAGATTTTTCTGAGGTAGTCATTTCTATGCTTATTCCTAAGAATGAAAAGGAATTAACCAGCCAAAGAAAGAGGGAATGGAAAGTCAGAGGTAGTCTTAAAAGATAAGCAGAAGCGTTTTCAATTTAAGAGTTTATTTGAGTAAAAATCGATTCAAATCAGGCAGTGCCAAACCTGGAAGTGGTTAGCAGAGCTCCAAGGACAGGAGCAAGACTTTTAGAGAGAAGATATGGAAGCCAAGCAAGGAAATTATTTGATTGGCTATAACTTAAGCCCTTGCTTTATTTGAGAAAGCTTAGCTGGCAATTTGTGATTGGCTGTCCCTAGGTTTTGGTATCTTAACCTTGAGGCACTTACAGTCTTCCTTGTTTAACTAACTTAACAGCAGAAAGAAGGATCTACGCAGAAACCAGAAAGCCATGAGACCTGGAACTTCAGGAACTGCTGTCTTCCATGTGGCTATCTAGCAGCAGAATAAGGGATACGCAGTGAAGGTAAGAGCAGAGATCATGTAGACAGTGGCCACATAACGATAGTCCTCATAAACTATGTTCATGAGAATGGACTCTACCTGAAAAATAGGAATGTGTGTAATCCATGTCAACAACTGCAAATTTTTAGAAAGTGGGTTATATTTTTAAACTATCATTACACAAACTCTATAAGAAACACAACTAAGTGTAAAAATCCATTGTCTTACATTTATCCGAAGAAATAATTGGTTGGAAATATCAGCAACAATATCCTCATACACGCTGAATTCACAACATCACAAATTTCATGCAATGATTGTTTTGAGGATGATGGCACATATCACCCTGGGCACGGTCTGGGTATTTAACCCTAAAAAACAATTTTTAAAGACTAAAAATCATTAATAATAAAATCAAATACTTCAAAACAAAGCATTTACAAGTGAGATTGAAAGTCAATTTTGTTTAAAGAATATACTTACCACATATGTGAGGGAAATCTTTTTTTTTTTAAGATTTTATTTATTTGACAGAGAGAGAGGGAGAACACAAGCAGAGGGAGCAGCAGAAGGAAAGAGAGAGAAGCAGGCTCTCCATTGAGCAGGGAGCCCAATGCAGGGCTGAATCCCAGGACCCCGGGATCATGACCTGAGCTGAAGACAGACGTTTAACTGATGGAGCCACCCAGGCACCCCAATGTGAGGGAATTCTTGAAGAACTGACTTAATAGCAGAGACAACCTTTCATGCAGAAGTGGCATAGGGATCTCCAGCCCCCCTACTCCCACCCAAAAAATGGATTTGGTGAAGGCAATAAAAGGTGGCATCAGCAATACTACATGCATTGTATAATTTATGTGGTACTGGCAAAACATGGCTTTTCCCACTTAGAAAATAAACACAAGGTGCAAATTCTCATTCATTTATTTTTAAGAAAAAAATAGCAGGTGAATGAAGAGAAACTTTCTTTTCCACTCACTAACCAAGATGTTTCAGAAAAAATTTTAATCTAAGCAATAATGGGGGGAAATTTAGCAATAACAGCTGGTGCATTAACTTGATGAAATGAAAGCAGTCAATGTACTGATAATACTAAAAGAAAAGAATGAAATAGCTAATGGTAACAGAATGAACTCTTGAAGGCATAAAAGTTTTAGCTTCTGGTGCACTAATCACTAATGGAAGCAATGATAATCTCCTCTAACAAGATATGCCATAAATATCACCTGATAAGCCCCAAACTACATTTTAACTTTAAGAGCTGGATTTTTCCCAGAGATACTCAGCCACGTAATGCTATGTATCTTTTAAGATCAGTTATTGCACATGTGCTGTGGAAGATATTGTAAGATTTGTAGCAAAAGCAGTTATGCTTTGGAGATAAGAATCCTACTTTCAAAGGGAGCAGACTTGCTTCAGTGTTCTTCAGTTGATTCTTTTTTAAAAGTTGTAAATATTTTTCTCTTGTGGACCGGACTGATATTGATTTTATACGTTTTAAAACCACTACTTATGACATAATCCAAATCTTGGAGATGTATTACAAATGTCTCCACTTTCCATTCCTGGTTATTTTGATTAGCTGGAAACTGAGTGTAATCTTTGAATGGTCTTTCTCTGTGGGTATTTCTATTATTGTGTGAGGCCAGGAGGCATTCCCTTTTGGGTTTTGCCACTTTATAGTGCTCTTTTTTCTAAACTTTTGCTCCACTGCATCACGATCATGCAAAGACAAGGGAAATAACAGTTTTCTGTTGTGACAACAAGACAAACTACTCTCAGTTTAAATATACTCCTGGCTAGAAAAATGCAATAACCAGGGTACCTATGGAAATACATTAAGCATTTCTTGAAGTTAAATTGACGAATTTTACATGGACATAAACAGAGAGCATTTGTGTGAGTGATTGGTTTTTTTCCTTTGAGAACGATAAGAGTGTATCAGAATTTTTCAGAGCAATCCCTGAGGTTGGGAAACATACCTAATTTTCAGCAAAACTATTAAAGCCTGGAGGAAAAGAGAATCAATAAAAAATGCAAATCAATCTGTTTATGAAGTATGACCTGAGAATATATTTTAATAAGCAAAGTGCTCTGCTCACAAGCTTTTATTAGAAAATGTCTAAGGCCCAAAATATGATTTAAAGAGAAGCAATAATTGTTGGTATTTAATTATTTTAGGCATCAGAAACTATTTTCATGAACATAATATCAGAATATCTTTTGTTTCTCATACAAATGATTCATCACTTGATCATTATGTCTATCCTTCATTATCATCAGTACTTCTCATAATGTTAAAGACATAAAGAAGTTAAAGGGTAGTTTCTCTTTTCTTTCTAATGATTGTAATGATTGATATGACTACTTACAGCAGAAATATCAAGAAATATAATTTCTAAACATAGGAAGAAAGGAGGGGTGTTAAGAAAGACAAATAACTGTATCTGTGATAATAAAAAAATATCCCAGTTGACAAAAGCAAAGATGCCATGATCAAGATTTAAAAAAATTTTAAAAAACTAGAAAAAAAATCCAAAAAATCAGGGCACCTGGGTGGCTCAGTCGTTAAGCATCTGCCTTGGGCTCAGATCATGATCACAGGGTCCTGGGATCGAGCCCCGCATCGGGCTCCCTGCTCAGTGGGAAGCCTGCTTCTCCCTCTCCCACTCCCCTGCTTGTGTTCCTTCTCTGACTGTGTCTCTCTCTGTCAAATAAATAAATAAAAATCAAAAAAAAATCAAAAATCATTAATTATAATAGGGAAAATAAAGAAATAAAAGGAAAAAAGAAGGAGGAAAGAAAGAAATTTAAAAAGAAAAAAAAGAAAGAAGAAAGGCTTTTAGTGGTTAGTTACACATGTGAACTTGGCTAGGCTATAGTACCCAGTCACTCAGTAAAACACTATCTGCATTTTGCTGTGAAGGTTTAATGCAGTTTTGGTTAGGATATGCAATCAGCTGACTTTAAGTAAAGGAAATTATCCTTGGTAATGTGAGTAGACCTCATCCAATCAGTCGAAGGTCTTAAGAACAAAAAAGGAGGTCCTTGGAGGAGAAAAAATTCTGGCTCAAGACTGCAGCATTAACTCCTGCCTACCAGCCTGCCCACAAATTTGGGACATGTCAGTCCCCACTATCACAAGAATCAATTCCATAAAATACATGATAAATCTCTTAATCTCTGTCTCCCTTTTTCTTTGTCTTTATCTATCTTCTCTCTCCCTCTGTCTCTCTCTTTCTCTCTCTGTCTTTCTGTCTCTCTATATGTATTATATAATTGGTTTTGTTTTTCTGGAGAACGCTGACTGATACAGAAGGTAGCAGGGTAAACTGTCCTCCTAAATGTTCTCCTTCTGCTCTTGAGCAACATTTCCCTGGTTTCATCTGATAAAGGGAAATTCACTCACAGGTATTGCTAAAAAGAGGAATTTCTGCTATCATGTAAGAACCAACTGTTTCTGAATGAAAATGTCCCATTTTTTGCAGTTGCATTCTCAGTAATTTATTTGCTTAGTTTATTTTCCAAAATATCTGAAAAATCCTTTTGTAACTACCTGAGAACGTTATTTAATATACACTCACACAAAGCATATTGAAGTTCAAAGATATGCTCCTGGGCTTCCCAGTTTTCTGCCCAGAGATCAAAAGCAAAGGCGTACATTGTTTATAACTCTGCACTCTCATGAAAACTCCCACTCAGTGTATGATAAACACAGAAATAATTATCATTATTTTCCACTATTTAAGAGAGACTGATATGACCATACCTATGTAGTGTAATTATAGACCGTTTAATAATTGATATATAAGTATACCATGTTATGTAAACATTCCTGTTGGTGAAAATATTTCTGTGATTTGTTTTTATAAGTACATATGAAAATGTGAGTGGTGATTAGGTTATCATATCTTAAATCTCAAATTATGTATAAGTGCTCTGCATCTTGTAAAATATTGCTCAGATGTTAAGTTTAGCTGAGTAGAGAAGGTTTCACGTAGACGATAGGACTTGAGACAGGTTCTAAGGACAAGGACAACTTGACAACCACACGGGAGTTAGGGGCATGCTGAATCTGGGACAAGTTTTAAGCAGAGGTTCAAAAATGAATGAAAGGCTTAGGATGTTGGGAGCCACTACCAAGGAGGGCAACGTAAAAGGGGGTTTCACATTTTGCCATTTTAAATGCAAGAAAAAAAACAAAACACAACTTTGTGCTCCCAATTCGGGCTCCCGGGGTGATTACACAGCTGCCAATAAAGAAAGGTTTACCAAAAAAAATAAGTTGGTATAAATTGCAATAAACAGTAACACTTTAAAATAATTGCCTAATCAATATTAATTCCTCTGGTATCTATTTAACAGCATTAATTACAGTGAACTCATTTAGTATTAATGTGAATGTCACAAGTAATTCAATTGGATTTCCACTGCAATTCAATATTAATTACCTTAACTGGGCCATTATTTTAAAGCGTTACCCAGTAAACATGAAAATAAAAGCAATAAAATCATGCATTAAAGAATTATAGTGTGGTGCTATACATTTTATCACTATATAAAAAATATTTGATTCAGGGGCTCCCGGGTGGCTCAGTCATTAAGCGTCTGCCTTCGGCTCAGGCCATGATCCCAGGGTCCTGGGATCAAGCCCCTCATCGGGCTCCCTGCTCTGCGGGGAGTGTGCTTCTCCCTCTCCCACTCCCCCTGCTTGTGTTCCCTCTCTCGCTGTGTCTTTCTCTGTCAAATAAATAAATAAAATCTTAAAAAATATATTTGATTCATTTGAAATATTTTCGTTGGAGGGTTTCATTCATTAGTAGAATATATATAGTCACATGTGTCCATGAAACTATAACATGTCAGTTATAATATTTGTAAGAAGAAGGGTAGAATTTTGTAAAGAAATTTGTCAAATACTGAGATTTCTCATTTAAGTTCCAATAACACATGTATTTTAACTGTTGACTCCTTATCTGCAAAGGAAAATATGTATGTATGTTGCCACATAAATGATTCATGGTAATTGTGTTTT